>NC_051083.1:13366234-13978734 GCF_004664715.2 Peromyscus leucopus | reverse complement strand
CTCAGAGATCTTGTTTTATACAGCTTGGGAGATTTGTTTGATTATTTCTTAGTCCTCATTCCTAAACATGGTATCCGTGTATCAAAGGACAAGGCTTTTCTATACACTGCCATCAACAAATAAATTACTCCTCAGAATGGCTGCACCTGCATCAAGACCCATTACTAACAAATGCAAATGCTTCTTTTTCTTCACTTGACCTGGATGTGATTACTGTGTTTAATTGTGCCAACCTCATCAATGAAAAACTGTCTGTGGTGCTGCTGCACTTGACATCTCTTTGATTACCAGTCATATGGGAATCCTCAGTTGACACAGCGTTAATCTGTATTTCTTCTCTTGTGGAGTGCTTACTTGTGCCTTTTGCTCCCCCTCCCTCTTTGAATGTTCCTTACTTTATTATTGATTGTAAAAGCACTTTACATATTAAAGTACTCTTCAATATTGCAATACTCAATTGATACCTATACAAAAATTGTTTTCTCACTTTTCCATTTGCTCTTTTTTTTTCAAGACAGGGTTTCTCTGTGTAGCTTTGCGCCTTTTCCTGGAACTCACTTGGTAGCCCAGGCTGGCCTCGAACTCACAGAGATGCGCCTGGCTCTGCCTCCCGAGTGCTGGGATTAAAGGCGTGCGCCACCACCGCCCTGCTCCATTTGCTCTCTTATTGCTTTCTGGAATTTTTTTTTCATGTCAGTGTTTTCCATTTTCTGTATTAACCTTTTCCTTTGGATTCCAGTCTGTAGGACTACTTCAGAATGGCAGCATATTTGTCTACATTTTTGTTCCAGTCATAGTGAGGTACACTACAATGACAGACGTTTTCCCTCTCCATATTATGTTTCTTGTTTCTTTCCAGAGGTTCTGGAGTGAAGGCATAAGGGACCTTGGAGATCAGAGAACAGGAAACATGACTATTAATAGTAGCACTTGACATTTCTATTTACAGTGTGGGACAGTCACTAATTAGCATCCTTCCTTAGTTTAGCTCCAGGGGTCACCACCTGCCACTTACGCACCCTACAGGATGCTGAGGCACAGAAGTGGAAGGCTGTGGTATGCCATCAGTTGAGTAGAGTAGCAATCTCACTGCGGGGACTGAAGCTCCAGCTCTTGATTCCTCATACTAGGGTGGTCAAGTCCCAACAGAAGCTGCCAGTTTCCCCAGATGCAGTGAAGCCTTCAGAATGAGTTTTGTGCTTGGAAAGCTCTCCACTGTACCTACCGCTTCCCCAGGAAAATGAAGTTGTCCACCACATAGGATATTTTATTTTCCGAGACCATCTCACTTTGTCCTAGAACACAGATGAGATTGGACCATTCTTAATTGACTGTTAATTTTTCACAGTCAGAATGTCTATTGCAAGAATGAGGCTAGGCTAGCAAAAGAGAGGAAGGAAATGGGAAGAAAATGCTTTGGTTTCAGTGCTGCAGAACGTGACTCCATGACAACCTCAAATGAAACTCATTCACAAGAAAAAAGGATGATCGAGTTTCCTCTGTGTGTCATACCATGGACTAGGGATTAGAAACAGTGATGTTTTACGGATGTGACAGGGTCCAGCATATATTGTTGTGAAGACAGCACAAAAGAGGTCCTTTCTGAAGGGTGGGATTGCTCCTCTGAGTTGTAAATATCCAGGAGTTTGAATCTAAGATGAAACAACATGCAAATATTGGGAAACGGTGCAGTAGCTGCGAGGCATGAGATACAGCATCAGAAAAGATAAGGGATGACAAGAAGGCTTCTTCTTCTAGCTGAAGAGCAAGACCACCCCCCAATTTGTTGCATACCAATTAACACTTAAGTCATAAAATGCAATAAAAATTAATTTAATTATATACAATTGTATTCAAAATACAATCCAATTTTTACTATTAAATTTAGAAGATAGAAATCATTTGGTCAAACTGTCACAAAAATGGTTATTATTTCAAGTTCATGTGATCATCTTTGTAAGCCAATAACAGTTTTCTCACTGAGCCCAGCTCACAAATGATGCTTTCTGAAGAGTCTAAGCCAGAGCATTCAGGGTCAGTAGTGTCAAATGCTGCCAAAGTGTTAAGTCAATGAGGTCTGTGAGTGTCTTTTGAATGGGGAAACAAATAGATATCTGCAAAGAGAGGTTTCCAAAGAGTGGATGAGAAGTAAGACCAAAGTCCCAAGTGTGCTTAGGAGCTCTGCACATTTACACCAACTATTAACTATAGAAACATAAAGCACTGCTCTCTCCTGCGAAACATCATCCTTGTTTGTGCAAAACAGCAAAAGCTATGTTATGACACGAACTAGGAACACATAATAATGGAACAAAGCCTACATAATTTAATAGACAATGTGTCAGGCTCTCCAGACACCTGGGAAGTTGGATGGTGTCAGGGCATCATACACCCTGTGACTTTGCACAGCCAACCCCCCTGGCCCTCAGTTTCCTCCTCTCACAAACAAAGAAGCTATGCACTATCTTGTTTCCATGTTTGTTTGTAACTTTGACATCCTGCGTTCTTTTTTAAATAACCATGGTAAATATTCCTGCTCCTAAAAGGGAACCAGCTCATTTGGAATCG
Organism: Peromyscus leucopus; assembly: GCF_004664715.2. Lineage (NCBI taxonomy): Eukaryota > Metazoa > Chordata > Mammalia > Rodentia > Cricetidae > Peromyscus > Peromyscus leucopus. The sequence continues at coordinate 13,976,166 of NC_051083.1, read as the reverse complement.
GTGTTAGTTTTCTGGTTTTTCTGTGACAGAATGCTTGGTATAAGCACCTTAAGGGGAGAAGGATTTCTTTTGCTCAGGGTTTCAAAGGGGTTGGTCCAATAATGGGGAGAGCATGGTGAAGCAGAGATGCTGAACTCTTCGTAGTTAAGAAGGGAACTGAGAGACTTGAGGGGACCTGAGACAAGATGCAGTCTTTATGTACATGTCCCAAGCAATCTACTTTCTCTAGTTAGCCTCCACCTCCACTTCATAGTTTCCAGAACCTCTCAAAACAGTATCAATAGCTGAGGACCATAGTGTTAGTACACCAGCCTTCAGTGGGGACACCGAGTTCCATTTAATCTGGCTGCACATCTTCGGAGGCCCACACATCACCCATGGACAAGCATGAACAAAAGCCATTTTGTTAGCAGTAGTAAGAGAAACCTTCCTCTTCCCCCACAACACATTTAGAAACCAGAGGCACTGGAGTGAAAACATAGAGATGAAAGCCTACTTGGATTGCAGCAGCATTAGAGATGCTGAGAATTCTGCTCACAACACTGGAAAGGTAGCCCAATGAACTGCCCATATTTCTAACACTCCATTAAACTGGCTTTCAGGAGAATCAGGTTTCTGTGACCCTAGAGGAAAATGTCACTAGAAGTCATAGGTCTCATGACTTTATGCTGGAAGCCAAATGAACTATGGATAGATGCCATAGGCCTCTAGCTTCAGAGATGGCCAAGTTCAAAGCCAAATTTTGTTTTGAGACTTTGTCAATTAAGGCTCCTCCTGCCCAAACCTAGTGGTCATGTCTGTAGGGTAGAGCTTAGAACGCCGCAGCTCTGTGATTGCTCCATGCTTTAAGTGGGGAGATGGGTAGTCAGCACAGTTGGGGTTGTGAGACAAGCTGAAGAGGGGAGCAGTCTGAAGTGGAGTGGCTCATCCTTTCCTGCCCAAGTCCCTCAAAGGAGCAGGAATGCAGTCTGGAGTTTAGATTTTCGTCCTTTGCCTTTTCTATCACTAAGAAACTGACCTGTCGATTTGTCTTTGCAGTCTACTGTATCAAAGCATCCAGATTCACCGAATCATGAAATGTGTCTGCTGGCCTTACTCCTAGCTTTCCGAGCTTTCCCATGAGTCTCCCCTGCCCTTCCTTTTGGACAGAATTAGCAGAGTTACTGTATAGCTACACACACACACACACACACACACACACACACACACACACACACACCTCACATGCACACACCCAAGCTTTGCTTTATTCAAACAGGGCAGAAGAAAGCTACTCAGTGGGCCCAGGTAAACAATGAATTGCCATGTGCTGTCTGCCAAGCAGCTCCCTGATAATAGGTAGGGCTGAAAGCTGGAGCTGGGTTTTGTGGGCGTTCTTGCAGCTTCCCACCACCCTCTCTCTGCCTATTAAGGAAACTGGAACAAGCCGTTTGGGTGGCTGGGACCAGATCTGGCTGAAGAAGTGCCCAGCTGTTGCTCTTTCCTCTCTCCAGTTTGCAGTCCCCATCATGGGGACTCATTATGGCTGTGATCGTTGCTGATGACATTAATGCACTGTGCTGCTTCTCTGTCGCACGTGCCATCTGCTCCCATCAGCCCTGTGGGGTAAGTGGTAGGTAATTGTTTCCCATCGGTAGTCCATTTTCTCAGATAAAGAATGTGCGATTCAAAAATAAACATCTACTCTGAGGCATTGTGACAAGGCTAGTGTGGATCTGGGGGCAGCCACCCCATCTACTGCCAGTAGTAGGTGAGGTTGCCTTCCCCGTAATTCAAGAAGAAGGGCAATTTGATTCATTAACAGTGACTCTGGGGGAGGAGGAGGTTCAGGGAGAGAGCAGAGACAAAAAAAAAAATCCTGAGAGTTCTTATAAACCAGCAGGGTCAATGCAAAGAGAAGAGGAAAGAAGGAAAGAGAAATTGGTGATTCATCAGCTAAGCTGGTGAGGGGTTGGAAATGAGAGATAAGAGCCGGCTCCCCCAGCTCAGCTTCCTCATTAGCCAGGGCCATGCTGACTCACTAAGGACTGCAGGTTCCAGACCATAATTGAATTGAAAATTGGGTCTACGGGTAAGTGTGGCAAGGCTCTAAAGGTCGACAAGTAGAGAGGGCACGGTAAAAGCGCCTCCCACAGAAATTTTCACGGGCTGAAACATCATGCCTCAGTTACATCGTTCCATCTCCCCAGACTCCCAAGATGACCAAGCACGCACTTTTTTTTTTCTTAAAGGAAATTGCATCCTGTGGTTCACTTTTAACCTGTTTTTCTTAAGCGCTGCCATGGCGTCCTCAGTTTGACCTTCACCTCCCCTCAGAGCTCATCTCCACACTCATCAGTCATTTCTTAAATAAATATTTATTGAGGTCCTGCTGGATGCCCGGCGCCAGGCTCCTTGGGAGGTTGCTATGGGTCTCTGGCGCTGGCCAGGCCCCTATCTGACATTTGCTGGTGGTATACTGGGCAAAGCTGTAACAGCTCTCCAACCCTGCTTCTGCATCTCTGCAGTGGGCTTACTTCACCGCTTTCCTAAGATGATGCTAAGAAGGCTAAAATGAAAAGAAAGTGTGTGAGCTCAGGCCAAAGGAAAATGGGTTTGAAGGAAGTGCTGGGACCACATTGCTAAGCTTCTCTAGACATTTGCATCCTTGAGGCTGACCACCCCCCCTCCCCCACTCCCCCCCCCTACCATTTATCTGCTGCCTAGGCCCGGATTTCATAGCCCTACACATTCTCGGTCCATCTGATTGGCCAGCCAGTCCCTTCTTGGGCAGGGTGGAGCAGGCACTCCTCCTAGGACCCTCTCTGCCACCTTTCTGCCAATGCAGCATGATTTCAGTTGTGAGAAGGAGATTCCCTCACACCACACTTGCTTCAATCGCAGCCAGGCCCACTAATTGATTCATGTTATTTTATTTTCTGTACTGGTGGTTAGGGCCTCCAGCAATTTTATGCAAATTTATGAACCTTATGCAAATGAGGGCATCCCTAGACTAATTGCACACAAAATGGAAGCATTTGCCGGCACCTCCCCCATTCTACTGTGCCCTGGCTTCCTCTCAGTCTTTGCAGGAGTCTCAAACTCTGCTTTTCTCACACAATTCCCAGATCAGCAGCCTTCTCTCCCCCTTGCTTCCTCATCCTCCAATCGTTTCTCCGTGGTCATTTCACAATGTCTGATGGACAGCGCCAGCCTCATTTGCAAGAGCTGTGTCTGCTTGGTATCCCAGGAAACCACAGAAAGCCGTGGGGACCACTCCATCCAGCCCATTTTCATTTGGAATCACTGGACTTCCTCCTTAAGTCCTCCCTGGAGTAGGGAGACCAGCCCAGGACAGCTTGACAGCGGCCTGAGGCGCACACACTTACATGACTCCTTTCAGTAGGGCCAGAGCTGTGTGTGGTCCTCCTGCCTCCAGGAGAACCAGTCTACAAACGCAATGCAGGCCTGTTCTTGGTCTCAGCTCGGTCAGTCGCTTCTGTTTTATATGGGGCTCCCTAGAAACAGAGTCCTAGCAAGGAACTGAATAGACACCGCTAACGTGCGCAGGTGCCGCTTACACAGCTGCCTTTCTTCAGGCAAGGAATGTGGGTTTATTGGTTTGGTGGTGGTATTGGTGCAAATCACCGCCCCACCCCACCCCTGCACCCTTTACTGCTAGTAGTTCAAAGGGCAGGGGTGTTAATTTATCAAGCGTTTAGGGACATAAGAGCTCCCATCTCCTCCCAAGAAAGTGTGGACCAGTGTTCAGTGTTCAGGGATAGGACACCAGCTGCATCTCCCACAGCGTATTTTTTTTTGTTTGCTTCACTTAATTTACCTTTTACATCACTGTAAAGCATGAATTTACATTATCCCCATTTTATAAACATGGTGCCTACTGCTAAGCACAGATTGCCACCGGCTAGTGAGCATCCTAGACAGAGGAGACAAGAATTAGCTTTGGATCTGTACTTCTAGGCTCTCTCACAGACCTGGTCAGACCATCTGCAGGCTTTGGTACTCCCAAATCCCAGGATGCAATGTATGCTTTAGAAGTCTCTACTGTACCTGGCTTTCTCTTCAAGTCCCCTTTCCTATGTTCGCTTTCTTGTGGCTTCTTTTTTTACACGATTCTTCATGGAATTGTGAGGCAGGAGTGGCCCTGGAGTCACAGGGCACACAAAACTGTCTCCTTCCTTGCCTCCTATTACATCCTTCCTTCCCTGCCAATCTCTTTCCCCACCTTCCTTTCCTCCAACTCCCCTTCAACTCCACCTTCTCACTCCCTCTCCTTCCCTCTACGTCTCTCTTCATCATCCTTCATCTTCCTCATCTTCTTCTTTCTCATCCTCCTCCCCTCTCTCGTCTCCATTGTCCCTGCCACCAGATAAGCCAGCAGTCCTGGGCAGATTAGCGACAGGAAAGTTGCTGCAGTGTGCTCTTCAGAGCTTGGAGAAGACAGTCTGACCCCTCAAAGCATCCTCTTCGCTGCCAGCTGTGTGGTCTGGGGTCACCTGGCTTCCAGAGTCTGTGTGGAGCAGGAGGCCGTACCAGGATTCGCCTCAGAGTGGCAGTCTCGGGGCAGGGTGAAGACAGGGAGCCTGATGGGAGACAAGAGAGGCTGAGATGGGAGGTGAGTCATTTTGTCTTGATCCTGAGGAGCAGCCGCAAGGCAACCAGAGTCACAAAATGGTTAAGGATGAAGGACCTGCTGTCGAATATAGGAAATAAACCTTGATGCCTAGAGCTCATGCGACTGGTCCTTGATCAGCTATGTCTGGGAGTCTGACCCCTTAGGTTCTCTTTATACCACCAACCCAAGGGTCCCCTTTGGTCTTCCCACCACCAATTTGTCTCCCTGTTTTTCCCTCCCTTCTTTGATAAGCTTCCTCCTTCTTCTGAATTTCGTTCCCTGGTTCCATGATTGAAACTGAACAAGAAGCTTGTATCTCTAACAAGAGAGTACATCTCCATCTCCGCAGTTCTTACAGTTTAAAGATTGCTTTCCTGTGAATTATAGCTGACACAATTTTTGTAGGCAGATCCACCATGGGAATCAAAGCAGCCACTAGCCCCATTTTACAGGTGAGGAAAATGAGGCTGTGAGAGTTCAGGGCCCTGTGTCCTTCTTCTAGCACAGGATCTCTGAGGACTCTCTTGAAATGATATGCAGGGTGTATACTCCGCATGTAAAGGGAAACAATTCAAATGGGGAAGATGTGCTCACTCTTAAGAGATGTGAAGCAGATACGGAGATGTTAGGTCGCAAGCTAAATCTAGAAGATGCTGCCTCCCCACACCCGGACAGAAACCCACAGTACTTTCTCACATGACCTGAGCATACCTTTGAGACGTGCACACACAAATTCCTGCTTTTTCCATGAGAACACGACCAAAGAAACCTACTCGAGAGTAAGGCAAAAGAAGTAGAGTTAGCTTGCTCAGTCATCCTGCTAAACCCGACATTTTAGAATTTGGCAAAAATCATCAAAACCTTGTAATGGCTGACCCCAGCGTGGAAAGCAAGTCTCATCAACCCTTCCTGGGGTCACTAGAGCCTCACGAGCCACTAGGCTTTGTCGTCTTTCTCCCATGATGCTGGCAGGTAGAGGAGAAACTTGCTAGGCACCCAGGGATCAGTGAATGTCTCATTTTCAACAATAGCTCACCAGAGTGTGGACAGAGACAGGATGAGGATCTGTGGGGTACGTAGCTAGGAAATAAAGGAGTTAAGACTAGGTCATCCAGCTGGCTCATTCAGCTCTCCTCACCTGCTTTTGCTGGTGCTCGGTGCTCAAATGGGGGTGTATGGAAACAGGCTTTGAGTGGTTGCTCTCGCTGCTCAGGACTAGGGAGGCAGAGCAGACGAGCAGGTGGGAAAGGTTCAAAGTCTGGACAGGGGGGAGCAGAGGAGAAAATGAGAGGGAAGTGAAGAGATGAGAAGAAAAGAGGGGGCCGTCGGGAGGAAGTGGAGCTAGGAACTGGGATCTCCTGGTGAAACAGGCACAGAGAAGGTGTGCTGCTTGGGCAAGCAGCTAGAGTTCCTGGGACTGGTTTCCAAGGCTGGACAGGACCTCTTCGAGACTGCTGTTGAATGTCAGACCACAGGACCCCATTTTCCTTACCCTTCTCCTGAGTATTTTCCCCATGCGGGGCAGTCCTTATAAATGGCATTGCCTGTGTTTTCTCGTTCTACCCAGGAGGAAATCCAGGCTCGGTGAAATGTCACACAGATGGCACTTTGTAGAAAGTCTGCCTCCAGGATCTGTGTCCTTAACTCTAACATCACACAGACAGTGACCTCTCCCTGCTAAGAGTTTTTCTCTGCAGGATGCCCCTAGAGGTTCATGGAATGGGGGAGAAGATACCACTTTCTCAAGAGCAGCTATGGAGACGGCCCTTAAGCATACAAAGCTGGCATTTTCTACCTCTGTCCTGTATAAGTGATCCATGGACCTTTCAGTTCCCATGCCTCCGGTCTTGCCTGGTGGGTCTGATCAAACCACTAGAAACGTTTGTGTGTTTATTCTCTTCTTGTCATTTGTCCTTAGGAACAACTGCTCAGGCCACACATTCGCCACTTTTTCCCCCTTTATCCCTGTGGTGACAGTATAACCTATAACCACTGTAACTCTTACCTTTCCAGAAAAGGTCATGTCTGTCACAGTCTGCTGTGAACAGAGCCAGGACTGACACCTTCCCACATGCCATCTCATTTAGGCGCCAATGACAACAGGGGTTATTTGTTGGGAGAAACTGGGATGGTCCCACCTTTCCTCCCAGGCTTGACTCAGTTTACATGACTGCAGTTGAAACAAGCAAAATCTAAGAGCTGAGGAAATCGTTAGGCTACACAAGTCAGTGTATTTGCATTCAAGTATGCATGAGGGTGTGCCTGGGTGAGAGACAGCATTATGTTCCGGTGAGTGTGCTTATGTGAGTGTACGTGGGGGAGAGAGCAGCCACGTGTGAGTGTGCCTACACAATTCTTTCTCCAAGGCCAGAAAAGATTACAATGGATTAAGTGTTTCATTAAGACCCTTTGCACAGCACTCTGTTAGGGATGTGATGCAGCTGGCAGACAGCTGGAGGCCGAGAGATGAATGGCTGTGTTTTATGCCCACCCCAGCTTCACGGCTTCTTATTCTTTCCCATTGCATTGAGCACAGAGAAGGGAAGTTCTGGGTCGCCATCGTAAGGGAGGAGTGTTTTGGCTGTTTGTAGTTATCTAGAGCTGGGCAGGTTGGAAAGGAAGGCAGAGAACTGGAGGTAGAAATGTGCTATGGTTCTGGGTGGCCTGAGAGTGTAGGAGGCCATTTGGGACCAGGAACCATGAGGAATGGCAGACACCTCACACCCATCCCCTTTGATTTGGGGGACCTTGGAAAAAGAGGAATGTTGTTGGATAGGGGTTGGAGACATCTTTAAAAGGATCTCAATGGACAGTTAACACTCTAAGCCAGTGGTTCTCAACCTTCCTAATGCTGTGACCCTTTAGTACAGTTCCTCATGGTGTGGTGACCCCAACCATAAAATTATTTTTCTTGCTACTTCATAGAGCTATAATTTTGCTGCTGCTACTATTATGAATCATAATGTAAATCTGTTATGTGACCCCAGGGGGTCACGACCCACAAGCTGAGAACCACTGCAAAAGGAAGTCTTTGGCTCTAACCTCCTTGCCAGTTGACTTAGCATGAAACAGAGAGAAGGTAAGGTGGAAGGGACTGGTTACTATGAGCTGAGAAGACTTGTACTATACACATGTTGCTTTTCAAAAGCCTCTGTGTATAGTTCAGCTCCTCACTGCTGTCCCTGACCTTGCTGGCCAAGCTGAACCAACTGTTAGATCCCTTGGCCTAGGGCGAGCTACATCACCATGGTGAATGACACCATCTGCAAAGGAGCTATGAGGCTCCTTCTCCAGCTACAATGCTACAAAAGCAAAGAACATCAATCTCTCACACAGAGTAGCTTCAGAAAGGTAACCCACCGGCAATAGACAAAACAGCTGTCTCTGATCCAAAGGCTGTGCCTTGGCAGATACACACTTCCTGCAAACAGATGGAGGCACGCATGCGCATTTCTAGCTCTTCATCTTTTCCTAGCTTCAGCCTCGAAATTACAGTTGGGAAGTATGGAGAGTGTGATCAGACTACTGAGTATCTAGCACAGGCCCCATTTCCAGAAAGGTCCGAAAGCTAGGGCCATTTGTATTGGATATGTTTACTCACTGAGTTTATAAAGTAGTCAGGAGGGCTTCCAAAGGCATGGTTCCTCTACTTCTGACCTTTGCCAGAAGGAAGGCTTTTGCTGCCACCACCTGTACTGTTGGTTTGGGAAATGGGACATTTCCTCAGTACCCATTAACAGGAAGGATGAAGGATGGAGTCCTTGTACCCTAGGAAGGACAGTGCTCCTCAAGGATGGCAAATTGAGCTCCCAGGAGGGCTACATTCTTGCTCCTCTCTCACTCTAGCTTCAGAGGGAAATTATAATGGAATTCCAATGAGACTGAGGTAAAACCGTGATAAAAAAAAATGTTCTTTGTTCCCCCTTTCTCTGAAGAGAATTCAGAACTTGATCAAAACACTTATGTGTCCATGAGGTCTTTAAGAAGCATCTAGAAGTGCTTTCCCTCTGCTTTGCACACAAGCATCCCCTTGGGATGAAGCCCCAGGTCCAGTTTAGCCATCACAGCATGAATGAAGCATAGAGTAAGCAAGATAGCTCGAGGGGTAAAGAACGCACTTTCCCAACAAGCCTGAGGACCTAAGATGATCCCTAGAATCCAGGGTGAAAGGAGAGAGAATTACTCAGCTCCTGACAACTCTCCTCTGGCCTCCTGCAGATATAGACACCAACACACAAAAGAAACTGAAATAGTCGAAGTAAAGTGAGAACGAAGCAAAGCACACTGGCAAGAGGGAAGTGTTTCATTGTCTTTGACTATTCTGGCTGAAAATGTTGTTTTGATTGGGTCTAGAGCCTAGGGATGACACTGGCCGTGATGCCAAACCTTGGGCCTTACAACCGATGGGTGGCCACACTTTCCTAAGTGCCCCCTGGGTCAGGCAGCCAGGCACAGGCTAATCTTCTTACAGAACTCTAGCTTCCCATCCTGCGTATTTCCAGCAAGGCGCCATTTCCATATTCTCTGGCAATAACTAATTAGCGATTATAAAGCTCTTTGAAATATGAAGTGCTGCATGATAATATCTGTAATGAGCCTGATTCTTTCCCTCTTGCATGAGGGAGGGAGAGTTGAGGGGGGAGAACAGTTTCCTCTCCCTGACCTGCCTCAGAGCCCTGATCTGATCGAGTGACCCTGGGGAAGGGGGTGAGCCCTGGCAATTGGCCTGGGAAAGCTGCCCACTGGCACAGCAGCACTTTGACACCTGCCTCGCTCTACTCATCTACCCCCCTACACCAAGCCCCCGCCATCAGCTGCCTACCAGCTGCTGATTTGACCTCCCCTCAGCTGGGGAAAGGGATGAGGATGATGGATGGAACGGGGAGAAGAGAAAGGTGGAGTTAGGGTGAAGAGGAACAAGTTTGGTTCGTGGTATCCTTAATGTGATTTAGAATTTCATATTAATATATCACCTCAGAAAAAAATTAATGAGAAACGTGAAGAAAATAGGATAATGAATATGATAATATATGGGGAGTGCTTTGGGCTTCTTAGAACAAAGGTGCAAGGAATTATTGCTGTGATTTCCTCATGGTGCATATATATTTTTATTAAACTCTAAAAAAAATGCCAGTAGATTCACTTCTCTGCAAGGTATTAACGCCTCGCAGAGGAGTCGTTCTTCAATTCATTCTCAGAGCCCCAGCCCACCTCATGGCTGTTTTCTTGTGATGCATCTCAAGACTTCCGCTTAAGGGGCATGGAGAGTAGATTAAAACAGTCAGTGGCTTTGTCCAGAGTATCTGCTACGTACATGCCTGAGGAGGTGGCTCTGTGAGCAAGTGGAGCTCCAGAAAGTGGCAAGGCTGGGAGCAGGAAGCTGAATGCCAAACACAGCTAGAAGTCGGGCCCTGGATGGGTGAAACTCAGGGGCGGGAGGCGGGAGGACTGAACCCTGGAGAAACAGCAACATACTTCTGTGTTCAGCCTCCCGACTTCTTTCTGCTTCCCAAGTGACCACTCAAGCCTCACCTCATTCTGGGGATTCAAACATAGGTAAATGGACATTCCAAGGTGAAAAGAAATTTTGTGGGACACCTAGCCCATAGGACTATTAGATTAGAACTTCGAGGACAATGAATATTCTAGTCTGTCTTTCAGTTCTCCATCCAGATTTTCCTCAACTTACAACGAAGTTATGTTCCAATGATCCCACTGTCATAAAAGGCATGTAGTAGCCCTAACCTACTACCCACTCCAGTTTAGTGCAGAGTAGGGTGTTAGCTGTTGTTCCTTGTAACCACAGGACTAACTGGGAGCTGCGCCCTATTGCCACTGCTTAGTGTAGTAAGGAATGTCACACCATAGAGTGTTAGCTCAGGGAAAGGTCAAAGTTCAAAATTTGAAGTATGTTTTCTACTAAATGTATCTTGGTTACTGTTCTAGTTGAGTTTCTGTTGTGCTAAAACACCGACCAAAAGCAACCTGGGGAGAAAAGGGTTTATTTCATCTTACAGCTTCTTTTTACATCATTATTATACATGTATTACATCTTATAGTCCATTATCCATGGAAGTCAGAGCAGGAACTCTGGGCAGGAACCTGGAGGAGGAGCTGGAGGCAGGAGCTGAAGTAAAGGCTTGCTTAGTCTGCTTTCTTATACAACCCAGGACCCCCTACCTAGAGGTGGCCCCACCCACAGTGAACTGGGCCTTCCCACATCAATCAGTAGTCAAGAACTTGCCCTACAAACTTGCCTACAGGATGACTGATAGAGACATCTTCTCAGTTGAGGTTCCCGCTCCCCAGATGACTCCAGCTTGTGTCAAGTTGACAGAAACATCACTCAGCACCACTGGATACCATGGTTATATTAAAAACATAAGTGGAGCCGTTGTCATTTGTGTGTTGACTCTCAGTGTGATCCCTGGACAGCAGCATCAACATCACCAGGAACATGTAAGAGATGTCCTCAAGCCCCACCTCACCCCTACTAAATAAGATTCTCCAACATGGGATTAGGCAAGCTGTGTCCAGTACAGTCAAGTTGAAGGACCTCTGAGCTTCAATGGCTCTTCATCACTCATTAGCTGAGACCTACCCTGAAGGGGTTGAGGCCTGAGGGCTGTGTACAGACACTCCAAGCCACAACCAAGCAGCACATCCTTCTTTGAATGGGGATCTGAGTGAGGGCATGATGGAGCCTACTACCGTGATGATATAATGTTAGTTACTGTGAACAGGAAACTAAGCCTCTATCTTCACCCTCCCTTCCACAGGAACCCAGGTTTGACCTAACTGGGGCAGTGAGGGAATGAGGAAAAGACAGACACACGTACAGAAAAGCTTTGATTGGACATTCTGGACTCTTGGATGGAGAAGCCACAGCACCCTAGAGCTCAACATATTTAACACATACAGCTGAACAGGAAAGTGGGGTTATTGCATGCAGCTGAACAAGGAGGCGGGGTTATGACACACAGATAAACAAGAAGGTAAAGTCTCTGTAGCAGAGCAGTCTTGAGGCCATAAACATCTGAAGAGAAAGTGACAGTGGCCATTTTCTACATACACTGTCAACATTTGCACTCAGATGCAGGGAAAACTTTGTCACTCTCATGGGGCTAAGGCATTAGAGTTCTTGACATGGCTGTGTCCATGTCAAACAATACACATTCACTCAGGACTTTATTCTCTTCCTACACTCAATAGATATTTGGGGGGGCAATGATATACCAAGTTGGGAATCCTTCCCTTGCCAGTCTCATGGGGGAATAAGAAATTTAATTATGGAATATTTAACTATGCATTGTAGCATCACAAAGGAGTATAAAAGTCCATCAAAGGTACTAAGGGACTTGATTTACATGGGGGCATCGAGAAGATGTCACTTTCCAGATATGACACTAAGCTGAAGGATGAAGGATGAGAACTTGGATGAGCAAGTCATTTTGAGCAGTGGTAGTAGCAAGTACAAGGGGCCTTGGGTAGAAAGATCTAGATTACTAAGGAATGAAGTGGGGGGTGCAATAGGCTATGAGGCAATGAATTTATCCTTTGTACACAGTGAAGAGGGAAATCACTGGCAGGTGTTAGGTGGGGAAGTGGCAATTGTTCTGAAAGCTGCGTGGAGAGTAAATATAAAGTGAAAGTACAGGGTAAGAGCAATGAAGCATCATGGCTGTGTTCTGGTCAGCAACAATGGTGGCTGCACCCAGTGCCATGACGGAGAGTGGAGAGCGCCATATAGGTCCCAGCAAGACTCTATGGAGGAAATAGGACTCAGTGGTTATTTGAGAGGGAAAGGAGAAGGGAAAGAAGGCACCACCTGCAGTGCCTTGGTTTCTGGCCTGAGAGGTTCAGTGGAGCAAGGTACCAGTTCCGAAAGTACCAGAAGAGGCTAAGGAAAGGAACAGAGAGGAAGATGCTCTGGGAAGACTGGTTCACTCGGCCAAGGAGACTCCAGAACAGCTAAGGTGTTGGACAGTAGCAAAAGGCAGCAAGGAACTAGGGTGGATGGCAGGAATGGCTCCACTAATGCACAGTGAGAAAAAGGGGGAGAAGGGGAGAAGGCAGGAGGAGAAAACACAAGAGCAGATTATAAAGGGCATTGACAGTTAACATGCCCTGAGCAGCTCCCATGAATAGTGTGCTAGTCTGGTATATATAGTTCGTTAATTCCCTGCACAACTCCATAAAGCCTTGCCCAAAGTAACACAGCCAGGAAGTTCTGGATCTAGGCTTTGAAGCAGGAAATGCAGATCTAGAGCCTAAGCCTGAACACGCCGTCCCATGTGTCCCCCTGGAAGACCAGTTGACCATAACCAGGCATTTACATGGGGCCTGTGAACAGTTCCACATACAAGGGCTCTGTTCCTCCTGAAGCTCTAATGCCATCAGCAGGAAATCCCAGACTCAGAGGTGTTAGAACTCACCCAGGGGCAGGCAATCATAAGATGGATGAAGCCGCATTCAAACAGCAGTCTCTGTGTCTTCAAGGTCTCTGCTGTCATCACTGTGCAGTACATTTTCCCAGGGGCATCCAGACTGTCTTCAAAAGTAAGGGGGTAAAACACGGCTTCCTATCCTTTCTCACATGCACCCATCATATTTCTTGACTAAGTTACATGCTTATTTCCGCTTTAAGTTCCAAAAATTTTAATACAGGGCTGTTGACAGGGGAACCCCTAAAATGTACTTGGAGAATAGTAAGTGTCCCTGGCACCTTCATGTGTATGCCCTTTGTCATGTGACTTCTAACTTATTCACCATAGAGTAAGGCAGAGTCTACTTTGCTGTCTCCACAATTTGGAGTTTGGCTAATTTTTAGGGTTACTCTTACTGTGTTACAGATTGTGAACTTAGTAAGGAGGAGTGCCTGTCTTATCAGGTCCATGTTCTGTGGAGCAGTAGTAGGCTTGTAGTAGCAAAGTGCAGGCTTATTTTTATTCCAGGATGTCTAGAATCTCAACTAGAGGGACTTGAATGCTGGAAGAGACTCAGAGTCTGGAGCTGGGATCATCTAAAGTTTTGTTATCTTATATGTTTGAAGCCTGAGCTAACACTAACCAGAGGGCCTGTTCATTGATCCTGGGTTTCTTCACAACATGGCATGGCAGTCTCAGAGTAGTCTGACTTCTTCCATAGCAGCTCAGAGCTAATATAGAACGGCCTCGAAAGATTAGGAGCAATAGCATGCTACACTTGCTCTGCCTAGATGTCTGTGCTGACAATACTGTCTATATTGAGAGCCAGAGATGTTTCCTCCTCTGGCCATGATCACACAGCACCTTGGTGTCAGAATCAACCTGATGAAATACCAGGGCCATTTATATCTGTCGATTTGCTGGACCCTGGGCTGGATCTGGTTGAATGAACTTGACCTGAGAATGACCTCTGTGAGAGAGGAATCCAATGAATGCAGACCATGAGTGCTTTCTTTAGCTTTTAAGAGCCCCGGGCTGGCACCTGCTCTAAATGGCTGCCCAGTATGCGTATTTATTGGACTTCTGCATCTTATGAGTCTCTTTTGTAGCTGTACATCCATGATAGGTCACGATTTTTTGAATATTATAAATGTAACATGCAAAAATCATATTTGTTACATTTATACATATTTATATCATACATTTGCAGTATATAGAGGCACTCAGAATATATTTTATTTATAAGCAGTGCTGCGGCTCAGGTTTGTTCGAAAGGCTCAGAGTGCGAGTGTATTTGTAAAGTGCTCCAGGGTCCTCTGGGATGAGGGCAGCTATGTAAGTGTAAGTCATTATCATTAAACTAAACTGCCGTCCTCCGATTACTGACAGCACAGAAGAGCTTCTCCCGCCTCCCCAGCCCTCTGCACGGCCTGGTAATGCTGGGATAATATAAAGATAATATTACTGTAATAAGTGCTTGGCAGCATTTATGCCTTTATTAGCAGCAGCCATATTGTAAGAAAGGGAGAGGCCCCCAGAAGGGCTGCAGGCTTGGTGCAGAGCATTCTGCCTAGAATTCTAGGAACCAGCTCAGTGTGGTCATCATGGAGCTTGCCATAAAATGAGCATGCCTCATTCCTTCCTGAAGAACCTGCTTGCATTTTGACATGACCCTCAAATATGCTATTGAGTCCAGCTGGGTCTGAGGTTGGGCAGCACAACATTGATGCCTGGAAGATTCTGAAATTCGAGCCCACTGCAAATTTGTGTTGTAGTGAAGCATGGTTTCACTGTGTAACTGTTCTGGCTTTGAACCCACGGCAATCCTTCTACCTCAGCATTCAAGCCCAGAGGTCTGTGCATGCTAAGCAGACACTTTACCATTGGGCTGCATCCCAGCCTCACAGTATTCTAGGAGCCCTTCAAACCCTGAGTTGACCACTGAGGCCCTCAAATGGATTAAGAAGTAACAGAGATCCAGGGAAGCTTCCTACAATGGAACTGGTCTCCACAGCTGCACGATGTCACTGGCTGGCCCTGTGTCGCTCTCATCGATCATAAGAATAAAGAGATGCTCCCACACATTCCCTGCATTTTACGAAGAAGTCCCTTTCCCGGTCCAGTTGCACAGGGCTACTCAAGTTTGCATGTATGTGACACTTATATGAGTACTTTATGTTTTTTTTTTCTTCTGCCAGCTGGTTGGAATGGAGAGGCTGTACAGAGACATTTGACGAGCTCTGGTATGTCAGGTCACTGAGAAGTCTATCGCATTTGACCCTTTCACTGTCTGGATGAGTAGAGCCTAACTTCATCGTCTCCATTGTGTAGACATGGAAACTAAGGCTTGGAAAATGTGAATGAGTGGACCAAGGCAACATGTGTGGAGAAACAGCTGGAATGTAGGCCTATTGACCTGAGATAAATGGCCCAAGGTTGATCTGTATACCAGAAAGGGTCTGCTTGCTATAAGCGTTGTTTTGCAGGTGACAAAATCAGACTAGAGGGATCATTATACTGGTATATCTGGCTTTACAGCACACAACCCTAAGACACAATGAGGTGACACGGGGCTGACCATTTTTGTCATTAGCTCTTACATTTCTCAGAAGATTGAATTCAGTGAGGTGTCTTTTACTTTTGGTCTCTCATACAGTTTCAGTTAGAGGGCTTGAGGTGAGGGACATATGTAGGATACCTTCTCTCAAATGAGAAGGCTCAAACAGCTGGCGCTGCCATGGAAGAGGCATCTGGCCTCTCTATCCCCTCAACAGGGTAGCTTGGGGATAGCTGGGTTTCTCACATGACACCCAAGGCTCCTGAAGTGAGTGTCCCCGGAGAGGGAGCCAAGTTGAAGATCTAACCTGGGAAATCATACGGTGTTACCTTGTCTTACTTCCATAATTGCTTATTACAAGTGACTCATTGGAGGGGGCTGAGGAGATGGACAGGGGAGCCTGAATTCCATCTCTAGAATCCATTTTTTAAAAAGCCAGATGTGGTGGTGTGTACTTGTAAGCCCAACACTAGGAAGAAAAGACAAGGAAAAGTCAGGAGGATCCCTGCAAGTCGCCGGCCGTCTAATCTGTAATCTGTAAATCCTAAGGCAGTGAGAAACTCTGTCTTTAAAGGAAAAAGAAACAAATAACAAAAACAAAACCAAGGTAGACTGGTGCCTAGAAAGAACACGAGACTGACCTTTGGCCTCCATATGCTGCACAGGCAACATGCATGTGCACTCCAACACACACACACACACACACACACACACACACACACAAATACGTGCACATGTGTGTCCTTGCACACACATGATGTATACAGGCACACACACTCAAGGCGAGTCATGAAATCTGGTTCATAACGAAGGCGAGAGGAAGTAGGTTCCAATATCTTTTGAGGGGGGAGGGTTGCTCTAAAGAAGCTGGAGACATGTTCTAAAACCGGTTCAACTCTGTTCAGACTACACCTCATGGAAGTTCTTTCAGAACTTTAACCCTCCCCAGCTGCCCCTCTCCCAAGCCCACCCTGTCACCTGCCCCCTTTAACCAGCCCAAATGCCAACCCCCCTCCAGCATGATCTATGAGGTGACATGGCTGATGATGGCACCAAACTGGTCTTGTGTGACACCAAAAAGCTGTGGCCAGCCAGGGGTCCCACACTGGTGCATGTTCTGGTCAAAGAATCACAGTGATTCTTTTTTCTCTATCAAGAAATTTTAACTCATTTTACATACTAACCACAGACCCCCCTCTCATCCCTCCTACTGCTCCTCCGTTCCCTGGGCCTTCCTCCCCAGCCCACCCACCCCCCATTCCCTCCTCCCAAAAAGGTAAGGCCTCCCATGGGAAGTCAGCAGAGCCTGGTACATTCAGTTGAGGCAGGTCCAAGCCCCTCCCCCTGCATCAGGGCTGTGCGAGGTGTCCCACCATAGGTAGTGGGCTCCAAAAAGCCAGCTCATGCACCGGGGATGGATCCTGATCCCACTGCCAGGGGCCCCTCAAACAGACCAAGCTACACAACTGCCTCGCTTATGCAGAGGGCCTAATCCAGTCCTGTGCAGACTCCACAGCTGCTGATCTAAAGTTCATGAGTTCCCACTAGTTTGGTTTGGTTGTCTCTGTAGATTTCCCCATTATGATCTTGACCCTCTTGCTCATAGAATCCCTCTTCTCTCTCTTCAACTGGACTCCTGGAGCTCGGCGTGGTGCTTGGTTGTGGATCTCTGCATCTGCTTCCATCAGTTAGTGGAGAAAGGCTCTATGATGACAGGATAGTCACCAATCTGTGGAGAGACATATCTTGATAGAGGGAGACATCATGGGGATAGGGAGAAACCTGGTGCTAGGGAAGTTCCCAGGAATCCCCAAGGATGACCTCATCTTAGACTCCAGGCAATAGTGGAGAGGGTGCCTGAACTGGCCTACCCCAGTAATCAGACTGGTGAATATCACAGTGACTCTTAATCAAAAGCCCACTCAGAGTGGTACAGGAGGAGCTGCTATGGCGGATGTATCCCCAGTCACTGACCCTGGGCTGGTGCTGCTGCTGAGGTGTGTTTACTTGTTGCCCAAGACGCTTTAAAACCCCAGCATCTCAGTTTCATTTTGAACTTGACAGATAAAAGGCCGACTTTGACAGAGAATATTAACTTCCTGGCTCCTGCCCAAGAAAGCCGAACAGGTGAGGAAATAATATAAAATAAAAGGCGTCTACAAACACTGATTGTCGACTGCTTTCCATAATATACACCCACTGTTATGTGTAACACTCTGAGTCTTTCGTTTCTCGGCCTCTCCCTCTTCTTTGCTCCTGGTGTGGAAGGAACTGCCTTTGCTTATTTAGGGAGAAAGACAAACAGACAGAAGAAGTAAGAGAAAGGGTGCATACGCTAAAAACAGGCCCCTTTTCCTCTCCAGGAAGTACCAAGCAGGTGTACCCACACGCAAAGCTTCTGGCTCCAGAGGAGAGCAGAGAAGGCTCAGCAGCCCCAGGGTTTCCAAGCCCCACCCCTGGCACCTGGTTGCCTGGGAGCAGGGGCTGTGAGGAAGCTACAGCTGACTGTGAGAACAGGCCACACCAAGCAGGGCCCCAAGCAGGCAGCCACTCATGGGTTGCCTATGACTGCCCCGATGGAGCAGGAAATAGCAAGCAGGCTGGAAGGATGCTGGGGGTGGAGACCACTGGAGGGAAAATGTTCTGGGCTGGGCCCTCCCATCTCAATCACTAATGAAGAAAATGCTCTACAGGCTCGATCGCAGGCCTGTCTGGTGGAGGCATTTTCTCAATTGAGGTTCGTGCACGGGCCCCTAATTGTGTTCAGAGCAGCACCTTAGGCTCAGCACGCCTGCTGGTTTGTACCCTACATGGTTAAGCATCTTGCCTTGATCTACCATTGTGCTTGGCTGCCTCTGTTGTATGATTTCCTTCATTTCCTGCTCAATGGAAGGCCAAGACTTACAGGCAGTACTGGCAAGGAAAGCAGCATATTGGAGAGTATCACCTTCCTGCACCACCACTGCACAGCTGACCTGGCTCATGGGGGAAAGCCTCCGGGCTCTCTCGAAATCTCTGATTACTAAAGGAAACAAGAAGTAAATGGTGGCCATCTGTCCTGCACATTTCCCATGCATGTCAGACAACAGACAGAAGTTGAACCTTTGCTACCATCTAGTCTGGATACTGGGATACACAGCCACAGCTCTCCATATCTACTGTTCCCATCTACAGAACGAAGAAAAGGAGACCTATCAACTTGTGACTTGAAGCCCCATTGAGTGGGTGAGTCTATCAGTCTGTCTTTCTCTGTTGGCTTGGCCCAGAAGGCCAGGATTTTTAAGTAGACAGCAGGGGAGAGTTACCTCTTTCACAGATCTCTCAACAAAAGGGCTGAGGATCCCGTGAAGCAACAATGCTGTCTTAGTCAGTGTTCTACTGCTGTGAAGAGACACCACGACCACAGCAACTCCTATAAAGAAAACATTTAATTGAGGGCTCGCTTACAGTTTCAGAGGTGCAGTCCATTATCATCCTGAAGGAGAGCATGGCCGAGTGCAGGCAGATGTGGTGCTGGAGCTGAGAGTGCTACATCTTGCAGGCAACAGGAAATCAACTGACTGTCACACTGAGGGCAGCTTGAGAAAAAGACCTCAACCCCCCCCCCAGTGACACACTTCCTCCAAGAAGGCCACGCCTCCAAATAGTGCCACTCCCTATGGGGGCCATTTTCTTTCAAACCACCACTAACACCAAATGGAACAAGTGCCCACCCACTCCTTGAAAGCTCATCAAGAATCAGTTGCCCATTCTACCGAGCTTATTTCACGGTGCTTTTGTCATCAGCCTGGCTCTATATCCCTTTGCTCTCCATTTCTGTAGCTGTGGAGTAAGTCTTTTTTTCCTCAAAATAATATTTTTATTGATTCTTTGGGAATTTCACATCATACACCCTGACTACACTCACTTCCCAGTCCTTCCATGCCTGCTCCTTGTGACCCCCCCCCAACAAAATAAAAATAACAATAATAAAAAAATAAAAAAACAAGTCAAATTTGTGTAGTCACATGTACCCCCTGGAGCATGATCAAACTCCCAGTGGCCAGCCCCTCAAGAAAACTGAGTCCTTCTCCACCTGTACCCTGTCAGGAGCCATCAGTTGTGGAGAGCTACATTTCAGCATCTTTATCACAATTTTTAAGAGCTGGAGTATCTTTTTAAAGAAATAATTTTTATTTATTCTTTGACAATTTCACACACACACACACACACACACACACACACACACACACACACACACTGTTCTCCTCTATTCCCCTCCTACTGTCTCATGAATGCTTCATCCCAATCGGTCCCTCTCCTACATTTGTGTCTATTATTATTATTATTATTATTATTATTATTATTATTAACTTATTGAGTTTAATTAGAGCTTCTGGCATGCACATTTTTATGAGGTTATTTATTGCATCACAGGAAGCTTACCAGTGACCACGGCCCTGAAGAAAAATGACACCCTCTCCCCAGGAGCCATTAACTGCCTATAGCTCTTCAGCTAGGGATGGGGCATCCCAGTTATAGTTAGTGTATGTCTTAAAATCAAGTAGTGTGTTCTATTTACTCTTTATTATTTTTCAAATTTGTTTTAAGTCTCCGGGTTCTTTTGCCTTTCCATATAAATTGTAGAACCCACTTGTTGACATGCACATAAATCCTCCTGGCCTCTTGATTGGTTATCGCATTATACCTATAAATCATTTTGGCAAGAATGTATTGTGTTGAACTGCAACAATCCATGACCATGGTATATCACTTTTCTATAAGAACCCACTTTTCAAAGACTGCTTCTATTTTTCCCTGTCTGTTCTGTATTTTTCATCATATAGATCCTTCACACATTTCGTTACTACCTAGTTCACTATTTGGGAACTATTATAAATCGTGTTGCTCTTTGAAATTGTCTTTGAGTTTTGTATGTTTAACTTATATCTGCAAACTTGCTAAACTCACTCATTGATTCTGGGAGTATTTTTGGCATTGCTTTTGTTTTGTAGGTTCCTTAGGATCTACTGTGTAGATAAACATAGTCTACGAGGAGACAATTTTATTTCTCCCTTTCCAATCTGTGTGCCTTTTATTTCTTTGGCTTACTGCCCAATTCACTAGTGCCAAGTTAGAGGGACAATTTTGACATCTTTTGTTCTCATCCCAGGGAAGAAGTGCCCCATTCTTTACCATTGAATGTCATGTTAATACCAAGATTTTGTAGTTGTGCTTTATCAGCATGAGCAGGCACCAGTCTATGTTCAGTGTACTAAGAGGTGGTGTGTGTGTGTGTGTGTGTGTGTGTGTGTGTGTGTGTGTGTGTGTAAATCACCAGTAGACATTGGATTTTTGTCATCTCCCTTTCTGGCATCAGTCAGTTGGTCAGAAAAAGATCAGGTAGTCTTATGTTTTCTTCATTTAAAATGCCAATATTGTGAATTTATACGTATTTACTTTTTGAGTGTTTCTCTACCCCACTTGGTTAATTTGGAGTTTTATTTATTGATGTATTCAACTTCTAATGTTTCATTCTGGTTTTATGTATGTTCATAAGAGATATCAATGTGTAGACTTCTGTCTTGTGATCATTTTGTCTGACTTTAGTATCAGGAAAAGTTTGACCTCAAAAAATGGGCTGAGAAGAGCTCCATCGTCTACTATTTTCTAGAAGAGATTTTTATTTATTTATTTTCAGTTTTTATTGTTTTTTTAGAACTGATGACATTTCTTCTTTAAGTATTAGGCAGAATTTATCATGTGGGCCTAGAGATTTCTTTTATGGAAGGTTTTGAACTAAAGTGTAATTAACTTAGTAACTGAAGGGCTTTTTCGATTGTTTACTTCATCTCACTTTTCTTGTTTGTAATAAAATAGTCTTGTAATTTAGAATATTTTATTGTAATAAAATATTCTAAAAATGTCAGTTGACTGATGCAATTACTTGGTTCCATTTGTTTGTTAGTTTTTGAGATTGTATTTTAGTTGCAACATTTTTCCCTTCCCTGTCCTCCCTCCAAGCCCTCCCACCTAATCCTCGAAACTCTCTTTCAAATTCATGAGCTCTTTTAAAATCAATTGTTATATATATATATGTTTATTCCCAAATAGAACCTGTTGAGTTCATATAATGTTACTTGTATGTATGTTTTCAGGGCTGACACTGGGGAAGGCCACCTCTCCTGCTCCCAGCTTTCCTCATTGCCTAGAGCTCTTTGTGTGGGGCTGAGGCCTCGTGGGTTTTTCTCTGGCCAGTCTGGCATGTTCATTGGTGACATCCTTGTTCAGCTCACATTTGGGCAGTCATGTTGGAGAGACTTTGTGCGTGTAGCTTCTTCTGTTACTAGGAGACACAATCTCACAGCAAACTCACTCATTCTTAGGCTCTTACAGTCTTTCCACCCCCTCTTCTGCAGTGGTCCTGGAACCTTAGCAGTGGGAATGTTTTGTAGATGTATCCTATGGGACTGTGCTCCTCAACTTTGCATATTAGTTGGTCGTGGTTTTCTGAAATGTCTCTGTAATGTTCTATGATGTTGCAAAAAGATTTCTTTCTTTGATCAGGGTTGAAGACTACACTTATTTGTGGGTATAAGGATAAATGTTTATTGATTGTTGCTAGGGAATATGCTGGTTTAGTAAATTAGTGGTTGTAGATTCTCCTCCAATAACCATGATTTCACTAATACTGATTAGTTAGCTGCATTTCCTGTACCAGGTGTGATTTCCCTGTTGTTGAGTGGTTCTTTTACACACTGGTCAATGTCCTGCCTACCATATCTATTACTGAGGAAGAAATGTCAAAAAGTTTATGACTAAGAGTGTGGGTTTATCTGTTTCTCTTTTCAATTATGCCAGTTTTTTGATTCATGTATTAGAAATTTTTGTTTTAAGTACAAGCACATTTAGCCCTATTTTATCTTCCTGATGAATTGACCTTTTGTCACCAGTTAGTGTCCTGTGTGATCTTTGGTCATTTTCTTTGCTCTGACTTCTTAGTTGTCTGATTTCAGTGAAACTATGCTCACATACATCATTATATTTGAAATGAGTTTCTTGTAGACAGCTTATTGATGGTTCATATTCTTACATTAACAAATTCTGCTCATCATTATTTTAATAATGAGTTCAGACCATTTATAGTAATTATTGACATGTTTAGATTACTTCCACATTTTGATATTTGCTTTTTTGCTTAATTCTTCAGTTTTTAAAAATTCTTCTATTCCAGCTTTCTGACCTAATTTTGGGTTACCTGAAATGTATCCTAGGAATGAAAAAATGTCAAATTATAGAATGCAGTGATAATAAAATAAATTATTACATACATCTCAGCTTTTCCAGTTGTTAGAATCTTATATTATCATGTCAATAAAGAAAAATATACTTGATATATTGCTATGAATTAAACTCCAGATTTTAATTCTGCCAATTTTCTACTCATCTCACTTTTCTCTTTTGATATTAAATCCAGGATAATACACTGTTCAATAATATCATTATTTGAGCATTTTGTAGAATTCAGTATTACTTATTGTGATTTTTTTCTATATGTCATATAGTTAATTAAATGGTTGCTCTAATGATTATAAAATATGTACTTAACATTTGGCAATCAACTTAGAATAAATGTTTCCAGTTTAATGAAACTGTATTAAAGTTACCTCTAGCTGCAGTCCTTTGCACCCCACTTTTGTGTTGTATTTGTCTTATGTATCATATTTGTTTATACTTAAAACTCTAGAAGGTAAAGTTATAAATTTTTGCTTTCTTCCTATTGTGAAACAAACCTTCACTGAGATATAGACTATTTCCATTGGTCTTCCTTTATTTTCTCCTGTTAACATTTCTATTTTGTTGAGGAGATTTCTGTAGCAATTGTTCTAGAGACAATCTATTTTATATTTTCTAACATCAAAGGATGTCTTCATTTTTCCTTCCCTCATTCATAAAATGTATCATTTGTCAGTTTATGATTATGCTGACAATTCATTACTACCCTGGTTTGTTTTTGTCAACTTGACACAAACCTAGACATATCTAAGAAGAGAGAACCTCAACTTAGAAAACGTCTCCAACAGATTGGCTTGTAGGAAGTCTGTGGATTAGTTTTTTTTTTAATTAATGATTGATGTGGGAGAACATAGCTCACTGTGGGTGGTGGCATCCCTGGACAGGCGATTCTGAGACATATAAGAAAGCAGGCTGAACAAGCCATGAGGAGAAAGCCAGTAAGCAGCATTCTTCCACAGCTTCTGCATCAGCTCCTGCCTCTAGGTTCCTGCCCTGACTGTCTTGCATAATGGTTGTGACCTGAGAGTTGTAAGATAAAATAAATCCTTTATATGTCAAGCTGATTTTGTTCATGGAGTTTTATCATAGCAGTAGAAACTCTAAGAAAAAACTTTAAAAGTATTATGCTACTTTCTACTAGCTTCAATGATGTCTTATGAGCCATCCATTCAGGTTGCTATTCTCCTGTACACAATGTGCTTTTTCTTTGGGGAAGCTTTCATGTGAAGTTTTCTTCAACCTTTGAAAATACCAGTTTATGATTTATTTAGGCACGAGTTTTCTTTGATTTATTCTATTTGGGATCCACTGATTTCTTAATGTTTTAGGTTTATGTGTTTTGCCAAACTTGTGGAATACTATAGTTTGGAGGCAGAATGTTCTCTGAAGCTCTGTGTGTTAAATACATGGTCCTCAGGATTTTAAGAGGTAAAACCTGAGAGAAGGAAATTAGGCTATTAAGGTCATAACTGTGAAGGGGATACTGGAAGCCTGGGCCCTTCCTGTTTCTCTTTGCTCCCTACATGTTATTGGGTGAGCAGCTTCCCCTGTTAAATGTGCCTACCATGATATACTTCTGTTCTCTCTCTCTCTCTCTCCCTCTCTCTCTCTCTCTCTCTCTCTCTCTCTCTCTCTCTCTCACACACACACACACACACACACACACTGCACACACACAAACATATATATACATACATATATACAAAAATTATATATATATATATAAAATTTGGAATTGAACCTCAAGATTTGAGCATGCTAGGAAAGCACACTACTATACATCTATATTGCTAACTTCCTTTAAAATATTTTATTTGAAATACCATCTCACTAAATTGCCCAGGCAAGCCTTCACCTTTCTGTGTAGCCTAGGTAGACCTTTAAAGGTTGACCATCTTGCCTCAACTTCCCAAGTAAGTGGATAAGTGGGATCATAGTTCTGTGTCACCAGATCCAGGTTAATTTTCTTCCTTTAAGTCAATTATCTCATGTGGTTTGTCATAGGGACAGAAAGCTAACTAACACAGAAAGTTTTCAGATATTATTGCTTCAAGCTATTTTTAGCACCATACTCTTTCTCTTCTATGGAAATCTGATGACATAAATATTAAATCCCACAGATCCCTAATGCCCTATTTGTGGAAGCCCAGCTGGGAGACTGACTCCCACATTTTATGACAGGGTACTGTTGAGGAGTAAGTGATAAGAGACATTAGAAAGAAGGATAGAGAGGAGAGAAACATAGAAACACAGGGTAACCTCGGGAGGGCCTGGATCATTATCTACTGGTCCCTTCTGTCTCTTCTAAAGGGCCTTTTATAGGAATGCCAAGGTGTGGAGTAAAAGACCTCCCCCTAGCACAGCCAAGTGCATACCTTTTCCAATCACCTGGTAACCATGCACATGGTCAAACAATCCTCTAATGCAGTCCTGCTGGGTAAAGCAAGCTCAGATCTCACTAGGAAACTTGTGTGAGCTTCCACACCTATGAATCTTTTTAAAGTCTCTTCCTCTGTTACTCAGATTGTTAGGTGGTCTGTCTTCACATTCACAGACCCTTTTTATGTGCATTGGGTCAATTTCTTACTTTAAATTTCTCTTTTTGTACTGTACAGTTTAAAAACGTCCTTCAATTGCTGTGGGGTGAGGACTCACGTTCGTAATCCCAGCACTTGGCAAGTTGAGGTAGACTGTGGTGAGTTCCATGCCAGCTTTGGTTACATAGCCAGTTAGGTCATCTTCAGAAGCAGAGCCCCTTATCTCACAAACAAAACAAAACAAAACAGCTTGCCCTGACCTTCCTTTAGACCTTGCATTTCTTTAGTGAAACTTTCCATTTGAAATTTGTTCCAGAAATATTTGTGATTACTTGTTTGAACACATTTTTTTCAAAATATTTATCAGATAATTCCAACAAATATACCCACTCATCAGTGACGTTTGTTGTCTCTTCCTATGCAAGTTGAAATTTTAGTATTCATTTATATGACGAGTAATTTGGGGTTCTACTCCATTTTTTATGTATTACGTGATTAGAGTATTGAAACAATAATGATATTTTTATTTTGAAAGACACTTCATCTAGTTAGGTTCAGGCTGGAAGGTACCATTCACAATCTCTGGGTATCATTCCTAAGCGAATTCAACTTTTAAAGCCTTTATAGTGTACATCAGAACTGTCCTGAGTGTGAACCATTCAGTAGTCTGTCTGGGACCTAGGCAGTGTTCTATCTCTTAGGTCAGTTTTCAAAGTCTTCAGAAGGGGACTGACAATAAAGTATTAAGAACTTTTTTAGGTGGTAAATGACACAATGAAGCAGGAGGACAGATATGCTAGCACCTCCAGAGAAAAACCCACAACATTCGAAGGTTATTAGGAATGTCAGATATCAGAAGGACTTGACTGCCATCATTGGCACTGCTCTACTGGCCTCTGATCAAGACACCAGCGGAGGGCCTCAGCAAGTTAAATGGGAACAGTAGCAAAATTAACTCTCTTACAAGCACAGTAAGTCCACAAATCCTATTCACAGATACCAGGTTTGGATTCTTAAGCATTTCTAAGCTGTCATTCCATTATTTCTTTATTTTCTATAGACTAGGTAGGTGGGAAGATAAAAATAAATGACACCACTGTCAGTTATCACCATGATTACTGTCATCTTAAGATAATTTAGCATGGTTTCAATCTGGACATTTTTGTTTTCGAGAAAAAATACATACTGAAGAGATTTTTTTTTAAAAAGAGAACATCTTAACTATTTAATATCAGAGGAAAGCAGGTGTGAGTTCTCTGGTTCCTGGTGTCTGTCTCCAGTCACAACCTTTGTAATAATTCAGTCCACTCTCATGACTTTAACCATTGTGTGTGTGTGTGTGTGTGTGTGTGTGTGTGTGTGTGTGTGTGTGTATCTTCTGAGATTTTATCTCTGGCCATTCAAATTCCCACTCAGCATTTCAGCTGAACATCTATTGAACGTCTGAATATGAAAATGTTCCAAACCCTAGTTGCCTTGCTTCTGCCCCTACAGGACAGCCTGTTCTCAGCATTGGACACATTGGAAACACATTGGAAATCTGAGTCAGAACAAGTCCTTTTTCTGCTCACAGCCTCCACCTTGCTCGAGTCAAAGCCCAAATCTTGTGACTGCCTATGAGGACCTTCACAATCTGAGCCTTACTAGTTTCACCTCATAGCTGTGGTTGCTTTTACTCAATTAGAGCTGGAATATTGAGCTCCTGCAGCTTCTCTGCTCCCCGAGCACATTCCTTTTCCATAACCTCTGCCTGGGCTGGTCTTACTCCCTGTGTCTGTCTTTCCCAGCTATTACAGCGCTCACCTCTTCCACCCTCTTTAAGCCTTTGCTCAACTGCATTCTTTTCACTAAGACTTTGCCCAACCATGTAATCTAAAACCGAGACCCATTTTTGCTTGAATAACTTTTCTCCCACTGAATTATCAATATGCATTATGTAATTTAAACCTTTATTGATCACTTAAAATATAGCTCCTTGAGGGGAGGGGAGTTTCTGACTACCTAATCAGGATCTAGCATCAAGTAGATACTTGATAAATAAATGTTGAAGAAGCACAGCCAGCAAAAGATTGAGGATTTTATTTATTTTATTTTTGAGAGTATAATATAATTACATCACATTTCCCTTCTCTTTCCTCCCTCCAAACCCTCCTAAATACCTCTCCTTGTTTTCTTTCAAATTCATGGCCTCTTTTTCATTAACTGTTGTTACATGCCTATATGTACACATATGTACATATATATTCTGAAATATGACCTATTCAGTCTATATAATGTTACTTGTGTGTATTCAGAGCTGACCATTTGGTATTGGATAACTAACTGGTGTTTTCTTCCCTGTGAAAGTCGATTTCTCTCACTCTTAGCATTCCTTGGTTGCCTATAGTTCTTTATGTAGGATTAAGGCCTCATGGCTTTCCCATATTCACTTTGGCATGTCTATTGTTGTCCTTGTTCAACTAATGTTTATGCATAAAAGAGACTTTATAGGTGTAACTTCTGACATTACTAGGAAACAAAAAGATGTTTCCTCAATGAGGGGAGAGAACTACACATATCTGTTTGTATAAGAATAAGTATTCAGTGTGTACTTAGAGATTATGCTGGTTTAGTAAAATAGAGGTTATAGGTTCTCCACCAAGATCCAAGACTTCACTAGCCATTGGTATTTGGCTAGGTTTCTAGAACCAGGTATGATTTCTCTTGTTAAGCAGATTTTTAAGTCCAGTTAGAGAGTTGTTGGTTACCACCAAGGTATGCATGTCACTATTAGTCCTTAGGGCTATATTATGCTATGTTGATCATTGTGATTCATAGGCATCATAGCTGGGTAAGACTTCTCTCCTTGGAAAGACTTCATGGTGCCTTCTGGTATCATGAAAGCCAGTCCTCAGGGAGGAGACATTCAGGTTGGTTCCAGCTCTACGGCCTCTGGGCCCTGTTTCTGAAGTGCATGGCATCTTTAGCAATAGGATTTTCACCTCTTGGAGGCTGCCAAGGGCAATAACAACTGTCTATATGTTTTGAGAGTTTCTTGAACAACTCAAATGAGGGTTTTTTCCCCTGCCTGGTGTTGAAGTTTTTGATAGGTCGTCTTTGGCTCTAGGAGGAAACATTGTCAGTCTAGATGAGATTTTTTTTCACTCTAATGTTTCTGAATCTGGACACTGAAAAGTTCTTGAGAGTTTGCAAGAGCAATCATTGATGGTATAGGGTCTTCTTAAAGAAATAAACCATTTAGACACGTGTGGTCCCTGCATTCCCTTAGAACTGAATATGAGAAATGCCAAGAGGGTGTGTTTCTGCACAGATTGACTCTCTGCAAGGTGCTGGAAACAGGAATGAAATTAGAAACTGAAAGCTTTGTGCCTGGATTGATTCACAGGTTTCAGCATTTCAACTTCCCAAGTGCTGCTGCTGCTGCTTCTGCTGCTGCTTCTGCTAGTTTCTGAAGTATCTTGCAAACTGCTGCCCCAGCTCTTCCTGGTATGTGCATGTGCACACACAGACACACTCACGTGCTTCCCTCTACCAGGTGCTGTTCAACACAACCCATTCCATTCCAGCTTGTATCTGGAGGGCTGAGATGATTGCTAAAGGTAACTTTTGCTGAGACAGACTTTTCCAAGCTTCCTGGTTCCAAAGGAATGAAGTGTTTCTGGCGGTGTCCACAGTTCCATCCTGCATCTGTCAGCACAGTTAATATATGGACGATAATGGGATTTCACTGCATTGTGGTGCATTAAATGGGTGTGACAAGATTGTAATTTCAAACCTGCTCTAAGTCATGGACATCTGAGAGATTGTGTGGCTTCTCCACCATCTTCCTGTCATAGCAGGTTAAGTAGCCTGGTGATTCTTCAGACTTAGAACTGACCCTCAGCCCTTCCTTACTATTCACAATGCAGATGGGTTAGTATTCCATTTTGGAATCTTTCCCTAAGAATTTAACGCCCAAGGGAGGCAGAATTCTAATAAGCAAGCTGTCTGCTAGATACGTAACTAAGAATGGTTATTTGCAATGTTTTGTTTCCTGTATGTTTGAGTTTAGTGAGTGTGGGCAAACGTGAAAGTAGAACACAAGAAAACTTTCAGGTCTTTTCCTGAAAACACAAATAGGTTCCCAGTGGTGTGTATATACACTCCAGCTAAAAATGTCACCTCTATTGTGCCAGTAATTTATTAAAAAATCAGTTTTAGAGAGGTATAAATCACATGCTACAAAATGTAGCCATCTTAATTGGGCATTTTGATTCATTTTGACAAATGGGTATACCCCATGTAACCATTTTCCCATCAAGATAGGGAAAACATCCACCTCTCTAGAAAGTTCTCTCTTCTACTTTCTAGCCCAAACTACATTAACATAAGCCCTATTCTAAGCTCTATCACTGTAGTAGATTAGCTGTTCAAATAAGTGAAAATCACAAAGCATGTACCCTTGTGTAGATAGCTCTTTTGTTTAATGTTTCTACAATTCATCCATGTTGAGACAGTTATCAATTTATTTTTTATTTTTGAAAAATGCTGATATGGCACAACTCATTAGCTATTCACTTGCTGATGGACACTTGAATTATTTCTAGGCTTGGAATAAGTAAAGATTCTTTGAGCATTCAGGTATCGGCATATGGAGGTATGATTCCTCTTATCTTTGGTGAATATCTGGGAGTGGGATGATATATGTATACTTAACTTTTTAAGAAACTAGAGCTGGGTGAGGTGGTGCATGCCTTTAATTCCAGTGCTAAGGAGGTAAGGAGGCAAATGCATGCAGATCTCTGTGAGTTAGAGGCCAGCCTAGTCTACATAGTAAGTTTCAGGATAGCCAGGGATTATGTGTGTGTGTGTGTGTGTGTGTGTGAACAAAGAAACAAAGAAAGAAGGGAGGGAGGGGGAGTGAAGGAAGGGAGAGAGAGAGGGAGGGAAGGGGAAGGAAGGAAAGAAACTGGAATTTTAGATGTTAATGGTGATATAACGGACATTTCCAATTTTGGGAAATCCTCACAGCTCTGAGCATAAATCCCATCAAGGGAGTCATCTTCCAGTTAGCAGCCCTGCTTCCTCTAGCAGTTAGCTTCCTGATACACAGAGAGCAGAGAGATAAGGAAAGAATGTCCTTGCTCCAGGTCTGGATGAATTCTGTTCAATAAAAGTCCCTCTGCAAAACGCTGTGTTGTCCACATGAGCGGGTTGGTCTAGAATGATGGCTGGGCCTGGGATGAGACTGGGACTGCCAAACAAGGCAGATCTTTAGAATTTGAAACATTCAGAGTCCAATCCTACAGCAGGCCCCATCTCCTTGCTGAGCTTATGGAGCCTCAAGCCCCTTCTGTGTAAGAACAGAGGTTATAATCCCTTCAAGGCTACAGGATGAAGTGGATCGAAGAGTATGAACGGAAGTGTCAGGACCAGGAAGGGCAGGGAAAAACTTTTCTATAGATGAGGGAGAGCTGAGTAGAGAGGTTAAAACCACCTCCACTACCACTAGCCCTGTGACCTCGACAAGTTTGGTTTTATTTCTCCCTCTACCTCGGGTGGAATTCCAGAAAACACTCCATCTCTGTCTCCATTATTATCTCTTCATCTCTATTTATAGCTCTAGCTCCATGTCCACCTGCACCTGAATCTCCCACGCCATCTCAAGCTGTATTGCTGAGAGGGTTTTCTGGGCTCCCGCCTGAGCTAGGGGGAGAAGGAAAACGGAACTTGCCAAGAACACATGGCTAGTGGAGTGGAGGTAGAGACAGGAATGAAGAGGTTTACTGTAAGGTTAGAAAGGGGACCAGGAAAGGGGGGAAAGAGGTTTAAGGGGGTAGGGGAATGAGATGTATGTACATCAAAACAGACAGAAGGACACTGTATGGGGACTGGGGGGATGAAGGGGACGAGAAAAAGGGAAGAGGTTTGTAAGAGGGTGTGTGTATACACACATACACACACACACACACACACACACAGAGAGAGAGAGAGAGAGAGAGAACAGTGAAACTCATCACTCTGCGCTAACTGATTAATAAAACAAAAACAGCGACTGCTTCGTGTTATTCAAAGTACTAGTAGTTTCAAAAACATTCAATAATTCTCCTTTAACTGAATGGATGAATGAGCCCTTTCAACCCTATCCAAAAGGAGAGACAGGTATGGTGGTTTGCCCACTGGGGAGGAAAAAGCCCACTAGCCAGGTGTCTAAGCATCTGGCCTGGCATCAGAGAATCCAGTATATTCTAAAACTGTGGGACTCTCGTATGCAGAGGAAATTAAAATCTCCTTTTCAAAACTTTGTTGCACCTGAGGGTCCAGTATTCCCCACGTGCTCATTGCCAGAGTCCTTTCCCCTCAGTGTGCGGAGCTGCAGTATGGGGATCTGACAGCTGGAGACAGCTCAGCAGGGCGCAAGAAGGCAGCTGTTAATGTGCTTTGACAATACAAAGGGTTACATAAACGACCCAGTTTCTGTAATTTTGCTCTAACTGTCAGGGGAATTGCTATAGACAGATACAGAGAAGGCCTGTTTATGCACTTAAACTTTAAAAGGTTTAACCACTAAACACACAGTCGTTCTCTTCCCCTCCCTCTTTCCAACCCTGCATTTAAATTGCACTGAGTTGGGGGTGTGAGGTGAGAGGATGGCGGTGGGAATAATGGGTTACTGTTTCTGTCCTGATCCTGGACCAGAGCCCCGGTTTCTGACTCCTGAACCCACTGAGCATCTGCCCCTGGCCAACCTCTCAAGGCAGGAAGTGAAGTGCAGTGCCTCTGAGCTTGTGTCCTTTGCCCAATTTAAATCTGGTTCCCGTCCCAGTGTTCAAAGCATGTAGCTGTTTGATTCACACCATCTCGTCTTAGAAGACTTTTCCCAAGGTGGGGGTGGGGATAGTTCTAAAGCCAGACAGGTAGAAGTGGGAGGGATTTATACAGGCAGCTACCCCAGGTTTCCAAGCTAAGTGCCTTAGCTGGGAGAGCTCCTGGCTGCTGCTGACATTTCTCAGACAGGAGATCAATAAGTGGGCAGAGCTTGAAAAGCAAATCATACTTCGACCTGCCCTGGGGAACCCTCAGCAACTGTCACCGGTAGAAGAGACATCCCGGGGGAGGCTGGGAAAGACAGGGGGACACAGATAGCATTGATGCAGCTGAGGAAGGCAGCAGGGGAACAGACTGCCAAAGGAGATGAAATGAATGAAGGCTGCCCTCTCCCCCTCAATCCTTCCTTCACAAGTCTTGCTGAATGTATTAAGACCCCTGACATCTGCCTTCCAGGTTAAACCAGACACCGGAAGTGCATTTGCAGCTTGTGGATTTCCAGCTTAAATGAGCCTGCCCTGAGCAGGGACTGCTGTCCCAGCTGAGAAGCCTGGAGAAATCCCCATAGTGAGACATCTTGATAGAGAAGCCTTATTTCCTGCCCCATCAGCACCTAGGAAAAAAATCTAAAGACACCTCCAGGTTCCATACATTTATGTAAAGTAATTTCCTAAATCAGACATGTATATGGATATTCATACACACACACACACACACACACACACAGAGAGAGAGAGAGAGAGAGAGAGAGAGAGAGAGAGAGAGAGAGAGAGAGAGAGAGAGAGAGATTACTGAACTTAGTTCTGATCTGACAGCTGCGGTCCATTTTAATAATTTAAATAATCTCTTTTGGAAATTTGCTATCTTTTGCTTTAAATGGTCAATTCCTGCTGTTCTTTTTCCCTTAATATTTTTCATGATGTCACTTGAGTATGGGGAAGGAGTATGTTACATCTCATAGTCATGAAAGAAAGGGGTCTTTAAGGGTGTTATTATTTTCTTTTGGGAACCCTTCATGTCTCCATGGCAACATATGTTCACAATGCCTGGTAACTGCCAACTGCTAAAGTTCATGAAGTTGACTTGAATGAACCTGTGGTATCCTCTCACAGGGCCATATGATTCTCCTCACTATCTCAGCTCCTCTCAGCCCTTATAGCTACTGATGGCCCTGACCCCAAACTAGGCAGTTCAGGTGGCCAAATCAGTTCACTTGGCTCTAGGATTGATCTTGCTCCATGGTGGTAAATCTCTCTAGTAAGCTCTTTGGCCAATATCTGGGCTCATGCATATTCTTCTCCAGGAGGCTTTAAAGGTTGCTGGAATTCCTCACATGCCCAGTGTAGCCCAGAACAGCTCAGGACTGGGACCTCTGGATTGCTCTCTACTTTATCTATAGCTGCTCTAGGTTACCTGCAAGGGGAACACGGTGTCTGGCTCTTCCTAGAGAAGAATGGCTGCAACTTCTGCCCTCACTGCAGTTAGAAAACTTCTCACTTTGAAACTGGCTTAGAGGACCAGAAGGACAAGGCTATCCTGTTCCACGTAAGACTTCGTTCGGGTCACATACATTATCTTTTTCATCTAAGTTTCCTCACGTTTTGGCTTTAATGGAAGAGACCCAAACAAGATGAAGGGCAACCAACAGAGCATTAGCTATCAGGAAAGAGCAGAGAATGCTTTCTGAGATCCAGTGGAAGGACAGGAGGCCATTACCCGTGTCTGCCATCTGACCATGGTGAAGGATTGTCTCCCGGGATACAAATACCCTCCCTTTGTAAGCTGTGCAGATACACAGAAGAGGCAAACTCCAACCTGATTAGAGAGGGCCCAGAGTCAGGAAGAAGATAGACATGCTCAGCAAGAATAGAGTGCCCCCCATAGATGGTGCTGACATTAAAGATGGGGCAAGGGAATGGGAAGGAAGGGCCATCCGAAGTGTCTAGTATGCCACCCCAAGGAAAATTTAAATAAAATGTGATTCTTTAGAGCATGTCCTTGCAGTAGTCTTGAAGTTCTGGCCCAATCTCTATGTTTTAAGGAAAAGGAGAGACTGGGCCCCTATGAAGGTCAAAGTGATTAAATTAGTCAGAAGTAGAGCAGAAATGCCAGAGAGTCATGCTAGAGCTCTCTCTGTCTCTCTCTGTGTCTCTCTCTCTTGTCATTACAGATCTAGTCAGTTGCCAATGGTATCTTTATTGACAGGCCATGCCTTTCACTGCAAAGTATAGGAATAGTTTCTGCTTTCAAAGAATTTGCAAGCTGGTGATAAGTTTTCTCCTTAGTTATCAGTATAAGCACTTGCTAGGAAGAGGGATGGCTTCAGATTCTCTGTTGAATCAGAAGTTGTCCAGGAATATAAAGAGATGAGACTAAAAGAGTACAGAAAATATAGGATACCTGCTATAAATATATATTCAGTGAACTTTGAGTATTAATCTGGCATAAGAAGTTATGGCAGGTAGTCTCTAAGAGCTCTCTTCTCCCATGAGCCTTGCCTTCTGGTATTCATGCCCTTGTGAAATTCTTTCTGTCTTGAGGGCATGCTAGCCTTAGCAAGTGACTTCTAATGAACAAAATACAGCAGAAGTGGTAGGATATGGATTCCGAGAATAGGTTCACTGAGAAGATCATGGGTTCTATTCTAGCTGCTTCTTCTCATATTCTTTTACATTACTTGCTCTAAGGTGGCCAACTGTCACATCATGAGACAACCCTGAAGAAAGGCTAATAATATGAGTGAACGAACTTGGAAGTGGATTTTTAAAGCCTGAAAGAAGCCATATGAATGGACTTAGAAGAATACCTCCCCCAAGTTTGGTCTTCAGATGGAAATATGGCCCGAATGAAATTTTGATTCCAGGCTTATAAGAGATGCTCAATGAGCTGGGTGGTGGCCACGGCAGTGGCGGTGGCGCATGCCTTTAATCTCATCACTCACAAGGCAGAATCAGGTGGATCTCTGTGAGTTTGAGTGAGATCCAGAACAGACACCAAAACTGCACAGAGAAACCCTTTATCAAAAAACAAACAACAACAACAAAAATAGAGATGCTCAAAGTACCATTTAGGGCATACCTAGGTTCCTGATCCTTGAAGACTAATTTGCTACATTTTGTGGCAATTTTTTTAGGTAGCAGTAGAAGACTAACACAGAAGGCATTGAATTTGATGGAGGCAATGAAAGTTTGTATAATACATGGACTTTGGGGCATGTAAGAAATCTAATGTAACTATTTTAAGAGAAAAAACAGTATTGGAAGACTGAGAAGTTGTCTCCCTGAACCCAAGGACAGAAAGAGCAGTATGACTCTTGAAGAGTGGGAACAAATTAAAAGTTATTGTGATGCCAGGTAGTGGGTCTCTTTACTTGACTCTTGCCTATGAAGCCACTAATCTTCTGTGATGGTTTAGTTCTATCCCAATGATTGGCACATTCTATTTCTCCTTATATATGGGAAATTTGGTATGTGTTGCAATGGTTAGTTTTCCATGTCAATTTGAATGAGCCCAGGAATGTCCAGATAAAACACTTTGTAAACACTGGTAAAACACTTAGAGTACATCTGTGAGGGTATGTATATAACAGTATTTGAATTAGTAGACTGTGTGAAGATTGCCATCACCAATGTGAACAAGTGTCATATAATCCACAGGGGGCCCAAATAGAACCAAAATAATGGAAGGAAGATGAACTGTGTACTGGCTGGGGCATCCATCTTCTACTGTCTTGGACTCATGTAGTCCAAGATTTTGGGCCTTCAGACTCAGACCAGAAATTGTACCATTGGCTGCCCTGGTTCTCAGGCCTTTGAATTTGAACTAGGACTATACATTGGCTCTCCTCACAGATCACAACCATAGGGTTTCTCAGCCTCCATAATCATGAGATTCAATGACTCAAGTGAATCTTTTTCAATATGTCTATGCCTATATCTATATAACTACATAATTATCATCTATATCATTATCCTATCCTGGTTCTGCTTCTGTAGAGTAGCCTGACATTTACCACAACAGAAACTTAAGTTGCTGTACCTGAATTCCCAATTCATAGAGGAAAGCCCATCTTGGGTCAGCTGTCCCTTTCTTATCTTCCTAGCAGAGGAAACAGCTATAGGACTGGTTCTCCTGTCCAGAAAATTCTTTAGAAGAAAAGCATGGGGGAGTTCAGGCAGAGTAACAAACAAGTTGCTTTTTAAAAGCTTAAAATTTATTTTATGGCTGGAAAGAAAGGAATTTGGAATTCGGAAGATTTTCTTCACACATCCTGAACTAAAGAACCAGGAATACATTACAGAGAATCACATACTAAGACACAGCTGGGTAGCTTCCTAAGAACCATTACTCTGTGAGGCTTCCATTTCTTATGAGATGAATAAGCCAACTCAGATGGCTACCACCAGCCCCTCCCAGCTTTGAAAGTGCATAACACTAAAGGAAAGAGAAAACACAGTTGCATCCCAAGACATCCTCATAGAACTAGACATCTTGACCTAATTGGTTCTTATTGTGCAGTTAGGTAACTAAGGTCTCCAGCATGTGGATATGAGTTCATATCCACGCTGGCCGACACTGAGGTCAGCCTTGAGAACAACCAAAGGAGGCTACCCCTGCCTTTCCAACAAAGTACAAATGTGGAAAGATGCAGATCCACAAAAATCCAGAAGATCTTAGTGGTCTTATATAATCAAAGGCTATGTGGAGAATCCACAAAATAGGATCATTTAAGAATGCAGCCCATTTGGGGGCTGCAGAGATGGCTCAGTAGTTAAGAGCACTTGTTCTTATAGATGACCTGGGTTCAGTTCCCAGCACCCATATGATGGCTCATAATGATCTGTAATTCCAATTCCAGGAGATCTGATCTCCCTTTTAACCTTCATGGGCACCAGGCATGCACATGGTACACATACTTACATGCAGACAAAACATACATACACATAAAATAAATAAATCTAAAAATAAATGGAACCTATTTTTCCCTCAAGACTGTGATGTCTTCTGGAGGAAGATCAGCAGAGTGACTGGATTACCTTTCAAATGATAGCTTAGGGTATGCTTTCACACACTATTGGTTCCTGACTGTCTTCCTTCACACATGCAAGGACACACACACACACACACACACACACACACACACACACACACACACACACACACACACACACACACACACACACGATCACCTAAATCTTAATCTCAACAACTGTTTTCTCTCAGACACTCAGGTCAGTCTGCTACAGAGCTACAGACAGCATCCTTTTTGGGGAGCAGACCAATCAACCTACATCCCACGTTGTGTCATTTGGATGTCACATCTTCATTCAGTGTTTCGTAGAGATTTGGGTTTATGTTTTTTATTAATCTCAGTACAGAAGCTCCTTCCTTCATGCCACATTTCCATTAGCTGGAAGGAGAAATGGGTGGAAACAATTATTTCTGTTCAGGTCAAGCCTGAAATAGAAGGTGTGACTTAGATTTTGAATCTGATAAGAAGGTACCTTTCTAAGACACAGGACATACACAAAGAATACCAATTTAACTCGGTAGACAGGGTTTGCTCTACAGTGCTCTCCTTTTCATTTAAACCCCCTTTCACAAAAAGAAGTAAAGCTCTGTGTGCCAAGGGGCTAGGAACCCAGCTACACCCTCATGGTAGCAGGAAGCCACCTCCCTCACTGGGGTGAATGGATTTGTTAATGTCTGTTAAATGCTTTGAGATGAAATGTCTTCTGTCTCTAAGTACTCAGTCTGATTCTAGCCCTAGGTACGATATCACAGGAGGGAAATGTAGTTCCTGGCTCTGAAGACGGCCTTTCTTTCTGGGAACTGGGATTGCTACATCCTTCCCAATCAAAGGACAACACCTGGGAGAGGACACACGACACTGGGGCCCTGCCCAGTGGCCTCAGGGATCATATGAGAGGAGGACACAGTGAGAGAAAGAGACCATGAAAGCATGAATTATGAGAGAATGGAGGCAGAGGAATGGGAATGGAAAGGAAAGAGAGAGGGGGAGGGGAGGGAAGAGGGACAGAAGGAGAGAGACAAACATATTTATGTATACATATATATACACAACATACACACACACACACACACACACACACACACACACACATATATATATATATATATATAGAGAGAGAGAGAGAGAGAGAGAGAGATATCCAATTATTATCAGAATCTGAGAGTTTTATCCATCCCTTATATTTCCATAAAACCTGCTGAAAGCAAATGTAATGTGGTCTTAGAAAAGAGAAGCTTCCCCCTAACTGGAACCAGCTGCTTTCCCAGTAAAAGCGGCTGCCTCACTCGCCTTCACATTATCTGTCTGCCTATTTGGCTAGTGGCTTGCTTAGCTTGCTGCATTTTTTTTTAAACTTTAAAGCCCAGCCAAACGTGACTCTTGTGTCTGGCCAACGTAGCTTTTGGGTTTTGCCTTTGTGGCCTGATTGTCCACTTCTCCTGTGGAAAGCCGTGGGGCTTTCCCTCCTGTTACATGACAAGTGACCCTGGCAGGCCCTCTGGGATTGTGCTCCTGTCTTTGTCTACCTCCCAGAGTCCTGTCTCAGGCTGTGTTTGCACTGCAGCTGCTGTCTGGATGGCAGGCCGCCGCTGAGGCTTGCTCTTCCCTGTGGTCCTGCTGAGCTTGCTAAGTTGGATTCCCTTCTTTATCTGTGGGGAAGAGGATGCAAGGCAACTCAGATACAGGAAAGATAATGAGCAGTGACAAGAGAGGGCTCCAGTCAGGGAAATCTGACAAAGGGAAGGAGTGAGCACCGCTGAGTGAGGGAGTTATCCACCCTGGAGGCTGGCAATGCCCATGCCAGGGGACGCTCACCCAGGGTGAGCTGCAGGGTCACTCAGTCGCTCATTCATAGTTTTCCTTTCTCTCTGCCTTCCCCCTTCTCTCCTTCCTTCCTCCCTCCCCTCTCTCATCCCTCCCTTCTTCCCTCCCTCCCCCTCCATCCATCTTCCTTTTTTCTCTCCCCTTCTGACCTCCCCAAGCCCTCCTTCCCATCTTTTCTTTTTCACCACTTTTTATTTTTTTTAATCTATCCACTTGTG
The DNA here is from genome assembly GCF_004664715.2 of Peromyscus leucopus. Taxonomy (NCBI): domain Eukaryota; kingdom Metazoa; phylum Chordata; class Mammalia; order Rodentia; family Cricetidae; genus Peromyscus; species Peromyscus leucopus. The sequence goes on along the minus strand of NC_051083.1, from coordinate 13,936,875 downwards.
TGTGTGTGTGTGTGTGTGTGTGTGTGTGTGTGTGTGTGTGTGTGGTGTTCACATGAGAATGTACTACAGCACACATGTGAAGGCCAGAGGAAAACTTGCTGAAACAGATTCTCTTCTTCCACCATGTAGATCCTGGGGATCAAACTCAGGTCATTATACTTGGCAGCAAGCACCTTTACCTGCTGAGCCATCCTACTGACTCTTTTACATCCCCTCTTCCATTTCTTCTAGTGTATGTTCATCTGCTCGCTCTACAACCATTAATTATAATATACATTCATCATCAGTTCTCTTCAAAACATGTACTGAGTAACTTCCATTTGACAGGTACTGTGCTAGGGCCTGTCCTTACAGTGATAAGTAGGGCAAAGGTCTTGACTTAAAGAAATCAAGCACACACCCCTATTATGGATTAGTCACAGTACTTGTCCTAGTGGAGTATCACAGAAGTTCTCTGGGCACTCAGGGAAGAGGAGTCAGGTCCAGATGGAAGGAATGCCAGAAACTTATGTAGAGGCAATCACATTTGAATTGTGCTGGAAGAGGTCGAAGCACTTTTCTCCAGAGTGGTAGAGGCTGAGTAAAAATGCAGCAGGATCGAGATGGGTATAAAGACCGGATGACCGAAAATGCCAAGGAAGCCACTCATGATGACTAGAGCACAGTCAAGTGAATAGGGACAAGAGATGAGACTGGAAACCGGAGAGTCCCATGATGCCCCACTGCCCGTCTAAGATGGCTACTACGCCCAGTGTTCAAGGCCTCTTTGTAGAACTGCAAGAAGGAAGGCTACCTGGATAGTGAATGAGTCTCCTTGTCTTTTGTCTTCAGCAATTCAGTCTAGATTAGTCAGTTACAGTTGCTAATTTTCATCTGAGTATCTTTTATTCTACAGGCCAGACTCCTGCAGAAAAATGATGAAGATCAGTGGGTTTGAATTAGGGATTTCACCAACCAATGCACTTTTCAAAAATAAAGGGGAGAGGCTACAACAATGTGAACCCTGAGTATTGGCAAGAAAGAAAATACTCACATTTTACAATTCATTATCACCATCTGTAGCCAAGGCTGATAATTGCCTATTGACTATCCATTCTCCCCCTTCTTCCTGATGAGCAGAGTGCTATATTACTTCCCGTGGCAACACAGCTAAGTCAACACTGTGTTTACCAGCCCTTGTGGACATCAGAATGGAGCACCTGGGGACACTCTTAAAGACACATATACATAGTCTGGTTGGCTTGGTTCTCCCCCCCCTTTCTCCTCCCATCTTTATGTTTAAAATCAGCACATCTGTAGGAGCATGGTGCACTAACATGATACTGGTGTGGTCTCCTTACTCTGAGGAACTTGCCAAACCTTTCTCCCACTAGGAAGCTCTAGTAAACAAATCAAATATATGCTGTGACCACCCAGGCTTCTAAGAATTTTCTCCCAAAGCCTCTCTTAGTGTGTCTAGATCCCTCGGTTGCTGCCTGTCTCGACTGTGATGCCCGTGGGTTCATGGAGGGCACGAGCATGTCAGGCTTCCATCGACTTTTGGCCCTTCTCTCTTTCTGAGATGCCTCCTCCTCTTGCTGCCAGAGCTTTCCTTTGCACCTTCTCTCTGCTAGCGTTGGATGATAATGACACATGACCTTCTCATTTCATAGGTGGCACCGTGCCTTTGGTATTCGTTCATGTTCAGCCAAGGCAGTAGATAGTGCTCCAGGTATTTCAAAAGGAAAGAAAGCAGGAGCATGGAATGGATTATAAATGCGTTCGAGGTGCTGGGTCGAGGAATATGTGGAGGACATTGAGAAGCACCCCTCCAACCCCCCTTCAAGGAAGGTCTTGTTGTCTCACCCGCCCGGTGTGCTGCGAGCAAACAGCCTCCAGCTGTCATCTCCCTCCAGGGCCTGCCTCAGCTTTGAACAACATGTTGCCCAAAGCCATGCTCTCTTGCGGCACTATTTTGGTCCATCTCCAGATAAATGATAGGCCCTATCCACTCTAGATCTCCCTGTGGGGTTGGCCAAGGCTTTCACAGACCTGCATCCCAGTTTCACTCACCTTTTGCCCAATCCTGTTCCCTCTTCTTCCCTCTCACAAAGGTGAAGCCTTAATAAATATCCAGCCTGCCAAACTACAGCTCAGTGTCAGCTTCCAGAGAACCCAACCTGTGACATGAGGTAACCCAGAGATTAGTGACTAATTGCAGGAAATCACAGACACCCCTAGGCTTGATCTACAGAGCAGGAGGCAGGTCACCAGAGCCCAGAATCCACTTACCACTGACATGCCTGGAACATTTGACAGGCTTGGAACTGAGCCACGGCTGAAAATTCCAGAAGCCTTTCTGAAGCATACAAGTCACTGGAGCCTGGAGCTGCCCAATGCTGATTAAGATGCCACCAGAAATAGAAAACAGAAAAAAGTTTTCTGTCTTCCTTTTCCCTCCCCAATACCCATCCGTCCTTCCAGTTAGCAGAAACTGCCTGGACGTCCACTGGCAAAGGAGGCTAGGAAATTGTTTTTGTAGGATTCCAACACTCAGTGACACAGGGCAGAAAGGCAGCCATAGAGCTGAAGGAACAGACACAGATGACTTGCAATACACTCCAGCTGTACCTTAAGACAAAAGGACTTAAGAGGGAGGGTGGCTGTGAATATGCAAATGAGATCCAAGGCCTTTCTAACAATGTGGTTGCAGCCTCATGAAAGACTCTGAAGTAAAGAACTGAACTGAAGTTGTACCCTGTCTCCTGACCGCAGACCCATCAATGTTATGTTGCTTGAGGCTATTAGGTCTGTGGGAGGGAATTTGTTACACAGCAGTAGATGACTAATCCAATCAGTAATGAATGGTGTGGCATAGAAACACCCAGGAAAGCATCTTAGATGAAGTCTGGAATGAAGAAAAAGTTTTCAAAAGGGAGCAAGAGTATCGTCATCAGTGAACAGCAAATACAAGTTCTTGGGGAGGAAGTGCGTGGTTTGTGCCAAGATCTGCTGGTTAGTATTACCAGATTATAATATAGGGGAGTATAGTGTAAGGGATGAATCCAGGAAGTCAAAAAAACTTGACAGTAGCTTTCAAACTTCGATGGGTATGGTGACATATTATGTCCCCCAATATACTGTGCACCCTAATAAAGCTTACCTCAGGATCAGAGGAAAAAGCCAGTCTCTATATTAAACATAGAAGTCAGGCAATGATAGCACACACCTTTAATCCTAACATTCGGGAGGCAGAGACCCATCTGGATCTCTGTTGAGTTCAAGGCCACACAGGGAACAGAGCCAGGCATGGTGGAAAACGCCTTTAATCCTAGCACTGACCATAAAGGTCTGAAGGTCTGTACAGACAGACATGAAGTGACAGAGCTGGACAGAAAGAGGAAGTGATGCAGCTGGGCGGAGAGAGAAAGTGAGATGGCAGGGACAGAAAGGCATATAGATGTGGGTATACAGGAAGTAGCTCTCTTTGGAAGCTGAGGAGTTGGTGAGGTGAGGTTGGCTGTAGCTTGTCCTATTCCTCTGATCTTTTGGTTTTAACCTCAATATCTAGCTCCAGGTTTTTTTATTTTATTAATCAGACCATTTAGCAATTTGTCTTACATCTGGTGTCCAACATGGGGCTCAAACCCATGACCCTGAGATTAAGAGTCTCATGCTCTACCAACTAAGCTAGCCAGCATTAGAATCCTAGAATTAACCAGGCATATGAAAAAATCCTGATGCTTCTTATCACTTGCAGAGGTTCTATTGGAGTGAATGTGGGATGCTGTGTTGATATAGGGATTCTTTTTAACAAATTCTTCAGGTGGCATGGAGGAAATAGAGTGAGGTACTTGCCTTGGATAAAAAAAAAAAAATAAGTGGATATCTCCAAACCTCAGTAACTGGGCTGGAGAGGTTGCTCAGTGTTTAAGAACATTTCCTGCTCTTACATGGCAGTTCACAACTGTCTATAACTCCAATTCCAAGGCATCAATGCCTTCTTCTGATCTCCATGGGCACTGCATGAATATAGAACACACAAACATGCAGCCAAAATGCTCAAACACATAAACTTTTAGGAAAATAAAACCCAAAATTCTCATTAATTAAGAAAAATTAAACTTGAATACAATATTTTAAGAAATCCAGGATTAATGCCAAAACTCCACAATGAGAAAAATGTTTAAAGAAAGATAGACTCGTTAGAAGGTTGTAAGGTGCAACCAACATTGAGAACCACTGCTCTGGACCTTGAAGGAACTAGAGTACCATCTTGAGATTTGTGCTGTGCCAAAGAACCAGGTTTGGGCATTTAGAAACAAGAAGATACCAGCAGATATCTGGCTTGGAAAGTTGCTTTGGTTGCTGAGTGATAAGTAGATGGGGAATGACAGATATATGTGACAGGATTTTAAGACCAGAGGGATACAGACCAACTGGAAATATACTGCACAGATCCTACTGGAAAGTGATTAACTATGTACTAAAATCAATCACAACAAGGAGTTAGAGAAGTAGAATGAATCAACAGTATACCAGAGCTGACTGACTGGCTTGCAAGGGTGAACGGTGCACATCTCTTTGCCAGTTCCTTATTCAATGACAATGTGTCCTTAGCTTCTGCATTTGCAGAGCAGAAATTGGCAAACAGTACAAATCAGAAGGATGACAAATTGTTTTGTGGTTTTGTTGTTTGGTTGGCTTTTGTTTTTGCTGTTGTTGTTAGAATTGCTTCTTAAATATTTGCCAGTATATCCATGGCTGAGGATCATGTTTATTAATATCAGAGAGGGTTTGATGATGAATTAGACATGGAGGATGTAAGTGGTTTCGAACGAGAAATGTCCCCCATAGTCTTGGCATTTTAACACTTGGTCTCCAGTTGGTGGCACTGTTTGAGAGCATTTTAGGACATGTGGCCTTACTAGAGGAAGTACATCACTTTGATGGGCTTGAAAGTCTAAATCTTCACTGGGCACCTTTAATCCCAGCACTTAGGAGGCAGAGCCAGGCAGATCTCTGTGAGTTTGAGGCCAGCCTGGGCTACAGAGTGAGTTCCAGGAAAGGTGCAATGCTACACAGAGAAACCCTGTCTCAAATAATGAAAAAAAAGTCTAAATCTTCAGCCTACTTGCCTTTCTCTTCTTCCTGCTTACAGTTCAAGATGTGAGCTGTCACTTTCCTGTTATGGTCACCGTGTCTGCCACATGTTTCCCTACCTCTTCTCTGCCATCATGTACTGTTATCCATGTAGGATTGTAATCCCAAATTAACTCTCCCTCTCCTACAGTTTGATTTTTTTCATAATGTTTTATCAAAGCAACAGAAAAGTAACTAATACAGAAGGAGGAAGGCCCAGAATAGCCCAGAAGATGACAGTCTGGTGCAAGTAACTAAATTATAAAATTTGAGTCTAGGGAATTGTGCCCAGATTGACAGTATCAAAGAGTGGTGTGCAAGGAGGCATCTATGGTCACTCTCAAACTCATAAGTTTGACAGCTACCTATAGTTATAATTAAAAGCATCTCTGTAGAGTCACAAGCCCAGATTTCAATATGCTTAGACTTTGAAAAACAAGCTTACTAGGAAGGAAGTTTTGAAGACTCTATTTCCTTATCCCTTAGTCTGTGTGGTTATTTAAATAATCATGGCCCCCAGGAGCTCATAGGGGGTGGCACTATTAGGAGGTGTGGACTTGTTGGTGTAGGTGTGGTGTTGTGGAATATTATTTTAACTAGGAAAAGATGTGTTACATTTGTTTCTGCTGCCTTTGTTAATGATGTAAAGATGTGCTGCTGTTTCACCTTGCCTGCCTAAGACACTTGATTGATCTAATAAAAAGGTGAAAGGCCAGTAGCTAGTCAGGAGAGGGATAGGTGTGGCTGGCATGCAGGGAGAATAAATAGGAGGAGAAACCTAGGCTCAAAAAGAAGAAGAGAGGAGAGAATGAGGGAGATGCCCAGAGCCAGTCAGCTGCCAGCAGTGAAAGTAAGACATACAGAAAAAAAGCAAGAAAGATAAAAAGCCCTGAGGCAAAACATAAAGAGAAACAGGTTAAGTTATTCAAGGTAGGAAGAAGCCAGCCTAAGCTAAAGCTGGGCATTCATAACTAAGTCTCCTGTTGTGATTTTGGAGCTGGTTGGTGGCCCAAAAGAAAACCTGTTATAGTTTGGCCTTGTTGAGGGAAATGTGTCACAAGCCAGGACCAGTGTCTCTCTCTCTCTTCCTTTTGCCTGCCAATCCAGATGTAGAACTCTCAGCTCCTTCTCCTGCCTGCACACCATCATGCTTCCTGCCATGACAAAATAGACTAAACCTCTAAACTGTAAGCCAGCCACCAATTAAATGTTTTCCTTTATAAGAGTTGCTGTGGCCATGGTGTCTCTTCACAGCAATAGAACACTGACTAAGACAGTCTGTGACCTTTAGGAGAGTATATCTAAGAAGAAACTGGGAGCATCTTTAATATGGAGCTCACTCACTTGGGGGCCACATAAGTTGTTGTAGGATGAGTACTATGTGCTTTCCTGGGGACCAGATTGAGTGTGTTGATTCTAGGGTTTGGTCTGCTGATAATTTATTGGCTAACTGAGGATAATTCATTAAATCTCTTAGTGCCTTATTTTCTTTATTTGTGAGATAATTTTATTTCATTCCCCATTTTAAGGTGTAATTAGGAAGATAAAATGGCAGAATAGATGTTAAGTTTCCCCTCTTCTCAAATTTAAAGGAACTCTCCAAATGTAAAAATGTGATCACACTATTATAAAAGATATGATATTAAAGGCATTATGCCAATCATTAGATAATCTTGAATGACCTGGTTAGACCACTATGAAGTTATTAATACCAGTGATTTTTCCTCTAGTCCAGAGAATTTTAGAAACTGGTTAGGTTTAAATTCTATGGATAATAGTGCACTGAAATTTGGGGTTGTTTTTCAATTCTGACTTTAGTCCTCTAGAATTTAAGAAATTACTGCTGTGCCTCATTATAAGGAAATGTGTTTGGTATCATGATAAAAAGTTTCAGCTTGTCTACTTGTGTTTAAGTTCAAAGTTTCTCCCTATATATTATCACTTAAACTAGAGGGAAACAATCTTCCTTAACTAGAGCACAGGGCCATGACCTTGCCTACATGATGGGCAGCTAATCCACTTAAAACCAGTGACTGGCTTTGTATAATTTATAAGAGCCCATGAAAAGACAGGCCTCTATAGATTAATATTTCAGCTGTCTTCCCTTCCATTTCATCCTCTGGATGTGGCAGCAACAATCACATGAATCATTCCTGAACTGAGTCGATATCAAACATCCAGAGCTTCATCTGCATTCGATGAAGGTCCAACTCACTCAAGGGAAGTTCCAGAAGGCTTTCAAATACATGGGTAATTTGCCTTTGACAACTCTTACCTCAACCTAACTATGCTGGCTTTAAGATAAAACCTTTTAAATTCATACACACACACACACACACACACACACACACACACACACACACACACATATGTATATGTATATGTATGTATGTATTTCGTATTTAGAGGTGGGAAACTATCTTCCTCCTGAATCAGCAGGCTTTGGAATAGTTTGACCAAGAGTATGATAGAATCTTGTTATGTCTGTGAAGTCCAAGAATAGGCTCTATGCTATTAGGAATATGACTCTCTGTCTCTTTAAATGTTTATTATCTAGGTACTCTCTTTGAGGATTCCCCTTCAGAAGCCAGGTGTTATGCTGAGAAGCCCAAACAACCAGAGGAAGTCTTATATAGATATAGATGTTCTGGCCAACAATATTGGGGGAGCCAAGCTTTTAAATTAGTCCAGCCATAGATTCATCTAGCCACTTAAGTCTCCCTACTTGAGACACATTGTGAAACAGGGACATTACAGAGCTGTCTCAACTGTCTGTATCTGAAATGTTAGCCAGCAGAACCCATGCACATAATAAAATTGTTGTGGTTTATAACTCTGAGTTTGCAGTAGGTTATTATATGACAATTTATAATTAGAACATTGACTGACTTTTTCTTTCCCAATACATGAAAAATTATTCACTATATCAAGAGAGGACAAACTTCTTCAAAACAAGTAGACCGTACTGGGCCTTTGAGTAAGATCCAACTTAGAGGCAGCTCTATCAGGGATGTCCAACTTTTTGACATCATGCCATGATGTTGTCATCCACAAAGTTTATGTTTGAAAACTGCATTATCAAGAAAAATAATAGAAAAAGTTTCATAATGTCTTACATAACTTTGTGATTTTGTGTTGAGCCTTGTTCATAGCTAACCTGGGAGGCATGTAATATGTTTCCCATGGACACATTGGACATGCCTGCTTGACTGTTCTCTCTGTGTTGACTTCTGGGTAGAAAGGCCATGTCTTAGTGCTAAATTTCATTTCTTTGTCCTGTCTTCACAGGATTTTAATGGTTTCACCAATCGTATGTTTATCAAACTAATCTTTATTGAGCTCCTGCTATGCAGAAGGTATACTTCTACATGTTCAAGACATGGTGGTCTTTCTGGAGGCTGTGTCCAGTGAAGGGGCATTAATCTTTTTCATACTGCACACCTTTTTGACATCTAGTATACTTCTACATGTTCAAGACATGGTGGTCTTTCTGGAGGCTGTGTCCAGTGAAGGGGCATTAATCTTTTTCATACTGCACACCTTTTTGACATCTAGTAAATTCTCTGAATCACTTGCCAGAATTGGGTTTTCAAATCCATTACACGTAAAATAGTTAAACTCATAAAAGAAACTAATATTGCATCAATTACTAAAATATTTTTAAAAGCATTGTGATATATGTGTTTTTAATTAATACATTAATCAGATCTAGTGGAGAGTCTAATTAATTTCATGGAGAAGAGTGAAAGTAGAATACTGGGATACTTACCAATGCTATATGATGAAAAATATCGGTGGCATCTTGGTAAAAAAGTCAAAGGTATACAATGCTGTCATAGCCTGTTACCTACATAGTTAATAGAAGGAGACATATTTTTTTTTAACTTTTTATTGATTCATTGTGGATTTCACATCATGCATCCCAATCTCATTCATCTCCCTGAGCCTTCGAACCCACCCTCTCTGCTTGCAACCTCCCCTGCCAAAATAAAACAAAATATAATTTAAAAGAAAAGAAAAATCTTGTCGTGGAAGCCACAGTGTGACACAGTGAGGCACACAGTATACCCTTTCTTTAGTCCATACATCTTTACTCACAAGTGTTCACTGCAATGAATCATTGGTCAGATTCAAGGCCTCTCTGGCTTCTGCTGGGCCGTCACTGGGACTCCTACTGGACATCCGGCCGCTGCCCTGTGTCATGAAGATCCTGTAGCTTTGGGTCTGGAGGACTGGCCCCTTCACATGCTCCAGCAGATCATAGATGGGGTGGATGTTGGGGTGGGCCAACTCATAGACCTGGTTCTGGGCCTGGGTGGTAGCTGGGTTGGTTAGCCTGCCAGCTCTCCCTCATCCTCGTCACCAGGAAGAGCTCTCTAGCACCCTGTTGGCTAGATCACCCTATGCAGCAAGCAGCAAGGGATGGTGCCAGTTCTCCTGATCTCACATCCTTGAGGTCAGCTCACCCACACCTACAGCACCAGGGCTAGCTCTACTGTGTTGTCCAGGCAAGGTCCAGGGTCCACTTTCCTGAGTGCTGCAACTGGTGAGGGGCAAGGCCAGCTCTTTTGCTCGCATGCGTCTGAGGCCAGCTCTCCTGCCTGCCAAAGGTGGCAAGGGGTAAGGGGGAAAGAGCATCTTTCCCTAGCTTATGCCATCGCCTGGCAGATGGGGGTGGGGTCAGTACTTCCGCTCAAATGCTTTCAGGGCCAGCTCACCTGAGCCCCACCCCCTCCTGCCAACAGGCTCAGCTCTACTATGCTATGCAGATGAGGTGCAGGGCCTGCTCTCCTGAGAGCTGCAGCTGGTGAGGGGCAGGACCAGTTCTTCTGCTCTCATGACCCAGGCACCAGCTCTCCAGCCTGTCACAGGTGGCAAGAAACAAGGGGCGGGGAGAGGCATCTCTTCCTTCAACCACACTGTCAGCCATGTGACAGACATGTAGTAGGGCCAGCTCTACCATGCTCATGCTTTCTTGGGGCTGACTTCCTGTGCCCCCATCTACAGGGTCAACTGTACTGTGCTGTCCAGGCAAGGTACAGGCCCAGCTTTCCCAAGTGCTGCAGCTGATGAGGAGCAGGATCAGATCTCCAACTCTCTTGACCCCAGGACCAACTTTCCTATGTGCATCAGGTGGTGAGTGATGAAGGGTGGGGGACAAGGGGCAAAGGGCAAGGGGCAATGGAGTGCATCTCTCCTTCACTCATGCCACAGCATGACGGATGAGTAGTGGGTCCAGCTTTCCCATGCTCACATTCTTGAGGCCAGCTCACCTGTGCCCCTGTAGATAGGGTCAGCTCTACTGTGCTGCCCAGGCAGGGTGCAGAGCATGCTCTCCAGAGTGCTCCAGCCAGTGAGAGGTGGGGCCAACTCTGTGCAGCCTTATTCTTTTGGCTTTAAGTGGTAAAAAGAACCCACAGATATCAACACAGACTCTGGCTGTGGCAGAGCCGTGGACCCAGACCTGGCCTTTGGTAGTGGCCCAGGCCTGGACTTTGCCATGGCCCCAGGTGGCAAGCAGGCCACCCATCTGAGCCCTCTCCTAACCACCTTCACCTCTTCAGATACGCCTCTCTCCAGAGGACATGAACCATATGTCTCTCTCTCCCATACCCCACCACATATTTGCTCACCATAATGGAGCTGACTGCTTGGTGCCTCAAGGTGCCTGTCAGGGCTGTGGTTCCTCCTGCCACCCAGGGCAGACAGTCCTACCCCAGGCAAGCATGTGGGTCTTCTTCTTCTGCTCGGTTCTAACAGTGCCAGGTAGGCTTATGTTCTCTCCTCCCCATCCGGGGCAGGCAGCCCCAGGAGGGCATGTGGGGGAAGACCTAGATTTTAATAAGACTTAATAAAAGCAAATACACACACACACACACACACACACACACACACATCTAAATATATTTCAAATTAGTCAGTGTTTTATGGTGTATGTAGCTGAAGTTAAAATCCCTGACAGATATTAATGAAAAGCTAACACTAATGTACAATACACTGTAGTGCCTGTTATATGAATGTTATATGCCTGAGATTGCTGTAACAAATGACTCCAAATTTGCTGGTTTAAGAAGAAAGAATGTATTCTTTTTCAGTTCCAGCTTCTACAAGTCCAAAATCACTATCACTGCCCTGTGCTCTTTTCCTTGACTCTTACAATGTCGGTAGCTGCTGGCCTGCATCAATTTGTGGACATATCTCTCCATTCTTTAAGACCAGAACCTCCAAGACTCTTCTCTCTCCCTCTTCCTGGCCTTCTCCTCTGTGGAGAAGTCTCACAGTTCCCTCTGGTATCTTTTTTTTTTGGGGGGGGGCAATACCTTAATTACATATAGAGACCATCTGGATAATCCAAGACAATCTTCTCATTTAAGATCATTAATTGAATCTCATCAGCAAAGGCTTTGCCATATAAAGTCATACCTACAGGCTCTGGGGATTAAAATATCTTTTGAGGGTCCATTTTTTTCACTCTATCACAGTGACTTGGAGCCTCATCCAATCTGGGGAGTGATGATGTACCATTAATAGGTTTCCTGAGGAAGAGGCGTTGAGCTGATAACTTTTGGAAGACTGAGAATCAGCAGATGAAGGAAGTGGACAAGGCAGAGAGAATACTTGAAAAAACCCACATGCTGGACATAAAAGACTTCATTATTTAAATACCCCTGACAAACCCCTTGGTAATATGTGATTTCCATTGTGACAGCACTGGGAGTTGGGACCTTTAAGAGGTGAATGTGGAGTGGGTTTGAGAGATGCTAATGGCTAAGAGCACATGCTGCTCTTGCAAAGGATGTGAGTTCATTTCCCAGCACCCACATCAGGCTGCTCACCACCACCTCTAACTCCAACTCCAGGAGACTTTGACAACTCTGGCCTCCACAGGCACCTCCACTCTTATGCCCATACTCCCCACACAGATAGCACAATACACATAATTAAATATAATAAAAAATCTTCTAAAAAAGGAGATGATTAGGTTGTAGGAACACTGTCTGTCCATGAAATAATATTCTTAACCTGGGAGTAGGTTAGCTGTAGAGGGGGTTTCTTTATTGTGAGAGGAAGCTCATTATCACCCACATTTTCATCACAGAGCTCCCTCAACTATAGTATAACACAATAAGAAGGCCTTTACTACTTTGCCAGCACCTTGATATTGGACTTTTCGGACTCTGAAATTGTAAGAAATTGCTTGAGCTTTATAAATTACCCAGTCTGTAGTACTTTGTTGTAGCAGCAGGAAAGAAAAAGACTAAGACAAAATGCACGCAGTCTATCTTGGAACCAGAGGAGTCCAGGTGAAAGGCAAAGTGACACCCAGGAGAGGACAGTGGAGGCTACTCCTTCAGCTATCTTCCTGGGCTCAGTTCTTCCCTTAGAACCGTGAGAAGACATAGGTTAAGTGGCATATGCTCTGGGTTTTGCTTTCCAGCTCTGACAAGATGCCGGAGAGAAACAATTTAAAGGAGGAATGCTTTCTTTAGGGTTATGGCTTCGGTGCTTTCTGTCGGTAGTCCTTAGCTCTGTTGATTCTGGGCCCACGGTGAGGCAGAACATGGTGATAGCATGGGTGTGTGGGAGAGGCTCCTCAAACTGCACAGGTAGCAAGATGGGGGAGGGACCAGGGATGACTTACAACTTTCCCTTTCAACCAACTTCCTCCAGCTAAGCCCACCTCCTAATATTTCTATCACCTTCCAATAGAGCACCACCTACTGGAGACCCAGCATTCAACACATCAGCCCAAGGAGTAAGGTTCTCAGAGCTTGGTTTAAAATCATTCTGTTCCATTTCTCCATCGGTAGGCAATCTTTGCATCTTTCCTAGGGTCCTCCTTACTCGCTAGCCTCACTAGAGCTGTGGGTTGCAGTCTGGTTATCTGTCCTTTGCTTTACATCTAGTATCCACTTACAAGTGAGTACATACTATATTTGTCCTTCTGAGTCTGGGTTACCTCACTCAGGATGATTTTTTTCTAGTTTCATCCATTTGCCTGTAAACCTCATGATATCATTGCTTTTTTCTGCTGAGTAGTACTCCATTGTGTATATGTACTGCATTTTATTTATCCATTCTTCAGTTGAGGGGCATCTAGGTTGTTTCCAATTTCTTGCTATTACGAATAATGCTGATATGAACATAGTTGAGCATGTGTCCTTGTGGTAAGATTGAGCATTCCTTGGGTATATGCCCAAGAGTGGTATAACTGGGTCTTGAGGAAGACTTATTCCCAATTTTCTGAGAAACCGCCATACTGATTTCCAGAGTGGCTGTACAAGTTTGCGTTCCCACCAACAGTGGAAGAGAGTTCCCCTTGCTCCATATCCTCTCCAGCATAAGCTGTCTTCAGTGTTTTTGATCTTATCCATTCTGACAGGTGTAAGATGGTATCTCAGAGTCATTTTGATTTGCATCTCCCTGATGACTAAGGATGTTGAGCAATTCCTTAAATGTCTTTCAGCCATTTGAGATTCTTCTGTTGAGAATTATCTGTTTAGCTCTGTAGCCCATTTTTTAGTTGGATTGTTAGGTATTTTGTTGCCTAGTTTCTTGAGTTCTTTATATATTCTGGAGATCAGCCCTCTGTCAGATGTGGAGTTGATGAAGATCTTTTCCCATTCTGTAGGCTGTCATTTTGTCTTATTGACCATGTCCTTTGCCCTACAAAAACTTCTCAGTTTCAAAAGGTCCCATTTATTAATTGTTGCTCTATATGAGCAAACTGGGGGTGAGGAGGATAAGGGAGGGCAAGGGATGGGGGAATGAGAGCCTAGGGGAGTGGGAGGTTCGAGCTGGAACAGGAACAGAATGGGAGAACAAGGAAAGAGATACCATGATAAATGAAGACTCCATGGAGGTAGGGAGAAGCAGAGTGCTAGGGAGGTTCCCAGGAATCTACAAAGATGACTGACTCCACCATATACTACTGGCAATAGGGTGCCTGAGCTGGCCTACTCTGGTGATCAGATGGCTGAATACCCTAACTATTATCATAGAACCCTCATCCAGTGACTGATGGAAGCAGATGCAGAGATCCAGGAGTCCATTGGATGATAGAAAGGAGGGATTATATGCGCAAGAGATATCGAGACCATAACTGGAAAAAGTACAGAGACAACTAGCCAAACTAGTGGAAACACATGAACTGTGGACCAATAGCTGAGGAGCCCCCCATGGCACTGGACTAGGTCCTCTGGATAAGTGAGACATTTTGAACTGTTTAGGGGCCCCCAGGCAGTGGGAATGGGACCCATCCCTAGTGCATGACCCGGCTTTTTGGAGCCTAGGGCCTATGGTGAGACACTATGCAGCCTTGGTGCAGAGAGGAAGGGCTTGGACCTGCCTCAACTGAGTGTACCAGGTTCTGCTGACTCCCCATGGAGGAGGTGGAATGGGGGGTGGGAGGAGGGAGGACAGGGGAATATGTGGTTAGTATGTAAAAAGAATAGAAAATCTCTTAATGAAAAATAAATAAAATTATTCTGTTTTTAAAAATGTTTTTATTTTTAATTTTATTTATGTATGCATGTTTGTGCAGAGTATATGCTATATGTGTACAGGTGACCAGGGTGGCCAATAGAGGGAATAAGATCCATTGGTGTTGGAGTTATAGGTGTTTGTGAGCTACTTTGTGGGTCCTGGGATACAAACTCAGGTCCTTGAAAGAACATCTCTCCATCCTCAAGATCAATTTGGTTTAAGTGTGGAGAATCACTTATGGGCTATGATGTTTTGAGAATGAGTGGTGAGGGGACCTATTTTAGAAGTTGTGGCAGCTGAAATTATTGTCTACCCTAATTGTCATCATAGAACCTACATCCAGCAAGTGATGGAAGCAGATGCAAAGACCCACAGCCAAGCACTTGGCCAAGATCCTGGAGTTCAGTTGAAGAGAGGGAGGAAGGATTATAGGAGCAAGAGCGAGTCAGGATCATGATGGGAAAAACCATAGAGATAGTTGACCCAAGCCAGTGGGAACTCATGGACTGACAGCTGGGGAGCCTGCACTAGGCCCTCTGAATGTGGATGAAAGTTGCATGGCTTGATGTATTTGTGGGTCCCCTGGCAATGGGACCAGGACTTATCCCAGGTACATGAACTAACTTTTTTCAGAGCCCATTCCCTATGGTGCGATGCCTTACTCAGCCTTGATGCAAGGAGGAGGGGCTTAGGTCTGGATCCAACTTGGTAAGCCAGCCTGTGTTGACTACCCAAGGGAGGCCTGACCCTCTATGAGGAGGTGGATGGGGGTGGGATGGGGGTAGGTGAGGGGGAGCAGGAGAAGGGGAGGGAGGGGGAACAGGGGTTAATATGTGAAAGGAAAGAAAAAATTTTTTAATAAAAAATTACCTAAAAAAGACATTTCACTACTGCCTTTATTTACAGTTATTTTGTTGTTTTGTGAGGTGTTATCTCCTAGGCTTACTTGCTATAGATTTTTTATGAATTGGTTGTTTGTGTTCATTTCTCATATTCATTGGGTTGTCAATATTTCGCTTTCTGCAGTATAATAAACCTTGAAAACATTTTACCATTTAAAAAAAAATCAGAAGTTGTGGCAGGATACCAGATAGAGATAAAAAAGAGTAAGGATTCTGTAGAGTAACAGAATTTATAGAATGTGTATATATATATATATATATATATATATATATATATATATATATATGATTTATTAGAATGACATATAGGCTGTGGTCCAGCTAATCCAACAATGGCTGCATAGGAACAGAAGGTACAAGAATCCAGTAGTTGATCAATCCACAAGGGTGAAAGTTTCAGCTTATCTTCAGTATAAGCTGGAATACCAAAGAATTAGGCACAAATGCCAGTGAAGGAATGACTTACTAGCAAGGCAAAGGCAAGCAAATAAAGAGCAAAAGCTTCCTTCTTCCGTGTCCCCATATAGACTTCCAGCAGAAGGTATGGCTCAGATCATCCCACCTCAAAAGATCTGGAGTAAAAGTCTGTCTTCCCACCTCAAAGTTCCAGATCAGAAGTGAATCTTCCCACTTCAAATTAAGTAAAAACCCCTCATAGGAGTGCCCCATTTTGGGGTTTGTTAATTCCAGATATAGTCAAGTCGACAACCAAGAATAGCCATCATGCTTGGTGAAGGGTAGATGTGATGGGTTTGAAAGCAGGTTAAATCAATGGGCATTTTAGAAAGCCTTAGCAAGTCAGGACATAGTGAAAGTTTCATTAGCAGTGCAGAAAATATGAATAAACCTAAGCATGACAATAAGAAGTGAATTATACTTTATTCTACTATGTTTAATCTAATCTTGTTTGAAGTGGTAGGAAACTCAATCTCAGTTACTAGTCACTGTGCCTTTTCAAGGCTATGTAAAGGTTTGAGTACTTTATGCAGCCCAGACATTTGAACAAACCTAAGTGTGTGTGTGCCACACTCAATGTTACTACTGGTATACTAATACAACACTTGTTAAAGCCTCCATAGGCTCTTATAAAGATTTAATTGGCAGGGAGGGTGAGACATGGTTTTTCTGTGTAGCCCTGGCTGCCCTGGACCTCACTCTGTAGACCAGGCTGACCTTGGACTCAGAGATCTGCCTGCTTCCCTCCTCAGTGCTGGGATTAAAGGCTTGTGCCACAACTGCCCAGCTGATTTAAGTTGTTCTTATTTATGTATATGTTTGTAGGTAGTACACATGTATGTGAAAACCAGAAGAGGGCATTAAGTGTCCCGGAGCTGGTGTTTGGTGGTTGTAAACTGCCTGACATGGGTGCTGGGAAACAAACTTAGGTTCTCTGTAAAATCAGCTAGGGCTCTTAACCATTGATCTATCTCTCCAGTCTGCTATATAGACTCTTGAAAGCTGTTATGGTCATTAGGGACAAGCTGAGCCAGAGTCATTTGCCCAGCCTCTTAAAGCCATGGCTCTTGGTATTTAGGGATGACTCCCTTGAAATTACAAACTAAGCTGTGCCAATGGCAGTTTCTGGGTTCTTTTGATAGGCAGTTATGGCCAGCAGAGACTGTGAGATGGAGAAGTATTAGCTGCCCTTCCTATGCCCTGCCAGCAGAACGTGTCGAAGAACACACTCCGTTGCTTCCATGGTGTTTATTAATTTAAAGAAGGCAGCACGAATGCCGTTCATACAACCTGCAGGCTTTGAAATCCCTCAGTCCCAGTTCTTGCAGGTGTTCTGATCACCTCCTTACTTAGAATGTTGAGGACAGTTTCAAACTTCCCATGATGAAATTCTCAAGTCTTGAACTTAAAGACACTTTTATCTTCAAGGCTGGAGACAGGAACAGCTAGAGGTTTAGCCTAGGGCTACCTGTGGACAAGGGCTCTGGCTTCTTACATTCTTATGCTGAGTTTTCCTTTAATCTGGGGTTCAGATGCATGTGGTCCAATTAAGAGGTGAAGGAAGCACCAAAAGAGTAAATAAGTGAATCCAAGGAAGGCCAGCGAGTAAAAGGAGTATTGAGGCAATCACTACTATTGGCAACTTCAGCTTCAATCTACAGGGGAAATGCTGGGAGCCATTCATTCGCTCAGAGGCGAACATATGCCTCTGAGTTATCCCATCTGAGAGGTGAGGAAGCTGGGGATATTTATTTACCAACTCTGATTAGCTATTTATCGAGGGATAGTCAGAAGGAATCAGATTCCTGGCTCTTTTGGCTGGCCACATGGGCAGCAAAGTAGGCTCTAATGACAAAAGGAAACTAATAGACTAGGAAGTGCATCTGCTGGCATTTGGCAGAGATGGCATTCTGGCAGGCCCAAAGTGTAAGGACAGTGGGACGTGGATGACATGCTTACAGCATCTGCTGCAGGTGCGGAGGCAGCCCATTGCAAACATTCCTTCAGCTACCCAATAGGTGACTCATTTCACCAATAAAAATCTATTCTGATGTTCACTACAGAGTAATTACAGGGAAAGCTTCTAATGTAGAGTGAAACCCCGTCAATGGTTGACTTGTAGTAGCCTCCCCTGGAAACTGGTGGGATTTCAGCTGATTGCTTCTAGATCAGGAAATCTCCAATAGGCAAATGATGGTCCCCTGCAGGTGAAACTTGAACTTATATATATATATATATATATATATATATATATATATATATATATATATATATATGTCACAGTCTGCTTTAAATAATGCACATTAACATACACACCATGATAAAGCAATTTTATCAAAAGACTGGACCTTACAAAGTTATCAGAAGTGGGAGCAGAGGTCAGGGTTCCCACCACAGCAGGACACATGGCTACTGGATGCCTTTTTTCAATGTATCTCAACATATAGAATCTACCTCTCTTCCACTTATCGCTTATTAAAACCTTTGAATTCTGAATATTTACCGTCTTCTCATGCCGAGAGAGAGAGAGAGAGAGAGAGAGAGAGAGAGAGAGAGAGAGAGAGAGAGAGAGAGCCTTTGTCAGAACAATACCTTTCCCGATGTTTGTAAAGCCAGACTAGAGTTGTTCTTCCTAACACACACTGGTATTTACTCACACATGGCTCCTGAGATACTGCAGCACCAGACTTGTGCACCATTGAACTATAAATTAATGTCTTTGTAAATTATCCCAGAACACTTGAACAAACTTAGGCTCTGTGCTTTCATTAAAAGAAAAGGGTAGTTCTAGAGCATAGCTACTGTCTACTGAACGCCTGCCACGTTTCAAGGTCTATGACAAGGCATATATATGTTTTCCTCAAATAGTTTATATAAAGTACGATTATTTTATTGCTTTTAAAGACGAAGAAACTGATTTTCGTACAGATTCTTCAAAGTTTTCTTTTTAATTACAAGAAGCAAAGTTATTTGGCAAGGAAAAAAGGCAAAGGGGGAGCGAAAACCCAGAACCCCTTGACATCCCTTTGTCAGTACATAACTTACAATCCTTTGAGTCTATCATCACTCCTACACCTTTTCTATGTCTACCTGCGCATATATTTTGAGAAGACAAAGTTTGGCTCTTTCTGTAGCAGCCTTGTTCATTTATCTGAAAATAGGAAGGACAATTTTCCAACAAGTGTTTTCTTGAGTTACATCCCCCTTGTCCATCACCAGGGTCACCCTGAAGCATACAGGCTTCAAATCTTTGACTATGAAAACTTGGAAACCAAAAGAGGAGGACAGCTTAACTGTGCAACTCTTGTGTGTTCTTCTGTAAAACTTTTGGCCTACAGTTTGCAGGTCAAAAAAAAAGCCTTCCCTGCTCTGTTAAACAGCCCTTCCCGGCTATCCATCAGACTGACTATCCCCCATTGAGATTGTAGTACTTTAAAATTTGAGCCCATTCTCATTGGCCATCTGGGACCAGAATGAAACCCCACACATTTTGCTCTTCCTCCTTCTTACTTCTTTCTCCAAACACACTACTTTGAGGACTCTAAGGATGAAACATTATTTTCCAGTGGCTCTCAACGCTTAAAAAGCCTTCTCCAGTCTTCTCGCCAAGCTCCACACAGTGCCCAAATAAATATCTCAGGTTTGAGTCCTAGGTGAGTGAGCACAATCCTTGACTAGGGTAAAGAGGAGACATGGCATCTTCTCACCCTTCCTCACCTTGGCAAGAGCCTGTTGGGGGAGGAGAGATGAGGGGAACTTGGAGCCCATGCAGCAAGGAGTGGGTAGCTTCACTGCTGACAACCATGCACTGCAACTCTTTTCAGGAGTACACAAGGGCCTTCTCCTGCTTACAGAAGAAGCATTTCATGGCAGGGCTTGGGATGGATCTATGTTTATATTCCCAGCCCCTCTCACTGATAATTGAATGAATGAATGAATGAATGAATGAATGAATGCTTGATTATATAATTTCTATAAAACACGTTTTCCAGAAGCAACCAGCCATTTTGACCTCCAATGACCTGAATGCTCAGAGTGTGTTTCATACCTACCTCAGTGACAGGTTTAGCCTAACACTTCCTGGCAAAGCAGACTTAACCAGCTATTCCCTTCATTTCCCAAGCCTAGCCTGCCCCAGCAGTTCAGAAGAAAGGTTCAAATCACGTCTTTGCTTGTTTGTCTATCCTCTATCAACTTCAGCCAACACCCTCATCCCAGTTCGCCTACCAGTGGATCTAAGCAATCTGAGAGTCACACTTCCATTAAGTAATTTGTTATATTAAATCCTGAGGTGTAAGGCTGACAAAAGCTATGAATATGGATGAAAATGATGGTGCCCCAGACACACACGTTTCCCTGCCCTAAACCTGGGGGCAAATGGAATCTTGGACTCTAGGGACATACTTTAAAACCAACAACCAAAGACTTTAATACAAAAGTTTATGTCCAGTGTCCTTGAATCAGTTTCCTAACATGAGCCTGCTTCTGCCACATCTTGAGCATTAAGACTCTTACTGCTTCCTGTTAGAGACAAGAAAACATCATCAAGCCTTAGTTTGAATGCAAGGTCCTTAGCCTGGATACAGCCTTCATTTTCATACCTAGTTGCTACGTGTTCTCTGTGTTCAACCTCTTTAAACTTTTCTTTCTTCTCTGAATACTCCCAAGACATTTCTCAACAGCATACTTTTCTATATGTTTGCATCTTCCATCTTCCATTTTTATGGTTCAATTTTGAAGATTTGTTCTGTGAGGGTTTTTTGCTTCTTTGTTTGCATAGTAGACTGTGAGTTTATTGAGGGCAGGGACTGTCACTCAATTCTGTACTATGAAGTGCTCAGCCCAATTCTTAGTACAAAAGCAAGTGACCAATAAGTGTTTGTAGAATAAATGATTGAGTCAAAAATAGAATAGAGCATTATGGGTTGGTGCAATCAAAATAGGTTCCCAGAGAAAGTGAGACTCCAGTTGAGTTCTGCAGCATAAAAAGGATTGAACTAGATGAAAACATATTGGACTATCTTAATTCACTGGTGAGTTTGGCTCCAGGGAGTCAAGATGATTGTCCTGGCAGCCTTCATCCAAGAAACCTCAGTATGTATCAAAACAGGTATCTTCAAGGCCTTCATTTTCCTGCATTTATAAATAGGCTGTTCTCCAGTATGAATATGACCCTCACTTAGCAGACCAGCATCTTTCCATTTCCACTTTTCTCATCCCTGGAACATCTCCTGGGTCCCTTACCAACTGATTGATTTCTGATTAGATTCTGTTCTGCAAGGCACTGGCAGGTGGTCTAAAGTGTCTCTTCCTGGTTCCATGTCTTCAGTAGGGGCTGCTATTCTATTGTAGTGCTGCGATAAACATTCTGGACTTCCTCCAAAGTGTCTAGGTACCTGAGGTTCTGTTAAAGACACAGTAAAAGTCACCTTGCAAGTGTGATTAAGGATCTAGAGGTTGAAAATGTGCCCCGGATTCTCTTCATGTGCACAGTGTAATCACAAAGGTCTTTATGAGAGGGAAGCAGAGGATTGGAATCTGTAGAACATGTAGAGACAGAAGGTCAGACTGATGCAAGGAAAAGGGCCATGAGCCAGGAAATATGGGTGGCCTCTAGAAAATGAGAAAAGGCAAAGAAATTAATTCTCCCTGGAGCCTCTAGAAAGATTACAACATTGCTGTCAACTTGATTTTAGCCCTGTAACACTCATTTTAGAACCTCTAGCTGTAAGGTAGAGAGCTTGGATTGTTTTGAGACTCTTAATTTGTGGTAATTTGTTACTGTGGCAATAAGAAAATTATAACCTCCTCTTGGATCGCTTCTATTCTCTCCCCTTCTCTTCATGGCTTCAGCTTGAGTTGGGTTCAAATGACTGATTCTGCCTTGTGTTCCTGCTTCCTGTGTCCTCCCACCACTAACCTCTGGTATCGGGCTATTTGTTTCCATTCCCCATAAGCCTACCACAGCTCTGTGAGTTTTCTTTTCATTCACATCCATTGAATTATCCGATCCAGGTCCTGTTTACTGCTAGCACTATGCCTAACTCACCACCTGAAAGGAACATGGCCAAACAATTTTGATGACCTCAAGCAGAGCCCTTTCTAATCTGAAGGCACCACACACCACGGGCTGAGCATCTTCTCAGTCGAGTCTGACTTTCCCAGAGGCAAAATGCCTGCTAGTCTGCGCAGAGAAGCCAGACAGAATTTGAAATCATTTGCCTCTCCAGCAGGGAAACATGGACATAAAGCTCATTCTCCTGTGAGAGTCTGGGTTTGGAACCTTGATGTTCCCCAATGGGCCTGGGATGTGTGCATAAGTGAATTCTCAAGCCGTCCCCCCCCCCCCCCCCTCTGCTCAACTGCTTGAGTTCCCCTGGCTGCTGCAGATGTAGCTCGTCAGGTAGAGCAGGTGCTTTCTGTACACTGGGTCTCATCCCTTTGGCCCACCTCAGATTTCAGTGACACCATGGAGACCAGTTCCTATAGCGGGAGAATACATGCATCTCTTACTGTGTTTGACTCACCACGATTTTACCTCTCGCTTTTCTCTAAAGCCATGGAAACTGTCTTCATGCAAAAGTAGCCCAGAAGTTCAGGGGATAAGTACCACTTAATGCTGGGAATAACTGCCCCACCCCACCCCTGAGGGCAGAAGCCAATGGATAAATTCCCTAGTCACAAGTCCTCACTGGACTCTTCCAAGGAGCATTCTGTAACCTCCATCAAAACCCTTACAAAAGTAGACTGGTGGCCACAATAGAACCTCTTTTTGACACTTTAAAATAAACAACCGACTCCCTGTCTTTTTATAGGGTCTACTTCCCAGACACATCAGCTGAGACACAAGAAGAGTTTGACGGCAACTCAAATCCAGGTTTTACATGCTGAACTCCCCATCACTCCCAGTGCTCTGCTGACTCTCGAGCCCTCTAGACTTAATAAAAGCTTCCTTGTTCTACCTCGGATTCCACAAAGTCCACAGCTAACAGTCATTTCTCTCCAAGGAGTAAAACAGCGTTCTTTCTTCACCTTCTGGGACCCCTAACAGCCAGCCTTTCCTCACATTTGGGATATTTGTCTCCCAACACCCCTCCCCAGCATGCAAAGCAATACAGGCAAGCTGAAGCTGGAGGAATGGAAAAGTCCACCTTTATCCTGGAGGAAAGAAATTCCACTGGGGCCATATTAGGCTTCCTCTGCCTGCTGGCCACGCTTTCATCCAAACATTCCAGCATCTGCTGTTATTATTACCAGAACACCTCAACCAGATCGAGCACATTTCATGGGTGGGAATAATGTGACAGAGAGAGGATGGGACAGGCTGAACGTGATTTAATTCAGGAAGGCAGGATCACCTACTGCCATAGTCATCTATTGCTAACACCATCCACAAACTTTGAGCTTTAGACTGTTGCTTATTTGTTCACTGTTTCCATGGGCCAACACTCTTGGATACCTTGGCTCAGTCCTTTGCTCAAGGTCACACAACATTGCAGTGGAGGCACTGGCTGGGATCAGGGGTCTCATCTGGGACTTGGGAGCACCTTTCAAGATCATTCTCCAGGCATCTAGGGAACTCATGGCAGCTTGTTTAATCAAAGCCAGCAGCAGAAACTCTCTGACTTCTTCCATCTCTGGCACCCCGACCCTCGTCAAAGTTTTCATCTGATTCGGTCAGACCACCTGCAATTGAGAAGGGACACAGCCGCAGCAAGCTGTGGGGCACTGGAATCACCAGAGAATTCTATCTCACAGCCATTCTGAGTAGTCTCCTTTGAGAGATGCGAGCTTGGAGTGAGGGTTTTAGAGAGAAGGAGCAGCTTACCTTGGTGCGATTCTCTAATCACCACTCTCCGTGAGGAATCCTTTCTTTAGTGAGAAAGTGTTTTCATTTTTAAAAGGAGCTATGAGAAGAGAGAAAAGAGCACAAAGTTTTTTTTTAATTAAAATTAACTCATTTGGTGAAATGAGACAGCAAACCCCATTTGGCTCCTGTTTTAATTAGTGTTTTGTCGCTGGGATCAAATACCTAAAAAAGGTAACTTAAGGAAGAAAAGGTTTTGACTTAAAGTTAAGAGAGTACAGTTCATCACAGCGGGGCAGGAACAGTGGCAGAAGCAGGGAGCTCTTGGTCACATTGCATTCGATCAGAAAGCAGAGTATGATGGATGCTGGGGTTCAGCTCCCTTTCTCTGGGTTCTTCAGTCTGAGACGTTAACCAATGGAATGGTACTGGCTACATTAGGGTGGGTTTTCCACCTCAATTAACCCAATCCAAAAAATTCCTCAGAGCCATGTTCAGTGATTGAAAATTCTGTCAAGTTGACAACCAAAAAATAGCCATCACATTGCCCACATCTTTGCTCTCTCCAGGTCCTCAAGTCAGAAACTTGACGCATCACTATCTTATGCTATATAAATCATCACAATCCCTCCACTGTTAATCATAAATGTCTCACAACCCCATGACAGCTAGAGAGACCTACTGATCGTTTTTCAGCTTCTACTCTTGTCCTGTATCCACCGTTCAACTCATATCAGCAGTCTGAACAGGAAATCATGTTCTTGGCCCAGGGCAGGAGCTAATCTGTGACCATCCTCCCAGCCCACTCAGTCCAGATTTCTAATGACAGCTTGATGACTAATTCCCTGACTATACCAGTTTCCTGTGGCTGTCATAACAAAGTACTATCTCTGGATGGTTGAAAACAATAGAAGTCTGTGTCACAGTTCTGGAGACTAGCAGGCAGGTGGAGGCCAAGGTGTTAACAGCATCATAGATTCTCTAAAGTCCCAAGAAAAGGATGCTGCCTTGCCTCTGCCAGCCTCTGGTATCCCAGAACCTTTTCAGTCTCTGCTTGTATATTCATATGCATTTGTGTGTCAGTGTCTTTATACAGTATTTGCTTTGTGTGGCTGTATACAATTTCCCCTTTTAATATGGCTCCTATTCATATTGGATTAAGGTCCACACTGGTGAATCTGTATTGATTCACTTATTTACAAACCCATAGTTCCAAACAAGGCTCTAGTGACAGGTATTCAGGGTTAAGGACTTTTGCATATCTTCTTAAGGGGAGGTGGAAGGAGCACAGCTCAACCCATAGCCATCACTGTGATTGGAAAGCAGTTATCCTACTGGCTGGCTTCATGGGCAGTTTGACAGACAGTAGAAAAACACAGATTTGAAAACTAGGCTAGCATGGCTACCTCCAGGTAGACACCTGACAGGCTATTGAAAATAGAAAAAGCTAGACCCACAATTCAGATGACATTTCAGGAAGAAGGAATTTGGGGTTCAGCAAGGGCATTAAGTGGTCTCAGTTAATAGCATTTCTCTGACTCTCACCCATGAATTGAATGTACCTACCTTCTGCATCTTTTGGAACACAATATGAGATATCATTCTCCAGCAAAGTAGTCAACTCTGACCTCCAAGCTTGGTTTCAGTTTCTTGTTAGCTACTCTTAGTCTTCATTCTCCTTCATGGCAACCTAGTAAGCAGGAGTATTGAAAGAACCAACTTCCCTAGACTGTAAGCTCATGGTTTCAAGGCCCATGATAATTTTGCTGTTTCTCTTTACCCTTTGCTGAATTACTACTCCTGGAGAGATGTTAAGACATGCCTATTCACCCCAGATCAGACACCTCAGAAATCGTCCCATCTGAGTTCAGCAAGGTGAACTAATGAGTTTTGGGATTATTTACAGAAGCATGAGTGGGGGGTGACTTAGAGGAAATGGGTGACACAAAAACAGATACATCAAAGAAAAGTTGGCCCTCCAGCATAGGTGAAGACTCAAGAAAGCTGCATCAAAATCCCACCCAGAGTCAATCTTCTAGGTCCTTTGCAAACTGATGCCTCCCAAGATCACGTGCAGCTAAAAGATGTGTGTAGGGGGCACTGAATAGGAATGGCACCATGGGCTCATAGATCACCACTGTGAGGAGGTGTGGTCTTGCCAGAGTAGGCGTGGCCTTGTTGGAGGAAGTGTGTCACCAGGGGTGGGCTTTGAGGTTTGAGAAGCTCAAGCCAGGCCTAATGTCTTACTCTCTTCCTTCTGCCTGCTGATCTGGATATAGAACCTTCAGTTACCTCTCTAGCACTGTTTGCCCACCTACCGCCATGCTTCTCACCATGATGATAATGGACTAAACTTCTGAACCTGTAAGCAAGCCCAGATTAAATGTTTTCCTTTATAAGAGTTGCCATGGTCATGGTGTCTCTTCACAGCAATAGAAACCTTAACTAAGACAGAAAGGTAGTTGGAATCTTCTATGAGGAAATGTTAGCAGTCACATTGCTCCCATTTTACTATCATTCTTGTTTTACTTGTGTAATTGCTATGATTTTGAGGCAAAGGTATTCCATAGGTCACCACGTCAATCTTTGCTTCATGATAGACAATGACATGCCAGTCATGGAAGAAATAGATTTTACCATAACACTCCTAACCCATCACCTAGCATGGGCCTGGCAACGAGAAGGTACTCAGTAAGCATATGTTTAATGAATGAGTAAATACCTACAAAATGTTTGCTTCCTGGACATCTTGATAAATGGCAGAGATGAGAACAGTTGGAGAGCTATAGAGCTCTGATATTTCTGATGGATGCATCTTTGATAAGTCTTTAAGCCTCTGAAAAGTGAAATGTTTCTAGGGACATTCTCTGAAATCACATTCCCTTGGAAGCTAAGTGACCTCTACATATTAGTGACATATACATATAAAGTAAGCATAATTTAAATTGTTAGGCATCTCATTAGCATTTAGCAGACTTGAAAGCCATTATGGATGAACCACCCTCATAATCAGCTTTGGACCCCCTATTTCCTGTAACCCTGGAAACACACTAATTTTATTTTAAGGAAGGTGAAACTACCACAATTGCCCCTCCTTTGAACTTAAAATTCCATATGAAGAGGAATGGATGGGAAGAAGCATCATAATTGTCCCTCCTGAATATTTAAAATACCACATGAAAGAGAGAAGGATGGAGGTAGCAGAGTCTTGTGGAAACCATTAAAGAAAGGCTATTTCCATCTACAAATGCATAGCTGTTTTATAGATTTTTAATTTTTTCTTACTTTAATTCTTATTTTTAATCTACTCTGTTAGATTATTTTGGGGAAAGGGAAAAAAATGACCTGAGTTGTATCTCTGGCCCTGGGTGGTAACATAGCTATCTAGTGAAGAACAGAGCTCTATTATTGTCCCTTCCTTAAGGACTGTCAATCACCTGGACAGGAAATTGTACCTCAGGAAAGCTGTCTCTTCAAAAAACTTTAAGAAATAGTATAAAGTCTACCTCAGCATGCAGGTTGACATGATGTCTCTCTGGAGATTGTCCACTCTCATGTCACAAGAGTATGACTTATACAATGATCCTTTGGTCATTGTCCAATCTCATCCTTGGGATACCCCACTTTAATGAATTGTTATCCCCAAGGGTAACCCAAATGGAATGAATTCTGTCTATCTTCTTTACTGTGCTCAGTGTGTCTTGTCCTAATTTATTCAATGGAGAATACAAGGACCAGGGGATGAAGGAGAGGTCGGAATGAGATCCTGGAGACAAAATATGTACTTTAGCAAAAGGGCACCATAATGTTATGGGCCCTTGAGGCTACTTACTATAAACCTGAACTCTTTCCTCACTCACTGTAGTTGTGAGGACAGGGGAATAAGGTACCCCAGTTGTTTTAGTTACTGTGAAGTGATGCCATGACCAAGACAACTCTTGTAAAGGAAAGCATTTCACTGGGGCTGGCTTACATTTTCAGATATCATCATGGCAGGCAGCATGGCAGCATGCAGACAGGCATAGTGCTGGAGAAGGAGCTGAGAGTTCTACAACTTGAACTGCAGGCAGGAGAGAGAGAGAGAGAGAGAGAGAGAGAGAGAGAGAGAGAGAGAGAGAGAGAGAGAGAGAGACTGGGCCTGGCATGGGCCTTTGAAATCTCAAAGCCCACCGAAAGTGACATACTTACTCTGCATCTGCTATTCTTTCAAAGACTTCCACTCCCTGGTGACTAAGCATTTGAATATATGAGACTTGGTGGCCATTCTTATTCAAGCCACCACCCCATTCCTCAGGGTGAACTCTCCAGACTGCAGTAGCAGCAGTGTTATCTAGAAACAGTTTGGGGGCAAACATTCCAGTCCTTCCTTTCCTTTCTGTGGAGTCAGAAAGAGAGGCCCAGATTAACAAGGGCACCAGGTCACTCTCACACAAAAAGAACATTTGGGAAACACTGGCATATAGGGTGTGGTGGTTTGAAAGAAAATGGTCCCCAAAGGGGTGGCACTATTGGAAGGTGTGACCTTGTTGGAGTAGGTGTGGTCTTGTTGGAGGAAGTGTGTCACTGTGAGAGTGGGCTTTGAGGTCTCATATGTGCTCAAACCATGGCAGTGAGATAGACCACTTCCTATTGCCTGCAGGTCAAGATGCAGGGCTCTCAGCTACCTCTCCAGCACCATATCTGACTACACTCCACCATGTCCTACTATGATGAAAATGGACTAAACATGAAATTGTAAGCCACCCCATTAAATATTTTCCTTTTTAAGAGTTGCCTTGGTCATGGTGTCTCTTCACAACAAGAGAAACCTTAACTAAGACATAGGGTAAGTGATTTCTCCATGGAGTTTGGGGTCATTGATGGCATGACATTGGGAGAAAAGGAGAAAGAAGGAAAGAGGATGAAAGTAGAGAGATTGGAGTCAAAGTAGTAACTACAAGACTTCTAACCAAGCCTTAGATGTCACTCCAACTATACTTTCTTAGTTTGAAGTGAGTGACCATAGGCGATCTGGATTTAAATGGAGGGAATTAGACCTACCTCTCAGTGAGAACAGTGCAAAGGCCTTGTGACCACCTTAGCTTTGCCATATACTTCTCTGGATGAATCACAAATCTGTATGTGCTGAGATACTCACAATCACATGCTAGTGGAATTAGGGATAGGAGAAGAAGGAGGTTGTTCCAGTTTGTTTTCTGTTCATGTGCTAAACTACATGACCAAAAACAATTTGGGGAGGAAAGGGTTTATTTCAGCTTACAAGTTACAGCCCATCATCTATGGGAGCTGAGGCAGGAGCTCAAGACAGGAATCCGGAAGCAGGAACTGAAGCAGAGCTCATGGAGGAATGCTGCTTACTGGCTTGCTCCCAGGCTTATGTTCAGCTACCTTTGCTATACAGTCCAGGCTCACCTACCTAGGGATGGTACTGCTGACAGTGGGCTGGACCTTCTTACATCAATTAGCAATTAAGAAATTACTCCCACAGACATGTTCACAGGACAATCTGATGCAGGCAATCCTTCAGTTGATTGTCCTGCTACCCAGGTGTATCAAGTTGGCAACCAAGATTAGCCATCACGGAGGTGAATAGAATTCCTCCTTCTTACTTTTTGTGGGATCTTGAGCAGATTTATTTTTGTTCTATCTCAGTCTGTGTCCACATATTTGGTATAATAGGCTAATACTGTTATGAGGGGCTGCTAGTAGGGTTTTACTTTATTTCTTTTTGGGGTGCTGAGGATGGAACTCAGGGTTTATGTATGCTCTGCAAAGCTTCTGCCCCTGAACTACAGCCATATCCCACTGCTGGGAATATTGTAAATGGGAAAGATCCAGGTAATCATGAACACTATATCAAGGTTGGTTACGGTTGTTAATAGCAAGAGCAATGATAATAATTGATCAGGCTGCAATCAGAAGCTTTCCAAAGGTATTATCTTAGCCCAGAAGAGTGGATTGCATGATGGAAGTTTTAAGAGTCATGGAAAAGGAAGATATTTCTGGGAACCAAGACTTTTCTGGAGTTTCTCTCTTGACCAACACGTGGCTTCATGTTTGTTTTTTGATACACTCTGCATACTGCATCTTCTGAGTATGAAAAGCATCACAGCCATGGCCATGAAAAACAGTGTCTCTGGCTCTACTCCCACTTGCTCTGCAGGGATGAGGAGCCCCTCCGGCTCCTCCCAAATGGTTCTGAGCCTTCCCACGGTGTTCAGCAGGCTCTTACTCTTAGTAGCCTGTGGAGTCAACACCATCCCTCCCATGCAGCTGCTATGATAGAGTTTCTCATCCATGCCTAAGCCAAATGGCCTTTTCACCCCCAATGCCTGCCAAAGGCACCACCACTACTACCCAATTCTGCCAGAGATGCTCTGGCTGCTGCAGACAATCACTAATTTCTGTTCTGGTGGTGAATCCCACATTGGACAGCTGGTGTTGGAGCATCAGAAGCACCTCTTGTGGTTCATCAAAAGGTTGGTATCGGCGCTGCCAATTATTCTTTGCAATATCCAGTGTTCTGCAAATGGCAGAGAATCCCTTTGCTCTTTTATAATACATCTCTGATGCCCTCTGCTCCAACCTAGATACATGGTCATCTTTGTGAAGGCTAGTGGCGTTGATCAGCTCTGTTCGGTTGTTCTAGAACCCAAATAGTGTGATGAAATCAAGTTTAATCAAGTGGGACTGAAATCTCTGGCTCCGCCCTCATTAGCTGGGTGACTATAGACAGTCATCTGATGCTCTGTGTCTTGATTCTCTTACATGTAAAATGAAACTAGTGATATAAATTACTTCATTGAATCCCCATGAAACTGAAATGGGATATCCTGTTACTATGTCCAGTGCATAGTAAGTATTCAGTAAATGCAAACTACTGGTATACTACCATTCACTCTTATGGTGAGTTCTTTCCAGGGGTCTCTTTGATCTCAAATGATAATAGATTGCTGCCTGCCCCTCTCTGCATTCCTTATAAATAAGACAAAACAAGTTGGGGTCCTGCCATAACCGTAATTTGGATTCAGCCTGGGACAATTCCTAAAATCATTGTTTAACAATTTATATTTATTTCACGTCATGGGTGCCAATACTGATAACTATAAAAGCAAGCGTTCATTTAGTGCTCCTGTGTTCTAGGTACTGGGCATATAAGAAGTTGCTTATTGTCTAGCCTTGTGTCAAGCCTATGAGGTGGGTACATTATTATTCCCACTTGACAGATGGTATAGTAGTCTGTCAGGCTGCCATAACAAAAGAGCATAGACTGGGTGGCTTAAACCACAGCAATTTACTTCTTGCAGTTCTGTGTACTCAGGTTCTTCTTTAAAGGGGGGGAGATTAAGGGGTTGGAGGAAAAAGGAGTGATGAGTTCCAAGAAGTTAGCAAGGCAAATTCCATTAGAACTTAGGGATCAAGAGTAATCCTCTCTCATTCATTGCTGGATCACTAAAGTGGCAATATTGCCCTCAAAGCTAAGTATGATGTTGCTGCCCACATGATTCTCTGCCAGGGCTTGACTACCCAGCTCCACTAGGCAGTGGTCTTGTGGGCAGAGGCAGATTTCCTGCCTGGCCTGAGCACTCTGGACCAATTATCAGGTCCAACTGCTTGATGATCTCTGAGTCACCTTCAAGGCCATTCTTCCCCTGTCTTAAAGACACATTTACAGCCAAATAGTTGTGCAGGACTATCCTATAAAATGCAATGAGTCCAATAGCCTCCCTTCATTTTGTCCTCTGCCCCTGTTCACATTGGCAGCGCAAATGCTAGAACAATCCCATGCATGTCCTTGGCTTCTTTGGAGATGAGTGATTAACTTCACAAGTTGACCCCACAATTCCTTTACCAAGCCTTTGTTCAGCCACACCCTTCATGCTCTCTTCACAACAAGTTCTCCCTTTTCTTTCTGTTTTTCCCAATAAGAATAGCTTAGAAATTTCCAAGTCTTCAAGTGCTGGTTGCTCTTAACAGCTATTTCTGCAGTTCATTTCTCAGCCTCCATACTTTACAGTCATCAACTGCACGGCAAAGCCTCAGCTGATGATAGATCACCTAAGATTACAATAGAGCAGAAAAAAAAAGTCTTGTTTGCTAGTGACACTGTGATCCAGCGAGTCACTGATGCATTTGTGCTGATGCTGATAGAAGCAAGCCTACCGAGCTTCTAGTCAGACAAAGAACACCAGATACAGTTATGCACAACATACAAGAAATGATAGTTATAATGAACATATTACTTGTTTATGTGTTTATTATACTGTGCTTTTAATGGTTGTTCTAGACTATACTGTTGCTGTGTCTCTGCCTTCTAACCACAGTTCACTGTGAAACACTATGACATGTTAATGCCAACAGTGACCTCATGTCTTATATCAACTATGTCTCTTGACTGCATCAAGCAGCCGTGCTGGATACTAGGCCTCTGCCATTTAGGTTTTTTAAAGTACCTTTTATTATTTTTGAAAAAAAAATGATAACAGCATCTAGTCACACATTTCTGAGACTCTATCCTGGTCATTAAGTAATAGAAGAAAAGCACCACAAGCAGCCAGGAAGGAGCAAGCTGCTCTTTCAACACTTTGGTTGGAGGTCTCCTCAGTTAAACATTCCATTCCATTCCTTGTAATTTCTACTTTCCAAATGACACTAATGGGAATTAATTCTTTGTTACTCAGTAACAATGACTGCCTTTCCTCCAGCTTCCAATCATAGGTTGTCTATTTCCATCTGAGACCTCACCAGAATCACCCTTAACATTCACGTTACTAGCAAAGAACATCAGCAATCTTCCAGACTCTACCTATTACTAAGTTGTGAAGCTGCTTCTACATGTTCAGGTGTCTATTAGAGAAATACCCTACTTCTGTTAACAAAATCTGCATTCATTTGCTCAGCCTATAATAATAAAACATCATAAGCTAAACGACTTAACAGAATTAATTTCTTACTACTGATTTGCCTCAAATTAGAATGCCATCACGGTGACATTCCAGGAGCGTTCCTTTCCTGGCTTTTAAATAGCTCTCCTCTCAAGGTGGCCTCATAGGAAGGGGTAAGGTAGAGAGGGAAGGGGAGAGTGGAAAAAGGATACCAATCCTATCACGACTGTCTCAACCTCACAATCTCGTTTAAACCTAACAACTTTCCAAAGGCCCTCCTCCAACTCTTATCAGATTGCAGGTTAGGTAGGACTTCAACGTAAGAATTGGACAGGAGTTACAGTTCACAGCACAGTGGAGTGTCTGACTCTGTGTTTCATCACTACAAAGAAACTCCTCAGGCAGGATAGTTTACTTTTTTGAGAAAGGTTTATTTTTTCTTATTAATCAGGAAGTGATAGCCTTCTTTCTGAAACAGTTCCAAGGAGACCTAACACACTACATAGTAAGATATGGAGAGTATTCGTGTGTTCGCACGTGTGTGCTCTCTCCTACTCTCCAGAGTCCCCACATTCAGTCATCCCAATGGCCTCATCTAAACAGAACCACTTCCGAAGCCCCACCTATGAGCAGCACTGTAAATGAACCTTCTGCCCCTTTAAGAGCGGTAACTTTGGGAATTGAACTTCAACAAGTAAAACCTTGAAGAGCAATGCAGACTATGTCCATATATTAGTAGAGGTGGAAACGGAGGCACAAAAACATTAAGTAAATACCCCAAAGATATTAAGTGGAGGAACCAGGAGCCAAGCCCAACTCTTTAGCTTCAAAACCACAACTCTCTTCCCCTGTGCAAGATTTTGATCCCCTCATTAAAGTAGAAAGTTTGAATGCTAAAGGGAAACACACACTTTTTTTTTCAACTAATCCAATGCTGAGTGATTTCAAACAACAGCTCCTCTCTGCTCCAGGTTCCAACGACTGGCTGTAGATTTGTTTTTGCTTCATCTTACATAGAGTCCCTCATGTAACCATTCAGCTTGCAGGCCTGGCTTGGGAGAGGCGGGTAGGGTTCAGAAGAAATGCCTAGAAGAGCTGGGAAATATTTTGATATCTAGCCCTGCCTGCACTGATAACGGCTCCGGGGCACTGTGCTCTTGGTTTTCTGAGAGTGGAGTGGAAGCTTCTAGGAAACTGGAGATCTAGACTCAGAAGTTGTATAACGTCACCTCTACTACATCTTATTGAGAAAATCCAATGATAAGGTCAGCTCAGACTCAAGGGACAGGAAAACAGGCTCTACTTCTTAAAGAATGGAGCTATAAAAATCACATTGCAGAGTTGTGTGGGGTACCATCTCTGTGGGACAGGAGGAATGTGCAGCCATTACAACAAACTGATAAAACTTGGACACTGGATAGTGTCTGATACATCTGTGTCAGTGGGGACTCTTGTTTCATACACACACACACACACAAACCCCAACTCACTGGCTTGTCAAGAAAAAGGAAGAGAAAACGTACTAAGTCACTCTCCTTTTAAAGCCAAGGGTCTATCTGGCTTGGTATTAGCAGTTAGCATCTTATTCTTTCCTTTTCTCAGGTGAATTACACACACACACA
Organism: Peromyscus leucopus; assembly: GCF_004664715.2. Taxonomy (NCBI): domain Eukaryota; kingdom Metazoa; phylum Chordata; class Mammalia; order Rodentia; family Cricetidae; genus Peromyscus; species Peromyscus leucopus. Next base: position 13,902,596 of record NC_051083.1, on the reverse strand, counting down.
CACACACACACACACACACACACACATATATATATGTATGTATATATATACATGTAGTATAAACTGGACACTGGAAGTTACCTACTTATAACCCAAGTGAGTAGAAATTTTCTTTATAAATTCTTTTTGTAGAAAATATCCAGAGATAATGCCTCACTGGTTGGCTGTAAATATACATTCTTTTCTAAAGCAGTCACCAAGGCCAAGTGTTAGGTTTTGAATGTGAAATGTTTCCCAGAGGCTGTGTGTTTGAATACATGGTCATCAGCTAGTGATGCTGTTTCCAGCCGTCTTTAAATGTTTTAGACATGAAGACTGGGTAACTAGGTGTGTAGGCCACTTAGGGGTAAGCTTGTGAGGGTTATAACCTGGTCATGCTTCCTGATCCACCAAGATGTGAAGATCCTTAGCCACATACTCCCACCACCATGAAGTCCCCATGCATTTCCCATCACAAGACAGACTTATTCTCTGACTCATGCGTCCAAATAATTTCTTCTTTTATGAAGTCGCTTCTATCAGGTGTTTGATTATAGCTAGAAGTAAAGAAACCAACACACCAGGAAATTTTATATATATATATATATATATATATATATATATATATATATATATATATATATATATTATAATATGCTGACTGGTCATTCTCAATCACATGTCTAGGGAAGGTACTATAAGCTCATGGTTGTGCTCACAACTGCTTCACAGCCTAGTCTAGGGTGAAGGAAAGTAGAGGTTCATTTTCGGTGTTTGCCAAATTCAGTGCGGTACATACTGCTATCTCGACTGCTCTTAGGGTACTGGCAGCACCGTGCCATTGAAGGCAAAGTCAGGAAGAAGTGGCACAATCAGAGTTAGGAGACATGAACTCCAGCCCAACACTACCTTACACCATCCAAACTGGAGGACTGCGAGTGAGCAAGAACAGCATTCAAGTGAGGCGGCGGCGCACGCCTTTAATCCCAGCACTCAGGAGGCAGAGGCAGGCGGATCTCTGTGAGTTCAAGGCCAGCCTGGTCTACAGAGTGAGTTCCAGGACAGGCTCCAAAGCTACACAGAGAAACCCTGTCTCAAAGTCCACCACCAAAAAAAAAAAAGAAAAAAATCGCACCCCAAACAGAAACCAGGAAATGAACAGTGAATGGACGAAGTAGCATTTCCATTCTAATTCCTTTCTGTTCTTTCAAGGAACTAGCATTTTGCCTATCATGCTGACTTTTTTTTTCAATAATCAAAGTCAAAAGGAGACTGGAAGCTAGTAGATGTTCAATATGATAAAGTGCTGAAATAAACCATTTGCTCAGCAGATATTCATGCTAAGTCAGTTGTTTCTCAACATGATAAGTTTCCCACCAGTCTGACCTTGTTCCTTTCCAAAATGGAGTGAAGACTGATAGTTGGTTGAAAATTGTCATTGCAGAGACTGAAAAAATGGTTCAGTAGGTAAAGCGCTTGTTCACAAGCATGAGGACCTGACCTCAGATCCCCAGAGCTCACAGGGAAAGCCAGGGACAGCCGCAAACACCTGTCGTCCCAGCACTGAGGAGGCAGAGTCAGGAGGATGCCTATGGCTTGCTGGGCAGACAGCTTAACTGAGTCTGTAGGCTTCAGGTTCAGGGAGAGACCTTGTCTCAAAAAATAAGGTAAAGAGCTATTGAGGAAGACACCTGAACATCAGCTTCTGGCCTTCACATACATGGGCACGCGCACACACACACACACACACACACACACACACACACACACCAAGTGTTTGTTTATTTTTTTTTCTTCCTGAGACAGAGTTTCTCTGTGTAGCTTTGTGCCTTTCCTGGAACTCACTCTGTAGCCCAGGCTGGCCTTGAACTCACAGAGATCCACCTACCTCTGCCTCCCGAGTGCTGGGATTAAAGGCGTGTGCCACCACGGCCCAGCATGCAAGTGTTCTTAACACACACACACACATTACATACACAAAAGAGAAAAGAACACCATTTCAAGCACCAACTAACAAATCTGAACCTTTGTTTTGTGCCAGATCCTCCACCTGGACTGTTTCACTTAGCAGTCAACTGAGTCTTATGAGGTCATTGCCTTTGTGGCCTCCATTTTATGGATGCAGAACCCAAGGCATTAAAAAATGAGAGGGAACTTGCTTAAAGACACACAGTCACACATAGCCAGTCTAGAACAATGCTAAGAATGACCCCTGTTCTTCAGTCCCGACCTGACTTTGTACTGTCTTCTCACTTGCCATCTCTGATAGGTACCCCACAATTCAAAAGAGCCCTTCAGCAAATGTGTCTCAAAAGCAAGCATCCTTCCAAAGCATCTGTGACATTAAGAGACATCTGAGCACGGATTTTTAATAAGAAAAACAGGATAAGCCTTAGGAAAGAGCAGTTTCTCCTGGGAGGATAAATGTCGCCCTAGACCTGTGTTTGGCCCAGGCAGTAACGATTCAACAGTTGGGGACCTCTGTCATGGGATGCATGGCTTCATGGCTTCTGATCTCTGCTGCAGGGCTTGGAGCCTGACTTCTGCTCCTTCAGGTGAAGCCCCAGCAGTCAACTGCAGTAACACAGAATTCCAAGTGCGACAAGACTGCCTTAGAACCTCCTGCACTATTATTTCGGCCAGGACTCATGCAGCAATCTGTGCAGTCTGGAAATGAAAGGGTCTTGGAGGTGGGTGAGCAAAATCGTTCCAATGACTAATGCGAGTCCAGGAAGACCTTGGCAGGGCTCGGTGTCTCCCTCAGGCTGGAAATGATGATTTGTGAATTGGGGAGTTTGGATTGTGTGACCTGCAACTCTAGCCTTTCTGGGACCTGAAAGCGAGGCCTAAGAGAAGTGGCCAGTGGCAGTTAACATTTAGCCCCAGTTCATTTGTCCAGTTGTTTCACTGCTGCCCCTCAGTCAGTTGTCATTAATTATGGCAGGTTTCTGGACACCCAGCTCCCAAGCCTGAGTCAAGAGATAAAGCAAGGACAGGACGATGAGCCTATTTCTAGAGCAGTGATGCTCAACCTATGGGTCATGACCCCTTCGAGGGGTCAAATGACCTTTCACTAGGGTCACCAAGGGCCATCAGAAAACGCAAATATTTACGCTATGATTCATAACAGTAGCAAAATTACAGTTATGAAATAATGTAATGGTTGGGCTCACCACAACGTGAGGAACTGTATTAAAGGGCCGCAGCGTTAGGAAGGCTGAGGACCACTGCTCTAGCAGATGAGCAGGCGGCCAGGAGAAAAGCTGTGGACAGGCAGAGCAGATCCTGAACGCACTCATGCCGTCACCTTGGAGGAGCCTGGTGCTTTGCAGCTTGATGGAGACAGGGAAAGAGGGGACTGTGTCCTTCAACCATTCCAAGGAAGCCAAACCATTCCAGGTAAAGAAACAAATGGCCCATGGGGAGACAGGAGTAGAAGGTTCTGAGCCAAGTGTGGTGGCAAAAAAAACTGTAATCCCAGCATCTGTAAGGCTGAAGTGGGAAAATCAGGCGTTCAAGGCCTGCCTGAGCTTTCACAGAGACTGTATCTCATAAACAAACAAACAAACAAACAAATGAACACATAAATAAGAGAAGAAGCAGCAGGAGAGGAGAGGCAGAGGGAGTCGGCAGCAGGGGACAGGGATGAGTAAAAGGCTTGGGGTGGGGGCTAAGCTGGAATTATCTAGAGCTAAAGACTGTCCCAATCCTGGAAGCAGAGGAGGGGTGGGGGTCATGTAAATATAAATGAGAAGAGAATATCAATTTTCCCAAGGTGTGTGAATATGGTCCCCCCGCCCAAATATATGTTGTCCCAGTAATCTGGGACAAAAGAAATTAAGAAGGAAAAGAAAAAAAAACACTCTGGAGAACAGCATTGCCCAGGCCTCTGGGTTCAAGTTACATATTGGATACTTTCCCTTCATTCCACCCAATATTTTCTTCTTTAACACAAAACCTACAGCTTAGGGAGAGAGGTGATTTGAAAAAAAAAAAACCTACTTTGAGAGATGAATCTTGTAATGCAAACTGTGGAACAGCTGGCCCTTTAAAGACTAGAACAGCCATTTAGGCATTAATCTACCCCTTTAGAACGCAGTGCTGTCCTGCTTAATACACACACACACACACACACACACACACGCACACGCACACACGCACATGCACGTGGTAGTTCAGTTTCATTTGGTGCAGCTCCACTTGGTGCTCCCATGCTTTTTCTGTCTCCAGGTACAGCACTGGCTTCCGGTTCAAAGCGCACCAACAAATGTGGAGGGGAAGGAAAGGGTGGCACCACCTTCTTCACCCCTCTCTACCAGATCCAGCTTCTACTCTGAGCCTAGATCCTGCATTGCCCGGTGCCTTGCCGCTTGCCTTCCCTGGCCTTCCTGCCCTCCAAGAAAGCAGCACCAGCACAGGTGTCCCCTCCCCCCAGGCCCACCGGACCACCAGGCCCAGTGCTCACATTCCAGATCCACCTTCCAGGCCCCGCTGGCCGTGTCTCCATCAGATTTACAATGGTCACCTTAACCGGTCGGCACCACATGTCGGCTTGATTGTGCCTCGTTGTCATAGGACTTTGATGAAGCCATTCTGGTTGTAAGTCCCTGCTTGCCATCTGAGTAGCACATCTGCAGCTGCAGTTTGTGACCTTCCTGAGAGGCTGAGAAATAAATAAACTAAAGCTCAATCACACTCAATCACACACACACACACACACACACACACACACACACACACACACACGAGAGAGAGAGGAGAGAGAGAGAGAGAGAGAGAGAGAGATTGAGAGAGAGAGGTGGGGAGAGTCAGACAGAGACAGAGAGAGCTGTTATTGACAGGTTTGGAAAAGAGTGGTACATGCATGCACATGTGCTTATATATATGAAAGAGACAGAGACAGGAGTGGATAGAGACCAGGGTGTGGGAGAAAGGGAGGGAATTAGATGAGTAACTGTTTGGGGCAGGATGAATTGGTTAGCTGTCAGGTATAAGAAAATTAAGGCCATTAGCTATTTTCGATTTTTTTTTTCTGTCATGTCAACAAGATTAGCAAGCCAAATGCTCCAGAAGCACGTTCGGGGGAGGTTTGAGTGCTCCATGGAACCTGCAAATCTCTGCTGAGGGAGATTGCCTGGAATTCTCTCCCGCCTGCCCTTTCAGTGGGTAATAATAACGGCAGAATTAGAGAGCAGACAGATGCTGCGCGCACTGGTGCACGGCGCTCGGCCTTGTAGAATAATGAATGTATTTGCCATGGCTCTTTCTTAAAACGATAAAGTTAATTTTGATGGGACCTCCTCTATTTTTTTTAAAGCTGAGTATCACAAAAGATGGAAGCCGAAATCATCTCTCATTCTTTCATTCACAATGGCTTCAATGTGACATTTAGGAAAAACAAACAAAAAATTGTGTCATTCAGGGAGCTCAGAACTAGGCAGCGCCTGGTGTGTTCACCCAGCATCTGGCTGCCCCGTGCTTGTTACTTTCTTTTGGTCTTGGTCTGTGGGCAGACAAACAGGATCCTTGGGGAGGTATTGGAATCTGAGGGGGGAGTTTGCTGTCTTCTGGTACACCCGCAAGCATAAAATGTGAATTAATAATATTCATAGCAGCTGTCTGTCATGGTAAGTGGCTTGCCTACTATGTCCTAGTTCACACACTAAGTGCTTCTCATACATGACTATAAGTCCTCACAGAAACTCCAAAATCTTAAGTTCAGCACATGAAATTGCCATTTCTGTAGATCAGCAGGTCAAATATAGGTAATTTCATGTGCTTTAAATTCATGTAGTTGTCCATTTGGAAATGAGACAGACTCAGCTTTGTAACTGACATATGGTCAATCAGCACATCAAGGACAAAGCTGATGTTTAATCCCAGGCTTGGAGAAGTTCTACCCCTCGCTGGAAGCTTGTTCCCATGAGTGCTGCTCCAGTTACCTCCAAGAACATCAAAGCTTAGAAAAACAATGAATTGCCTCTAGGATACATACACACCCAGGAAGAGGCAAGGCAAGGTTCGAACCCCATGGCTTAGGAAACCCGTGAAACTCTCCCCATTTGCATTGAAACGCCAATGATAGGATATGCTCCCTGAAGAGCCACAATGGCAGTCAAGCCACAAGACAGTTGTCCTGTGCTATTTCCAAATTTCCCAAACAGTCTCCCTCTTGTCATTATCCAGAGGATTATACTGAGCAGCTCTCCCACTTCATTCAGAAAAAGTTCATTCAGAAAGTGCCATCTATTCTTGAAGGCCGGAACCCTTGGTGGCCTACAATGGTGGCGTTTTTTAGTGGAGAAGGCTTCCAGGCACTATTTCTGAATTTGGATTTTTTTTCGGGAAGTACATCCTCCATTAAACACTTGAGGGCAAATAATTGAGTTGAAAGTCAAGTCCAGGAGTGCTGCTGATGAGGTGGGAAAGTAGAATAAGGAAAGAAAAGAGCATGTACGTGATGTGTGTTACCAAGTAAGTGACCACTGAGGGCAACAAGAGCCCAGGACTGTTACTGAAGACCTCTGAAGAGCAGTAGAGTAGGACTCAGCAAAGAAGCTGGGGGGATACATTTGCCAATCTCATCGGTGGAGGGCTGCTTCTCAGGACATGAAGTGATAAGCACCCCCAGTTCATCTGATTTGAGGCCTGAATATATTTGTGGGCCAGAATAAAGTCCTTGGGCAGAGCTGAGCATATGTTCAGCACCCACACCTGCAAGGCACAGCAATGAGTATAAGGGGATGGAGGCAGGATAGTGCCAGTGTCTGCTGCAGGCACCTGATTATTGCTTGACCTTAGAGCCTTCAATTAAGTCCATGGCAGTGAAGTCACAGGCACAGGCTCAAGGACAGACAGAAGGGGCAGGATATTGTGAAGCATGAATCTCAGTACAGCTCACTCAGCACTCCCCAAGATGGACTCTCAACAAATGAGGACATCCAGAATTCTTTCCCCCTTCACCCACAAGTCTGCCAGTTCTCAGTGGTCCATCTTCCATTCCGAGTATACTCTGTCAGTCATGAGTTCTTAGCCTGTGGTCCTCTAGGTCACTCTAGTGAGATGGATCCTTCCCTGGGGACGCTGAGAAAAGGCACCTTGAGAATTTCAGTATTCGATTGGTGGTGGAATTTATTTTCCCTTTTCCCCATCTTTAATGTGCCTCTAATTCTGACTTCATTGCAGAGCCGTGAAATCAAATTAGGAATTGGGAGGAGACGAGCAACCCCTTCAAGCACAATCAACTTTTGATGACTTCCCCAAAGCTCTAATGAATCTGCATAGACCTCCAGTAATAGAAGGGCTTCACCCCACCCCACCCCCAGCAATTTGGGTTTTTTTCCCTTTCTAAATAGAAAAGAAGCTTAGAGCATAGGTCTGTGGGTAGTCTACACAACGAGGTGTTGGAAAGCCTTGGTTTGTTACAGCTGAGTGGGGAAGCCTTGGGGGAGGGCAAGGAGGCTGATTACATGGGGGGAGAAATCATGAACAGAGGCAGCGGCATCCAGCCCTGAGAGGGGGCCTGTTCTGCACACATCTCCAGGCTAGACTTTGTGTGGGAACAAAGAGACAGAAAGCACAGTCCCTTACATTGTACGGCTAGCAGGCTGTTTGTTCAGAGCATTGCTACTCCGTGTGATTAAAAATAGCATCTACATTACTCAAGAGCTTGTTAGAAATGCAGAATTTCAGTCCCCTTGCCCAAGACTTGCTGAATCAGAATTTGAATTTTGACAGTATTCCCAGGAATTCTAGGGACTAAATATTTGAGATGCTCTGGCCCATAGAAGATCCCAGATCTGTTCATGTGGCATATACAATCAGAACTTCAGGCCTGTCCCATCCCACTTTTCCAGACTCACTTCTCACCATCCCCTGTCATCCTTGGAGTCCTACACATTTGTCTGGCGATTGTATCTTGTCCTTCATTCATCCACTTGTTTTCTCCTTCAGCAGCAATGTTCAAATGATCCTTTCTGCCTACCAAAAAATCCATCCCCAGCTACCTTCTCTTGAAGCATGGGTCAGGACCTCAGTCAGAGTGCCTACTACTCATTTCCCCTGACTAACTTTAGCACCGTTAGATCTTTGTGTCTAGTACGGCAGTTTGGAGCCTGACCACTCTGAGTTTGGATCCTATCTCTGCCAGTTCTGATCTATGCCTATAGAGGAAATGACTGTGTTCATTTTTCACAGCTTCTCTCTTCTCGATTCCCATGTCAACAGCCTTCTTTATGTGGTTTTGTGTGTTCTCCCTCTTGATTTGCTGTAGAATACTTGCCTGTCTGTTGACATTGACCTTTCCCATGGACTGTAACAAGTATTTTATGCCTCCTTTGAGTCTCAATTTTTCCTTCTTTGTTATGAGCAAATCAGTATATACTTCATCTCATTGTGATGATTCAAATGCAATAATGTACATTAACTGAATTCACAGTAGGGCTTGTAGGCAACTTATTTTAAATAGTACTGATATGTCTTTGCACTAACCTGTAGACATTTTATGGGTAGGGTCGTTGTCATACACATGTATTTTTTTATTCTCCCCAATATCTACTGGGGACCTAGCAGGTAATCACTCAACAAGTGGAAAGAAGCTCTGATATAGGAAGTTCCTCTTTTGTTTAGGTAGTTCTTGCCTTGTAACTCTCTACTCAGCATACAGTGACAAGCCCAGACTTATCACAGCATAAATGAAAGCTCTGGGATTGAGGGTCTTTTGTTCAAAGTAATGGTTATGGTAGGCCTTAGGGGTATTTTGTTGAATGTTGTGTGTAGTTAAGGAATCTAATAGTGTTTTGATTTGTTTCTCAATTAGAAATGCTACACTTAGAATTTCATGGGAAGGAAGCATTCCTTCTGCAGAGGAAGTTATGAGGAATACGGAAACACCTGACCCTCTGCCTTATAACTTCAAATGCACGCCTTAAGTGAATTCTTTATCCAGTATGGAATTTAACCTCTTAAGAGCCGGCTATGGAGGTGAGAAGGAATGATGATCAGGGCAGGACCTGGTGGCATCTGTCTCTTTAAGAAATAGAAAATGGAACCTAATTAGCATAGACTGGCTGCAATTAACATACAAGTCCCAGTTCTGGGATTTGGAGGAAGGGAAAAGGATAGAGCTAAAACTTAATGGGGTTTTGTTAGACAAAATTAGCTTCCACAGAACAGCCATAAAAATATCTAAATTATGAGAGCCTCTTGCCATTTGCCACTAACACGAGGGGACATGCTAATATTTAGTGGCACCATGTCCTAGAAATTAACTGCACTGAAAGAAGCCCCAGAGGCCTCCCTGTGAGCACTAAGGGCTTGTCCACTTCCTCCACTGTTACCAAACCACTTGACTAAATGTTTTACAGAAACTCAAGACCTCCAAATCAGACATGTCTCAGTGAGTCTTTCACAGCGCTTCCGGAAGTTGTAGGGTGGCACCTTCTTGGGTGATCCACGAAAGCTCAAGTTTTTTTGTGTGTCCTCTTTGGTTGAAGACTGCCTGGCTCAAAAGAAGAAGCTCTGGAGCTTGAATTACAGACATTTGAAGATACTGCTAAACCAAATGTTATGAATTTCCTGTAAACTCAAGAAAAAGTTTCACCCTTTGCCTTCTTTGGATGAAAGAATTAAACCATGATTCCCAAACTTCTGTTCCTAAAAGTGACCAATGGTTTTCTGAACAGAGGAGGAGCTTCTGCATGGTCTTTGATCCCCCTGGCCCTGTTTTATCAGACATAGTTGCCTAGGTCCCTTGATTTGGTTTCTATGGTTCTCTTCTATGAGGCTTGTCCTCCCAATCCTTTTCGCCTTTAGCAGTTTCCTAGCTTCCATCCCATCTCTAAACATTGCCCACAACTACAGACCTCTGTCTTACGATCTCCTCTTTGAAGTCAGTCACTTATGATTTGATGCTATCTACTGGCACTTACAGGTAGATGTCATTCATTTCTGAAACTGTAAGCCTAGCCATTAGTTCTGTATTTACAGCTCCTGGCAGAACATCTACTATGGGAGTACCTACTTTTACTTCCACCCCCTGGTTCATTATCTTGTCTAAAGTAGACAATAAAATATTGAATTGCTTGATATTTCTTCCCTACCCTTCATCTTCTCTTTATAGCTATAGGGAGCTCATCCTATAGGCTGATAATTGTCATCTACGTTCATCCTGATTGAATCAGGTCCATCGGTAACTGATCTGGGAGCTCATCCAGGCAGCCAGCAATCACCCAAGAAAAAGGTACTGAGTGGAGAACAAGAACATTCTGGAAGAAAAGTATAGGCAAAAAGATCCACAGAGCCTTGCTGCTCAGATCTCCAAGCTTACTGCTGTTCCACCTTGCTTCGCCTCCTCTCCTTTCTAAGCCTAGCTTCCTTTTGCATTCTGTAGAATATTCTGTTCAAAGATTGTTTTTGCTGCCTTGAAAATTCTGAATGAATCATTGCACTTGACTGCCCTTCCAAACTTTCCTCATGATACCTTTTCTGAAAAGATCAGCCATGAGGTATCTCTCAGGCTATGTTCCCCGACTCTGTACTTCCTCATTCTTCATGTCCTACTCCTCTTACTTCTGAAAACACTCCTAAGATTTTAGATTCTCCTTTAGAGAACTTTTATCACCTCCAAATGGGCTCATCTATGCTAAGCTCCACCTGTCTAATCTAGCATTTCTTTCTCCCTATTTCATTACAACATTGCTCGGCCAATGTTTGAGGACTGCTGATTGTCTTTTGTTCTTACTAATGTTTAAGACCTCCATTTTCTTAACCAACCTATGTATTTTAGTCTTGTTCACATAAATGAGTTCCATATATAAACTTAACTATCTCCCAATGTATCTGCCAGCTCTAGTTACATAACAAAGCATCCCAACTTCTCGTGTCCAAAAGCAATTTCCATTTTGTGTATTTGGCTCTTGACTCTGTGGGCTGGCTGGGCATTGACTCTGGTCTGAACTAGCTTGGCTTGTCTCTTCTGGGTTTGACCAATTATCAGTAGTCAGCTGGTAAGCTGTCTAGATGGTTAGGAATGGTCTCCCTCATATGTTTGGTGGCTGGCACGCTGTTGCCTATGATGCCTTGATTCTCTTCTCTGTAGCTTGTTTAATAAGTGAATTGAGGCTCATTTTACATGAGGATCTCCAGGTTCCAAGTACAGCCAGGACACAATCTGCAAATGCTAGGTAAGTACTTTTCGAATCCCTGTATGTAATTCACTTGTTAGTGGCCCATTGGCTGAAGCAAGACACTTTTAAACACTCACATTTAAGGGTTATGGAAATAGACCTCTTCTCTTGTGTGTGCATGCATGGATACGTGGTACATATGTGTATTCACATGTAGAGGCTAGAGGTTAATATCAGATGTCTTCCCTTATCACTGCCTTGTGTTTTGAATAAGGTTTTCATTGGACCTGGAAACCACTAGTTCAGCTAGACTGGCTGGACAGCAAGCCCCAGGGACCCGCCCATCTCTGCATCCCAGTGCCAGGATTCCAAGTATGCATTACTGCACCTGACTTTCGTATGGGGTCCTCATTCTTGCACAGCCAGCACTTTACCCAGTGGGCCATCTTCCCAGTCCCTAGACCTCATCTCTAAATGGGAAGAGCCACAATGCCACTTCTCAAGAAAGTAGATGTAGAAGGGGGAATGCATTGCTAGCGTTCTCCTAATGTGCAGGGTCTCATTAGTATGCTTTTCCTGTCCACTGCATCATGGGAATCCTCGGTCCTTCCTCCAGCGCCTTTTCTCAGATTCTTCTTCCAAGTGTTAGGAGTAATTTTTTGAACTCTGCTCTAAGGGGCCTCTAACAACCATCTCTCTGCCATTTCATCTCTCTGCAGCCTCACTGACTTTTTGCCATTTTCTGATCATTTCTTGAACTCATGTCTGTCTTTTGAGTTGAAATACAAGTTCCCTGGGGAATGCTTGTCTTATGTTTAGTTATAAAAATATATTTGCACTTCTTACATAGCCACTCATTCATGTCTAGTGCCATGTTCAGCATCTAGGAAGTAGCATATGCTATGTGTTGGTTATTTGCTATAGAAGAAGCAAGTATCTCACAATGCCTCTAAAAATATTTTTTTCTCTTCAATCCTTTGTTTTTTGTTTGTTTATTTTTTGGTTTTGTTTTTTTTCAAGACAGGGTTTCTCTGTGTAGCCCTGGCTGTCCTGGAACTCACTCTGTAGACCAGGCTGGCCTCAAACTCAGAGATCCACCTGCCTCTGCCTCCCAAGTGCTGGAATTAAAGGCGTGTGCCACTGCCAAGTCAATTTTGTTTTGTCTTCAACCCTTTTTAAGTTAAAAAAAAATACATGCATGCCCTCAACACTCCTAACAAGCTGGTAGCAAGAGCTCAGATGGTTTCGTGAGCTCAGCTTTCTGCCTAGGGAGAACTACAGCCCTCCTTAAGGAATGTTCCACCTAACCATGGTGAGTTCACTACTTTTCTCATTGTGATTAAGAACTGTCTGACAGCAACAACTGAAGAAAGAAAGGATGATTTTTGCTCACAGTTTCATTCATTCATGATACGGAAAGCATGGTGCCTAGGGTGGCCCCATCTATAGGGGCAGGAGCATGTAACAGCAGCAGCTAGTTACCTGGTGGCTGACCAGGAAGCAGAGAACAGGACTGGAAGCAGGGCCAGGCTCAATGACCTGCTCCCACCGGCTCATCTTTGCCAATGATACCTCTCGTCCCAGAGGTTCTACAACCTCCCAAACCATCACCATTAGCTGGGGACCAGCTCAAACACGTGAGCCTGTGGGGGATATTTCAGAGTCAAATCATAACACTTGGGCTCAATGGAAACTTGGATTTTCTTGAATGGTTTTCTTTAGCCTTCTCACCACATGCCCACTCCTAAGAATCCTTGACTCTGCCTTTGTTGGCTCAACATCATGCTCTCTGGCTGGCAATCCACATCTTTCTCAGTCACAACATGCCCTTTCAGAAAATTCCACCCCCAAAAGTGGCAATCGTCAAGGCATCAACAGTGACCTTCCAGTTCCTATGATGTGGGACAAGATGTGGAGATAGCCTTTCCTGCTGGCGATAATATTCCCTGAGATTGCTCCTCTGTGCTGAGGGGGGCTTTCTAAGCCAAATGTTAGCTTACAACCTGCCTTCCCAATGCCTCTGCCCCAGCCAGATTGTCTGTTACCTGGACTGTCTTTGCCTTTTCTGAGTTGCTTAACCAGGGCCCTTTGACATTGGAGCATATGTGTCTCTTGGGTTGTATGTGGTCTACTATTAGAAATGCATTCTGAAACCTGATAGTATCCTCTCCTTTCCCTGTCAGGGAATTCGAAGAGGAGTCTAGGAAATCCCAGTCATACTCAGCTACTGATTTTGTTTATCCTGTTCTCAAAAATAAAAACAAAACCAAACACCAAAACAGCACTTAACTTCTAGACTGTTGAAGGGACATAGAATTATGGCCAAAGCTGAAAGCTGTTCTACTGTCTGAAAACCTGACATAGAGAGCTCTTTCTGGTGCTGTAAAACAATGTACTTCTGGAAAGATGGAGAAGGGTGGATGGGGAATGTGTGTGTGTGGGGGGGGTGTGGGTGGGTGTGGGTATGTGTAGCATAGCAGATTTTGCAGTCTAAGAAACTCTTCAGCTGTGGGACAAGATTTGCATGCCCTTCTGTGTCACAGAGACTGGTGTGTTTGCAGCACGTCGTTGGGGTGCCTGCGTCTCAAATCACTGGCTCTGTGCAGCCTTGATGAGGTGCCCAATTTACATATTCTCAATTTAATCTAAAGTAGGTACTAATTGATTACTGCTGAATGTCTGCACGCTCTGATTATCTGTTCAGATCCTGAGGGGGATGGGGGAATAGCAAGGGATCTTTCTTCTATGAGTAAGACTTTGTTTTCCCTCATCTAAGGAACATTTATATGCTAGGCCTGGGAGGCTCCCCAGCCTCTCCTCACCTTCAACCCCAATTGCTGAAGATAAATACCACCCAATCCAGCACTAGTTCATTTTATGCTGTATTATAAACTACTCTCTATTCAGTTATTCAGCATTTATACAAGCAAATATTTCAGACACGTGTCTGAGTGTATGTTATTTTTATGTACCTAAAGGCAGGATTCCATAGCACTTGGGGGCATGGATTCTGAAGTTTGTTTGCTGGTATAACCTGGGATCTGCTATGTATGAGCTGTGCAATATTGGGAAAGTTGTTTGACCATCTGTAAAATGGGATTAATAGCAGTCGTACCTCCTAGAGTCAATACAAAGATTAAATGAGTTCAGACACATAGAGCAGCCAGCTCAGCATCCAGTCACTGAATAATGGTATTCCTTCAAAGCTCTGTGGAGGACTTGATGGAGGAAAGTTTCCAGGATTGTGAGGAAAGCTCATTCTCTGGGGGAATTTGGAGTCTTTGCCTATCCTTCTCTTCCCCTGACCTCCATCATTTCAGTTAGCAAGACTGACAAGAGGGGGTAAGCAACATGTAGATCATGGGACAGTTGTGTATTGCTAGCCAAGAGTCCTCCAGAAGGCCTTTCCTTTCTACTATGAATAAGGAGCAGAAACTAGGAAAGGGAAGCTAGTTGTGGTAGGTCAATGAACAGTAGATGCCACATGCATGCTAGGCTCTGTTGGTACTGGCATTCAGTGCTGAGTGGCTCCATCCAACCACTATCAAAACCTTGACTTTCCACTTCCCTCCCATACATGAACTGCTGGTCTAATTTTGTTCTTGTTATTGACATGTAGGAATGACATGACCTGGGAAATGTATAAAAGACTTAAGTGTTTAAGTCCATGAGGCATCAGAGCAAACACATCATGCAGACATACCCACAAGTGCTCTGCCACCTTCTGCTCCCTTCTGGTCACCATCCTCTCCTTGCTTCAGGCCAGCTTTCTAACTTTGAGACTGTGCTGCTCTCGGTGCTGGTCTTGGCTGAGAGAAGCTCAGGGATGTTGTCTTGGAGATGTGTCAAGGTCAAGCATAATGGGACATGTTGGGACATTATAATACCAGCCAAGCTCCTGAGCCATGTCTTCGTTAATCCACTTAGGGCTGACTTGATGTTTTCAATGGAAATACCATTCATGGCTGCTTGTCACAGCAGCCAGAAGGAAGAGCAGATGTGGCCTTCTTGTTTCTCTGGGCAAAATTCTAAAGTTTTTCGTAGTTTGCTAGATACTTCCTACCTTGGCAAGTCTGGTTTCTGGGGCTTTTATGAAAATGAGTATATTAGTCCATCAGGTATCTTAGAAGTCTAAAGATTATCCAGAAAAATAACTTAGCATGGAATAAGTGGAGTGAAGTCTCTCTGTATTTCCCTCTCCAGACTTCAGGACCTTAAAAAAAAAAAAAACGGGGAACAAAATATGTATTTTTTTTCTAGAGCATCCAAGACTGTGAAGTGGGAATTTTAACCACTCCAAATGGCATTCCGTTAAAGGAACTCAGGGAAAATAGCAGAGTAACTGTCCCTGTCATTTATTGCCGCATGTCAGCCCTCTCCAGGCTTAGTAATATATATAAAACAACAACCAACCGAGGCCTGGAGGTCAACAATTCAGATGGAATATCATAGCTGTGCCTTGTTGTGTCCCTTGATTACTGGAGCCTCAGCTGGGAAGATCTGAATGGCTGGAGGCTAGGATCATCTGGGAGCATCTTTGAAACACAGCTACTGCCTCAAAGAAAATGATTCTGAAGGCTGGATGCAAGTAGGACCAGTGACAGATGCCTTACAGGGCACTTCCTAGCAATGAGGCTAGGTTTCTGGAAGGAACCTAGCGCAAAGGGAACCCGCAGAGCAAGTATCCCAAGAGATCCACATTGAAACTGCATGGCATCTTCTAACCTGGCACAAAAGTCAGGCAACATTATTTCCACAGCATTCAATTAGCTACAAGCAAATCACAAATGCAAACCCTGTTGGACGGACACTAAACTCTACTTGCTTCTGTTCTAGAAAGGCCGATCCCACTGCAGAAGGAAATGAGACAGCTGAGACAGCGTGAGATGCATCTGTGATTCCAGCATGTAGGAGGCAGAGATAGGAATATCGTTCATGTGAGCTTAGTCTGGGTTAAATAGTGAGTACTAGGCCAGCTGGGACAACTTCCTAATATTCTGGAATACAAGGCCAACCTTGCTCTGTGCCCTGCCCTAACATGTATTAGTTGTTAATCACAGAGCAAACCAGAAGTTGCCTAAGTGGGAAGTTTTTTGAGCACTCCGTGTCATTTTTCACATGAGTAAAATTAGTGTTAAGAATCCTGACCTATGGTGTTAGTGTGAGAATTCAATGGTGTAACTATGTCCGGCATTGGTAGAATATCTAGTGTGTTGTAAATGCCCATAAATGTCACCTTTAACTAACCCAGGAGGTAAGTGCTCAAGACCTAGGACACATTTCCTTAGATCTATCCTAGGTGAGGATGTGACCCATGTAACCCCCCTGTCAAGGTGTAGAACAGTCCAGGAGCCACCAGCAGCCAAGAGGGACTGAAAACACTAAACACTCTACAGTTTATAAAACTCTTCACTCCCACCCTGCATTTAATATTCCGAACAACTATGAAAGCACACCAACTCCCACTATCCAGATGAGGGTTAACAATGTGAGGTTTACCCAAGGTCAAGTAGAAAGGAAGTGGCAGAGCAAGGCCACATAGCCAGAGTTCCATGTCACAGCCCCTTGTTCTTATCGACTTTACTATCTCAAGGATATTGTCAAGCTACCAATGGGAAATACAATTTAATTAGAGTTTAATTAATTTGGAAAGTGTCCTGTAATCCTACCAAAAGGAAGAAGAGTTAAGAGGAGAAATCTCCAGTAACCATGGAATGTCATAGCAGGCCAAAAAGGTGACCATCAACTATGAGAGGGGAACCTAAAGTTATTACTTCTCTCCAACGTGCTCAAGAGCATCCTTTATAATGCCCAATTTTGCTTTTAGAATTCCAAAGCTAGTCATTGAGCTAAATGGTACCTTTGGCTGTGAGCATTCAAGATTCTGATGTCTTAAAACCCCTTCCTTCTGTATCTTCCTTCAGATTTTAGCTTAGCCACATTAGAATGTACAAAAGGGCACTGGAGAGCTGGGCAGCCAGTAAAGCTTTTGACAAGTAAGCCTGGAAACCTGAGTAGGATTCCTGGAGTCTATATAAAGGGAGAAGAAGACGACCCACTCCACAGGGCTGTCCTCTGACTTCCACATGTGTGCCTCCCACATCACACACACACACACACACACACACACAGAGAGAGAGAGAGAGAGAGAGAGAGAGAGAGAGAGAGAGAGAGAGAGAGAGAGAGAGAGAGAGAGAGAGATGTGTAATAAAATGAAAAATGTAAAGTTGAGAATGCTAGGAAAGCATTTCAAATCCTGCCTTTCTGGTATTCTCCATTTGTGTAACAGGAGGAAAGACTGTGCTTTCATCCATTTTTGGAAACAAACCAAAACACCCATAAATATTCAAGCTTATAATATTGACTTAAAGCTCAGTTAGAGCCCAGGCTGCAGTCAGCTCCTGATTATCCATGTGTAACTTATCCATAGCTAATTTTAAAACTCAAAATTACTTCCTTCTAAGTTGCAGCACACCCTGGGCCTTCTCGGTAGGAGTCGACTCAGAGCCTGGAGAGATGAGGCAGAACTCACATTTCCCTGACAAAGCATTATGTGACCTCAGAAAGGCTCAGTGGCAGATCTCAATCTAGCACCCAGAACCACATGATTATTTTATGAATCCAAGATGAAGCACACACGTTGTTTGTTGTTTCCAAATGATGCTTGCATGACGATAGTATGATGGTCTCTCTTCATTGTCTTCTTGACTGGATTTGGAATCCTGTAGGAGTCACACCTCTGGATGTCTCCAGAGAGATTTAACTGAAAAGGAAAGACCCACCCTGAATGCAGGGGCCCTGTCCTGCAGCCTAACATCCCTCCCTGAACAAACAGGAAGGGAGCTGAGCACCAGCACTCATCTCTCTCTGCTCCCTGACTACAGGTGCATTATGACCAGCTCTCTCACACTGACCCTGTCACAGCTGGAGCTGCTTTCACCACCAGGACTCCCCCACCATGGCGGATGGTACCCTCAAACTCTCTTACTTCCTCAGTTGCTTTTGTCATGACAACGAGAAAAGCAACAAATGTACACAGATGGTCTCTGAGCATGGGCAAGGCTCCTCCAAAAGTCTTTTGGATGTTTAGTCTCCACACCTAATGGAGCTAGGGTAGAGACTTAGAATTGTGTATCTGGAGGAACTAAGGCCACTACTTGCTATCCCACCACCAATAAAGTCCTGTAAATGAATTGCCTAGCGAGCTATGTGGTTCCTTGTTCTTTTTTTTTTTTATGCTAGACCTCACGATTTCTATTTCTACAAGCTAGATAATCCTCCTGACCACCATCAGCACCACACATGCACAGCCTTACAAATGATATGTCTCTGGACTCTTCTTACTCCTTGCCTTAAGTTCAAGACTCCAACTGCAGGCTTGTCTAACAGAAGGAAGCAGGAATGGTGGAATGATGGCAGGAAAGGTTGTTAAATTGAGGATAAAAGGTAGACATGAGCTCTGTACCTAGTGCCAGCATCGTAAAGAGCAGATCTACCTCTTGTTCAGAGGATGTCTTGAATTTGGAGAGGATGGGGAAAGACTCTTGTGAGAACAAGAGTCATAAATTCTGATAGATACTATGAAAGAAAATGGAGAGGACTTGATAAGGTGAAGGGGGCAGGGATGGCAGAGGAGGAGAGTCCTCATCTCCATCTGGGGCAAGAGTTATATGGAAATGTTCTACTTGGTGCTTAAGCTAAAGTATATTATGTCACAAGAAGCAATGTTTAATGTGGTTGCTCAGGTCTCAACAGGTGTAGAAGTATTGGTTCTATGGGCCAGATTGATCAAAAGTCCGGTAGCATTGAAGGGCTGACCTGTAAACCCAAAGGGTATTAATATCATTATTTGCCTGGGAAAAGGTATCCTGTGTTCTTAGCAACTTCTTTGCTGTCTTTAGAACCCAGCCTGGTTTTGGTTACACAGTACCTGTGCTGTATGCACAGAAAAGGGTAGTTCGGAAGGCATGATGCCATAGACATTGACCAACTCTGAACAAGTAATGACCTATATGGGAACCACATGTGTCCCTAGGTAGGAACAGGTCCCCTGGAATGGCCTTCTGATGAAAAAAATAGCTCAGTGATAATTCTGTCTCAGAAAAAATATGAGAAGTTAGTTAAGAGAAACTCCTCCTAGCCTACCCATGTGTTTGTTTATACTCCCTCTGGTGGTTGACACAGACCTGTATGTCCTGTCCTTTTGGCCTGAGAAGCAACTACTCTACCCAATTCCAAAAGTCCAGAGCCCTGGGATTGTGGCCTCGCCCATGTATACTAAGGCCTGAAAGTTCAACATGTTTGGGTTTGGGTTGGCACTATCTATCATTTACGTGTTTGGAAACCCATGGTTTAAATTAACATACATTATTCTTTTGCTATCTTATATGCAGTTTGTGCTGTATAATCTTGTTGAGCTCCATAAGCTGTAAACTTCACATGTCCCTGTTTTCAGTTAGCCTCTTCTGAGTTTTAAGAAACAACAACTGAATACAATTACTTTAAGTTACCAAAATGGAATACAGATAACCGTGCCCAGAAAATGCTTTATTGGCTAGGCCCTGGAAACTACGGGGTTGACAGAAGATTCTAACAAATACACTGAGCTGTAATCCCCAGTATGTAATCAGGTTCTAAATCCAAAGTATATAGCCTTCAAGAGGATTGGGGGGACTCAGTAGATTCCCATCTTGGTTCCATTCTCTCTCTATATACTGCCTTCCCATGGAGTGCTCTGAGTTCCAGCTTCTGCTCACTCATGTTTCTTTATCCTTTACTATGCTGCCTTGCACAAGGACCATCTTGTCCAGTGTGAGCGCTCCCTGTACAAAGTCCTTTCAGCTTTAACTCACTTTGCAAACAGATCCTTTCTCTTGGTAACCTCCAAGTTTCTATTTAATGGAAGGGGTCTATAATCAGCTGTGGTGAGATCTATCAGAGTCCGGGAACATCAGGTCAAGGGTTAGCTGGCACAAGTCAGAGGCCTAGCTTAGCCATGAGTCAGCTCTCCTTTGAATTAGCCAAGGACATGGCCACCAGTGTAACTGGAGACCATACACTCCATGATAGAAATGTGAAGTCCTCTACTTTCTTTTTTTTTAATTTTTTTCTTTCTTTTTTTGTTTTTTCAAGACAGGGTTTCTCTTTGTAGCTTTTGCACCTGTCCTGGAACTCACTCTGTAGCTCAGGCTGGCCTCGAACTCACAGAGATCCGACTACCTCTGCCTCCTGAGTGCTGGGATTAAAGGCGTGCTCCACCACT
This sequence comes from Peromyscus leucopus, assembly GCF_004664715.2. Lineage (NCBI taxonomy): Eukaryota > Metazoa > Chordata > Mammalia > Rodentia > Cricetidae > Peromyscus > Peromyscus leucopus. The sequence goes on along the minus strand of NC_051083.1, from coordinate 13,882,229 downwards.
GCCCGGCTAAGTCCTCTACTCTCAACTACTGGTAAGAGCTCCCTAAGCTTACATACACTACTGGGAAAAGCGAATACTAGATAAGACCCTTATTTCTCAGACAGCCTGCTGCAGCCTGTGTACTAAGCAGCACTATCTCCTATGCATATCCTGTGATACAGCTTTACCCACCTATTATGTCTGAAACTTGAGGTTTAGCACTCTTTTTTTTTAACTTCCTTATCCTTTGCTCAGGCATCATTGGTTTTTGTTTCTTTGTTTTTATTGTTTTTATGCATTCGTTGACTGCATGCATATAAGTGCATTACTTGTGTGCCTGGTGACAACAGAGGCCTGATGAGGATGTTTGATTCCTTGGAACTGAAGTTAGAGATGGCTGTAAGCCACTATCTGCATGCTGGGAACTGAACCTTGTTCCTTTCTGCAAGAGCTCTTGACCAGTCCCTCATTTTTTCTGCTACGATTTGTTTCTGCTTGAATTTGTGCTTGGTTGGCAGGCCAATGATCTCAGTTTTGCTGAACCCAAAACAACATTGACAGTGAAGTGTTTCATTCAGGAAGGTTCATTCAGAAAAGAGGAATTATGCAGCAAACTTCAAATGAAAAAAAAAATGTGGTAAGTGAGTGGGTACCTGAGATGCTGAGACCAACTAGAATGTAAGTGTCAGTTGAGATATTTCACCTTTTATTTCTCTTTCACCAAAAATATTAGAAAACTACTTTGGGGTCATCTGAATAGAGGACAAGTAGATAGTTTTCCAGGCAGGGCTTGAATTTGGATTTACAAATCTACACTACTTAGTGGTTGTTCTAAGACTTTCTTAATCTTAGAAAAGAAGAGGAAAGCTGTAAAAATCCTTGATGGATTCATTCATATTGCTGGAATGCTGAAACCGAAGAAAAAGACACTATTGTATTTATCCTTCGATTGACCAGGCTACCATGCCTCATCCATGCAGTCTCTTGTTCATTGATCTGTTGAAAGCCTTCTGTAAGATCAGCATTGTGGTGGGGATATTAAAATGAAGGAGGAGGTTAGTTAATTTTCCATTGCTGTGACAATATATGAGAGATAATTGAATTAATAAGGGAAGAGGCTTGTTCTGCTTTGTGGCTTCAGAGGTTTCAGTCCCTGGCTGCTTGAATCCACTGCCTGGGGCTATAGCCAAAACAGTACATTATGGTGGGAGCACATGGCAGATGAACCATGCTTACCTCATGGCAACCAGGAAGTTAAGAAATAGACAGGAAGGGGCTAAGGCCCCAATACCATCCTAGGACAAGTATCTTGCACTAGACTCTACCTGTTAAAGTTTCCATCACTTTCCAATAGTACCAAGTTGAGCACAAAGCTTTTAACATACAGGCCTTTGTTGAGCACTCATGATGCAAGCTACAGAAAAGAGGTACTACTGTTCACAAGACACTTAAAATGCAGTGAACTGGACAAGTGAAAAGGGAATGATGATGGAACATCTACCATGAGTTAAAGGGAGACCATCATCTGGCTGTCCTCTCATGGAATGTCCTTTCTGTGTATTATATTTCACGAACCATCTGGTAATACTGTCCAGACACCAAGACCTCACAAGCAGATGACCCTCACCAAGCTCCCTTAAATGAATGCTCATGTCTTGGTGATTATGTGGCATTCTCATCAGCTTTTTCTCTTAGGACCTTCAAAGGAAGACATACCCATGGGCTAAAGGGATCTTTCCTGAAACCAGAGATCATTCCCAAAAGGATAAGTCTGTAGGGACTGGAATTTCAGGAGAAGCCTCAGTCAGGTAAGAGTCAGCTGGACCTCAAGGCTTGGAAGCATTTGGACATGTGAAACAGGAGACTGGAAGGTAGATTTTAGAGACACTAAACAAAGCAAGAAGTCCAAGAAGAGAGAGAGCCCTGGGATAGGAAAAGACAAGGTCTTCAGAAAGCAATGCACACATTTCAGGCCATGTCCCTGCTGATTATCCTTCACCTCCTGCCAGTGTTCCTCAGGGAATTGTCAGGAACCTCCTGAATTAACGTGCCTGGAGGCATGAGGCAAACCTGTACCTCCATGAGCACCACCTGGGACCTGTACTTCCAACCAGAATGGAAAAAGGAGTTAGAATTTAAACTTTTATGGGCATTCTTAAATTTGAGATCCCTAGGTCTAGTCATCAGTGAGGCATTTTGTGAAAATTTAATATGGTTCAACTTTCCACGATCCCCAAGAAGTGTGTCTTCCAATGTCATTCTTGGGGATGCTAAATGTCTATCACCTGAGCCTTATTACTTGATCTCTGATACCTCCCATTATAACATTCCAGAATCAGGCAAGTAGTCTAGGTCAGAGGGTAGCAAACTTCTATAGTCAGATAAGACATGCATACTGACCACTTTATAGGCCATACAGTCTTTATCATAGCTACATTTGCTCATGTCTTGGTGATTATGTGGCATTCTCATCAGCTTTTTCTCTTAGGACCTTCAAAGGAAGACATACCCATGGGCTAAAGGGATCTTTCCTGAAACCAGAGATCATTCCCAAAAGGATGAGTCCATAGGGACTGGAATTTCAGGAGAAGCCTCAGTCAGGTAAGAGTCAGCTGGACCTCAAGGCTTGGAAGCATTTGGACATGTGAAACAGGAGACTTAAGTAGAGACTTAAGTAGAAATAGCTACTCTGCTATTGAGCACAAAATAGCCATAGAAGATATTTAAACCAATCAGGCTTAGCTGTGTTCCCATAGAACTTTTTTTTTTTTTTAAATAAAAACAGGAGATTGGTAGGATTTGGTCTGTAAGCCATAGTTTACAGACACCTCTCTCCCAGCCTATAAGGCTATGAGTGAATTCAGTAAGTACTGCTCTCATTATATTGCAATACTCAGCTTTGCACAAATGGATTTATTGCAAGGACTAGACGCTCGCTGGAGTTACCTGAGTGGTTCTCGAACTTAACTGTATATGAAAATCACCTGAAGGGTATGTTAAGACAGATTTGTGGGCATGTTCCTAGAATTTCTGACCCAGTAGATCTTAAATAAAGGCCCCAGACTTTTATTCTGACAAGTTCCGTAGCAATACTGATGATGTCAATAAAGGGGAAGAGGCTAATGACAGCATTTGTAGAGGAAACATGGGTCTCAGCCATAAGGGTGAGAACATGAGTTCAGCTCCACAGAGGTTCTAGATTCTGGAATTTAGAACATGAAGGATCTTTACAACTCTGGGAATGGGGTCACCAAAGGGCAGGGTTACCATTACTGTTGTATTATTTGTCCTCTAGATTTCTTTATTGTGTGGTTTTCTACATTTTCTAAAAATTAGGGTGGTATCTACACAGGTGTAAATATGAAAATGAATATTCATGTAAAAAATTGGGGCATAGCATCTTACACCCCTAATCACGATGAGACTGGCATCTCCCAGAACCTTGCTAGTCAGTCAGTCTAGCTGAGTTGGCAAGTTCCAGGTTCAGTGAGAGACTCTGTTTCAGAAAACAAGGTGAAACACGATACCCAGAGATCTCTGGTCTCCACACTCATATACACATGTGCACACAAGCAAAATAAAAATGGAAACATAAACAGATGAGAAGCTGCTCATAGTCTCAGGTCAGGCCTAGGAAACTATGTTGGCTCCGCACACAGAAGAACATGGGCATTATCCTTTGATAACAAAGTATAGCTTTAGAGAAACTTGGTTAACAATAGAGGGTATGTTGTATTTATTTCCACACCCACACAGCTTAGAACATACATTGTGTTATAACTAAGATTGTATGTCTACTGATCTCTTGTGAGAAAAAGGCATTGTTACATAAGAAATGTCACTATCTTGAGTGTATTCCACAAGCTCGTGTGCCCCATAACTTATTTATTCTTATCATTATTTATAAAAATGATAAATTCCCATGAAATGTTGAACTGCTTCTGTTGAAAAGAGAAGTATAGTCTAAATTCATTTAGGATAGGAATTTAGAAGAAGCATGCATTGTTTGCAGATCGTGTCTGCTTTGTGCACAAATGTCTTTTATACTGAGGCTGTTTTCTTTCATCATGGGACCTTTCCTGTATTCCTGGCTCTGAAAAAATGCACTGCAGGCATTCAGTGCTCAGACCCAACCAAGTAAACACAGAGACTTATATTGCTTACAAACTGTATGGCCGTGGCAGGCTTCTTGCTAACTGTTCTTATAGCTTAAATTAATCCATTTCTATAAATCTATACCTTGTCACATGGCTAGTGGCTTACCGGCATCTTCACATGTTGCTTGTAATGGTGGCAGCTGGCAGTGACTCCTTCTGCCTTCCTGTTCTCTCATTTCTCCTCTCTGTTAGTCCTGCCTATACTTCCTGGCTGGCCACTGGCCAATCAGTATTTTATTTATTGACCAATCAGAGCAACACATTTGACATACAGACCATCCCACAGCAGTGTGTCATTGTAGGGGTGGGTATTGAGGTATCATATGTGCTCAAGCCATGCCCAGTGTCTCAGTTCACTTCCTGTGCCTTTGGATCAAGATGTAGAATTCTCAGCTTTTTCTCCAGAACCATGTCTCCTTCATGCTGCCATGTCCTGCCATGATGATAATGGACTAAACCTCTGAAATGTAAGTCACCCTAATTAATTTTTTTTCCTTTATATGAGTTGCCATGGTCATTGTTTCTCTTCACAGCAATAGAAACCCTAACTAAGACAACAAACATGTACATATATTATCATACTTACTAAAAAGTTGGATGATCTTGAACTTCTGAACTTTCTGTCTTTACCTCCTGAGTACTGGAATTACAGTTAATAAGTGCTGATGATCAAGCCCAGGGGCTCATTGATGCTAGTCAGTACTCTACCAACTGGACTAGTCCTCAGCCCCTTTTAAATATTGGGGATGCTGACATTCCCCTTTTCATATACCACAAGCATATTTTCCTTTAAGTTACCAAGCACAATAGTAACAGCTACTCCCAATCCTTATTTGATAATTCTTACCTGAAAGCTATCTTGGGCTTAATCTTCATTGATTCTTTTCTCTCGAGAATGATCCCTATTTTCCTGGCTCTTTATACATTGAGTAAATTTTTTATTGCATTCTGAACATTATAAACAGTATGAGGACTCTGAATTCTGTTATATTCCTCCAAAGAATGTCACTCTTTTCAAGCAGGCAAATTGTTGATGTCAAATGACAGACAATGTCTCTTATCCCAGTTCTTTTGTCCTTAGTGGGTTGCTCTGAATGTTCCATGTGTTTATAATTAAGGGATTAAATGATGCCTTTCTCTGGGTCACTCCTTTTAGGGTGTTGTCCTCCTTTCTAGTGGTTCTGTGCTCAGCTTGTTTCAGATTCTCTAGACTGGAAAGACTGGGTTTTCTGCCAGAGGTTTAGCAGTTCCTTACGTGTCAAATGTAGTTTAATAACCTCAATTAAAATCTAAAACAACCCTGTGTTTTCTCTGCTTCCTGAGGATGACTCCCTGTAGGAGGAGCATATTTTCACTCCCTCTCCAGAGTCTTCAGGTAGCTGTTACTTGTATTTTCTTCACAGCTCTCATCTGTGGCAGATTTAGTTCAGTAGGGCTTACTCAGCCATATTGGGAGTAGGACAGCTTGAGTTTTGAGATGATGTGAGCGCAACCTTCCCTATAGCTCTATCTAAAAGAATGCTAATTTACATGGCAGGTCAGAGCCTTTGATTGATTTTTCTGTGTGAGCCAATGACCTTCAATAGAGAGATACTGCTATAGCCCAGTCGTAGGGAAGAATGTGACATAAAGCTTCTCTCCATTTAGTCACCAAAATTTACTGTCCTCCCATCAAGACAAAAACATTGGGTTGCCTATCCTAGTTGTCTAGGGGGCATCCTTGAGCTTTTGGAGATGGAGACAGAATTGACTATTAAAAACAACAACAACAACAACAAAAACAAACAAACAAACAAAAAAAAAACCCACCAGATACACTAGAGGGAAAAAAAACACATTTAAGAAGGGCTGATTCTGTATCAGGCCCTCCGTTTATGAATGCTCTCTTCTTTAACCTTCACAGGCCTGCTAGGTAGACGTCATCTTCCAGTCTTTAATGAGTGAGTGAAGTTCAGAGGCAGCACTGCTGGGGATTTTCACGAGGTTTGAATGAAAAGGGGGCTTCCTGCTTCAAACAAAACAACCACAAACCCCACCTGGGTTGGCACCTTACTGTGCTCTCAAAAATAATATCAATACTACTAATAAATAGGAAAATCCGAGTGCCACTTTTCCTCTCAGCAAGAAGGGATTGTGCCTCAGTACAGCTCCCAACTTTTGACTGACAAGGTTCTATAAATGCTAAGTATAGTTTTCTATTAAGATTGAAACCTATGAGAAAAAAGCCGTGGGCTGACCCATCTTCAAAGTGTCCATTTAAGATTATTTTCTGTCAGCCAGGTGGCTAATGGGCTGTGTTAGACAATGGATAGATATTGTATTCTGTCTGAAACCATAGAATTGGAGAAAAAAGAGCAATTCCGCATTTATTTGGCTTGTCTACTGCCCGGGAGCCCGAGCTGCTGAGAACATTTATTTCATCTTAAGAAATGGATGGCACCTCCCTGTTTCAGGTGGGAGGAAAACCTCTGCTCTGGCCTCAGTGTGAACAGGGCCATTGGTGACAGAATAGCCAGTGTGAGTCACTGTCCCCACATTGGGCAAAAATAGGGAAAGCATTTTGGGGCAATTCTAAGGGAAAATGTTCAATTAATGGTGGGTTTTTCTAATGTTGGATTAAAAAAATATTGATTGCTTCATGTTTTACAGAGGGAACTCACAGACAATGGAAAGTAAGCCCCCTACTGAATTGAATAATGACTCTGGTAAGAGATGGGAACATGAGAAGAGATGTTTAAGGCACAGTTGGAAGGAGTAAGTAATAAGGCTGAGTTAGACAACAGACAGTCGCAGCCTGGGCTGACAGTTGGAGCTGGTGAGAGAGCACCGCTTCTCAATCCCCAACCAACTTGCTCATGGCAGCATTGGGGTGGAGAGAGTGGAGCTTTCCTTCCAGTTCTCGGGCTTTCTTTCTGATTGTCATTTGTTCCTGGGGATGTCACCCTACTCTTTTCTGTGTGGCGAGGCAGTTGGATTGGGTCATCTTCTAAATGCTTTCTTACTTTACCTGTTAAACAGTAAAGAGTCTCTCTCATTTCTCCTACCCAGGTTGTTTCCACTCCATCCAAGAAGCCATATGGAACGCAAAATGGTGTGAGAGTGGATGAGATGCCTGAAACTTTTTAATTAAAATGGGAACAAATCAAAATGAAAGTGAAACCAATACAGCATTCTCTCCTGAACTAGAAAGTAGATGGCAGGTGACAGGCATGAATAGACTTTGAACTACTCTCTGAGTACAAACTTTCCTGCACTTTCATGTGAAACTAACAGTTCACTTTAAATATCTACAATGAGTTCTGACAGAGAAGAGCAGGCAAATCAAATAATGAAGGTCAGCAACAATGCCCAAATCCCACTGCTTTAGAATGTGCTCAAAGACAGCCTTAGACACATGAAGATGAAGAAACACATTTATCCCACCCATGACCCTGACAGTAGCAGGCCAGCTTAGTGGTAGACATGGCTGGTGTCCAAAGGTCAAATAGATCTAGAGAAAAGGGCACATGGTTTTGGGGGAATTATGGTGTGACCTTAATGGAATAAACAGTTCCATTTCCAAGGCCCAATGTGCAGAGACCATGGATTGCTTTTGAACCACATATAGCTTTCAGATGCTTTGGGGGTAAAGTAAATAGAAGTACCATCGAGAGGAGGGAGGTTGTTCATGTCATTGTTTCCCAAGGAAGTGGCATAATTGAGAACCTTTCTAGAAACTCACCCTTTCTCTATCTCCAATTTCTTGTTTTCTTAAAGATAGGTGAATTCCTTTTTCTCCCATATATTCAGGAGTAAAGGAATCCACAGGCACTGACTAGAAGAAACCAGGAATGGTAAAAGAAGAAAAGAGATAGGGGAGAGAGAGGAAAGGAAAAGTGAGCAAATCTGTTGATAGAGTATAGATTTTTAGTGACGATGATAAATTCTGGTGATAATATAAACTATAAGGTCTTGAGTAGTTGATAGAAGCATTCCTTACATTGTACATTTCCTTTTTTCTTCTCTTTTCTTTATGTTCTGTTAAAAGCAAGTCTTGAGATTATGATACATATCCCACGTAGCTCAAATGAAGAAGTAGGAAAAGTACAATTGGAAAAAGAGGCCAACAAAAGATATGTTAACTCGAGCACAAACCCCTAGGAGTCCCACAGGAACTGTGGAGAACACCTGCATTAGTATCCTAAGGCTGCCATAACAAATGACCACAGAGTTAATGGATTAAAACAACAATATATTCTCTCCTAAGGCCTGAAGCCAGAAATCTGAAACCAAAGTGTTGGCAGGCTTTGTGCTTTCTGTAGCGTCTGATCAAAACTCTATCCCAAGACTCCATTCTGGTTCTTGGTAGATGCCAGTCATCCTGGATGCTTCTTACTTATAGATACAATGTTTCGATTTCTACCTCTGTCTTCACATGGTCTTCTCTGTCTCTTTTCTTCACTTATCTTCTCTTACAAGGACAGTTGCCTTTGGATTTAAGGTCTAGTCTGATCCAGGATGATCTCATCTCAACATCTATAACTCAATTACAACTGCAGTGACCCTTTTTCCAAATAAGGTCGTAATCACAGTTTCCAAGTGAGTCACCATTAAATCAACTATACTGACCCTTAAACATGTCTCACTAGAGAAGTTGAAATATGAGGTCCACGGACTCTGATACTCCATTGACTGGGTAGCCAGAGAGGATATCAAATCCTGAGCCTGTACATGGGGCTGAAGAACCTCCCTTGGTGCTAGAGAAATCCCTAGGGGCTGATAAAGAGAAGTGCTGGTCTTTCAGGGAAGAAACAACATCACAGTATATATGGGTAGGGCCTGAGAGCTCCTTTTCCGGGGATCTTCTTGGTGAGGTATGTGTGAATAAGGACATCAATAGCAACTGTGTGAAATAACAGCTCCAAGTTGACAGGAATGGATGAAGATAATGCAAAACCTGGGGCAAAGCTGAAGAGAGCAACCAGGCTCCTTGTGCAGTGGCACTGACATTTGCACATTCTAGTGTATGGCCATGAGCCACCCAGTAACACTGAGCCCACAAGGAGTGAAATGTGTATGTGAGGAAAGAAATAAACTACCTTGGAAAGACCATTCAACAAGCCCATGGGATAGCTCTTGTTTGCTCTCCGAACTCTAAGGTGGTTCTCAGACTTTAGAAGTCTACTAAATGTTGGGGAATATTATTTTAAGGTGTGTTACTTTGTTTATGTTACATTTGTTTAACTCTGTGAAGCTGTGTTACTGTGCTTATCTGAAACACCTGATGGTCTAATAAAGAGCTGAACGGCCAGTGGTGAGGCAGGAGAAAGGATAGGCATGGCTGGCAAGCAGAGAAAATTGATAGAAGGAGAAATCTGGGAGGAAAAGAAGGAAGTAGCCAGAAAAGGAGGGGGACATCAGGGGCCAGCCACCCAGCTACACAGCAAACCATGGAGTAAGAAATAATGAAATGTACATAGAAATTGAAAAAGGTAAAAGCCCAAAGGCAAGAAACAAGCCAAGCTAAGGTCTGGGATTTAGAATTAAGAATAAGCCTCCATGTGTGATTTACTTGGGATCTAGGTGGCAGGTCTCCCCAAAAGAGCAAAAACAACAACAACAACAACAACTAAATCCTTAGGCATTAGAAGGATGTTTCATGAACATCTAGCATCAGTGAAGAGCCTAACCATTGAGGTAGGGGCACACACACAGCTTTAGAGAGGGATACAGAATATCAAAAGACAATCAGCTTGTTATAATTCCAAACATAACTTTGCACTTAGGATAGGTCTGTGGGTTAAGGGGGAGAAAATAGCAGCTATCCAAAATTAATGGTGGAGTCCTGGGCAGGATTCCAGCCCCGCTAGCTGATTCAAGTGCCTAGAAGAGGAATGACCCAGAGGCTTCACAGCTAATCTGAACATCAGGCATGGCCAGTGTCAAAGGCACAGGGGAGGAGATACCTTGGTCCCACAAAAGACTGACAGCCAAGTTCCACTAGATAAAAGAATGTAGTTTTTGCCTCTGTCAGGGCATTTGCAGACTAGGGTTTGCCTTTCTCTGCTGGTGGATCTGATAGGTAGAAGGATGTAGAGTAGCGGGGGTAGTATTTGAGAAAGCCCTGAACTAGCACTGTTTAGACTACATGGGCTTACTTAATTTAACTGCTGATACCAGCTTAAAGTTCCCAACATATGGTATGTAGACAGTCATAATCCAATAATACTCTTTTGTGGTTCCGATGTAAGGAGCCTAAAAATGCATTGTTTATTCCATATCTACAATGTTGTATTAGTGGAAATATACCTCAACATGTGTAGTAGTGAAACATGGCAGATTATTTCTAGGTCCAGAACAGGTGTCTCTAAGGAATGGGAGATTTCTCTATAAGGATTCAGAAAACTGGGCTCTTTATAACTTGTGGCTGTACTATTTTCAATACATAGTTCCAAAGCCACTCATTATTATCAAGCTAGGATTTGGGAAAACAGGGTAGAGACTCACTATAGGCAGTTGGTGGGGATTTGGCCCATAAGCAGCAAGCATCACCCCTCTTCTGATCCACTGACCATGACTTAATCATGAGGGCCTGCCTGACTGCAACTGTATGTACTATGATATACTATACTATATATACTATACTATACTATATATACTATGCTATACTATACTGTACTGTACTATACTATACTATACATACTATATATACTATACTATACATACTATATATACTATACTATATATACTATACTATACTATATATACTATGCTATACTATACTGTACTGTACTATACTATACTATACATACTATATATACTATACTATACTATACTATACTATACTATACTATACTATGGTATACTAACTGTCTTAGAGTTTCTATTGCTGTGAAGAGACATCATGACCATGGCAACTCTTATAAAGGAAAATATTTAGTTGGGGCTGGCTTACAGTTCAGAGGTTTAGTCCATTATCTTCATAGTGGTATGCAGGCAGATACGGTGCTTGAGAATGAGCTGGGAGTTCTACAACTTGATCTGCAAACAGCAGAAGCAACTGTGTGTCACACTGGGCATAGCTTGAGCAAAGGAGACCACAAAACCCACCTAAAGTGACACACTTCCTCCAACAAGGCCACACCTCCTAAGAGTGCCACTCCCTATGGGGGCCATTTGCTTTCAAACCACCTCATATACTATACAATACTATACTATTTATGGTATTACTGTATTGCACTATATATACTATACAATATGTCCCAGGCAGGAGGGAGAAGAGAAAGGTAACTGTGTCTACTTGTAGGCAGGGCTTAAAAATCATAGTTTGTCTCTGTTCCATGTGGGATGGGCTATACTAGTTCACATGGCTACATCTGCAGGCTATAGGCTGGAAACTGGAAAGTGGCCTGTCTAATATATCTGTCTGAGCCTTGGTTCTGGCTATAGACTTGGAATCTCTGTCTTGCTTTGTGTGGCTCCCGTTTTGTAATTTTCCTTGATGACTGGGTGGCCTGAACTTCATCAAGTAGTGATTCAAGGAAGTAAGAGGAGAAGGAGAATTTGAAGAGCTTAGCCTGGAGCAGACACTGTGTCACCTCCATTGCATTCTGGTGGCGCAAAGGAGTCATGAGTTGACCCTGATTTCAGCGGAGGGAGGACAGGAATGTCATTGTTTTAGTCAGACTGTTACAACAAAATCTCACAAATGGAATGACTTATTGACAACAGACATTGATTTCTCATAGTTCTGCAGTCAGGGTAATCCAGGATCAAGGTGTAAGCAGATTTTGCCGTCTGATAAGAATTTATTCCTCATAGCCAATGCCTTTTACTATGTTCTTGCATCATAAAAAAGAACTGAACTCTTCTCATTAGTTAGTTTCCTATTGGTAAGCAAAATGCCTAAGACTGAGTATAAAGAAAAGAGGTTTATTTAGTGTTGCATGCTAAAGGCATTCTATTGGTTGGGCATCTCATGAAGGTCTCATGGAGAGTGACATGTTGGCAAGAAGCAGATGAAAGAGGGAGATATCACACAGTGAGACAGAAAGCCAGAAAGGGGGGAGCACAAACTTGATCATTTATAATAACTTACAATATGGTATCTAGGTGGGTGTTCCCACCCAAATTATGTTAATCCCTCATGAGGGTGATATCTGAAATGGTCCAATGGCCTCCTGTGAGGTGCTGCCCCTCACAGTGCTATAAGGACAGAATCTCCAGCACATAAACACACAAGAAACAAACCAAATTTAATTATAGAAGCACTCCCTCAGGTATGCGCTCTCTGCCTGTCTGCCTGCCTGCCTGCCTGTCTGTCTGCCTCTCTCTTCTCTCTCTCTCTCTCTCTCTCTCTCTCTCTCTCTCTCTCTCTCTCTCTCTCTCTCTCTGTGTGTGTGTGTGTGTGTGTGTGTGTGTGTGTGTGTGTAAGTCAGAGGGCAACCTCGGCACCATTCTTCAGACATCTGATTTTTGGTTGAGACAGGGTCTCTCGTTGGATAGAATGTCATCATACAGGCTAGGCTAGTTGGCCATAGAGCCCAGGGAATCGGAGTCTGCCTTAATCCATCTCCCACCTCACAGCATTGTTGAGATTACAAGGGTGCGCTATCACAATTCTGCTTTTTACATGCATTCTGGGGATCACATTTAAGCCCTGTTACTTATGAAGCAGTTGCTTTACCAGCTGAGCCATCTCCCCAGTTCCTTGGACCTCTTTATAAGGACATTAATCCCACCCAATCTAATGAGCTCCTCAAGGCCCACCTCTTAATATGATCATATGAAGTTGAAGAAGGCACAGACATTTAGATCAAGACGTTGTCCTTATTCTTCCCTGCAACTTGTAGTCTGCTTTCTTCCTCCCTCCTCCCCAAAGCACCCAGAAATTCTCACATATTACTCTCCATTTACTCTTTGTGCTAGTTCAGGACCTGGGAAGCTGACACCAAGTCAAGACCAGAAGATAAGGAAAAAAAAAGAAGGTACTGAAGAAGGTAGACAGTCTTTTTCTGTGTCTGCTCATGATGTGGGTCTAATTCTGTAAAGGAACAATGGTTGTGTAGTTTTAAAAAAACACAGGCATTAGAACCTTTTGGCAAAACTCTTGAGGCATCCTCAAGCCAAAGCTGTGGGACAGGAGAGCTCCCATTATGGCATCTGCCTTAGGATCAGTGCTCGGTCCAGCTGGGAAGGGTGTGGCTATCAGAGTGATGGATTTCTAGGCACAGCATCTGGTCCTGTCAATCAGTTTCATTCCCAACAGTACAGGGTCTGAAAAGGACATTTTCATGGCTGCCACAGTCTTCTTGTCAGAGTCACATCTCTCACCTTCTGACCACCGCCTCCATACACACAATCTGTCATTGAAGACGCTTTTCCCAGGACCAGTCCATTTTCACAGTAGAACTTCCTCAACTCTTTCTTAACCATTTGGATTCACACATAAAGGGCCTTCAAACACTCTGGCCTCTCATCTCCTTGACAAAGAAAGACTTCTTCTGGTCTTTACCAAGTCATTTCAGCTTCCCGTTGCTGAAGTCACATGACCGGGAACTGCTCCATTAGCAAACCTTCCTTTCTGCTTCACACCTTCTGACTCCTTGTCAACAGGCTTTCTCTGGTGCTCTTACTTATCCACTTATGCTCCCACACCCCATGCCCTTCATTTCCTCACTCTCCACATTTGCACCGAGAGAGTATCTATTCCTGTAATGACTCCTTGCACACATTGTCCTCTTCTTGCCTGTTCTCTCAACACCATTATTTTGCTTGCTCTTGATAAGCATGCTCGGCCTTGTTTAATTCCAGCCTCCCACCTCTTCCATTCCAGCTTCTAAGCAGCTAAAACACTTCTGGAAAACACTCAACCGTCACTGGCTGGCCTCACTTGAAATTTATGACCTCAAATGGTACATCAGTACAGCCAGGCAATCCGATCCCATTTCCCGGCACAATTCGCTCTCCCCTGTCTATGAGATGAGGCTTCCATAATCTTTTTCACCTTTCCACAGCCTTCAGCAATCTCTTCTATTCTTCATTCTCAGCAGATGAACTTCTTTGTTTATATAATTTTTCTTTATTCTTAAGAATTTCATACACAGAAACAATGAAATGTGATTGTATCTACTACCTACTTTTCAGCTCTTAATTCCCCCCACCCCCATACCCTGTCATGCCTTCCTCCCAATGTCAGGTCTTCTTTGGCTTTATATTTGTTTTATATATACCACAAAGTTCAATCAACACTGCCCGTACGTGCATGAGTTTGGGGCCATCCACTAAAGTCTGGGGAATCCACCAGTGAGAACATCCTCAGGATATGGTAATTCTCCCCCATGCCGGCAGTTATCAAGTGACAATACATCCTCAGTAAGAGGTGGTCTGAAGCTCACTTCCCTCGTCTATGCAGGAATTTTGGTTGACTTGGTCTTGTGCTGGTAACTGCGACCCCTGTGGGTTCAGGATGCAAGAGCCATGTCATGTCCCCAAAGACACCATCTCCTGCTGCTCTTCCCCGGTTTGTGAGCTTTTACATTCTTTCTGTTTCCTGAATCATGACTGTGCATCTGTGATCAAGATGAACTTCTTTCTTAATTTCCCAAGAAAGAGGAGGAGGAGGAGGAGGAGGAGGAGGAGGAAACAACCTTAAGAGAAGTTCCCTCCTCTCTCAGCTCCTTTACCTATTGACCCCTATCTATACTGACCATCTCGGCTTGCCCTCCTGATAAAAAAATGACTAGACTTGGTCCTCTTTTGCACGAGGCCAACCTTTCCACGTGAGAATTGGAGCTCTTCCCCTGCTGTTCATGTTCCTGTGGTTAACTCCCCTGTCTCTTGCTTCTTCCCTTTTACTCTTCTCACTGGATCCCTTCTATCCACATAGCAACATGCAGTGATACTGGCCATAAAAACACACATCAGAACCTTCATGGTGCACAAGCCTCTACTACCATCCCCTGCTCCTCTCTCGTTTTCTGGTAAAGCGCCTTTTGCCTACACCTGCTATTCCCATTGCTTCTTTCCCGCCTCGAGCCCCTCTAGTGTACTGTTGGAATGTGAGAACGGGATCTCTAGCCCTAGTGGAGATCTGCACTAAACATTTCCCAGTGTCCAGGAACTCCCCTGAGTAGATCATTCTAACCACCGCCGCCAACGCCAACGCCGCCGCTGCCACCACCACACCAGGAGGCTTCTCCAGAAAATGGAATGTCCAGACTAGCATCTGTTTAGTTGGGGGGCTGGGCTGATCCAGAGTCTCTGTGTATAAATGGATGAATTTGGTAAAGGCCCACATAAATTCCTCTAAAAAGCCATTCTGAGTTCCCATCTTACCCAGGACATTTTTGTGACCTCATATCTGAAGATTCACCCTTCTCTCCTCTCCAGTAATGCAAAGGCCCATGTCCTGCTGGGATTCCTGCCAACAAGACCTGTTTTGGTTCTTTTGTTATTATTGTTGTTTTGTTTTTTGTTCTTTTTTCTCAATTCCAGGACCCCAAAGAATAGCTTTGATCCCATCTAGCCTTAGTGCCAGCTTCTGTATGGATGTTTTTGTTTCCCCTTTAAACAACAAGAAGGCTCTTTTTTTGGAAGTGGTTTTTCTGACTCTGGGAACTTGAAAGAGAAGTAGGAAGAAATGGCAAATTGGTTCGTTTAAAAAAACATTTGTTAATCAGCATATCTGTGTTAGGTGCATGTTCAGAGGACTCAGAAAAAAGAAGCGAATTTGTATCCATGTGGGTCTTATGGACAATGTTTAGATTTTATTTATCCATTACTCAATCAGCCATGTCTTATACTTAGTTTTCACCTATCTACCTATGGATGCACATCATATAAATTTTTCCTTAAAAAAGCAGCTCAAGCTAAGTGAAGAAAACCACATTCTATACACAGACCCCTCCCCTCAAGCCTCAAACTAATTTTCAAATTTATATATCTGTAATTACCCTTCAGTGGAAAAGGCTCATTCTGTGTTGAGCACAAATGGTCCATGATTTTCAGCTCTATGTGATCTCGCAAATGTTATTCAATAGCCATCTTGTGAGTCATAGAGCCATTATTAATCGCTCTGCATCACCATTCAGGAATTTCTGGCTCAGAGACATTGGGGAACTTCCCTGAGCTCAGTCAGCTAACTCATGGTTGAACTGTAACTTCAATTCAGATTTCTAGACTCAGATTGGATGATGTTATAGCTATGCTATCCATAGAGACAATTGCTTAGTAGAGATCCAGTAAAAATGACAGGATCAGCCAAGGTTTCCTCCTGTGGTTATACTGCTTACACAGTGCTACATTTTGGCATTGTGATGACCATTGACAGTAGTCTGCCTCTGCCTGTTTTCATTTACCTTCAACTCAGAATGGTGTCAGAATAAAGATGGCCACATGGCGTCTACATGTAGCTCAACCAGTAGGAAATGAATTGTGTGATATTGCCCTTTATTAGACAGTCATCTATATTACTTTATTTTCAATTTCTAATGGCATAGAGGTTTGTTATTCAAGAGTAAGATTCTAATAGTATTTACTTGAGAGACCCTTGACAATTGTTATTCTAAGTATTGCACGGATCATGAAATTCATAATTCATTTTTAATCACAATATACTCAGATATTCAGTTCTGAGCTGCATGTAATGTGTACTACCAATAGAGCTGGCCCCTGCATAACTGTATTCTCCCAAAGAATACGTGATGTAGAAACAATAACCTCTAGGGGGAGCTCAAGTCTTCTCTCTCATACCACTGGGGTAGAAATGGACCAAGGGCAAGAACTTCATTGCAGGGTCAGATGGCCTTTGATTATGTCTAGCCTCGAGGTTAGAGGACTCTTGCTTGTGCCTGATGGGGGTCCTTCTGACCTTTTCTTGGGATACAATCATTTGAGAATTCTACCAAGCAGATGATGCACGGTAGGGGGTCTTTCCGTACCCAAGAACCTGGCAGGAACTGGGTGAAACAGGGAAAGATGACTTGTGGCCATACAGTGATCCGGGCCTTAGGCTAGGAAAGTGATAGAAGCCTGTGACTTGTCACCCCTAAGCTCTGCTCTCCAGACTGGTGGATTCCATAAGAGACACAGTGCATGAGTCCTGGGGTCAAATCTATACAACATTATGAATTTACAGCGGCACTGAACTTAAGATCTCTGTGCCAGGCTCTCAGAGGAACCTAATATAGTTGTATGTGGTCACAGTGGGCTAGTTTTGTGGACTTGGGAATTAGGAGATCCAGTTGGAGTCTTCATTAGTAACATAACATAAACTAATGCAGAAATCCAATTTATGGCACAAAAAAGATATCCTGAGAAAATATGCATGATATAAACATAAATGTAAGGCTGTGTTTATGCAAATGTGCCATAAAATTTATACATTAGGGAAAGTTCCAAATAAAGCATTATGAAGGAAAATAGAACTACAAGGCCTCCAACCAAATAAATGCACACAGCACAGAATCCCACGGTGAGTCCTGCCCTGAAAGCTCAAGCCGAAACTACAGGTTTTCACTGAGGGCCTCTGTTGGCTCAGTAGATCTTTGGGGAAGAAGTTTATTTGATGGAGTAAGAGACTTCCTAGGGAAAGGAACAAAAATCAAATCTTCAGCCTCTCTGACCCTTTCCTTCATTTGAACTCTCTTAAATCTGACCCAAAGACAGGACTTGGAGGATTGGAGACAATGTGTTTGGGCAGGCAGGAGGTGAGATGCGTGAATGGATCACTGCTCAGAGCAACTGGGATTCAGTCTTATGGAAACAGGTGAGTCACAGGCTCAGCAGGAGCGCTCTGGAGAATTCAAGGGAAACACAAATTCCTATTACTCACACAGTCAGGGCTTAAATCCAGGGGCACCGGCTTGCCTGTCGTTTTGGTTTGCTCCGGTGGCTTTGGAGAGTGAAATCGGAGGAAACGGACAGATCTCAAGGCCAGGAGCTGTCAGTGTGCTGAAGACTGAGCAGGCCTTCAGGACTCAAGAGTTCTGAGGGACATGAGACAAGGCATCAACAATATCCTCGTGTCAATACCGAGGCTAGTGGAGATGACCTGTAAGGCTGCTCCCACAGCTGGCGTTCAGTGATTTTTCTTGTCATTTTCTCTCTGTTGGCAATGTGTTGCCCACCTGTGGAAGTCACTACGAAGAAAGATGCTTGTGTCCACTTGGAAGGAATACTGTAGCGTCTGATATCTGAGTGGACTTTTAAGATACTGTCTTCAGTGGAGTGTCTCAGAAACAAACCCTGCAATGAGTTTGCAACCCGGGGAAGTTATGGGGGAAATGCTTCCTGGGGAGTGAGGAGAGAGTGGGACTGAGAAGGATGCAAAGGCAGGCTTCCATGTCAGGGAAAGTTCCGGCCTCAGTCTGATGCCAGGGATCAGGACTGTAATTATACCTCAAAAACAGCAGTGACTCCAGGCAAGAGAGCAGGGTTTTCATAAACCCTCACCCTTTAGTCATTGAGTAACAGCCACCTCAGGGGAACAAAAGATCCCAGGCATTTCCCATTCTCTGCAAACATCGGCAGAGTGGCTCTAAGTGCCTGAAGATCTTCTTTAAGGAGAGCAGGTGTGGGCGGCTAGAAGTACAGGCACAATGAAGCTGGAGGGCTCAAGGAAATGGGAAAGGACTATGTATCCAAGGGGGCCACAGTGTCTGCTACTTACTAAGAGCACAGAAGCAGCAGTGATGTGGGTGTTTCTTCTGTTCTGATACAGATTTACAAGAATAAGACTCCACAAGGCCTGTCCTTGGCCCATTCTAGTGCTGCAGACAGTTGACACTCAGGAGACTTAACACAATAGAACTTAAATTCCCAGAATGCCATGATTCAAAAGAGGGCAACATGGGAACTTTTATAGGATGGAAATTCCAACTTCAGAAGTCTAGGAAGAATGGCCCCAAAGCCTTTTGCAGACTGTGTGGAAGCTTTTCAAACTGAAGTAGGTTTGGGACTAAAGACAGTAAAAATATTTCTGAAATGAAGGGATAAATCTAGCTATGCAGAGATGCAGCACAATGCCATCATAAAAAATCCACTTTTGTCCATGCCACAGCCCTGAACCTCCCGTGCACTAGATCAGAGACCCTGATAAATCTGGGCTGCTAGAAATGCCAGCCAGCTCATATGTTTTCAGTGAGCAATGACAGGGAGCCAAATTGCTTTATTCCGATTAGGGAAGGGCCTCTGACTGTAAAATATACTGTGTGAAAAAAAAATATTGAGTTTTAGTTCGCTGACACATCAATTTAAGAGAGTTATAGCTCTCACACGGAGGCCAAGCAGGTATCTCTCCACATGTATGTGCAATAAAAATTAATTGTGGCCTTTTATACAGGGCACTATTGTACTTGTGGGATCAGAGGGTGACCTGCGTGTCACCTCCAGTGGCAAGTCACGACACTAAGGGTGTTGGCTCTTCTCTGGGAAACCTCAGAAGAAACCAACAGCAAAATCCATGAATGAGTTTTGTGCATGAACTTTCTGAATTTAGAAAGAGATACACAGCCATGTTCGACTCACCATTTCCTAAAGCATTTCATACTCGTGTTTTATGGGGTTGCCATGTGTCTGCAGTCAGGATCCCAACAAGAAAATAGAAAGTTCTCCAAGGCTTTCAAATTGATTCAGGAAATTGACTGCAGAGGAAACAGAAGAGAGAAAAAGCCAAGCAGAGAATGATGAGACAATCCAGAGGTTAGTGACCATCAGAAACAGCTTCCATCTTGCGTGCTCGGGAGCATAAGAACAGAGTGCAAAGATTGAGCCCAACGTCTGGAACTTGAACCAGAGCTTGAACCACTCTCCAGCGTCAACTGTGGCCAAGAAAGGAAGGAAGGGGATTCCTTGTGGGACCTGGAGATGCCATGGGACGCAGAGGACTGAAGCACCATGGCTTCTCCATTCATTCATTCATTCTGCTCTGCAACCTTCCACCACTGCCTCTCATTGACCAGACTAAGCTGGCAGACAAAGGGTTAAGGAAGCCCAGAAAGGGCAGTGTTTTGCAATGCAAGGCATGGCAGGGGAAGAGTAGAGAGTGGAGCTTAGAGTGAAAGGACATTTGATAGTCACAGCCTAGATGGAAAGCACCCTTAGCATCCCGAGTTGACAGGTCTGTAAGGCTACTACTGACTGTGATCGGAAAGGAAGAGGAGTGAGCCTGGTGTTCAGTTCCTAGTGGAGTGCAACATCTGCAGGTTGAGTGTTGTATCTGATTGGGATGGAGCAGTGGCAAGTCCCCTCAGAAAAGGCTTCTGCGTGAACAATAGACATGCCACATGCTAAAAGGATTCCATCATATCAGGAGTAGGACAGCACACCTCCCCTCCTGGTGAGTCATCTTTTTTACTGATGCCAGAACAGTAGGCTTACAGCTTTGAGGAAGAATTAACTCGACTAAGAAGAAAGAATTCCATCTTTTTTTTTTTCAAAAGTAGATGGCAAGGTAAGAGAAGGAAGTCAGAAAGTAGACAAAGCAAGGAATTCCAGGATCTGGCTCGCCAGAGGACAGGGGTGCTATCAAGACTTTAACATATCAATGTAAGGAAACCAGAAGCAAATGGGCTTATTATTCTATCTACTATTGGCTCTCTGGAAGAAGTCCACCTCATGCACCATCATGGAAGAATCAAAGCAAAAATAATAAAAAAATAATAATAATAATAGGGCATCACGTGGGTGGGCAGAGCTGGCTTTGGATTGATCCTAGCTAGTACATAGTATGAGAATGATTCAAATGTACCCAAATCCCTCAGTATGGCATAGGTAACAGCTGGATTGAGAGCTCCAGGCAGGTGTGCATCCCCAGAGGGAAAGGTGACTCCCTGAGAAGGGCCCAAAGGAAGGAAAAGAAAGGAAACAAGAAGCAGATGAATTGTGTCGCTAAGAATGGAGAAGGTTTACAATACTAGCAAGAAGGTAGATACTGTTATCTGAACATGTGTGTGCCCCCCCCCCTCAAATTCAGCATCCTTGTGGATAGGATTAAGGTTCTTATAAAAGAATCCCGATAAAATCTCCCACATCTCCTATGATGTGAGGACACAATGAAAAGTTAGCCACTCAGCTGGCCTTCAACAGGCATCAAATCTTCCAGCACCATTCATTATCTTGGACTTCCCAGCCTCCAGAATTGTGTAGAATAAATCTCTGCTACTTGTAAGTCACTCCATCTACAGTATTTTTTTTTGTTATGGCAACCCAAAGGGACTAAACCAGATGCCAAGAATGGGAAGGCCAGGGCAGACTCGATGCCCTACTCATGCAAGGAGGCCAGACATAAGTATTACCCATCACAGGCTTTAGCAGCAAATGCCAGTGTAGGACACCAGATGACCTGCCCCATGAAGCTTTCAACTACCAAAGAGCTAGAGTTCTTGATTCAAAGTGCTTAAATTTTAAAAATCCACTCTGACTTCACCTAAAAAATGAAGAGTCTCAACCTGTATCCAGTTCTCAAATGCTGATCAGCATTAGAACATTACAGAGTAGGGGAAGATGTGCTATTATGTTAAGGGACTGAAATTTGGGGATCGTTTACTGAGGCAGCTAACTTGACTCAAGTAGGTTATTGCCTTACTCAGCTCCCTTCCTGTATCTGCCTCAGAGTTATTAGAAAGATAACTAGAAAGATCTACACAAAAGAACTTTTAAAAACTCTAACATATAAAGTTATGTTACAGATGAAATAAATTTCTTCCAGAATACAAAACATCATTTAGAACTGAATGTTTATGTCCTCCCAAAATGTTGAAATCTAACCTCCAGTGTTTGCAGATGGGACCTTTGGGAGGTAGTTAGGGCGTAAGGATAGCACCCAAAGGAGAGAGATTAGTGCCTTATCAGTGCCCAAAGCACCTAGGATTCAGCGTCTTGTTCCCCAAAATGTCCTGCAACGCATGAAAATAATGCAGGAATTATTAGGCTGCAGAATATCCTGAACTTCTGGCCAAGAGAATAAAGGAAGCCTAAAAAAAATCCCAGGAACAGATTGTCAAGAGACACAGGCTGTCCTCACTGAGAGCTTCTACTTCTAAGTCTGAGTCTAATAAAAAAAAATAAGTTTTTAAGAGTAACAAGTAAATGATCAGACCTTGAGAAAAAGGAAAAAACTCAGAAATCTCTCATTCTCTTTCCATTAAGTAAGAATACAAAACATTGGCTGACTACAATCTGTAAATTAGTCCTCCCTAGGAACTTGACCCTGCTGCTACCTTGATCATGGATTTCCTAATTTCCAGCACTGGGAAAAAGAGATTCTTATTGCTTATAGGTTAACCAGTCTATAAAATTTTGCTATAGTAGCCCAAATTAAGACATATGCCTAGTATCCTCCTCTTCTATAGTAGTGCTATGACATCATTTTGAGTTCTGTGAACCCTGTGTGAGGAAAGGGTATAGAGGAGGAGAGGGAGGAGCCCTGCTTCTATCCTCTCCTAGACAGTCTTGAAGGGATCTTGGGATCTCTCTCCTTTGTTATCCTTGCATGAATTTAGCCACCAGCATTCCTTCCTCTTCTGCTCCTGGAACTGTTTTCCCATGAAGACATCTCTGAGGATGTAAGACTGATCCACAACAGAAGCAGTTGTTGTGACCCTCAGTTCCAGTAAGAGAAAAATGGGGTTCAGTCATCAGGATCCACACTGACCTGTATTTCTGAATTCCTGTAGATACCGGTATTCTAGCCTGGTACCTCACTGTCAGCTTCCAATAGATACAATCAATGACTTAGGTAGTAATAATGTCAGGGCACTTGGAAGGACCTCCCTCCAGATATTCACTTTCTAAAATGACCCTCCCTGGCCTATTGTGTTGAGTTTTGCTGTATTAATATGAAAACATTAATTGTAGATGAGAGGAGAGCATTAAGTTGGTGCTCAGTGTAACTACTGCAGAGCAGGATAGCGACCAGAGTTCTTGCATCCGTGTCAAAGAATTAGAGCAAGGGATTTGGAAGATGAAGTGGAAGGAGGGACAGATGTAGAACAGACACAGAAGGCAAAGCAAGGTGGGAAACCAAGGTGAGGACACAGGAAATGAGAAAGATAGTTTCCATGGAAAGAAACAAAGAAATAAAGGGTGATATGGAGGAACGAAGCCAAACTAGGCTTGCTTTCCCCAGGGGCCATCTTAACTATCTCAAGTCAAATACAAAGAACAAGTACCTAGTGCTATCTGGAAGGCAGGCATCAATTTAAGAGTTTTGTATCCTCAAAGCAATCTTTAGGGTGGTAAGCACTGTAATTATCCCCTTAAAAGATGTCGAGCATCACTTGCCCAAGGTCATAGAGATAATAGTTGGTGAGCTGGGACTTGAACCTGAGAAGTCTCACTCTGGAGGCTATTCTCTTAACCATTAAATTATATTCCTCCTCAAGTTAACAGACTTGAAACTAACAAATACT
This sequence comes from Peromyscus leucopus, assembly GCF_004664715.2. Classification (NCBI taxonomy): domain Eukaryota; kingdom Metazoa; phylum Chordata; class Mammalia; order Rodentia; family Cricetidae; genus Peromyscus; species Peromyscus leucopus. The sequence goes on along the minus strand of NC_051083.1, from coordinate 13,858,702 downwards.
TTGAGGGGAACTTTATACAAAGCATTCTAGAAATTGGAAAGATACAATCTTCACTCTTCCTCAAGGAATTTCTGCTATAAAGAAGACCAGCCAGCCAGTGCTGTGAGGGACTTGGAGACAGCCGTACAGAGTGGTCAAGGAAGGGAGGTAGCAGCCATGAACCTGATTCTCAGAAAGAGTAACAGCAGGCATCTGGCTTGGGTTGGGGATCAGACTCTTGTCCTGGATGAGCAAATACAAGAAAGACCAAAGGCTTCCAGGGATGAGGGTGAGAACCTGGGGACAGGGTGAGTCACTGAAATTGACATTCAGAGCAAGGCTAAAGCTGGAAAGCACTGCATCCTTCAGGAATGATGTCTTAGCATGCATTACAACTCCCACCTAACCCAAAGGATACTAGACATTTACATTTATGAGTCAAGAATATTCTGGTTTCAAGTGACAGAAACTCAGCTCAAGCCAGTTTAAGGAGAAAAATAGAAGACACCAAGGCCTATTCTGGATGTTTAAGCAATATTCTATTTTCTCTTTAAATATCAGAATAATTGTTTTGTGAGAATTTCCCCATATGCTATATAGCCACATGGTAGTTAGAGAGTCCTTAGCACCTACACATAACATATAAGATTCGTGTGTGTGTGTGTGTGTGTGTGTGTGTGTGTGTGTGTGTGTGAAGTATCTTCAACAAACTCATGTATTTGAAGAGCTTGTCCCTACCTGGGGGCACTGTTTGGGAGTTATGGAGGCTTTGGGAGACAGGACCTTCATTAGCAAAGTGGGTTACCAGACATGAGTCTCCTGATTCTGGCCTGAGTTCTCTACTTCCCACCTGTCATGATGTGACCAACTGTCACACATTCTCACCAATAGGTGCCAAACCATTTTCACAGATATGCCTTCCCTACCATGATGGACCCAAGTCCTCTGAAACCATGAATGAAATTAAGTTCTTCCTCCTTTAGAAAAATAATTTCTTTTAGACACATCTAAGAATTCCTAATGTTGACCTGGTTTCCTTTCACTGATTTCCTCTGCCTCCCCAGATCTGTCCAGTGAAGCCCATCAGGTCCCCATCTGCACACTGAGCATGGTCCTGGGTCCCAAAACTATCTGTTGAGGCCAGAGGCTTTCTATTGCTCTTGGCTTTTATTCTACAATCACATGTGTCCTGGTGTGGAATCAGTCCCTGGACCTTCATCAGGCTGGCCAGGAGGGAGGAAGCCTCCTGGTTCTGCCCTCTAGGCCTCAGGTTGAACACCTGACAGGAGGCGGACCACAGCCCTGGTTTGTGGAACCATGCCGTAACAGCGTGCTTTGTTGTTAGTCTAGCTCACCTCTCCCTGCCCTTTCCCTACCAACAGAAACCCAGTTTTGTCTGGGAGCAGGGCACCATCCTCAGGAATTGGACAAGAATGTATCTAAGGCAATTACAATTTTCTTCTCCATTTTCCCCAGCCTCCAAGTCTTGGCTGTCACTAGGACCTGATTCATTCCAGACAAGGAGATGGAAGACTTCGATGGGGAATGCTCTGGAAATGTTTTTTTTTTCTTTCCTCATATAAGTTTAGGCAAGGTTTGCCTGGCCCTCCTCTTGTTTTCTCCATGTCCGAATGCAGGCTTGATGTGTATGGCTCCCACCCTAATTCATAGCTTCTGAACAAAACAGCGTCTTTGTCGTCTTCTCTCCAATTCTTCTCCTTCCGCAGGTTACTAGTCCCATGATTCTACCTACATCCAAGCAAAGCCAGCAGCCATCCTTCAGCACCCCACCTCCAATCAATCACTGAGTCTTCATCTTCTTCTTAGCTAGCTCTTGAATCAGTTTCCTCTCCATCTTCAGCACCACTTGCCTTAGATCAGATCTGCTCTTGCCTCACCTTGATTGCTGCAAGGCCTCCTGTCTGCCAGCTGCATCTCCTCTGAACTCTTCAATCAGTCCTCTAAATGTGAGCCTGAGTTTCATTTCTAAAATGCAAATCTGATCTGGTCATTTCTCTGCATAAAACCGTGCATTGTCTTCCAGCCTTGAACTTGACACCCTTCAGACCTGCCTTTTCACAGACACTTTAAGTTATGGCTCCTATGTGTTTACTTTCTCCATCCCCCTCAAAGGGACCTCCCACTGCCAGATGTATCAAAAGTAGTATAGTCTTGGAATTATCTCTGCCTGCTGCTGCACCTTCTGCCTGAGTTTTCCCTCAGATTCCTCTTCAATAACTCCTTTCTGACCTTTAAATTTCAGCTCCTCCATTCTCCCTCTCTCTGGAAGCCTTCCTCCCCTCCCTTCATCTGCCGTCCTCTTTTCTGCGTCTTCATCGACAGTGGAGCCTTCCACACCGATCTGTAATCTCGAGCTATTTTTATGGCTAATGCTCATTTGGATTTACTCACATGTTTACCCAGGTTCATCACTCATCATTGCTTTTCGTCTCCTACCGCTGCCTTCTGGCTTTCATTTCTAGGTTTCATCTCTGAAGTAAATCCTCTAGTAATTCTTTCAGTTAGGATCATAAGTGTAAATTCTTTCAGACTTTGTTTTAAAATGTCTATATTTATTTTACTCTCACTTTCTTTTTACTTTTTGTTATGAAAATTCAAATATAAAGAAAAGTAGAAAAACTAATATAGTGAATGTGCATATTCTCCATCTGGATGGAACAATTGTTAACATATGTCGTGTTTGCCTCATCTTTTTTTCCTAAGGTACTTTAAAATAGACTCCAGGCATCCTTGTATTTTATCCTGTGCAGAATAGTTCTCTTTCGGCCCTGTCACTTTCCCTACACTTCTATTTCCTTGAGAAGGTGAAATCTCTGGCTCTCGTGGACAATGGGACAGTCTACCAGAAGATCAAAGGAGTCAAGAGCTGGCAGTAACTGGGTTTTCCCACCGAAGCCCGTAGTCAGGACACCTGTAGCTGTAGACACCACCCTTCAAGTCCCAATAACTGCGTCATCCTCTGTCCTTTAAGACCCCAGTGACTGGAAACTCATGCAGCTCCGATGTGCTCCAAAATACTTTATTGTTTTCCCTACCGTCTGACTATGCTCTATAAATAGTCTCCCTTATTAAAGTGTCCTGTAGCATCTCACCTGGCCCAGAATTGTATACACTCTTAAGTACAGTCATATATCATGCAACATTTTTTTGCCAACAGCACACCACATATACTATGGTCCCAGAAGATTATAATGGAGGTGAAATTTTTTATAATATAGATACCTGAACATTCATTTTTATTGTGGCACTATTCACAGTAGCCAAGTTTCAGAGTTAGCCAAGGTGTCCTTCCGTGGATATATGGATCAGAAAACTGGAAAATTATTCAACCATAAAGAGGAAAGAAACCATGCTTTTGAGAAAGAGACAGAACTGCAGACCACCTTGTTAATAGAAGTAAGTCAGAATCAGAAAACAAATACACATGTTTTCTTTCATAGATGCAATCTGGATTTTGTTTTTAAGTAGAAGGGAACTAACTCAGAAAGAGGAGGATCAGCAAGAGATGGAGAAATACCAGGGTATTAGGAGGTGACTATAATCAAAGTGTATCATATATATATATATATATATATATATATATATATATATGTATATTAATGCCATGATGGGACACATAATTTTGTGCAATTAATCTATCCTAACAAGGAGCTGGAAACATGAACCAGCTGTTAAGAGAGCTTGATGCTCTTCCAGAGGACCCAGGTTCAATTCTCAGCACACTCAGGACAGCTCACAAATATTTCTAGCTCCAGTTCCAGGGGACCTGACTTCTTCTTCTGACCTCCATGGACACCAGGCATTGACGTGGTGCACACTTCTGCATGCTGACAAACACTCATACATGTAAAATAAATATATCTTTTAAAAATATAATATAATTTAAAAAGCCAAAAATTAACTTCTATTACCTACCAATGTCTTCCCCATCATAATGTCATACAATTTATTGATCATGTTTGTGGGGACATTTCAGTGAACAGGTCTGTTGCACTGCTAGCCACACAAAAATATAGCACATACAACTCAGTGCAGAATATTTACTGTTGAAATAAATAGCTACATTACTGGATTATGTATTTACTATGTAATTATTTCTTTCATTAATTTAAGGTGCACTTCTTCTCTTTGTAAAGAGAAAGTTTGCTGAAAAACCAGATGTCTTGTTACTCTGGCAACAGCCTCATACATCTTGTGTTTACTGAATCTCTTGATTGCATCAAAAGGTCACATGCATCCAGTGATTGTACTGTATGATCTAGGTTTGTGTGGATACACTCCATGTTGTTTGTACAATGGTAAAATCACCTAACAATCTGCTTTCCAGATTATATACCCATCATTAAGTGGCACATGACTCTCCTTCAATGTGTATCTCTTAAAAGAATTTTAAAACTTTTGGTGTGTGATTTTTTTTTTACAAAATAAAAATGGAATAGGAAAATATTGCCATTATCACACAAATTAACAAAATAAGACTAATTCCTTAACATAACACCCAAATTTTTCCAAAGGTTTTTTTTTTTTTTTTTTTGAGTTTTTGTTCAAATCAGAACTCAGTCCAAGGACCATATACTGCTTTTGGTTCTTTCTGTTAAATCACACAGAATCCAGAAACATTCTCCTATTATTTTCTTCCCATCTTAAACACCTTTGAAAACTGTACTTCACAGGTAATGTTGTCTATTTCATAACACGTGTAGGCATTTTGTGGCTTAAGCAATTCCTTTATTATAAAGCTGGTGTGAATTCATATTCCACAAGGTCTGGAATTCTTACAGAGGCTTTTTTCTTACTCTCTATAGCCCTAGGAAAAGCAGAAGAGGACATTTGCCGCTATCTCAGGCTTATGACAAGCCCTTGGATTAAAGCTAACTTTTGGTCACACTTCTAAAATGTGTTGGTGAGCATTCTGTTACTGTAACAAATGTCTGTGATAATATACTAATAAAGGAAAAAGATCTGTTTTAGCTCACTGTTTTGGAAGTTGCAGTCTGTGACTAGATGACCTCATTGTTTGAGGACCAAAAGCACATCATAGTGAGGAACTTCTGACAGAGCTAAGATGCTCAACTCGTGGTGGGGATGCAAAGAAAAAGAGGAAGAGGGATGGTGAGATGGCTGGTTCGGTAAACTGCTAGCTGTGCAAGCGTGGGAACCTGAGTTCAGATTCCTCATAATAGCCTGGCAGGGCGAAGGCAGAGACAGTTGGATCCTTGGGTCACTGACCAGCCAGCCTAGCAAATTATGAGCTCCAGGGTCAGTAAAAGACACTGTCTCATAATCCAAAGCATGAAATGATCATGGAAAATGCCTGACAGACCTCTGGCCCCAACACTCCATCCCACCTCCCACAGGTAACGTGTATATAACACACAGGGAAAAGAGAGAGAGGGGGGATATCAAAAAGCTAGATGTCACGATTCCCTCCAAGGCAGCCTCCATCCTGTAAAAACTGGAAGACCTCCCACCTGGCCCCATCTCAAACCTCATGCAAACTTAAGTTTGATCCTTCCATTTTGATGAGGGCCAGGAGCACTTTCTGACTCTATACCCCTGTTTATATGCTGATCTCAACTGCCTAAGGCCTGTAGTCTTTCTGACAGACTCCCTGGATGAATCAGTATCAGTTCATGTGTTTATTATTCTGGTTTAACTTTTTTATTTGATTCTGGCACCTCAGGAGTTTCATTTTCAGCTAGTTCTAATTTTTATAATATTATATTGCTACATTTACCCCAATGTCTAGGTGTTATTGTTATTGTCTCCTTAATTTATTCTCCCCATGTCTCGGCCTTAAGCACTTTAGGGGCATCATCTATGACAGATTCAATTCCATAGTCCCCAAATCTTGCAGATAGTAGGTACTCAGTCAATATTTTTACATGTTTAAGTGATTAAATTCAATTGTAATTGTGAAGTTTAATGTTTTCCTAGGCATGACTTTCTAATTAGTGTTTCCTTGTATGAAATGTTGTCATTAATGCTCCTTGACCTGTTGTATCACAGTCTCCTTGTTGACTTTCTATGTTTGTATCTATTCTTTGTACATTAGAAGAAAATATCCCATCCACATATTTACTATGCACATTCCTTTGTCTTCTTCTTTAATATGTTTTCTTATAATTTGTTTGCATATCAGAACATAACAGTTTATTTTGTTTAGTCTAAAAATAACACTATGTAATTTTATCTGTAAGGAAAAGAAACCTACTTGAACTAGGTCCTGTTTTATGCATACATAGATCTCTCTTTTTCTGTCATGAAAAGAGCAGGGAATGTGGAACCCAGAATGAAAACTGAGAAACAGAGGACCTCACTCTCTCAGGGATTGTGGTGGTTTGAATGAGAATGTGCCCTATGCACAGGTCCATGCATTTGAACAACTGGCCCACGGTTGGTGATGCTCTTTAGGGAAATGTATGAGATGTGGCCTTTCTGGAAAAAGTACATCACTAGGGGGTGAGCATTGAGTGTTTAAGGCCTCATCCTATTTGCTGTTTGTGTTCTCTGCTAGTGCTCGTGATTTGAGGATATGAGCTCGCAGCTTCCTAGTCCAGTTGCCTTGCCTCTGCCCTGTCATTATGGAGTTTTATTCCTCAGGAACCATAAGCCAAAATGGCTAAGTTGTCTATGTCATGGTATTTTATCCTTAGGTTGCTTTGGTCATGGTATTTTACCACAGCAACAGAAAAATAACTAATATAAGAGATGCATGGCTTCTTTAATTCAAGATTCTCCAATTGCCTCCTCCAGAATACCTCTACCTGAGACATGATTTGCATAGCCTATCAGAAACACTCAATTCCAAATCTACATGTCCCTGGCAAGTTTCTTTGTTGATGGGAACTAAACTACTCCTTTTGTTTCAGATTTCCTAAAGAAGGGCTCTGATTGGTCCAGCACAGCTTATGGAAGTCCTATGAGGTTTACCTCACCACTTTAAGGCAGATGATCTATTCAACCTTAAGCTGGAAGGTAGACAGGGTTCCTCAGCCTGCTACTGACTTGGCATGATGTAGGCATAGTGGGACCCTAGCAAGTAGGCATGGCCAGATCACCTACCTGATCTATCTAATGTAGATAGGAGTTGGGGGAAAACATGGACTTAGAGAATGAACAATGAATGAAAGAATGAACATATCTACAAGAGAAGCAAGAATGGTGAGGGATGATTCAGCATGAAGTCCTAAATGAGAATCACAGACAAATTCCCATCAGGATTGATAAGGCATGACTTTGACTGAATTATGATCTCACCTAATCCCATCCACTCTTGGAGACCCCAAGTACCTCTACCCTGGAGCCTCCAAGTACCTGTTCCTGTAAAAGCTGGAATGAGGCATAAGCCATAGAATCAATGACTGTTTAGCAGAAGATGGTGCCTTTGAGGCTATTATGGGCTTTATTTCCTTTGGCTTCATATTTTTGTTATGTGTGTAAATGTCTGTCTCCCTCAATAAATGTTACAATCCTTGAATGCCAGAAATGTGTCTCATATGACATCTCCATCTCTAAAACACCAACCAAACACCCTGTCATGTTCATATTTTACATGGTACCAGGTCCTGGTGTAGTACTTACTAGTTGTATGCCTTTAACCAATTCGACCACATTATACCTCACTTCTCCCATTTGTACACAGGGAGAACAACACTACCTACTACAGAAGGTTGTCAAGGGAATGAAATGCAAAGCAAAGAATTTGGAACAGTTCCGGACGTGCTCTAAGCTCTTAAGAAATGTCAGCCATTATTAAGAGGTGCTGTTTTCAGACAGAGTTGACTTTTGAAAAGCTCCTAAGGTATCTAATGGCTGTTCTCTGATTCAGCTTTGGTGTTTATCTGTCCCAACTGGGAAAGCAGTGATTGCACAGTCTCTTGGGCCCTGCTAGTATTCAGAGGTCACTTTGGAGGACAGAAGCTGTATCCAGTGAAAATCAAGTCCCAGACACAGTAGTTGTCACTGAGCTTCCATGCCAGCCTGCTGCCCTCAAATGGAACCCCAGCCCTTCCTGTTGGAGCATGCATCTTCATGCTGCCTGGGAGCTGGGTTCCTCTATACCAGCGAACACTCCCACTCTCCCCCACACACTCACTCACAGAACTTGGGGCATGCTGCCTGCTGCCTGCCCTTGCTCCTGTCACTCCTGTTGAGTCCTGGTCCCCCAGGGTCTCTTTGGCCCTGTTCCCAGCTACCCCCTCTACCCACCATCAATAATCTTCTATCCCTTGACTTTCCTCTCTCTCTCTGCCTTCCCAGGTGACAAATAACTCCCCTGGTGGAGCTTCCACGCGCATAGGAAAGAAGAAAGGACTTGTGCTCCCCCACCAAGTTATATGTGTGCATTTTAACAAGAGCTATTGGAAGATGCCCTGCCTTTACCTTACTCAAAGGAACAAATCCCATGGTGTACATTTGTCTTAGTTTCTTTCTTCGGGAAGCACAACCTAAGGCTAAGACTTGGGCACAGGGCTTTCAGTTGACAAGTGGTCCCTGGAACCTGGGGGGAGGGACCAGGGAGAGGGAGAAAGGAAAGGGAAAGCTAGCGTGGGTAGAAGGGCATTGCCATAGGCAAATTGGGCTTACTCTGCTTGGACACTGTGCAAAGTATAGAGAAGGCTTCCAGATTTGCCCACCTGAAAGAAGGGGGCAGGCACATTTAGCCCTGCTTCCTGTCTTCACTGGTTAAAGAATGCACCTGTAGGTGCCAATTTGGCATTTCTAAATCATAGTTCTACTGTGGCCAAGGCAGATGCTGCCTTTCCAGAGAGGTCCGAGGTGGAAAGTAGAAAGGTCCACACATGAGCTAGCTGCCAGCTCCAAGTACACATGAGCTTAAAGGAAACAGAACCCCTATCCAAAGTGTACTTGAGCAGGCAACGTTGCCCCTGGGTGTCGGAGAGCACAGAGAAGGTGAGGTGGGAGATAATGAGCACCAGCAGCAGCACTGGACGGGGAGGAGGCATGCAAGAGACATGCATGCACCTGATGGAAGTAGCCAGGGGGTTAGCAAAGAAACAAAAAACCTGTGCTCATCTACCACCACCTCCTTTACTGAAATGCCTAATGACCGGTTCCTAAATGACAGAAGAGGCCCCAGCCTGTACCACACACAGCTCCAAGCCCTGGCTTCAGCACAGTAGCCTTAACACATGACAGTCAGCCCACCGTGTCACAGTTGGGCTGGACTCTGAACTGTCGCATACTCAGATTCCACGGGGAGCTGTGCTTCTGCATCTCTTCTCACCCAAACCAACTCACAGCCAGATGAAAGGAACAGGAAGGGGGGCTCGCTCAGGAAGGCCCCATCTGGACGACCCATCTTCCTGCTTCTTTGGGTGATCCAAGCAACATCAGACCATCCCAACTTTCTAACAGGAGCTCGGATCTGAGTTTGATGGCAGGCCCTGTTATCAGTCGGAGCGACCTCAAGCTGGGTGACTGAAAACTGACATGCCTTCTATTTATTTATGAAATTTGTAACTGTGGAAATTAGCCTTAGAAGTTGTAGACCCGTTACTATTAGCTTTATCGTCCTCCTAAGACATACCCCGAGGCATCTTCCAGATTGAATCCTATTGTGCTTTGCAATAAACCCATAATTGATAATGCCACGGAGCTTTAATATGGATGGAGAAATGAAATCTAGAAAGTAAATACATTCAGAATTTGCTAGCAGGCTGAATTTAAAACTGATTTTCTGAACCTACCAGGATTATTCCTCCTCAATAATGATTTAATTTGAGTGAGCCACCCTGAGAGCTCTTGGGGGTGTGAGGAGGGAGGACACGTGGAGCCTTCCTTCTCACAGGGGCCCCTTAAAGAACTTTATCCTGCATTTTGCACCTGTAAGTTTGTGAAGATAAAATTAAACCTGGAAATTATGCATGATAGACCAGTAAATAACATAGGCACCCGGGCCCTGGCTGCTGCCTTAGTGGCCTGATGCAATCACCTGTCATTGACACTCTCAGCAGAGGGATGCTGATTCGAGTCATTTCTACAGAAGAGCAATTATTCTGTGTTCCTACATGAGATGGGCAGCAGCAGGGATGGCTAGACTAGAGAAGGGGGACCACCTTCCCATCTTCTGGCCCAGAAAGAGCCACCTGGGCAAGCCTCCATAGGTGGTCCCTATGACAGCCTCGTAGGAAAGCAGTGCCCTGCTGGACCCCTGAGGAAATCCATTTCCCTGGTTCCTAACAGGCGTGCAGGGAGACAGGAAGAGCAGACCAGATTGCCCCTCCTCTGAGTCACATTTCACCAAAGAATAGTTGGGCATTCAGCTGTCTACTGGGCAAGAGTTTGCGATTCAAAGTATGGATTCTGGGAAGAGGCTGCCAGGCTCAGGTCTCAGCTTTGTTACTTGCTAATGGTGTGACCTTGAGCCAATTATGTAGTCTCTCTCTGGACCCCTTCATTTTAAGTGGAGTGTGGAAGGCTCCTCCGCTCAGGTCGCTAACTGAGCTGGAGAAAAGCAGCCATGAAGGCTGTCAGGCCGGGTGTTCCTGGGATCAATGCTCCTGTAACAACAAACGCAAGCCTCACCAAGGAAAAAAGGTGCATTGTGCTTGAATCTCAACCAAAACTTCAGCAGAACTCCCTCCTGACGCTGGGATTACAGAGTTGGGGTTCCAGGGGTAGCCTTGTCTTGATCAGTCATTGTGTTCTTGACTCTTGAATTGAGCCATTCCTGAAGAGACCTAGAGCCTGGGGCCATCTGCAAGCAGCCCTTGAAGGAGGTGGGTAGAGAAGGGAAGGAGAAATGTTTCATTCCTAAACTGGGGGAGACAATACAGTTCTTATGGCAGAAAATCGATGCAGGGCCCTACTTCACAAGCTTAGGCGGCTTAATGCACATACAGTGCTCAAAGCAGTGTCAGAACAAAGTAGGTGTTGTGGAAGTGTGAGGTATTTTTATTGTGAAGCACTTTGACTTTTCCCCGTTTACAGGACCCGTGCAGTTGGTAATAACAGTGGAGGCAATTTTATGGGGCGTGTGCAAAAGCGTGTGAGAGAGAATGTTGAGGAGCGGGAGGCTTTTGTTCTGGGTTCAGCCAGTCCTACATTTCTTCTCAAGACTCATTGTGAGGGAACGCAGGCTTCCTGTGTGGAGGAGGAAACGCCCAGTAACAGAGGTGCCATGCTTCCTGGTGGCTATCTCTAAGTAAAACAGCGGAGCACACAAAGGTGGCAAATTGCTCTTCTGGATACACTGTAACAAAGTACTACTGATCAGAAGCTTAAACAACAGAAATGGATTTTCCCACAGGGCTGGACATTAGAAGTTCAAGGTCAAGATGTGAGTCAAAGGCCTCTCTCCTTGGCTTGCAGGTGACCACCTACTTCCAGAGTCCTTGCATGATCTTTTGTTAGCATGCACATCTATAGTGCCTTGCTGTATGTCCGAACTTCCTCTTTTGGCTTTTGGACCATCATTAGCACCCTCTCGTCTTCATTTACTCACATCTTTAAAGTCTCTATGTACCAAGACAGTCATATTCTAAGGTACTGGAGGTTAGTCTTTCAACATGAGTTGTGGGGGGTGCCCTTATTTCTTCCCACTGGGCCTGTTCATACCCTCTCAGCTGTCCTTCCTTGTTTCATTCCATCCCTCCCACCTCCCAGCCAGACACTCATCCATTTCCTCCTTTTAGCTCTATTAAAGTTGATCTTGTTATCATCCCATCTCCTCAGTGTTAGCTATGCTGCATGTCTGCTTTGCTTATGGCTTCAAACTCAACAATATGAAGGTACAAATGCATGAGTAAACTACATAGAGGGTTTTGTATTGTTTCGCTATTTTACAATAAAGACACTTCTTGGGGTGGGTGGAAGTTTAAGGGATTATGGAGTAACTTGTTGGTAGCAAGATGTAGAACTGTAGAACTAGCTGCTAAGAACTTTGACTCACTGGCTAAGTCACCTGGCCCTGGGTCTTCACATATTTTGTAGGGCAGATGAATCCTCTGAGGATCTTGTTAGAATATAGATTTCCATCTAGGAGGTCTAGATAAAGCCCAACAATCTACAGTTCTAATCAGCAGCAGCACATACTGATGCTACTAACCCAGGTGCTCCTTACAGGAGCAAAAGCCTAGACAATATGCTTTGAATTTGGGATGATTCCAGTTGTTCAGCTCTCGCTGGCTACCAGTGTTCTCTGACACAGGAAGGTCCTCACACTTTGGGGACCTCAAGAGTCTACCCAGTCTTTGGATCACTATCAGATCTATCTTTGATACAGGATGGAGATGAGAGAGAGGGCAGAGAGGGACAGAGGCAAGGAGGGAAGGACATCATCTCTCAGCTGAGGAGGTTGTAAAGAGTAATGCATGAGAAAAAAAGAAGAGAACATGGAGGTTCCCGAACACCACAGACTCAAATCAGGTGTAGACACTGACTGGTGAGTCAGTAAGGTCCCGCAGCAGAGCTGGATGTAGTAGAGCAGGCCACCCACCCATGACCTGAAATGGGTGGGTGGTCTAGGCAATGAGGGTGGGCCAGCTGAATTCAGGGACTGTAAGAAGATAGATGTTTCCCATGTGATCAACATATTGGGAAAGATTTTTAACCAAGCTACAGCTATTACCAAATGATTTGTTTCCTTTCCCACTTTTATTCAACAAAGAACTGTAAAACTATGAATTGGGGCTTGTAATCAGCACGGCCTGAAGTTTTTCCCCTGTTTTTGCCAAAGAGAACGTAATTTTAGCTCAAAGCCGTGATGTTTGACTTGTGAGCAGCCTGGTAGATTTCCTAAAGATAAATATGCAGTTCCCACTCATATTGTGGAAATACTGACATCAGCTGACAAATTCCCAATACTTACTCTTCAGTATTTTGGGTCAAGAGATGTCAGCTAGCATAGCTGACTCAATATGAAACACGTTTACATATAACAAAGTTTGAGCTCTGGAAAGGGAGAGGACATGAGGGACCCACCCTCTTTGTTTTTTTTTTTTTTTTTTTTTTTTTTTTTTTTTTTTTTTTTTCAAGACAGGGTTTCTCTGTTTAGCCCTGGCTGTCCTGGAACTCACTATGTAGATCAGGCTAGGCTTCCAACTCACAGAGATCTGCCTGCTTCTGCCTCCCAAGGGCTGGAATTAAGGGCGTGTGTCACCACCGCCCAGCAAAGGACATCTCTTTAAGGTCAGTGATTCTAATAGCTGGGGCGATCGGGTTGAGAATAACTGAATTCCATTCAATAAGCATCAATCAAACCTCTGCTTTGAGTTAGGCAGGATCTATGGTAGACTCTAGAAGATACTGATGATCAGCACAGGTCCCTGCTTCCAAAACTCCTAGTGCAGGCTGGTGTTAAGTGATGAAACACTAACCCAAATCAGTTTGGGATGCAAATGGTTCATTTCATCTTGCAGGTCACAATCCATCATTGATGGAAGTCAAGGCAGGAACCTTGAGGCAGGAACTAAAGCAGAGACCACATAGGAATGCTGATCATGTGCTTGCTTACTTATATATAGCCCAAGATCCCCTTCCCAGTAGTGTCAACACCCACAGTGCTGTGTCAATCATTAATCAAAAAAATGTCCCATAGACATGCCTGATGGGGCAATTCTTCAATTGACGATGTTCCTTCTTCCCAGGTGACCCCAGTTTCTGTCAAGTTGACAAAAACTAAAGCACATCTGGGAAGCTGGCGCTTGAGTTGGCATTGAACCTACCTCCCACCAAATGACTCAGGACCCAAGACTCTTTTGTGGGGCTTTCTACTTTCTTCTGAGATTTTTCTTGACATCAAGCCAAAGTTCCACTCTTCACTCACGCATTCACTTCCCCGTCACTCGCCTTTCATCCACATCCTTTTTGTGTGTTACAATGGCTGCTCTAACCAATCTACTACTTATATAGTGACAAACTATTGATAAAATCAACTTACAGGGGAAAGGTTTATTTGTGCTCCTGGTTTCAGAGATTTCAACCCATGCTTAGATGCACCACTGCTTTTAGGCACAGTCATTTTGGTTAAAGAGCACAGCAGAGGAAACTTGCTCACCATATGGTGGTCATGAAGCAGGGAGAAAGGAAGGGGTCAGGAACAAGATAGGCTCCTGGAGGAAGGAATACTCTAAGTGAACTACTTCCTCCAATCAGGCCCCATGTCCTAAAAACCCAAAAAGCTACAAACTCATCAATAGATTAATCCATCCTTTATTAGCAACCTCATAATATAATCATTTATTAATAGTCTTACCAAGAAGGGACTAAGCTTTCAGCACATGAGACTTTGTAGGAGATATTTCACATTCAAGGTCCACTACCATCCATCCACGTACTTGTTCATCCTTATTTATCCATCTTCATACATCTCCCCCTCCTGCTTGCCTTCCATTTCCATTCTATATCCATTGATGTGTTACTCTCTGATCACTAGCCACCAACCATCCATCCCTCCCACCCACCATCCAACAAGCCTCGAACTCATCAGCATGCTCATTGTGTTGGTTAGGTTCTTGTAATCTTGACACAATCTAGAGTCATCTGGGAAGAATGAACTTTAATTGAGAAAATTCCCCCCATCAAATTGTTCTACAGGCAAGTCGTGGGAGCATGTTCTTGATTAATGACTGATGTGACAGAGTTCAGCCCATGCAGGATGTACTACTCCTGGACAGGACATCCTGGGTTGTATAAGAAAGCTGACTGAGCAACTTAAGAAGAACAAATGAGTGAGCAAGATGCCTCCAGAGTCTGTGATGTGGCTCTGGCCACCAGAGTCCTGCCATGGATTCCAGCCTTGCTTTTCCATCATGATGAATGGCAATGTGGAAATGTCGGCCAAATAAACCTGCTCCTCCCCAAGTTGCTTTTGGTCATTGGTGTGTATCACAGCAATAGAAATCAAATTTGAGACACTGATCTTCCCACTGACCAATGTGTCCTTCCCACCACCTAACCCATGCTTCCTTCCACATACCACCTTCTTAGCACCCATCCACCTATTTATATATCATTTAGATTCTTTATTTTTGTCCTTTATTGAGATATAGAGTAATAGTAGGTCCTAGTCTATAGCCTCTCGATATTAACAATTTAATATATGACAATAATAGCATTTTATAAATGCTTTACTAGCGAAATAGAACAGGAATAATTAATGATTAACTAACTTGTGGCATTGGAGAAGGATTGGCAAAGAAAGAGCACCTTTTACCTGGATCTAGAATATGTCAGTTATTTTTTGGCAGAGACAACAACTTACATGAGGACTTGCTGGTGTGAAGGAGTACTTTTGTATTTAGGAAGTAGTCATGAATGTCCAGTACCTATGATGTCGGAAATAGCAGATAGTCTGGTGCAGATAAGGCTGAATGGGTTATCTGGGACTAGCTTTGAAAAAGATCTTTAGTCCCATGTTATGGACATTAGACTTCCTTCCAAAAGCCAGAGTTATTAAAGTGCCGTCATCGTGATTTGTGCTTTGGAATAATCTCTGGCACCAGTCATTAAGCTGAGACAGAGGAAGAGGACCAGAGGCAGAAAAACCAGTTAGAAGGCTATTGAATTACTCTAGATAAGAGATGACAGGGATCTGGCTATGGGGTTAGAAAAGAGATGACAAAATTTGAAAATGATTTAGATGGTTGAGTCATTTACATTAGTGGGGCCTCAGGATTGACAATGAGGGTACTTGCTGAGATGGGGACCTGAGTTAGAATTAAATGATGCAGCCAGAGGACAGGAGATTCAAAGAAAAGCGATCATCTAATATTGCCTGAGTGACACTCAGGTGGATCAAGAAATATGGGAGCAGGTGTGTATTTGGTGCAAATCTCAGAAGAACCATTCAATTGTATGGGTGTGTATATAAGCAATAAAGAGATGCAGAATGTAGGGGAGGACAAAAGAGAATGGTGAGTAACAAGAGCCCTTAGGGTAGCAACAGAGAATATTCACCAATGAAACTGAGAAAGCACAATCCAAAACAGCAAGGACATGATCGCTGGAGTTCCCAGATGTCAACAAGTAAAAAGAAGTGGTTTTCATAAATATTACCCCTATTGTGTGCACAATTCTTGTTGGCGTTTAACTTTCTAGTTTGAAATTAGTTTTGATTTAATAAAAAGTTTCAAAACTCCCCATTCCCACGTTCCCTCATGCTGCTTTCCACAATTTTAATGACTCACATAAGCTTGGTGCACTTCCTAGCACCAGAAAAATAATATCAGTGCAACTCTGCTGACCAAGCCGATCCCCTTAACAAGGCCAACTTTTCTCCAGGTATCCCTTTACATCTGGCCCGGGATCTAGTCCTTGCCCCTGTGTTGTATCTGGCCATGTCTCCTTAGTCTCCTCTAATGATTGATAAGAGAAATTTGAAAAGAAATGAATGTCCCAAACCAACAGATGTAGACAAGGCAGGGGCATGCATCAAAATGTCATTAGCTTTTGAATTGCTAGGGTGTATTGCAGTTATTCTTGTTGCATAGTGAATTGACCCAACACTTAGTGCCTTAAAGACTGAGCAATGGTGGTGTGCTCCTTTAATCCCAGTACTCAGGAGGCAGAGGCAGGCAAATCTCTGAGTTTGAGGCCAACCTGGTTTACAGAGTGAGTTCCAGGAAATCCAAGACTACATAAAGAAACTGTCTCAAAAAAACAAAACACACACACAAAATCCCCAATAATCATTGTCTCTCACTGTTTAGAACATGGCGCATCAGAGATAACTTGTGTCCACTCTACGATCTCTGTGTTTCAACAGAAAGGTTAAGACTCTGGGTGTAGAATCACCCAGAAACATTTTCACTTTCATGTCTGGCAGTAGAAGCTATTTCTTGGCTGAGAGCTTTGTTGAACTCTTCGCCAGGTCCCTACCTGTGGATTCTCTCTGTGGCTCCTGGGTTTTCTCAAAGCATCACAGCTCAATTCTAAAAGTTAGTATCCCGGAGTGTGGAAGCTGCATCCTCTTTAATGAACTAGCCCCAGAAGTTACATATTAAGGCTTCTGGCATTCAAGAGGAGAGGATGTTAGTCCCATCTTGATGGAGGGAGTGTCCATTATAAGAAGAGCAGGTGGGATAGGAATCGCGTGGCTGTCAATCTACAAAGTCTTCAGGCTTCAGGCATACAGTGGCAGGGAAGTCCTACTAAGAAGACCACAGATCAAGAACAACAGGGAAACAGAGAAAACATGCTGCAGGTTTTTGCAGGTAAGTTGGCATTATAAGGACACAGAACATGGAAGAGGGCGTATAGGAAGAGACTTTATTTTGGAGAGAGAATTTGAGTGTGCAGAGAAGGTTAGAGTGAAGAGATTATGGAAGGAAATAACTGATGAAGCAAGTTCCCTAAGAAAACCAAGAGGGACTGGATCACAAAAGTACTAAAGCAACAGGCCCTGGAGCCAGACAGTCTGGGATCAAATCCCTGAGTGGCCTTGAGCAAGTTACTTCTTTCTATCTCAGTTTCCCCAGTTCAAATAACAAAAGAAGCTACCCAGAAAATCATTTAGAGTTGTTTGGGTCTTAAATAAATGGAGATATTGGAGCTGCGGCTTGTAGAGAGGAAATTGCTTGGGCATGTTAGTTGCACGTAACTAACAGTCAGAAAGGGAAGTGCTAATCTGAATATGGAAAAGAGATGTTCTTGTCAAGAAAAGGGGCTATTTTCTTCTGAGCAGGATGGAAAATGGGAAAATGTAAAGCTTCAAGGGAAGACACAATCTGGAGAATTTGTACATTATCTTGTCTCAGTTTTCCCTTTGAGTTGCTAGGAGACTAGGGCACCTTTCATGATGGAAAGGGCTGCTTGGGAGGGAAGGAGTTCAGCAATGGGCATTTCAAGAAAAGGAAGGTGGTAGGAAGGGGTGTGTGGCTCAGAGCAGGGGGAATCCGAGGAAGGACTAGAGGAGGCCACTCCTTGGCAATTGTCCTGCTGAGATGACTCGAGTTCCCTTTCTTGTATCCTGATTGTCAATCTGATTGGGTAGGAAAGTCCCTATGAAATCAGTATAACATAGTTCTGGGTGTGTCTTTGAGGGAGGGCATTTTCAGAGACCCTTAACTAAGAGGGAAAGACCTGCCTTAGGTGTAGATGGCACTTGCCTGTGGGCTGAGGGCTCAAATAGAATTAACAAGGAAGGAGAAAGTCAGCAAATGCAAGTATTCTCTCAGCTTCCTGGCCACTATAACGTGAGCTCCTCCCTCCGAAACCCTGGAGGACACAAAACCTTCCTCCTTTTAAAGTGTTTCACTCAGGGATTTTGTCACCTTGTTAAAAAACTGACCACCACAGGTACAATACTGAGCTCTTCTTTAACAGGGTGGTTGGGCATCCAGAAGCAGGAAGTGGAGGTCTGGTGGGCAAAATACTAAAGATACTGAGAAGGCCATGAAGCTCCTGACTTTTGGTGTGGTCCAAGCCTGTGTAAGTAGACAGAATAGAGAACTTTCTCTGAGAGTAAAGGGAGTGCCAAGGGCCTGGCAGACACAGCTTCAGCAGGTCTCAACCTGTGAGTCGCAACCCCTTCGGGGGTTGCCTATCAGATACCCTGTGTATAAGATATTTACATCATGATTCATAATGGTAGCAAGATTACGTTTACAAACTGGCAATGAACGTCATTTTATGGTTGGGAGTCACCACAATATAAGGAACTGTGTTGAAGGGTCACAGCATTAGGAAGGGTGAGCACCGCTGGCTTCCATTCAAGAGTGAAAGAGGAAGATGACAGAGTCTGGGGATCTGAAAAGAATGTGTTCCTCACAGCCATTCACTCACACAGAACCTGACTGGAGAAAAAGTGAACCTTGATTATCCTTTAGAGTTCTACCTTTACCTACCTCATAACTTGCATTTTCCATAAAGCTTTTGGCCTCTGTGTGCACACAAAAAGACAGATGGGGAAGCACACGTGCGCGCGCGTGCGCACACACACACACACACACACACACACACACACACACACACACACGGCCTTACTAGAGTCCTCTAATCTTTGCATTGCTATAGAAAGAGAAGGACTAGAAAGAGTGCGGAAGGCAATCAAAGAGAGACCCAGGCTCGAGGTACCAAGAAACACTGGGCCTTTGAGTAACTCTGGGGCCCTTGGTGCCTCTAGGATCTCACATCTCAACGTGTGACATAGGGAGAGTTATTTCCATGTCACATTTCCCACAGTCTTGTCACCTGGCATCTCTTGCCTGGGTGGTCTCGATATAAAAACAACCTGAAAGCAAAACAAACCAGAAAAGTGAGGAAGCTCACATTCATTAAGAAAAGCCACCATCTCCCCCACTAAAATGAACTCGGCTGATCTTTGTCGTTGGTTGATGGAAGAAGAGAGAGCAGGAAGGGGAAGACAGCATCACCTGGATTCAGAGCATTCTTCATGACCCATGGAGCTCAGTGACTGCGTGAAAGTAGATTCTTTGTGTTATGTGAGTAATAACTACAATCATGAAAGTGCTCGTTTATTGAGCACTTACTATGTTTTGGGCACAATGGTAGTATTTGCACACTTTCCTATTTATTACTTATAACATTTCTGTGATATAAGTGATGTAATTCTCATTTATCAGGGGAATCTTAAAGACTAGATTACAAGATTACACAGTAAGTGATAATATGAGAGTTTGAACCCAAGATTATTCAGTTCTCTAAATCCATGTTCATTATCAGAGCAGCATGAGGAAATTTGGAAAAGAAGAAAAATTCCCCCAAAGCAGCGTTGTGACACGGTGTTTGGATATGTTTCCTCTTGCTTCTTGTCGTGTTTTAATTTGTGTGTGTGTTGTGAGTATGAATGTATATAATTATCGCATATTGCTTTGAGCAAATTTTCCTCCCCTTTCCTGTTAACATTATACAGCTTTCCTCTACCCTAGTGCTATCCAGTCTTCCCAATCATTATGTTGAAAAGATTCATAAGTTTTCATCTGGTAAATATGCCACAATTTATTCTATCAGTCCCTTGTAGCTGAAAGTCTAGATTTGGGTATTTGCCACGCTGCTGCTCTGACATTGTCATGCATACAGTGTTTGTCAGATTTATGATCATGTCTTTAGACTAGATTTCTTTGGATAGAAGTGGAATTGCTGAGTCTAGCCATATGAACATTTTTATGGATCTTAATTTGTATTTACCAAGTGCTTTCCCAACATAGCTGTATTAATTGACATCGTTGTAAGCAATAATTTCACCACGCCCCCAGCAGCACTAGGTAAGTTTTTTTTTAGGTGATTTTATTGGGGGAAATGGCACCTCATTACTTTAATTTGCAATTATTTTCTTACTAATGAGGCATGACATTCTTCTGAATGTTTGCGAACTAGTTGTGCTTTCTCTTTGGTGAATTATTTGCTCTTGCTCTTTGCCCATTGGAATAATAGCAATCAACTACTTTTGCTTTCCTCCATTTGCTAGTCCCTGTAGGAGAAAGATACTGGCTGAGAGGGTTTTATAAAGATTGTGCACATATCCATCATAAATGTATGCAAATATTTTAAACTACAGATAGCTACAAAATTCAACTTACTGATCAGGGCTTGGTAAATTCCTGATACCCATAAATGAGGATCTGAGATCAGATCCCCCAGAAACCACATTAAAAACCAATTCATATCAGTAGCCCCAGCAATTGGGAAGCAGAGACCAGAGGGTTCTCAGGGCTTGCTGGCCAGCCAATCCATCCAAACTGAGAACTCCAGGTTGAGAGAAACTCTGTCTCAAAAAATAAGGTACAGAGCAACTAGGGAAGACATCAGACACTAATCCTGGCTTCCATATACCTGTGTACATATGTACACACACACACACACACACACACACACACACACACACACATGTACATGTTCACACATGTATGTTAATGTGAAAAACTAAAGTAAACTTGTTTATCTTTTCTTGTGTTTTCTGTTATTTCATCATGTAGAAAGTTATTCTTCCTCCAAGAGGCCTTCTAAATACTATTTGCTTCTGGTTTTCCTATCACATACCTCTTTTCAAATTTTCTTTAACCCATGAGATATTTATTTTATGTATATAGTCAAGGGGGATAAGGAAATGGCTGATTTGAAAGGAGCACCAGCCTTAGCTTGACAGACGACATTCATGGGCCATCCAATGACAACAGAGAGAAAACAACGTTATTCAAATGATTTCCTCTGTTACGACTGTCCAAAGAATGGGGAGATTGTCATGCTATCACCTAGAGAAAGTTTGTTTCCCTTCTTCGGTGAACACAGTGAACTCGAAGAAGAGGAGTCAATTAGGCTGGGTGGACCACAAACAGATTAATAAACCCACTTCTCCCAGCAGCTGGCACCAAATCAAGAACCCACTGAGATAGTAGAAGGACCCAGAGAACACCTGTTGGTCATCCCGTTCTCGAGTTTCCGGCCTCATCTGACACTGTTGCCCGATCTAAGAACCTTCCTGCTCCCTAGACTTGCCTCCTTGCTGTTCCTGCTGTCCTCTAAGCTCTGCTCTCATTCCTCACCCCCTTTCTTGTCTCTGCTCCTTCCACGTTTCTTTTTCTTGGGTTTTGTTCATTAGCTTCCCTTGTTCCTCCCCCTGTGGCTTTCCCTAGTGAGCTCTCATGGGCCCGTGGCTTCAGTTACCATCTGTGTGTTGCCATCTCCTCTTCTTTTCCTTGTTTTTCATATCTTGTACAGTGTCTAATGTAGCCCAGGCTGGCTCCAAACTTCCTATGTAGCTGAGATTGACCTTGAACTCCTGATCCTCCTGCTTCCACTTCCTAAGTGTCGGGTTTCCAGTGTACGGACTACACCTAGTTTACATACTGCTGAGGCTCAAACTCAGGGCTTCATGCTTATTAGGCAAACCTTCTACTAACTGAGCCACATCCCCAGCCTGCTCCCCTCCCACCTCCAGTTAAAGCAGTCATCTCACTGTCCCCAAGATACCTTCATTTGGAGGGTTTCATCAGAGCTAAAAAAAGAAAGAAAGAAAGAAAGAAAGAGAAAGAAAGAAAGAAAGAAAGAAAGAAAGAAAGAAAGAAAGAAAGAAAGAAAGAAAGAAAGAAAGAAAACCAGAAATGTAAAAACCAGCTCACCAGTGTAGCCTATCAGCATGGCCATCAAAAGAGACTATTTAGTTTCTCTCCCTTAGATACAAGAACTCACTGAAGGGTCCCATTTTCCACCTGGTTTAACACTGTTACTTCCCAGCCCTTTCCATTTAACCCCCTGCAAATGCCACCACCTTAAACCCATCTCTGTTGGTTGCATTTACATGCTACCTTCTTGCACTCCGGCAACTGCAGATGATTGCCAGACTCTTAGCACAGCCCTCTTGACCAGTGTGCCTGGGACTTCTGTGGACTATCCCTGGCAAGATGCACATGTCTTTGGGGATCGCGTCCTTGTTGGTCTCCCACTCCTCTTTTGCTTCTGCTCCCTTTACACACTTCACACAGTAGCTAAGTAAACTGCTGCTCCTCCAACTCCCTATGATGCCACACATGTTGTTCTTTCTACTTGAAATGCCACCCCTAGTCCCTGTAGTCATTATTTCCAGGTCTTTGGTTGTGTTAGCAAGTCATTTTGGCTTCTCTGGACCATGCCTGGACTTCATATGCTCCCCTTGACAGTAGATAAGAGCCAGATCCTACCAGCTGGCCTCTTTCTCGTCCTCTTGAGGCTGATCTCCAGGAATAGTTATAATATTCTGTGAGGTTCATTCTAATGAAAGTGATGCTTGATCTAAATCCAGGCCAGGAACCTGGAGAACATCTTTTAAAGGCTTATTTGTAGACTGTTGACTTGTGAGAAAGCAAAAAGGAAAGTACAATTTGATTTCCATTTCTTAAAAAGAAAACTCACGTGTGTTTCATTCTTCACACTTGGATGCTCCTTAGTATTCTTTGTAAGATTCTTTCTCCGGGGTGGCTTAGCTGAGCTGTGTGGCTCTCCAGTAAGCTGTGGGGCCAGACCTTCATTTGCATACATAATCAGAATTGCCTGTGTGCACTAGTCTTCCCAGGAGGCAGCTTATTATGGAGAAGGTTCAGGTTACCAGGTTAAAAGTGAATGGCAACTTCTGTGATGGGTGGGCACATGGCTGCTCAAAACAACACCGTCTCTGAATACCAGTAAGATCCCCATATGGCTCAATTGGGTGAGCAGGCTTTGTTCTCCTCAGCCGTTCATTCCTGTTTCATTTATTGGGCACTTACTTACTATGTAGCAGGTTTTGTAAGAGTGCTGAGGTCACTGTCTTAGTTTGGCTACCTTTAAAAGCAGGTCCTATAGACAAGGCCTAAGACCTAGATAGTTGATTAAGAATACCTAGGAGACACACATGAAGAACTGAGGAAAGTGATTCAGGGAAGGAAGAAAAGCCAATGGCAGGCACTTTAATGAGCAGGTTACTGCTATGAGCAACTGGGGCAGAATCTCCCTAAGGACACTCCAAGGCACCATGTAGAACATGCTGGGAATCCTCTCAACAGAAGACTGAAAGCCCGGGGCATCAATCTACTGACTCTTATCCCTAAGGACATTAACTCTTTTGGCCCCAGAGGAATTAACTCCACTGCACTTCAGAATTATGTCTACTTGAAGCTAAGCTCCTAAGGTTCCGAGAAAGCCCTGAGGCACAGAAGCTGTAAGAGGCAATCTGTTGAGGTTGGAAGTTGTCAGAGTGCTCCGAACCAGCACTTGGGATTTTAGTTAACTGTAGTGGGCTAAGGAGGTATGAGCTCAAGTTATGCCGATGGAGTCTGCAACAGATGGAGAGATGAATTAGTCACAGTGTCTCTGCCCTTGGAGAAGTCAGTGTCACATGGGGGAAGACAACTGGCCAGGAACCTCACCATCAAACGATAGGCTAAGTCTTGGTTCTGGGTTACTCTCAGCCTGCACGGGGCCCTGAATTCAGACTAGGAGGGGAAAGGTAGATGAGTGACAGACTCCCAGAGATCTGGGCTGATCCTCAAAGGATATATATTTCTTACACACAGGAAAACTTTGGGGACCACAGACGGTGAGCTCTCAACATGCAAGGCATGTGTAGTAGAGCACAGGCTGCCTGGTGTAGCCAAAGCATTGGCTTTTTTCTAGGGAGCAGTAGGAGAGTGCACAGCATGTTAACTGCAACTATATTGTGCATGAGGACAAAATGGGGACCCATCAGTGTCTCAACAGTGACATGTTCTGAGCTTTAGAAAGCTCACTCAGCATAGCTTATAGGGTGGGTTGGATGGTCAGTGGTGAGATTGGAGCCCAAGAATCATGATTAGGAGGTATGCCAGTCAGTCTCTGGTCAGGAAACAGATGGCACTCTTAAAAGGAATGGAAGGGTTCCCCGACATCAGAGAGTCCCATGGTTTGAAGAGAGGATCACTCAACAGGACCTGGGGCCTTGGGTAGAGGAAACCAGCCAGAAGCAACCTCAACCTACACAGGAACAAACACCCTGACCTTTCTGCCTTTCCACTCTCTCAACTCCTGCCAGAAATCCTCATTGGTCAAATTTACTCAGAAGCCAGATGGCAGGGCTTCCCAGTTGATACATCCCGCAATGGCCAGGCTTTCTGGAGCCCAGAGAGGGGTAGAGAAACATAAAAGCCTAGGAAGGGGAGGGCTGCTGTGATTGGCAAGGCCAGAGATGACAGCAGGCAAATTCTGTGTTCAGACCATGGAGTTAGAAGAGCCTGAGGACCTATCTGATGAAGATGGGGAGTGATCTGAAATCATGCTTAAATACCATTGGAGGATAGTTTTTTTGGGTATTTGTCATGTTCTAATGAGCATATCTTTCTGAAAAGGTCTCTTAGTTCATTTTCTGTGGCTATAATAGAATGTCTGAGATGGAGTAATTATATATATACATATGAATATATACATATATAATTTCACCACTTACTATATGTATAAAATTTACTTCACAATGTGGAGGCTAGAAATCCAAGACCAAGTGACTGTATCTGGAAAGGGCCTCATGCTATTTGGAAGGGAGGTCAGGTGTGTGCAGATGAGATAAAATATGAAGGACAGGGGGCTGGAGAGATGGCTTATCAGTTAAGAATATGTATTGCTCTTTTGAAAGATCAAAGTTTGGTCCCCAGCACCAACATCAGGAGACTCACAAGCTCCTGCTAACTGTCTGTAACTCTAGCTCCCAGGAATCTGAAGCCATCTTGTGGCCTCCTCAGACACCTGGACTCAGATGCACATACCCACATAGAGACATGTATACATGCACACAATTAAAACCGGAATGAACGGTTTTTAAAGATACATGAAGGACAACTTTGGTGTAAGGCAACTGGCTCTTGCAGTAACTTATTCAGCCAAAATGGCTGTCACTTCTTAAAGACCCCACTTCCCAATACCTTCATATTAGGAACCAAATCCCAATGCGGATTTTGAAGGGATAATACTCTAGTCAGCTCATAGCAAGGGGTAAAGTTTTGTCTGTCATCAGCTTTTAACTTCACCACTAAATAGGTCGTTGGTGGAAAGCAAGAGCAAAGCTTGAATGATTCTTTGGGGAAAAGGGTCTTGGGGAGAAAGGTGAGGTCTAAGTCTTCATGGGGCCATGACAGGATGCTGTAGGCAGGAAGCCACTAGAGGGCAGGGCAGAGAGAACACCTGTGGAGGCAAAGGCTAAGAAAAGAAAGTGTGAAGACTAGAGAGAAGTTCCAAATGGCCCTCACCACTCGCAGTTAGGGCTCTCTATCGCATGCTTGTGGATGCTAGAGGGAAATGTCTAGCCTTGGCTGCCTATGCCAAGGCCTGATCACATATACCCAAGAGGATTAGCTTCATAGAAATGTTGCTGTTGTGTATTCACAGTACTTCCTGCCATGTATAAGCATTACATGAAGACAGCTCTCTAAGTGGCTTAAGCAAAAGGACATTCATGGCTACATGGTCCTGGAGGACAAGACGCCCCCAATTGAGATGTTATAAAGACCATGTAGCCTCTGGTGGCACTAAGGACAATCATTCTAAGCCTCTTTCCTGGCTTCTGATAGTTCTTTGGCTCCCATTAATAATTTATTGGGTGACTTCACCCCCACTGACTTTCTGGTTTTGTGCATGCTATTATATAGGTGTGAGGGTGTGTGTGTGTGTGTGTGTGTGTGTGTGTGTGTGTGTGTGTGTAGGTGTAGGTGTGTGTGTACACCCATGCACGTGGAAGCCACAGGATAACTACAATAATCATTTTTTTGCTGGCATTTTCCAGCTTATTATCTAAGACAAGTTCTTTCATTGGCCTGAACCTAGTAGGCTAAGCTGGATGGCTGGAGAGCCCTAGGGATCTGATTGTCTCTGCTTACTCATGCTGGGTTTGCAAGTATGTGCCACTATGCCTAGCTTTTTAATGTGTAAGTTCTAGGGACCAAATTCATATCCTCCTGTTTGCAAGGTATGGTGAATGAGAATGGCCCCCAGAGAGTCATATATTTAAATGCTTAGTCCCCCATTGTTGAAACTCTTTGGGAAGGATTAGGAGGGGTGGCCTTATTGGAGGAGGCATGTCACTGGGGGCAGGCTTCAAAGATTCAAAAAGCCCACACCATTCTCAGTAAACTGTTTCCATCTTGTGCTTGCAGATCAAGATGTAAGATCTCAGCTACTGCTTCAGCACCATGCCATCTACTTGCCTGGTGCCACACTTCCTGACAGGATGGGCAAGGACTCTAACCCTCTACAACCGTGAGCCCCAAATTAGTTTCTTTTGTAAGTTGCCTTGGTCCATGGTGTTTTATCACAGCAATAGAAAAGTAGCTAAGACATAAAGCAAATGCGTCACTAGCTAAGCTCTCTCCTCAGTTCTAAATCTCCTCTTTTATAAGAATATCAGTCATGTTGGATCAGGGACCACACTAATGGATTCAACTTGATCATCTAAAAACTCCTTGCTTCAAATAAGACCACATTTTAAGGAATTCAAGATGAGGCTGTATTTGGGGGAGGGAAGATGATGTTATTCAGTTTGCAGTGTTTCCCAGCACTCCCATGGAAGGGATGTGCTCTTCTCTTCCTAGATCAATCTTTGCATGGGCCTGTGGGCTAGAGTTGGCAGCCCCATGGTTTAAGTAATTAGCAGAGCAACCCTCCCAAATATTGCAGAGTGTAGGGCAGACACCAGTCCACAGAGAGAGGAGTCCTTCCTCAATGATCTCAAGGTAATTTTAAAAATAGACACAAAATGGTGGCCTACAGATTCACTATTGAACTTGGGATACCTGGAAATCACCATGATGACATACTATATTAAGACTACCAGACTCCAATAAACATGTGAGTTTAAGTCCCTCATTATGGCAGACGCAAGATGAAGATGCCATCATCAGTTAAAGGGTGACCTAGGGCCGGACTGAGGAGGATTGAATTATTTACAGAGGAAGAAAACTAGTGGAACTTGTCACTGCACTCTGCACAGTCGTGGAGGAGGTCTCGGAGCCATGGGTGGAATATAAACGTGATTGGGGTCACTCCTGAGGTTTTAGAGGCCAGGGAGATGCCCCATCAGTGAAGTGCCTGCCGAGCAAGCATGCGGACTGCAGGTTGGATCCCCAGCCTGCATATATCGGCAGTATGCACCTGCAATCGGCGGGAGAGGACAGACCTCTGCATCTCTCCAGTCATCCAGCCTAGCCAGGTTCACATCAGAGACTTCGCCTCAAACACCAATGAGGTGGAGAGTGACTGAGGAAGACACCAGACCTTTGGCCTCCTCACACATGCTCACCCACAAGCACATGTGCATCCATACACACACACACACACACACACACACACACACACACACACACACACACACAATCTATGGGGCTTTTTATTCTATCATACCTTCCTTCCAGTGGATAAAAAATTGCTCTGGCTAAAGAGCAGGGGCCGTCAGAAAGGTACAGGATGAGAACTGACTGATTGCAGTTAATTTGTAGGGGAAGTACAGGGATATGAACAAACCACTCAGAGCTCCTAATGGCCTCAGATGTGGTACTTGAAACTCACCAGAAAGTCCATGAAGTACCTAATATATCCCTTTCTTTTTGACAAAGACAGTAGGTTTTTCCTTTGGAGGGGGGGGTGATGTTTAAAAACATCCTCAAATTTATAAATTACTTAATGGCTTATCCAGGATCTGAACCTGTTGTTAAATGATTTCAAGCCAGTTTTCCTTAACAACAAAATTAGATACTACCTTACTAGTACATTCTCTTATCTTACTCTTAAGAGATAGGACTTTGCTTCTAAGTTGGGTCCCAAGCTAATGTTAACATAAAGGGGAGACACACAGTGACTCTGGCCTAAAGCTTTCATCCCGTGGTGCCAGCCTTGTGAAGAAAGTTTACTTCTTTCAGAGCTTCTCTGTGTGGTGTTCAAAGTGGTGCTGTTGTTGTTTTAAGGTGAGGCAGGTGGCAGGGCAAGGTTTCTGCCTGAAACTCCTACTTCCTACTGGAAGAATGGTTGAAAGTCCAGACAGAGACCCATGGCAGCCACACCCGAGTTTCACTGGGCACTGATGGAGTCCCCAGTTCCTGTAGGCTCTCCCTTTTCCAGAATTACTGAGGTCTGTCCCTTCCAGCTGCTCACAAGGCCTGGGGCGACAGGGAGACCCTGCAGAGGGGCCGCTTAAGTCTTCCTGTCACCTACCGCTGTGATGAGATTCTCCCCCGGTTGGCTTGGAGTGACAGTGATAGATTAAACGCACCAATTAAATTAGATCCTATTTTAAAGAGCTTGAGCTGGATTTACTTTTAATTATAGTGCTGTGCTCGCTGATGAGGTATTGTCGAGGACTTAACAATTGGTTGATTGTGCATCCGAGTATTCCGAGAGCGGTTTCTGGGAGAGCCTGCAAAGGCTTTCTTTCGAAGGAGCTTCTTGGAATACAACAGGAAGGAGGAAGGAGGCAGGGGGGAGGGGGGAGATGTCCTATCTCCACTGAGAATCCATCTCTCTTCTCCTTGTTTTCTGCTTTATGAGTCCCATGTTACTTGGAGATTTAATGAGCACAGCATGGAGCAGAGAAATGGGCCAGAGGCCTCAGAGTTGAGCTAGCTTGGGGATCCTTCCCAGCTCTGTCCCACTTTGCTGCGATACTTCCTCGGCTCAGGTAAGGAATCTGCCCCGTCAGAGCCATAGTTTCCTGTCAGTGATTCACTGCTTCATTAATCCACTCAGTATTTATCAAGGTTCTGGAAAGTACCAACGTTGTTTTAGGCACTAAGGATAGAGTGATAAATCAGAAGTCCTTCTCCTCATTGGCGCGTGCTCTAGTGGAGGGAGTGAAGGGCAGACTAAGCGGAGCTGTTCCACAGCAGCAGGGATAAAGGTTACAGGGAAAAGAAAATGAGGTGAAGGAGCTTATATTTCCACAGTGCTTGGGGGAGGCCTGCGTGAGGGGGCCATTGAGCTCCTGCTAGAAGCAAGTGAGGAACGGAGCCATGTGACTCTCCGGAGGGAGAGAAGAGTGAAGACGAACGCCCTGCCCCGGTCGGAAGAGGTCCCTGTTACCTGCTTTAGCTGCCTTGCTGCCGACCAAACCTGGTTCACATGACCACTTGTCTCTGCCTTGAGGCGGCCAGCTCTTCCCTTGGGCTTCAGCAATAGGCCTCTGTGGGGTTCTGTCCTTGAAGGCGCTGACCCACATATATCTCAGGCTCAGTAGATAACCTGACACACATTTACTGGTATGCATGAGTGATGCAGGCTGTAGTCACCTCGAAGGACACTTCTTTTGGTATCCGACTCTTTGTATTAATAAAAAAAAAAAAAAGTTGAGGAGGAAAAAGCCTGTGACACACATTTGTACATATACATTTGTACTTGAAAGTACTTTGGAACAGGAATCCCAACACATGCACTCTGGCCCCTACTTTACCTTAAGATCAGATGAATTCAAGTGAACTTCTTCAAAGCTCTGCACCATAGATTTTCTTCTGCACAATGTAAGAAGTCACTGTGCTAGCCCATTTGGCCACTGTGCACTTAAGTAAGGGATTGGGTACAAGACTGTGAAAATTATGCAATAATGGAAAAAGATATGGAAAAGGCTAGTAAGATGTCAGAGGTGCTATCAGCCTTAACCATTGGGCAGAGG
The DNA here is from genome assembly GCF_004664715.2 of Peromyscus leucopus. NCBI lineage: Eukaryota > Metazoa > Chordata > Mammalia > Rodentia > Cricetidae > Peromyscus > Peromyscus leucopus. Next base: position 13,828,647 of record NC_051083.1, on the reverse strand, counting down.
ACAATTTCTAGAAACTTTGCCATAGGCTTAGAAGTTACTCCTCCATGGCTGCGGTGGCAAAAGAAAGTCTGAGCTTCTAGAAGCACACATAGTTTATTTGGGAAGTAATCCCAGAAAACATTAGTAGGGAGCATGCCAAGTCACTTGCTCCTGTGAGCCCCAAGGGCTGAATCCTTCGGGGCCACCTGAGGCTTAGAGAGTCTGTGGGTCAGTAGCTGAGGGTTCCTCTGCTGAATTGGGGGTAGCATTACCCCCTGGCACTCTGGTCCTGAGCAACAACACTGGCACACTTCACTTCCTCAGAAAGCCCTGAGGCAAAGGAGTAGAGGGACTGTTGGCTGGAAGTTGAATGATGTGTCAGCTTCATGTCACTACAACCGAAGACCTGGCATGGCTGAGGACATGGCTCCAAACAAAAGTTAACTCACTTGCTAAGCCGACAGAAAGCCTGCAGTCTGGACTCCCCCAAACCCACGAGGGTGCTGGGTAGGTATGGCCACCGTGGGTAAGTCCAACCTCAGAAGGCAGAGACAAGGGGTCTCTGGAACAAGCAGACGAGTGAGACTAAGCACATCAGTGAGATCTGAGTTTGACTGAGAGAACTTGCCTCAAAGGATAAGATAGACAGACTGTCATTCACTTGCATCAACATCTGGCCTCTATCCACAAGCATGCACATGTGTATGCACATTTGTACCCACATATGTACCCACACATATGTGAACATGTATGCAGACACATACACATAAAAAAGAAAAAAATTAGTAAAGACTGTTTATGAAATAGTGTATTGTTTAGTTTTGTTCAAATTGACACAAACTAGAGACACTAGGAGAGAGGAAACCCCAACTGAGGAATCGCTTCCATCAGATTGGTCTGTGGGTGTATCTGAATGATGGTTGATGTGGCAGGATCCATCCTACTCTGGGCATGTGGTCGTAGTGGGTTGTATAAGTAAGCAAACTAAGGAAGGCATGAAAAGGAAGCCAGTAAGTCATATTCCTCCATGGTCTCTGCTTCAGTTCCTGCCTCCAGGCTCCTACCCTGGATTCCATCAGTGATAGCTAAAATATATTCTTTCCTCTCCAGATTGCCATTGGTCATGGTGTTTATCACTGTAATAGAAGGCAAACTAGAACAGAGAGGTTCATTTGGACTGATGGTTTTAGGTGTTTGTGTCTAAAATTGGGCAGCCCCATTGGTTTGGCCAACGGTGGGGGAAGCAGACACATCATAGCATGTAGGTCTGTCCAAGGAGGTGCTCATGTCTCCAACCATTGAGGGTATGATCCCAATAACAAAAAGACTCCCCTGTTAGGCTTCACCTCTTAAAGGTGCACAGCACCTCCCAATATCTCCACTCTGGGAACCAAGCTTTTCCTTATGGACCTTAAGGGGCACTCATCCAAACTACTGCATAAAGCATTCACTGTTAGGTCTCAAATAGCTAGCTGAGGTGCCTATTAGCATATCAAAGCAGATGCTGGCCACCAGGTTCTCCCAGCATCCCTCAGTCCCTACCTGTTACAGGGTCTTCCTGGCTGGCACACCCTGCCCCCTAACCAAAACTTCTCCAGCCCAGGAGCTAGGCTGGACTTTCCCTTCCCCCAGCTTCTCTGATTCCTATATAACCCGGACATTTTTGGCTATGTGGCCCTTTGGGCCTCTTGCCTCTTGGTCACTGCTCTTGATGTTCTGGCTTCTCCCCTCTCTCCTCCTCCTCTCCTCAAGTTTCACTAAAATGGGAAGGGCAAGAGCATATAAGTAGGACACTGACAAGACCTACTACAGTCCCTAGAACAAGGGACCAGTCCTGTCCCATGTCTGCCTTCCAGGCAACAAGACTTAAACTTTGGCCTCAGATGCACGCCCGGGAAGTCTACTCTTGAGCAGCAGGTGGCAGCTTTGCTCTCTAACCTGAGCTCTGTCTGTGTGTGCTCAGGCCCCCACAGACGTAGTGAAGATGAGACCTGAGAAGGCCAGTGGAGGGTTGAGAAAGAGCTTGGGCCCCCGGAGAATTGGTTTTCAAGGAAGGCACCATGTGCTCAGCCCCTCAAATGAGCTTGGCAGATGGGAACGTCTCTGTGTGATGCCCCTGCAGAGGATGCCACTCTGACAAGAGAATGGCTGGTACGATTACCATGGCAACCAATAAAAGCCCACCAGAAGACCCTTCTACTGACAAAAAAAGATGGAGCACAAACCAGAACTCAGGAACTCCACCTGCTCAGAAGGCAACTGGAGTCAAAGGGTTTCCTTACTCTTGACACTGTAAATATGAGCCATAGCCTATGCATGTACTCACACAAATGCTTGGGTGGCACACACACACACACACACACACACACACACACACACACACACACACACACCCCACCCGAAGCTGGTTGGGCCTGGGAAAACAACTATCACAATGTTGTGCCGACTTGCTGGGTAAGCAGGAACAAGTGGGTGTCTCTGTTTTCCCCTGCATGGAATGAGTCAGATGGTACCAGTTCCATGGCCTCCACCGTGGGAGGAGACAAGAGCTGATGCAAGAACGTCTGGGAGGCATTTGGAGCATCTTGAAAGAAACCGCTGAAAATTCCTGTTATGAAATCAGAAAGTCTCCTTTCCTTCTCACTTAAAACCTGTAGTTTTTCCAATCAGTCACTCTTCCAAGACCACAAAGCACCCAGAACCACTGACCACAAAGTGAAGGTAAAAATAAAATAAGAATTCAAAAGATTTCCTAACTTGTGGCCAGATTCCAGTTTGGACCTTAAAAGCTTCCTCTCTGGTCAGCTTCCTGCACTGAGTCCCCCCCCCCCCAAGGCTCACTTAGCTCTGAGAGCCTGTGTATTCCTTGCCATTAGAGACTGAAAACAGGAAATGAAGGGGCCTGTAGGGGGATGGGAAAGCTTAAAACAACTTCAGAGAACAAGCTGATGAAGTCATAGATCGTATCACCCTGCCTTTTCCATGTCGGGTTTCTTTAAAGATAAGGTAGTGACTCAAAATGTGCTGCCTTTTTTTTCCCCCAAGATGGAGCAGAGGAGGATTTCTTTAATATCCTCTTCCCTCCCAGTGTTTCCAAAGATAACCAGATGAGAGAAGCGACTCGATCCACGTGCATGTAAAATGCGATTACAGGACAATTTCCTCATCACTGTCCCTGAGGGCTGAGGGAGCAGGAGGAGGAGGGTGGAGGCCGGAGATGGAGAGGAGGCCAGTAGCCACTAGGTCTTGCATTGTTGATGAGGCTATTTTGTTAAGGCCCTGCTCAAGCTAGAGGGTATAGTGCGGCCAATGGCTGGTGGGTAACTAAATGGGACCTAGTGTGTAACTAAATGGGATGTTGTAGCCTATATCAAGTGGGTTTCTGAATGATGGGGCCTGACAGAAGCAGAAAGAAAGGAGAAGATGCTGCATGGCCAGGTCCTGCCAGTGAGATGTAGGGCAAAGCCATGGAGAATGCTAACATGTGGACATATTCCATCACTGCAGGTACCCAGGCTGTGCTGGACCAGGCAGCACCGTGAGATGAAGAGTAGCTTGGAAAGAATCCAGGGGACCAATGTGAGGTGAGGTCCAAGAGGGAAGGCATGCATCCCAGGCAAGCACTCCCCTAGGGCAAATACAACAAGCCTTGATGCAGATGCTGAAAGGAGCAGATGACTAGAAGAGGCTGGGAGAGCTCCATGAGAGGAAAGATCTAGGAGCACCACACCGACGAGGGACCCACAGACCTCACCTCAAATCTGATTCTGCCGCAGACCTGTTCCCCAAGCCTCAATTTTCTTTCTCACAGAAGTGGCCACTACACATAGCATAGGATTGATATGGGGTGGGGGATGGGGAGCCCAGAAGTTTGCTTTTTAAAAAGTGCTTGAGGCTGTGAGCTGTGGAAGGATGCCATAAGGAGGTATTTATGAAGTGCCAGGAAAATGGTACTGGGGGAGGGGAGCCTGCCGAGTTAAAGGAAATACACAAAAGTAGAGCTAAGCTTATTTATGAAACAGCGTCTCTGGCCTTTTGGTGAACCTAGAGAACAATTTCCATCTGGCAAGGCAAAACTGTGGTGAGCAAGAGATTGGGGGCTTGTGAACTCTTTCGGGCAGCTCACTTGGACAGGGGGCCCCTTGCCTCTCATGAGAAGTAGACACCTGGCCTTGGCCCTGCCCCACCCTGCCAAGGGTGATGGATGTGGGTCAGAACCTACAGAGGCCAGGTTTCTTCTCTCTGGAGGCAGTCAGGGATACGGAAACTTGCAGGAAATTTAGTAAAGAGAAGAGATCTGTGGGGGAGGGGGAGCTGGGGTTGGGGGAGGGGGAGGGGTTGCGCAGCGCACAACCTGTATACTGTCCAGAGTCAGAGTCCGAGAGTGAGAACGTGAGAAGAACCAGATCGGACAAGCGCAAAGAAAGGGAGCAGGCAAGACAGCAGCAGAGAAGGGAGCATTGGACAACTGTCCAGGCTTATTGTCACGTCCAGCCTAGAAGGACAGGAGGGCTACTGCCTTTGAATCTCCTTGTCCCGAAAGATTGAGCCAGAAGTAATGAACTTGAATCCATGGGTGAGGTAGTCAGTAAATGCGCTTGCCCTTTCCTTGACCCCGGCCCTGTGTCCTGTGTCTTTTCTTTAGGACCCAGTTGGAAAGAAGCACCTTTCTAATGCCCTTCCCTCTCTAGTCCCACATCCCATGTTGCTACCTCCCTAACTCCAAAAGATAGCTTCTGAGTGAGACATGTTAATGGGTTTTCTCAGAGTTTCCTGGAGCAGTCCAGGATATCCACTGGGCTCTGGGAGCCAAGCTTTTCTGAGTGGGAACGGGAGGGACTGTGGCACTTTGAATCCAGCTTACAAATTTTGTGTCTCCACTCTCCATGATTAGGAGGCACCCTGGGCTTCAGCCTCATGGTCAACAATCCCCGGCCTTGACTGTGGAAGCTGAGATCTGCAATGACAGTCCCTAAATAAGGGACCCAGACTTCTTGACTTCCTAAAAGCTCTTCCAGATAATTTTAACAAGCAAGGTTGAGCATTACTAATATAAGGACTTAAGTGACTAAGCAGTCCACATCTCCTCTCTGGACATCAATTTACCTCAGAGAAACAAGGGAGTTGGACTCAGTAATTTGCCTCCTCTACTGTTCAGTCCCTCTGAGTAAACACCACTGTAGGCCTGCACATGAACACATAGGCATTCATCATTCACACATAGAGCTATGCTTTAGATATGAGCACTCCAAAAAAGACTTATGTAGTGTGGTACTTGTTTCCCAGCTGGAGGTGCTGTTATGGGGGTTCTGGAAGCTTTAAGAACTACGGCCTAGCTGGTGGACGTGAATTACTGGAGGCATGTCCTTAGGGACTGCATCTTGTGTCACTCACCCTGGCAACCCTGAAATGAGTATACATGCTCTTCCATGTCTTTCCACCATTCTGCTCTGCTTCACCATACCCAGAAGCAATGGAGTCAAGACTGTGAAACTGTGAGCCTCGCAAACTGTGAGCCAAAATAATTCTTCCCTTTAAGTTTTATCCAAACTGTTTGTCATGGAGAGGAGAAACCAGCACCCAAACTTTTCTTGCTACCTTCTACCAGAAACACACGAGGTGAGAGAAGGCTTTCCCAGTGGAGCCTGAGTCGGAGTTAGCTAGGCTGGGGGTGGCCTGGGGGTGGCCTGGGGGTGGGCACACAGAGAAAAAAGGAATGCCAGGGACTGTCATTCTTTTCTGCCCTTCCTCCACACCCCCAGATCAGGTCATGCAAACCATTTCCTGTGAACATTTGTGCTGTCTGTCTTCTGTGGGATAAAAGGACCCCTGACTTCCACGTGGAGAACAATGTCTCCTCCACAGCCAGGCTCTGGGTAAACCAGTATGATGTCAGAGTCTGGGCTGCATCTACATTGGTTTAAGCCAATTGGAACCCCTCCCACCTCTCTCATTGGCCATGGTTGAGCTTCCAGCATTCTGGCACAATCCCAGAACCCCTGGGAGGGGAACAACAAAGAGAACAGAACACTTACTGTTCTTCTGGAGCTGCTTAAAGATCTCTTCTTCTGCTGATGAATGAAGGAAGAAAGCTAGGCCACCTTCTTCTACCAGGAGGGATGTAACTGTCAGTGGTCCAGCACTGTGAGGTTCACTGCCTCTAAATGGACTTTTCCTGCCCTAGTGTTCAAAGAGGATCTCCAGAGTGGAGAAAGGGAATGCCTGGGGAGCCTTTCAGAAGGGAAGTTTGCATTAGAGCCACAATGTATAGTGGGGAATACAACGGCATCTCAGGGCCAAAATTTCCTCTTAGATGCTGGCTAGGAAGCTAGTGCCAGTCCTTTCCCTGAGTGCCTGTCATAAGCATGTGTTAAATGAATGAATGAAAGCTAGAAGAGAGAGCTGAAAGCAGCATCAAGCAAAGCCAGTGAGTGGGTCACCATGTAATCATCTATGAGTAACCACAGGAAGTAGAAGCCAGTCATTAGCTGTAGTGAGAGAGGAGTCTGAGCTGAGAGGAGCAAACTGTTCCTCAGTGGATGAGTGGGTGGAGCATAGCCGTGACTCAACAAGAGACATGGAAGTGGGGCCTGGGCAAGTTCATACAAGGCAAACTGCAAAACAGAGTTCCATCAAGCTCTCTGAAGGGACCCGAGCAAATGACTGAGCTTGACATTGTTTCTGAGAGCCTTTTCTGTTTCCCATCACCTTTGATCTTCGACAATTTCATGTATGTATGGAATTCAGCCTTTTCTTATTCATACTCCAGCACAGTAGGGGACAAAATATATGATTTGACAGCTAGTCTGAAGTATGTCTCTGTCATTGTTCAACTTATTTTGATTGCCATCTTCCATCTTGCAACGTATCTTCTCTAGCACCTGCTACTTCGCTTTCCTGTCTGCCTTTATCCCATAATAAGTCAAATCAGGATCTGAGATCACTTGGTAAAGGAGCTTGCAAATCCAAGGAACTCTCATCCAGTCATGGTCGGGTCCCATCACTCAACAAACAGTTCTCAAATGCTCTGAGAAATGTGTTCCAGAATACTCAGATTTGGAGCAGCCAAAGCAGAAGAAACCTATGTCACGGAGAGCAAAGTAGAGAGAAGAACCAGGGTATACACATATACAAGGCATAGGAGGGGAGAAACAGCATGGATCTGTCTCACACACATCATGCTGAGTAAAAGAAGCCAGATATCAAAGAGTCCACAGGCATCTATTCATGCACACGTTTCAGAAGCAGACAAAGAGGAAATGTGGTGTTAGGAAAAGCTGTGCAGAATTCAAGGAAGGGCTGTGAGTAGAAGACATGAAGAAGGTCTTGGTGCTTCAAAGACAGGTCTTCACCTGAGTGCTGCTTGTTCTGTAGTAATTCTCTGAGCTAACCATTCATGGACTATGCATCGTCTTTCTTTATGTGTGTTTTCCACACAGGCACATGTGTGCATGCACGTGTGTGTGTGTGTGTGTGTGTGTGTGTGTGTGTGTGTGTGTGTATGTATGTATGTATGTATAGTCAGTAATATCATCACCCAGAAGAAAGGAAAAATGCTGGGATTGCCTGGTCTAAGACATGCTTTGGGGACCAGGAAAATAACTCAGGAGTTTCATTTGTCTACAGTGGTCCAAGACTACAGAAAGCCGTGATTCCTTAGTACACTTTATTTTGTATGTGTGTTGGGGGGGGGAGGTGTATGTTTTCATGCATGTTCATGTGTGTATGTAGACCTGAAATGCAGGTGTGTGTGCATGGGTGTGGAAAGCAGATGTCAATGTTGGGTGTCTTGCTCGGTCACTCTCTAGGTGAATTCTTTGAGACAAACATTCTACTGAACCCTAAGTCACTGATTCATCCAGGGGAGCAGGCCAGAGAGCTTCAAAATTTCCCTAACACAAAGATTCTGGACATGGATTGATCCCAAGTTTTCTACATGGGCGCTGGGGAGCTGAATAAGCTTTTATGCTTATGCAGTGAGCACTTTACTGGCTGAGCTTTCTCTCCAGTCCTGAAACTCACTTTTGAATACATCAGTTATGGTAGATAAACACATAGGCAGGCAATGTCCCCAACACACCTGCAGTGTCAGAGTGCTCCCTAAGTGAAGTGTCCAACTCAGCTCAGCATTGCAGTCCCCTATTTTCCTCTTCATGGACCAACACTGGGTCCTTGAGTGCCTTCTGAATCTAATTATGGTCGACCCTCAGTCCACCAGGTGCTCGAAAATCATCCAGCCCCCTCAAAGAGAAGAGTCAAAGTTACAGTCTCTGTCCTCCTTTGTGATCTCTTGCTCCCAATGGACATTTGCCATGCTTCCCCTAGAGAACATCAAGTTGTTCCTCTCTGGTCTTCAGCGATGGGCAGTCTTTGCTGAGCCCTCTCCACAGCACAGGGCCCGATTTATCTCAGAGCCACAAAACTAAAATGTCTGGCTTCAGTGACGATTTCCTCACAGACAAAAAATATCTGCTCCCTGGGGATATTAGGCACTCTCTGCTAGACATGAAGCAGCTGCTAACTCTTCAAGATTTCACCATCTTCATCCCTGGATGCTGACAGCACAACTCCCTGCGTCCATCCTTGATGAGGCAGCATTTCCACTACAAATACCATCGTATTTGCTTCTGTGCTCCTACTTGTAGCCCACTGCCTGATCTTCTACACCATGCTAACAGTGTTAAGCGAATGAATGATGAGCAAATCCACCATCACCCTGTATCTTGGATGCTCCCAATTTCTAGAGGTAGGTCAGGAGTAGAAAGCTACTTTTGTTGAAAAATTTGAGCAGTAGAGGAAGGGTGGGAGGAACCGTTGAGGGAAGGGGAGAGACAAGAGAAAGAAGATATGTGTAGAAACAAGGATTGGGAAAGGAACAGGGAGGGTAAGGTCAAAGGGAGATGGGGGAAAAAGGTGAAGAGAAGGAAGGGGAGACATTCATAGGGAAAGGGAAGGGAAGATGGGGCTGGAGATAAAAGGAAGAAAACAGGAAAAGAAGGTGATGACTGTTATGAATTAGAAGTCATTAGCTAAGCCAAGAGCATCCAGTTCATAGGCTTCCCTTGTAGTTATCCTTAAACAGTGATTCTTGTTTAACCCACAAGAATACAAAACCTTTGTAGCAGGCCAAATTCCATCATTCAAGTGAAACATGTCTCCACATGTAGGAGCAGGGCCACGTAAGTCCAAGGTTGAAGGATATCCAGTTGAAGGACACTACAATCCAAGTGACCAGATTCCAAAGTCAGGATTCCAGATTTAGTCTGCACTGGGTGTGCATCAGCCCACCCAAACAAACTCCCCATCGTACGTACAACTGCCTGCTCTCTCACATCAGACTTACATAGGTCTTCATGCTGTTCTTCTGCATTTTTCTGTTTTCCTCACTACACCGCTATCTCTCTTTCTTTTCCTAAACCTAGAACCCCAAGCACTTCCTAGATGCTCAGATAGAGGTCCGTGTTCCTTGTCCTGTTGTAAACCTCATTACTCACTTCCTATCCACAGTCTCTTGTCAGCCAAGAAGAGTTAGGATATGAGTAGTCTGTGGGCAGGAACAGAGCTGCCCAGGTATTAGTTTCAGTAAAGCTAACTCTAGTGTCATAGAGTGGAATTTTATTTCTTTTCCAGGAAAGTCCAGTTTAAAGCAGGTGTTTGTTACTTTGCACAACTGAGGAAACAACTTAAGGAAAGAGAGACAATTTTGGGCTCACGGTTTCAAATTGTTGAGTTCATGGTTGTTTGACTCCATGCACTTGGGAAGAACTTCATGCTGGCATGAATGTGTGATGGAAGAGATTTTTCAACTCATGCCAATCTGAAAGCAGAGCAGAGGAAAGGTACTGGGAGCCTGGTATAATCTTCAAAGACCCCAATAACCAGCAAGAGCCTAGCTCCCAAAGTTTCCAGAATCTCTCAAAGTAGCATCATCAACCAGTTGGGGACCAAACATTCAACACATGAGCCTGTGGGAGGCATTTCAGATTAAAACCATGCAGAAGAAGGGACTTAGCTTTAAGTAGTCATTTCGAACCAATAGGCAGCTCTGTCTCTTTAACAGGAGAAATTCTAATTTTGTTGACTGAGCATGGAATATGGGCATAGAATTTTGTTTTAGGCTTTCCTGGAATCCCTAGTGGGCAACCATGCTGAGAATATTTAGTCTTCCAACATCGCTCTCTACATTAACTTCCAACCAGCAGGATGAGTAATGGAAGAAAGAGATCCAAAGACCATGTGAGAAGTAAGTATCAGACAAACCTGGAAGTACTTTACTTCACATTTGACTCTATCTAATCAGTCACAAATCAGTTAAATGGCCCCAAGAGCAGCTGGGGAATGTAGTCCAGGTGAGTGTCCAGGACTACAAAGTAAAATGTGTTTGATGGATATTTAGCAAGTATCTCCACATTTAGGAATATTTCTGTCTCCGAAGTAGAACCTTAGACTTTGAAAACCTTAAACCTTGATAAAGTATCTCATTTTTATTATTTATTATTAAATGTCAGATAATCTTGTATGTTTATGGGATACAAGGTGATGTTTTGATCTATGTCTATAGTATAAAAAGTTAATCAAGCTAATTAACATATCTATCACCTCGCCAATTTATCATCTTTTGTGATGAAAATGTCAAACATCTCTTCTAATAATTTTGAAATACACAATGTTTTTATTAACTGTAGTCATGATGCAATGTGACAGATCACCAAAAGCTATTCCTTCAGTTTGACTAAAACTTTGTACCCTTTGATCAATGTCTTTTCATTCCCCTTACCCTCCTCCGCCTAGCCTTTAGTAACTGTCTCCTCTCTCTTTCTAGATGATTGACTTGTAAAGACTTCCCCTACATGTGAAATTATCTCTCTTTTTCTTTTTCTTTTCTTTTCTTTTTTTTTTTTTTTAGTGAAAAATGTCATGGAATCTGAGTGAGTGAAATCTAGACATCTCTGGTTATAGCATGACCCTCTGCTGAGACTCTCTGACTGGTAGATTATCAATGGTGTTATGTTCATTCATCCTTAAGATGAGATAGGGTGTAGCTAAAAAACTGATGGGTATTTGAAGGGCCATAGCAGAACTGGGAGAGAAGAGTTACCTAGAACATATTAGAGACACCACTGCTCAGCAGAACAGATCTCAGGAAAGGAGAAACAACTATAAGAACAGCAAGGATAGGAAAGGCCAGGGCTTCAAGTCAGACACACATCCTGCCTTTATGGGTTCCCAGGCTCTTAGAGAGGCAATCAAAAATGTTCACAGGTCCATGGGGGAATGCCAACTGAATGGATTCACAGATGTGAAAGACGACCTTGCTGTGATGATGATGAAAGAAAGAGTGTGTGGGGGCCTAGGGAAAGAGAGGCTACAGAATAAGTCTGTGCCCAGGTTGGTTCACTTTAATGTGTAAAGCACCGTTAAGTTTCTCAAGAACTCAATTCAGGAAGGAAACTGAAGGCATTCTGAAAGCTTCTGCAACCAAACTCTGAGCCAAAGTCAGGACCTAACTAGACAGCCTTGGTTGGCCTTTTGCATCTGAAAGCAGGCTTATTGTAACTGCAGAGACCCAGAGATAGCCTGTGTCTGGAGGAGAGTTCTATGAGGACTGACCTAAAGGTGGGCCACCCTCAGCTGAGCAAGTATCTTATTAGTTCAGGCCACTGGAGCAAATGATCTCAGAGTGGAATGCTAAAGAATAAATATTTATTTCTCATGCTTCTAGAGTCTGGGCAGCCAAGATCAGGGTGCCAATTTGGTCAGGTTCTTGGTGAGGGCACTTTTCTTGATTTGCAGATAGTTTCTTCTTGTTTAATGTGCTGTAGCAGAGTGGGGAGGGCAGAAAGAGAGAGACAGAGATGGAGACAGGAGACAGAGAGACAGAGAGAAAGAGAGTCTGATTTCCCTTTCCCTTATTTTCTTGTGGTGCTGGGGACTGAGCCCCGGGCCTTGTTGACAGTGGGCAAGCATGCTGTCCTCTTAGAAGGGTACTGCTAACCAGCAGAACTCTACCCTCAGGAGCTCATTGAATCTGTCATTTTAGGACAAGAAGAAAGATGCACACAAGAGTTGGACAGTGATGTGCCTCCTTCTACCCAATTCAAGGTATCAAACAGAGACAAAGCCAAGGATGGGTGAGGGAATGGGGGTTGCTGAGGTGTTTTGTGGCCAGATCATTTGGTCTTTTTTACCAGATCGAGATGAACAGTCAGAAAAGTGCATCAATCACCAATGTACAGTGTCGTAAGATTTCACAAACACAACACACCTGACCTCGCAGCACATAGACCAAGAACTTGGAGTAGACCCACTGTCACTTTGCAGTGACAAAAGACCCACTGTAGACAGCATAAAGGAAAAGTACTTTTGCTATTCTGTGTCAAGGGGTTCTGTTGTGGTCGCCTGCCCACCTACACTTCAGGAGTCTAACAGCAGAAGTATGTGACAATGGACTTGCTTCCCCTCATAGCAGAGACTGAGGAAGGGACTGGGGACCTGCTGTAACCTCCAAAGGCCTGTCACCAGTGTCCTGCTTCTTCTAGCTGGGCCTCGGCACCTAAAGTTTCCAGAGCATCTGACAATGAGCACTACCAGCCGTGGACCAGGCAGTCCTGACAGAGGCCTTCGGGGACACTTCGGATTCAATTGGTAAGCAGCGCGGTCCCAGAAATCGCCTTGTGTTCTCTCCCTTTCACAGCTTATGGCCAGCAGTGGCCCACGTTCTGCCTTCGAACAGTATAATGCTAATTTTCCTGGATCCAGAATGTTGCATCAGTGAGTCATAGAGTACATACTCCTTCACGTCTGACTGCTCTCGATCAGGCTGTTTGTGAGAGTCATCTGTATCGTTGCATCTAATTGGAGGTTGTTGGTTCCCATTGCTGATACTGTTCCATTGTGTGACTATGACATGCCTTATTTATCTCTTCTCCTGCAGATAGGCATTTGAATTGTTTCCAGGATTTTCTTTCTTTTTTTTCCTTTTTTACTATTATGACTATTTTTATATTTGTTCTCTTAGCAAACCTGGGCATGCATTTCGCTTGAGTAGAGACGTAGGAGTAGAATAGCTAGATCAAGGGGAATGCGTGTCTTCTCTCTCGGAGATGCTTGCAAACAGTTTGTTCAAATATATACCACTGAGACACTTTGGAGAGTCAGTGATGTTGCCTACTTAGCAAACTACATATCAGAGTAACAAAACGAAACACGGACTGTCCCAGGACAACCTGTCTCTGCATTCCTGAGAGACCGAATGCTCTGTATCCCTGGCCATTTCCTGTAAGGCCTACCTATGGAGGGGAGGGGGATGGCTCCATTTGGGGATCTGAAGTGTTCTTGCAAGAACATGCATTCTAGAAAGTGCAAAGGCTTCAGATACCCTGGCAGCTAAAACCCATAAGCTAGCAACTTTCCCTAGCAAAGAGGGGATACTGGCTACGACTACCCTCTGTCTTTGCTCTCTGTCATGTGCAAATGTTCTCCCAAACCTTCCCAAGCCTTCCTCACGCAAGTCAGTTGCAGCTCTTTGGCAGGTCCCTGAACTGCATGGCTAGAAAATTACATGCCGTGCACATCTGCAGCGAGGAACACGAGGCATTCTAGGGGAGATTTATTGCCTCCCTTCCCTCCTCCTTTTGGAAGGTTTCTGGATGCCGTTCTCTGTGTATAGCATGTGCCTCCGGCTTATCACTACGGTAAGTATAAAAGCAATTAATTTTCCCCCTTTTGGAAAGCGGAAGTTTTAACCGCACTTGAATACCATTTGCATTTCTGATTTCTATCAAGTTTACACTTCCAGCAAAGAGAGTCCTGCTGATATAATTTGTTTTTTTTTTTTAATTGCATATTCTCTGGCAGGAAGCCGCTCCTTTTGCCTCCAAAGCAGAAAACACGTACACAGAGAGAAGTGCGGAGCATTCAACCCCTGCTGCAGGTCCACTCACCTTCTTGGCACGAGGGAGGGAGGCCAGGACAGGTGTGGGAATTCAGAGCAGGGGCTCACCTGCGTTTCTATCTCAGTGTCCACATACGCTGAGCTTGTGCAAGCAGTTGCCCTATGTGGGGAAGGTGAGCAGTCTTCAAGAACTGCGTCTTTGTTGTTGGCTGCCATTGGCTCTTCCAGTCAGAGACATCTTATAAAGGCACAACAGACTGATTGCTTGTTGGCTGTCATTCGCTGGCATGTTTTCCACTTCTCTGCTTCCAGGTCGGTATTTATCCTTACAGAATACTTAAGCCAGGAGGCACCAGGGGAACTTGTGACCTGGTCATTTCCTTGTGTTATAGGTGAGGAGACTATAGCCAATTACATCACGGTTCTGCATCCTTCGCCCCACTTTGGGGAGAAGGCACATCATAGTTGGAGTATATTCCCTGCCTTTTGGGAGAGTTGTGACCATGTAACTTCCTTCTGCTGTTGGTGGAGCCTTGGGCTTTTCCCCTTCTTCATGGTGCCTCTGATATTCCATAGGACAGTTGTCTTAGACCATTTGTGTTGTTATAGCAGAATACCTGAGACTGGGTCTTGTAGAAAAATGGGCATCTAGTTCTCTGGTAGCTCTGAAAACTGAGGAGTCCAAGACAGAGACTCTAACCTCTGCTGTGTGCTTCTGTCATGACAGAAAAAAAAAAAGGAAGGTAAGAGAGGCAAATTGTCCTCATATGGCAGAATAGCAGAAAGCAGTGCAATCACTCCCATGAGCACTTTCGAGAGCAACATGAGTCAGTCCACTTATGAAAGCCGAGCCTTGTAAGGCACACGCTCCCCAGAGGGCTGCCTGCTCCCAGCACTGCTGCTTAGGAGATGCAGTGTCTAGCATGTGAATTTAGGGAAGGACTGAACATGTAAGTCACAACACCTGCCTGGCCTATTTGTCTGAGGAGGAACATGAAGAGGCACAGGCCGAGCAGAATTGTTTCAACCAAGCCCCTGATCTGAAGCCAAAGGTCCGAAGCCCAGACTCTCTCAGCCCCATCCCTGCCGCCCACCAGATGTGTGGTGCCACTTGTTACTGTTGTATATTGCTGATACTTTGGGTACCATTTTTACATGCCACAGCTAACCAACACAGATCCGGCAGCCCAGAGAGGAAACATGGCTCACCCAGTCTCACACACCGGGCTTGTGTCGAAAGCAAGATTAGAACCTGTGGCCCCATCCTCGGCCCTGCAGGAGTTACCCCAAGATTTTCACACACATGTGAAAGATACCATTTGGTTGTAGGTCTTGCAGCTTTTAGGAAATATAGCTTGTAAAAACTCGTTGAGAGAAAACAGATGAAACTTTACATGGCTCCGGGGATTAATAATGTAACGGGGATTGTTCCACTTCTGCTTTGAAGTGAATCTGAACTGGCTGTTCCACCCCTCTCCTCCTCCTCTCCCCTAGCTGTGGAGTTCCCCAGGAGGAAGGCTTTAACGGCTTGGGAACTGCTCCAAATAGTATCTGCAAGAACCAGAGCCGGAGTAGCCCTGGAGACCAACAATGACTGGCCCTTTCCAGACAAGCGGGAAGCCCCAGCCCCAGCCCCAGCCCCAGCCCTCCTGGATCCATGACAGCCCAGGCAAGAAGCATATGGAAGATGCTGGAGGCGTTAGGTGCCCCCATACCATGCCTCCCTGCCTCCAAAGGAGGAAAGCGCACCTGCAGAACTCTGCCTGCTTGTACCCAGGAGTGCCAGTCAGACTGTGAGGAGGTAAACTTAGGGAAGCAAAGAGCCCCTCCCCCCTCCCCATGAAAAATCCCCTCACAGCCTCTCTATGAGTCACCACAGGCTGACCTATGTCTCCTTGGCCTACAGAGAAGAACTGCTGGACTTTGGCTAGCTGACAGGATTTTCGAATGTTGTATTCTTGATGAGCGAAGGCCGTGTCTTCATAACTCTGGAGCTTTTACCACGCTAAAGGAAACTATCTTTTTGTTTGACTTTGTGGTGTTTTGGGTAATGGGGTGTTTGGTGTAATGGGGTCTTATGTACGTAGCCCAGGCTAGCCTTGAACTCACTATGTACTAGAGGATGACCCTAAACTCTTGGTCCTCCTGCCTTTACCTCCTAAGTGCCAGAATTACAAGTGCAAGGCCAGTGCTCAACAACACACTGTCTTGATACAGTCTTGGGATTCGGCTAGAGTAAGAGGAAAGCCACCTGCTGCCATATAACTACAGACGGTTAAGGTTTAATCAAGCCGGGTATGGGTGGCCCACGCCTTAATCCCAGCACTTGGGAGGCAGACACAGGCAGATAGATCTCTGTGGGTTTGAGGCACCCTGATCTATACAGCAAGTTCCAGGCCAGCCAGGGCTACACTGAGCTTTGTAGAGATTTGATCAAGATCGATCTCTGTTTGGTTCAAAGGAGGAGGAGAGCATATTGTCACTGTTCCTTGTTACATGGCCAGACACATGAGGAGCATCACTCCATGGGTGAATGAATGGATTTCAGAATAAGTAAACACAGCTGGTCTGAGAAAGAGCATTTTTGCATAACTGGCCACCGTGGTTCAGCATATGAGGCCTGGGCCTATGGGCCCTTTGGCATCTGGTGAAGGTCCCCCTGCTCCTCCCCATGGCACCATGCCACACTAAACTTGTCTCAACAAGCAGTTACTGCTAAGCTAACATCTCTATCACCCCGGCCTCCCTGGTGACTAGAGGATACAGGGGACACTGGGGACTGTGGCAGCTGGAGCAAGTGATCGCACTTTCCTGCCCCAGCCCCACCCCCAGTTTGCTGGCAGAAGTTGGTGTGCTGGCAGCCTCTGCTGCTGTTTGGAACCAAAGCTGCTCACTGTCATTCCTGGTGCCAGCTGGGCAGCCGAGCAAAGTCGCCAATGCATAGGGGAGTCCAAACTGTCAGGGGCCACCAACTGCCTGGGACAGGGCAGAGACACCGACAGGCCGTGTCTGGTAAGAATATCACATGATCATTTAATCTTGCTCACTGCTAGGACAGGTTGTCTGAGGCCAGTTCGGGGAGGGCCAAAGAAAAAGAGTTGCCGCCCCCTCCTCCCCCTCCCATGCTTCTTACTCCCCTACTCCAAGGCAAGTGCCTGAAGCAGGCTGAAACTAGGCACAAGGGAAGCTGGTTAGCTGTGGGGGATGATCCTGCAAAGCAGAGGTGAGGTTGCTTGGAGACTGAGTCAGGTCAGAGAGAAGAGTCAATTTGGGGTGCACTAAGGAGCTGCAGACATTTGCCGGGGCTCGGGCATTTGTTCTCTTGGGAAGCTTCTGCAGGGCAATAAAAGAGTAGAATATTTACTCCTGTCTTGTCCCCTCTTCTTATCGTATAGACTTCCTTGCATTTCCAAATCGTGCTGATGTTGAGCTAAGTAAGCTCCAGGGTGCTGGAACCAGCCCTCAAGTGGGCAAGCTGAGAGACACAGATTCTTGAAGGGGAGGAGATGTAGTGCCCTCCAGAACTGTCCAATGAGAAGCTTTGAACCTGGGTGGCTGTGTAGAATATGGGTGTGGCCTCAACAGGTTCTGTATATTTTCTTTACAAATGGCCTAGAATTAGAAGATGTGGATCCCAGGTCTCTTGTACTTAACTGTAAGATCTTTTATGTTAACGCAGCCTCTGTTTTTTCCACTCAGGAAAACAAAAGGTCCCGTCGATGAAACTTTGAGGGATTGTTTGGGCAATCAAATTACAACAGAGAACCAAATACACAGTGTTTTATGTTAATATGAAATCCTGGTTCTTTCATTTGTCCAAAAAGCTGCTACATTGCTTTCCTGTCAATACACTCTCATAGAGTGTTTCCAAGGCTACAAGCTGTCAAAGGCCCTTGAAAATACTAAAAGTACAATACAGTTTGAGATGGGAGTATGTCAATGAGTCCAGATGTTCTTCCAGGTAAATTTGGCCTCGTGGAAAGGAAGATTATCATGACCTCATTCAAAGAATTCTTCCCAAACTTGGATGGCCCTACTTAAGCCTCAATTACTGATCTCCCCTCTTCTCAATCTCCTCCCTCACATATCTCCTAGCTCCTCAGGGTGATGCTAATAAGTTCTCTGCCTCCTCAGTTCCTAATTATATTAGTTAAGGTAATGCTGGCTGCTGTAACTTACAGACCTTCACAGCTCTGGGCTTATAATGAAAACGTTTCATTCTTATGCGGCAAGCAGGCACCATGAACCTAATTGTTTTGAATCCATCTGCTTATTCAGTGATCCAAGAATCCAGATGCCCTCCATTGTGAACCACTGTCATCTTCAGCAGGAAATTCTTGCTGGAGTTCTCTATTTTCAGTAAATTGGAGAGGGGAAAAGCTGTGGAAGATCAAGCATCAGAATATGGACAAAGTCTTGTGCTACTGTGTATCACCATTCCACTAGAACTCAATTGTCGTGGCCACATTTAGCTGCAAAAGAAGTTGAGAATGGTGGACTACCTTAGTGACCAGGCAAAACAGAAAGTGGCTTTGGTGACCAGACAGTAACTTGACATAACCTTTAGATTCATAGGATCAGTTGGAGTTTGGATCGTCACTGTCTCCCCAAGGCTCATATGTTGATGGCTTGGTCACTAGTCTGTGGTGCTACTGGGAAGTGCTGGGATCTTTAGAATATGGGACCTAGTGGGAAGAAGTTATGTCACCGAGGTCATGTCCTTCAAGGAGATGCTGTAACTGCAGCCTCCACCCCACACCTGCTTATCAACTTTCTTTTTTTATTTTATTTTATTTATTTATTATGTATACAATGTTCTGCCTGCATGTGTGCCTGCAGGCCAGAAGAGGGTGCCAGATCTCATTACAGATGGTTGTGAGCCACCATGTGGTTGCTGGGAATTGAACTCAGAACCTTTGAAAGAGCAGTCCGTGCTCTTGACCTCTGAGCCATCTCTCCAGCACCCCTGCTTATCAACTTTCATGAGGTTTACTTTAATACACACTCCCTGCCCCATGCTGCTCTGTCTTGCCACGGTCCCAAAGCAAGGAGAGCCACGAATCATTGGCTGATCTCTCTAAAACTGGGGCTACCTAACCTTTTGACATTGCAGTAGTGTCATCTGAAGTGTTTTGGGCAACATTCATGGCTGTCTTGGAGCACATGTGGCCTGTGGGCCCACAGATTGGACATGTCTCTCTAAAACAGTATTCCAAAATAAGTCTTCCCTCATTTTGAGCTGATTACCTCAAATATCTTCTCATAATGGCCAAAACCTAACACATCAAAGAAGAGGTGGATCACATGGGAGTTCAGCAAATCAGAAAGCATTTCCAGACAGAAAGTCAACAGAAGAAAGATAAGTCAGAAAAAAAAGACCCCACAGAGACCATAGTCAGAGAAGTTCACAGTTGATCTTCCTGTTGCCTGTCCACGTTCCCATGCAACCCTCCCATCTACACTGTTCACACACAAAACTTTCTCCCCAAAGCCATGGGTTCACGTGCTTCTGTGCCTTTTTCTTATATTTCTTCTTTTACCCAGGGCCTCTCCCAGTTTCATTGAGTGGGCCCACCATATGTCTGCCCCAGTCCACCCAGCCTCCTGCTAGTCCAGCTCTTGTCGCACCCCACCCTAGAACTCTGGGCTGGTCCCCCAGCGATGTTCAACCAACAGATCACAATGACAGTGGCAATCGGACAGTTCTGGGCCTAACACATAAGACCACCTGACAGTTCCTGCTCCTGTGTTCTGGGGATCCTGAGTCACCCATTTAAGAAGTCTGGCTGCCGTGCTAGATAGGACACATGACAGAACTATGTGGAAAGACCGAGACTCCAAGACCACTTGGAGAGAGAAAAGCTTGGCTGAATCCAGTCTCCAGCCAAACTGCTAGCTGAATTTAGCTGCAAGAGGGATTACCAGAAAGGCCCACAGAAGAGTCACCCAGCTGATCTCAGCCTGGACTGGAGAAGGATTAGCAAATACAATGTTGTTTCAAGCCACTACATTTGGGGCGATTTGTTAGGCAACAGTAGAAAGATGAGGGAGTGTCCTTCAAGTTTCATGCCAACCTTAAACGTAATCTGCTCTCCCCTCTACCTCTCTATCATCCTAGTTATGGTTTGGATATGAAATGAGCCCATAAGCTCACGTTTGAAGACTTGGTCCCCAACTGATGGTGCTATTTGAGGAGGTTGTGGAACCTTGGAAGATAGGGCTTAGCTGCAAGAAGGCCTTGGGGATTATGGTCCAGCCCCACTTCCAGCCTTGTTCTCTGCTTCCTGTTTAGTCATGAGGTGAATGTGCCATAAGCTCCTATTGCCACAGAACAAAGCACTCTCCCATGCTGTCCCCACCATGATGGACTATATACTCTGCTACCGTAAGCCAGAATAAACCTCTCCTCCTACATTGCTTCTGTAAGGTATTTTTGTTACAGAAAGTAACGAATACAGTTCTCTTAGCATGGTTAGAAACCTGTCTTTTTGATGCCTTGTTTCAGATCCCATAGTTACTAAACACACATTTGTTTTACCATCTCTGACTCTAGATTCCATCATTTACATTTCTATTCCTTTGCCTGTAAGGACTGAACACTTTTCACAAACTTGAACCAAGCCTTCTTTCTGTGTTTGGCATGCTGCATTCATGGTAGTAGGTACTCCAAAATACTTTCTGAAGCAATCAGTCATCATTTCTAATTGGTTCACAAACTGGAATACAGGTTTCATCTAAGAGAGAGAGCCCAAGAGAATAAGAAGGTGTGTTTTTCACGTAAAAAAATTGTAAATATGGTTCAGAGAAGTTGTGTGTGAGAGAATTGTGTTGGGTAATTAGATTTGCTTTTCTCAAACTCTGCATGGAGACACTGAGAAGCTCCCAACTGCATTTTGAAGATGTCTTTAGAACAAAGCTTCTGCCAATGTGCTACAATCCTGAGAGGTTTGGGAGAAGATAGAGAGGCAGAGTCCATCTGCCTAAGTCAGTTGACATGGCCGGGTAGACTAGCCATGACTGCTAGCAGCAAGTGGACTCCAGTCTATTTAATTATTAGTTTTTATGGATGTATGTGATAGGATACACAGTGAAAACAAAAGTTCTCTGATCTCTACGTTATAACTATATAGAGATGTTGCAAGATCCTGAAGGACTGAAAAATACCATTGCCCTTTGTCTGATGATGGTTGAGAGGCCTGGCAACCAAGCACAAGAGAAGGTTTTAAACAAGGAACAGTATGGCCGAAGAATGGGATAACCTCATGTAACAAGGAAGGCCATTCTAAGGATGTCTGGGGGGGGGTCCTGATAACAGGAACCATATACTTGTAACCCAAGATTTCAACTCAACATACCATCTGAAGAAGTTGGACAACATGAATGCAATACTAAATCCAGAGCAGGGAATCTCTCTACCTAGACACCAGTAATAAAAATAAATCCAGGCTAAAATTCCAACAATAGGGTGTGGTGTGCTCTGCACTATCCAGTCAAGCACCTTTTACAATATGGCACTTATAAAGCTTAAAGTGGGACATGTTGGTTTGCCGATGACATATTTACCCCAGGGGACAGAAGGTAAAATGGAGTTTAATCTGTTTTCATAACAGGGAAGGGGAAGAAAAAGTAGAGGGGAAAAGGCTGATTGACTCTGATCCTCGCCTGCATGGGATCTGTGCAAACACTGGAAGCACCACAATGGCATAGTGATTTAGGACCTTTCACATTCAAGATATCTGGGTTCAAATCTCATCTCAACTACCCACATTATTTAACCAAAGACACATTAATTATCCACACCGAACCTCAATTTCAAGTTGAGAAATGAAGACACAAATATTATTTCCCTCATAAGGTTACTGTAATGACAAAATACAACATTATCTTTGGAAGCACAAAATGCCTGGCACAAAGTAAATGTTCAAAAATGATAGCCATTCACCAGTGCAGGGTAGAGAATAATCAAAAGCCAGTCTAAAGCAATTTGCTCGCATTGTTAGCATTTGAATTTTTTGAATGATATAAAAGGGATACTTAGATAGAATTAAGATGCATCCACAATACCATCTAGAAAAGAGTGATATACTTATTTCCAGTGACTGACAACAGTAAAATATTTGAATATTATTTATTAAGGTTGACAATATGCTAGATTGTGTCTGAAGCACTTTGTATACACAAAATCATTGCATCTTCTCAGCGTTGCTACACAGTAGATGCTGCTGTTCTCCTCACTTACAGATGGAGAGATTCAGGGCTCAGAAGAACTAAACAACTTGCTCTGGGTCACACAGCTAGTAGCATGCCACATTCTAACTTGAGCCCAGTCATTCTGGTTAAGCAGCAATCTACCATCCTCATAAAATGGCTCCCTTTTGCACAGCATTCCAGGAGGACTGCAAGATCCGAACTTATTTGTAAGCATGAATTGTTCTGTTATTAAAGAACTTACAAGGGAGACTGGAAAAAGAAATATATTGCTCGTGCAAGTAAATATTTACATACACCAAAATATTTATGTCCATATATGTGAGTGCTGCTTTCCGCAGGGGGAGAAGGAAACGTGTAAATATTTACTCGCTGGAAATAGCTGACAAGTAGTTAGGAAATAAGAATATTTATACTGTGCATTGCTTTTGTGTTGTCCAATTGTTTCATCTGGAGTCCATGCACTAATTTCCAAGTTGGACAAACTATACAAGATTCTTGAACTTGTAAATTCAGGGCTGCTTTTGGAGATCCCTAATATGGACATGAAACCAACCCCTAAGCAAAGTAAATCCCAATTTTCCTAAACTCCATTTTCTACAAAGGCACGTTATTTTTTAAGATGCATTGCTCCTTTCCTGGAAGAATAACTCTTAGGCCAAAATTGAAGGCTCAGTCTTTATGTTCCAAGCCCCACACTGTGGGTTCCGGCTGGGATGCATGCTCTGGGGAGTACTTCGGGGCCAACAGTCAGAAGTTATTAGGGAGCAGGTCAAATACTGAATTGGCTGAATAAAT
Source organism: Peromyscus leucopus (assembly GCF_004664715.2). NCBI lineage: Eukaryota > Metazoa > Chordata > Mammalia > Rodentia > Cricetidae > Peromyscus > Peromyscus leucopus. The sequence continues at coordinate 13,805,768 of NC_051083.1, read as the reverse complement.
GCCCAGATTGGTGATGACCCCCAGACAGAGCTAAAGATTGGAAAATGTTTAAGTTTTTTTTTTACATGCATAGTGGAATTATGAAAGAAATTATAACAAAATGGAACCCCAATGTGTGTGTGTGTTTTATGAAAATATAAATTTATGACATAGAGCCTAATATATTGGCCACTCATGTTGGTACTTTCTCATGTCATTGTGTTTGACCCTGATTTGTCAAGAGTTCTTTATAAACTGTATTTACTACAGCTGCAAATAACACAAAATCTCCATGCACTTTATGTAAATGACAAAAGATTTGTTTTCTTATGTAATAAGGAGTTTCAAAGTGGAGTTATGCTGGGGTTGATAATTCAGTGGTTCATACCTGCTGCCCATGTCTCATTTCCTTCTGTCTTTCCTTGTGTGTTCCTGGTGTATTGTCTTGTCCTTGGCAAGATTGTCTTATGGTGGCCAGAATGAAATTCATCTGCAAATAACACGAAGTCAAACAGAAGACATGAGAGGTTTTAAATCTTTGCTCATCATTTTTAATGTGTAAGTCTTTTTCAGAAGCTTTGCAAAGGTCTGTCTTGTCATAGCATTGGCCAGAATTAAATCATATGCCCATATCACTAAGCAAAGGGAATGGAGTCAGATCAGTCAACACACAGGAGTCACTAGGTGTCTACCTTGTGAGCACAGGAGTGAGACCTACTTCCTTTCAGTATGCACCCTCACTGAACAGGGGAGAGACAGCCCATAATACCATCAGGGGGGTTCAGGAAAGGATGAAGAAGATAAGTAGTTACTGAAGAGGCAGGCGACCAGATCCCCTGTGTCCCGTGAGTAAGATGAGGAAAGCAAGCTTGGAGAAGAAGTGGCCGTGCCTTGGGTCAGTGCTCCAGCTGTGACTCGGCCACAGTGCCGTTTCTGCCCTCCATGGCTGCTGTAAGTATCTCCATGGCTACAGCTTTCATCTTTCCAGAGCTGCTGACTGTGTGGGCACAATTGATGTTTTCCACTGAGCACTCTTCTCCATTTCCTGTCTAGACAATTATGAAAGGGCTGTTTATGGAAATTCATTCATAGGCATTGCTCACCTGCCACTGGCTCCAGGCCTCCTCGCTTTCTCTCTCTCCAGCAGTCCTGTCAGAGGCCCTTATTTACCTTAGCATGGAGGCCAACTCAGCAGAGCACCTCTAGGCTGGGCAATGAGAGCCAAGAGCCAGTTAAAGGACTACGGCTCCTTTGCCAGAACTATTTTAGCTGCAATTACCTGGCCTTGTCCCTCCTTCATACTGAGATTCTGACTGTTCAATGCTCAGCCCTCAAGTTCAGAGTCATTACCTCCCTGCCCATCCAGCTCCTAGAAAATATCTAGTGTTTTCACTTCCATATGATGTCTCCAGTACCTTGTTTCTCCATCCTTCCATGAATCTTTGCCACAGACCAGAGTGCTTCTCTTTAGTACCCTTTGTTTAGAGCCCCCTTTCCCACCTGGGTCTTTTATATCAGGCTATTTTATATTAGTCTGTTTCCTTATTCTATTTGTCCGTTTCCAAAAGATAGAGTCTACATGTCTACACTGGCTCTTTTAAGCCCAGTGAAGACCAAAATATGCTCAGCATGGTGGTAGCCATCTTCTGCACAAGATCTATATGCATGAATTTGTATGTGCTTTTGTAATGAGACTTTCAAAAGCTTTTGTTTATTGGCTAATGAAGGAGTAAGGAGGTTTATTCATGTTTGTTTTGTTTATGTGTTTGCTTTGTTTGCTTGTTTAATTTATTTTAATGCTAAGGCACGAGGTGAGTGAAGAGAAAAGGGACAAGGAAGTGAAGAACAGGCGATCTGCCAAAGACTGCTGGTGGCCCGCCTGAATGCCCTAAACATTCTACCTCATTTTCTTATTAATGGAAACTTGGTTTTATTCTAAGTGGCAGTATGCCCAGCTAAAATTCACACATCCCAGCTGTCTTATAGCTAAAGACAGCTGCATGTCATGGCTCCGATCAAAAGACACAAGTGAGTCTTGCTATGTGAGGTCTTCAGGAAAGCCTGTATGGTGCTTCTGTGATGCCGAGGTTTAGAAATGAATAGCTTGTTGCCTCAACTGTTGGGAACACGGCTGACAGACAGCCTTTGGGTGTCAACACCTTTATGGTTGTCTCCAACAGAGCAATTACCTTCTTACTGGCCTCCAATGACCTGTCAGCTTGGAGCAGATATAGCTGACCACCCAAACTCTAGATTTTTAATGATGTTGGAATGGCTTCATGGCCCTACTTCCCCCTCTACACAATCACACTTCTTCCCCTCCCTTCTACAGGCCTTCATCTTAAGAGCACTCACCTCCTACACACTAATGTTCTTTAAAGAGTCTGAATCCTGGAGAAGCCAAGCCTCTACAGCTCTTGAAAGAGGAAGACTCATTCAATTTACAACATCTGTCTTTGGCATCTCCATTTTTCTTACCTGAAGAGCAGACACTAGTTGCATGGATGGCAGAGCAGCCATAAAAATATAAATGCAACTGGATGGAAGTCATCCATAAGGAGCTTAGGAGCACCCAAGGAAACACAAAGGAGACTCTTCTGGACACCGTGGCATTGTGGAATCCCAGACATTCCTGCACTGGCCAACTACTTCTGAATTTCTCGGTCCACCAAAAGTAAGAACAAATCACAATTTGGCAAAGCCACCATTAAGTGCTGCAAACATATTTCTATGTAACATGGTCACCAATAACACATGATAGTTCAGTTCTGAGACCTTGTGAAAAAAGAGATTCACCCACTTAGCAGTCAACAAATGGGCAATATGTTCCTACTATCATTTCTAGGTCTATGTTGGGTAACAGGGAAATTATATCAAACATAACAGACAAGGTCTCTGTTCTCATAGTGCTTATATATTCATGGGATGAAAAGACATGGGCAGGGCATGCTAATGTGCTCAGGGTTTGGTAAGTTTACAATGAAAGGTGCCTGGAGAGAAGGTGTTCTAAGTGACTTTATGAAGGATACTTTAGGTGTCACAAAGGTAGCTAGAAGTTGACAAGAGTGACAATGGAGATGCCAATGAGGAGGGCACATGAGAACAAGGAGGCTTGGGATAAGATGTTGACGATGAAAATGGAGAAAAGAAAATGGATTTGAGCTTTCTGAGCTAAGGCCAGTGGGACTCACTGGTAGACTGCACGTAGCTAGTAGGGAGCCAATTCTAGAATGAGTTCTATTCTCTTGGATGTAGCATCTGGAGGAAAGTGAGGGCATTTGCCAAGACAGAACAAACTTATGAACACTTACATGATATGGACAATAGAGTTCTATTGTGTTGTTTGGCCTGTCTATCAGATGGTCAAGAGCAGACATTAGCTAATATTGACGTCATGCAATGTATCACTAAGATCTCTTGCTGTAAGAAGCAAAATAGATTTATGAAATAAGATTCTACACTTCACAATGAAACCACATTACCAACAGTCTTCTCCTGTACCTTGATTACTCCACAGACTCATTCCTATAAGATATGGGGAGTCCTCTGACAGATAACGTTGGCTAAGGGACTCCCTAGCACAGGCATGAACATTTTCTCTTTTTTTCAACTTTTTATTGATCCTTTGTGGATTTTACATTATGCACCCAGATCCCACTCATCTCCCCATCCCCTCTCTTCCACCCTCTGCCCTTGCAACCTCCTCCCCAAAGAAAAACAATGTAAATGTTCATTATAGTAAGTCATTGGTCTGGTTCGAGGCCTCTGGTTTCTGCTACACTATTGATACTGGCCTTCACTGGGACTCCTCTTGGGTATCCTGTTGTTGCCTTGTGTCATAGAGATCCTGTAGCTTTGGATCTGCAGGTCTGGCCCCTTCATCCTAGATGAGGTAGATTTTGTGGTGGGCTAACTCATAGTCCTGGGTCTGGGTCTGGGTGGTAGCTGGGTTGGTCAGCCTGTCAGCTTTCCCTAATCATCACCACCAGGGCTAATTCTTTAGCACTGCCCTGGCTAGCTCACCCAATGCAGCGGGCAGCAAAGATCGAGGCCAGTTCTGCTTTCATGCCCCCAGGTTCAGCTCACCGGCACTCACACCACCAGGGCCAGCTTTACTGTTCTGTCCAGGTGAGGTGCAGGGCCCGTTCTTATGAGTTCTGCAGCTGGTGAGGGGAAGGGCTAGTTCTCCCTAGTGTTGCAGCCAGTGAGGGGTGGTGCCCACTCTGTGCAGGCCTGTCCTCACTGATTTTGATGGTAACAGGAGCCATGGACATCAACACAGGCCTCTGCTGAACATTTTCTTGAACAGCGCTGCAATCTGAGACTCTTCCAAATCCCTTAGCCTTCTCCTGCTGCACTGCCCCTCCCATCGCGTCAGGCTCCCTTTGGAGGCTCATCTTGTGTGATTCCCCCCACTCCCAGATTGCTTGTTACACAGATAGCTCCCCCCCAAGAAACTTCCTGCATGTATCATTCAGTCTGCTTCTAAAGGACCTAAGATGACGCACCACTAGGAAGTAGACAGCGAGCCTAGTTTGAGGAGACGAGTCTGAGTTGAGTTGTTGGTAAAAATCTGAACTGTATTGTGAGCCTAGGTGACATCACCTAAGAAGTATGGGTGTCAATAAATTTAGAAGACTCTGTGAGACTAAACATTGAGGTTTGCTTTATAGAAGTTGTATGGAGGTCACAGAGAAAAAGGGGGGCATGGTAGCAGAAAGGTGAAAGGTTTGTCTGTTAGTATTGTTAGGTTCTCTTTACAATATGATGCATCTCACACACACACACACACACACACACACACACACACACACGTCTGTAGTACACTTGGTTTAGATTCACCCAATTTTCCTCTCTCTTCCTAAAGAGCCCTCCCTCTGCCCTCATATCTCATACACATTTTTAAGTGTAGAGTCTACATATCAAAAAAAAAAACCATGTGATACTTGCCTTTATGAATCCAGCTTATTTGTATAACATAATGATCTCCAGTTCTATTATCTTACAGATGACATAATTGTCTTTTTTTCTTTATTCAGAATTTTTTTGTGCACTTTACATACCAACCACAGATCCCCCTTCATCCCTCCTTCTGCTCCCCGCAACCCATCACCAATCCCTGCCTCTAAAAAGGTAAGGCCTCCCATGGGCAGTCAGCAAAGCCTGGTACATTCAGTTGAGGCAGCTCCAAGCCCTTCCCCCATATCAAAGCTGTGCAAGGTGTCCCACCATAGGCTGCAAAAAGTCAGCTCTGAGCTGGCTTACCCCGGTAATCAGATTGGTGAATACCCTAACTGTCATCATAGAGCCTTCATCCAGTAACTGATGGAAGCAGATGCAGAGACCCACAGCCAAGAACCAGGCCAAGCTCCGGGAGTCCAGTTAGAGAGAGAGAAGAGGGCTTCTATGAGCAAGGGGGTCAAGATCATGATGGGGAAATCTACAGAGACAACAGAACCAAGCTAGTGGGAACTCACAAACCTTAGACCAATAGCTGTGGAACCTGCACGGGACCGGACTAGGCCCTTTGCATAAATGAGACAGTTGTGTAGCTTGGTCTGCTTAAGGGGCCCCTGGCAGTGGGATCAGAGTCTATCCCTGGTGCATGAGCTGGCTTTTTGGAGCCACTTTCCTTTTTCTTAATGACTAAATGAAACTCTGTTGACTAAAACTACAATACGTTATTTATGCATTCATCTGTTGAAGGCTGTCTAGGCTGGTAGCCTGTCTCCACTATTGTGACCAGTGAAGCAATAAACACTAACACACAAGCATCTCTGCAGTCCAAGGACTTAAAGTCCTACAGATAGACACCAAAGGCAAGCACAGCTGGCTTGTGTGTCAGCTCCACTTTTCGGCTTAGAGGAATCTCCATACTGATTGTCATACTGGCTGCACTAGTTTACTTCGCAGCTAGCAGTGTGTGTGGGCTTCTTTTCCCTACACCTTTTCCATCACTTGTTTGTTTCCTTGATGGTGGCCATTCTGACTGGAGGAAGATGGACTCTCAGTGTGCTTTTGATGTCTATTTCTCTGACATGAAAAATTCCGATTCATTTGCCTACTTATTGATCACATGATTTGATTTGGGGTTGTCTAATATTTTTAGTTTTAATATATTCTAAGTATTGAATTAACCCCATCAGACACGCGCTGACAAACATTTTCTCTCTCTCTCTGTAGGCTCTCTCTTCGCTCTGGTACTTGTTTCCTGTGCTGTACAGAAGTCATTTCAAAAACAAGGAAAGCACTAAGTGTGTCAAATGTTTCTTCAAGAACCAGCAAGATGAGTCATTGGGAGTGTCCAGTGTAACTCGGTACTGACACAGAAGTAAAGAAGGCAAATAACTATATTGGTCTAGTGTTTAAAACTATGGGATTCCCTGTTATTGTTTTCACTTTCTTAACAAAGAACTTGATGAAGGTATACACTTGCAGGTAAGAAGTGGAGGAAATGTAAGTTTTTGGAAAGAGGAGACATTGTGAAAGCACTTTGATCAAGGGCAGATAACCAGCTCAAAGGAAGGCTTGCCATATGGCCAGCTTGCCTTTTTGATGTTCTTGGTCATATATTTTCAGTGAGTCCTTCAGTCCATTTGGATGAAGACCCACATGAGGCAAGCTGGTTTTGTGACAAGGGTATGCAAGATGGCAGCAAGTGGAGCTACCCAAGACCCAAGGGAAAAACAGTCCCCATATCTGGAGCTGTCTCTCCATTTGTCTTCATTGTCACAGAGCTCAAGGCAATTTTGGTACCCTAGGAGTTCAAAGTTGAAACTGCCAAGAAACAATGCTTTGGGGTAGAACTGCGGCTGTAACCACATCTCTCAGGGGAACCATGACTTCTATGAGGCCCTGGAATAAAGATCATGCGCTCTTCCGGTAGTTTCTGGTGGTGTCCTTCCACCAAGATGCCAAGGTTACAAAACTTGATTGTATGTGTTGCGAGACACAGTCAACACTTTCTAAGTATTCGTAGAAACACCTGGAGAAAACTTTGTGATCTTGTAACATTATTTCTAGAAATAATGCACGATTGTGACTTAAATGTTGAGATGATAGATTCTAGCCAACTTTGATAGGTTCATCTATTTTGTGGAGGTGTTTGGGGATTGGATTAACATTTGAGAAGATAGGCACTATATAAAGCAGATTTCCCTCTCTTATATGTATGGGCTTCATCCAATCAGTTGAGGCTGTACATAGAACAAAACAGTGATCAGGCAAGAGGGAATTCTTTCCAGAACATAAGCTAGCTTGTGGGTTTTCAGCTTGCCAACCTACTTTGTACATTTTGGGATTTTCAGACTCCCTAGTCACTCAAGAAAATTCTTTAAAATAAATCAGTTTATCTCTGTTTATGTCTATCTACACACACACACACACACACACACACACACACACACACACACACACACTGGTTCTGGTTCTCTGGAGAGAATTTTTATGGGGAGGTGGGGAGTACCTCAGCTCAGATACTAATTCTCAGGTGCTTCACTTGCCCTAAAGCCTGGGTAAGCCTAAGCTGTGTTTTGTTGTTGTTTTTGTTATCTCAAGAACCTAAAATATTGTAATATAAAAGAAGCCTGATGAATACTGAGTAAATGAACTTAAATGAGCAGATAGGCTGATAAATAAACATTATGGAAGGAAAATAGAGAAAGGCTAGAGATGGAAGGAGGATGAACAGATGAATGAATGAATAACTATCGGTAATGGGTAGTACTCAGCTGTAAGCCTTGAATTCAGATGGTTTGTTCCATTCCCAATTCTCAGTAGCATAGGCCCTTATCATAGGCCCTGAATTCCATCCCCAGTACTATAAAAATAAAAGAAAAGAAAGAAAGAATGGTTAGATGGCTAAGAAGGTAAAGATATTTTTTACCAACCCTGATGACCTATAGTAGGTCCCTGAAACCCACATAGTAGAAGACTCAATTTCTCCCAGAAGTTGTCCTCTGACTTCTATAAACACACACACACACACACACACACACACACACACACACACACACACACGCACACAATGGCACATGTACCCTCTGTCACATGCAAAATAAATAAACATAAATTTGAAGAGGATTAAAAACAACAATACCAACCTACCAAATCCACGGAAACTTGTGACAATAAGGTACACCACTTGTCACCAAGTAATGCCATCATAGATTGCATTTATACACGTACAGTACTCAGACTTGAGTTTGAATTGTCAGTTCCATAGCACTCTGTGGCTGAGATCACATTAAAGCACAAATCGTGTGCTTTTGAGAGCTGATGAGGGTTTAGAAACTCCAAAGCACCCTGTACCTCTACAACCTTTTCACTATTATCACTATGTTTCTCTATCACTGAGCCCAATTGTTATATTTCTTGATTCAGTTGAACTTCCTGAAAATTCTAGGGTTACTTTGCTGCCTATCTTCTTGCGAAAGGAGCTGAACTTTGGGGACCATATCTGGTCCACTTGACTTTGTAATTTTTTTTTTTAATGAAAAAGAGGAGTCTATTATTGTGGGGATTAACAAGGCAACTCCACGTAATTAAAAGGGAGGTTTATTTTGGGGTAACTTACAGCCAGTAAATGGGTTGGTGGCAGGATCTGGGAGAAGTGAAGTGTATGTAGTCCAGCTGGGTTCTCTGGAGAACTCTGCTCAGTCTGCCATCTAGCATCCAGGATCACCAGGAACCAAGAGGGCCCCAAATCCGAATCTCAGGTCTTAAGGGCTCCCATCCTAGCCCTGCCCTGGGGCATGTCATAAGTAGCTGTGTCATTTACCAGAAATCTCAGTAGGGGTAGTACTTCCAGGTCAAAGCTGGAACAGCTACCCACTACAGTCTAGTGGCTTATAGATCTTGTAAACATAAGGCTTTGTGTGAACCTAGAGGGAATCTGCCTCCTTTCTCCCATCTTGTTTTCATTGGCATTAGCATCAGTATCAGGCAGTCCTTTCCTTCATGGAAGAGTGCTGTGCTGTGGCCTTTGAGGTTGCTTCTATTTCTTCTTCAGCTCCCTTTGCCTCTTAAGACAGCCCTTGTAGGTGTAATCAGCCAGCCTTGTCTTTTTGCTCCATCTCCTTATCGAGAGTCAGACCAAATGTCTTAGTTTAATCATGTTGCTGTAACAAAATTTGTGTCCGTGAGTAATGCATGAAGAAAAGAAGTTGGTTTGGCTCGTGATTCAGGTGGCTGGAAAGTCCAAACAGCTTGGCAGATGTTTGGCAAGGACCCTCTTGGCTGTGTCACAACACAACAGAGAAGTGGAAAGGAAGGTGGCCTCCTGCCCAATGGGTGTGTGTGAGAGCGAGGAAGGAAGAGTCCAAGGAAGGTTCGGCTCATTCTTTTGGAGTAATCCATTTGTGAATGAATTAACACAGTCTTTTGAGAACTGTATTAACCCTTTCAGAGAGTGGTTTTCCCATTACTTAATCATGTCGTCAGGAACTACCAGCCCAGCACTATTATTACACTGAGGACCAAGTCACTATTGCAGAAGCTTTGGAGGATACCTCCAAACCCTTTGCGAGCCTAAATAAGAGCAGAACTGGCAACTTCTCCTCTCCAGAGTAGCTGTTCTGGGTTAAACAAGCAGGTCATTCAGTGGAACTCCAGATTGGTTGGCTGCAGATGACTGGCTCTGTGGTAAAAAGTCATGATGTGCTAAATTCTTGGTTTTCTATATTTAAAAAAGATACTCCTAGGCTTTTACCGAAATACATTGGGGATGTTGGGCTCCATTTCCAAAGCTTAGCTGTGGTTTTATGTCAAGACAATCCAATCTAAGAAGCTCTCCGAGGCCACACTGAAAGGGAGAAGCCTCAACAGTCATTGAGATGGGCTAATCATGTCTGCTTTAATCAAATCAGAGAGCAGTCCCACTCCAGAGGAAAATAATTATGTCTGTGTATTTGTGTGTCAGCTGCTTTCCTCCTGTCCAAAAGAGCCTGGCATTTGCCTATTGTAATAACAACTACTCTACGCTGTGGGTACACAGACATCCTAGAAAAACAAGGCTATGTCTCCATGTAGCATTAAGACCATAACAGAACTTGCTAAATAGTTCTCTATCCCTGGACAATCTGATTCTCAGTCATTCAGTCTCTTACTGAAACAAGAATGAAAAGGCCACAGAAAAGACTTGACAAGGACCAGGATCTCATGGGGTTCTTCAGTTGGAGCATTCTGTTATATTCCCAAAGAACAACATGTTCTGGTTTTCATTGAGGGTCATGAGTGAAGCATGGTATTGGCAAATAGCCCCCATGACCTGGAAAGTCAGTGTGTGGCCTTCAACAACAATCAGGAAGCCAGGAGAGCATGGCATCTCAATTCTTGATGTGAGATTCCTGAGATGAGAACACTACTCTCTGAGGCCGCCATTTTTTTCTTTGTATTGGCAAAACACTCCAACACCCTTTCTACTTAGAATCAGAATGTTAGTGCTGGAAGGGATCTTAAAGATCTATCTAGTTCCATGTTTCTCAACACAAGCTCTGCTAGAGGGGGAAGCTCTAAATTGTCCACAAAGGATCAATTAAAATTATATAGATATAATATACATTTATTAAAATTTCTTAATAAACAGTAGAAACCTTTTAAAACTCTCATTCATTTCTCTTCCCACCACAGTAAAATATTAGTTCGTATTAAAGATATTTTATTTTAAAATTAATTTTATAGTCTTATAGATTTTAAGACATGAAGGTTTTTCAGTGGCAAAAGAAAGGTAATCCAATCTTTGTCCTGAACCAATGCCAACTGAATGTCAGAAGATCTTGAGTCTATTTTTCATCTTTCTTGTTTCCTCTATAAAGAGAGGAGAGTGATGCCCAGATCACAGAGTCAAGACCCAAACTAGCATCTCTGGACACCACTCATAGTAAAGCCATCGGGTTATGAATCAATATAGAAAAAGGGGTGGTGGCAATAAAGTTCAGTGCTCTGTCCGGCACATCATTTGCTTCTGCCACCTGCTGGACTTGGTCGTACGCATGCTCACTTTCTTCACTTCGCTGTCGCCCGGTCTCCATCACTAGTACAGAGTAGTACTGAGGATATAGTTCAGTTGGACAGAAAAGCCTACCCAACAGCGGCCTTTGCTGTGAACAAGCCTCTCTCTCATTTCACAAGCAATCTGAAGGTGGGCTCCACTGAGCTGCTTGACAAAACCAGCGAAGACTTTCCAATTACACAATCCTCACCTAATCCCGTTATCCTCCGGTGTGCTGCCCCATGATCTCCAGCCTCAGAGAGCGGCCGTCCTTGTCAACGTCCCAAACTGGAAACAGCCAAGGGAAAATGCGCCATATTTTTCTGTGGGCCTCTGGTTGACGGGAGCTAGTACTTCTCAGTATCCCTCCACCGCAATTTTCTTATATCTGTTTGCTCAGAACTATGTCACAAGGTGTCAGTCAATTGGGAAAGAAAGCAGAATTACTCTAGTTGCCTTGGTGTGAGCACAGTTTATCCCTGGAGCCTGCATACGTTGCCACTGAACAAACTATGGTTCTGTTACCAAGGAACAAAGGGAAACAGCCTTTGTCTAAACAACTGTCTCCACCCTGCACCTGACATGAAAACGAGAATGCTCCTTCCTGGAAGAACAGCCAGGAGCCAGTGCCCTGCTTTCTTTCAACACTGAGAAACCATGAGTCATTTGTGTCTGAAAACATAAAAAAGCGAAGTCACCTGGCCCAGCCTTCAAAAGACCCTCTTACAGGTACATCAGAGCAGAGGCAATCTACCCAAGGCCAAGGCCGCTGTCTTCCCTGTAGTGTAGGAACCAGCCCTCTGTTTTCCCCCACCACCTCTGAATCTCCAGAAAGAGGTCTAGAGAATGGCTAGTACCTCCACATGTCTCCTGATGGTATTCGTTATTCCGCGGCAAATGGAGCACTTGGAGGGAACCCAGATACCCATGGAGCTAATGGGAACAACACTCTAACATAAATGCTCACCTCAAGGCCTGGAGTACTCGGTGCATAAAAGGAGTTTTGCTTTCGAAGCTGAAGTGAGGTATTTCCCTTACATTTTATACATTGTGCCAGGGAGACGAGTGGGAAGGGAAGCTGTTCAGACAGTTTTCTGTAGGCCCCAAAACACCCCCATCAGAGACCCCCACTTCCTCCACTCAATCAGACAGCCACAATCACTGTGTCCAAGGTAGCCATGGCCTCCCCCCAGCCCCCCCCCCCCGATGGCTATCTCCAACACTGTTATGTCCAACAGTTGGTTCCCAACAGACTGCAGGCTCTCTGTGACTGCTAAAATGTCTCAACCTGCTCCTGTTAAACGTTTGTCTAGTGGTAGACCATCTCTCACTAAGGACTCCTAAAACAGCACTGTGGTGTCAAAGACGTCATAGGCTAGAAGTACACATCTTATGGGCTTCTGAGTGTTGATACCAAGTTGCCCTCTTCTTTGTAGATGATTGTCTCCACATTTAAAAAGCACATCACAGCAACATGGTAAAACTCTTTTTATTCTGAGGAGCTGGTTCCTCTGAACACATTGCTGTTTGCCAATGTGCTGGTTAGTTTTATTGTCAGCTCAACATACACTATGGTCATCTGGGAAGAGGAAACCTCAATAAAAACAAGCAAACAAACAAAAAATCCACCTCCGTAAGATTGGACTTCAGGAGCTGGGCAGTAGTGACGCAGGCCTTTAACACCAGCACTCGGGAGGCAGAGGCAGGCAGATCTCTGTGAGTTTGAGGGAAGCCTGGTCTACAGAACAAGATCCAGGACTGGCACCAAAACTACAGAGAAACCCTGTCTCAAAAAAAGAAAAAAAAAAGATTGGACTTCAGAAAAGTCTGTAAGGCATTTTCTTGATTAATGATCAACACAGCGGCACCCAGCCCACTCTGGGTGGTATCATCCCTGGGCAAGTGGTCCTGAGTTGTATGAGGTAGCAATCAGAGCAAGCCAGTAAGCAGTGCTCCTCTGTAGTCTATCCTTTAGTTCCTGCCCCTAGGTTCCTGCCCTCTCCCTTCAGGTTAGACTCCAAATTGTAACCCTTTCCTCCCCAAGTGGCTCTTGGTCATGGTATTTAGCACAACCCACGCAAACTAAGACAGGCCTCCAGGATGGCTGCCCAGGCACATTCAGCCACACATTTGTGTATCTAGCTGTTGCTGGAGGGCTTCTCTCCAGGATCCACCAAGCCCTGCAGTCCCACAATCCACGTATAAAATAATCACTCAGACGCTTATATTACTTATAAACTGTATGGTCGTGGCAGGCTTCTTGTTAACTGTTCTTATATCTTAAATTAACCCATTTCTATAAATCTATACCTTGCCACGTGGCTGGTGGCTTACCGGCGTCTTTACATGCTGCTTGTCCTGGCGGTGGCTGCAGTGTCTCTCCTTCCTTCTTCCTGTTTCCCCAATTCTCCTCTTTCCTTGTCCCGCCTATACTTCCTGTCTGGTCACTGGCCATCACTGTTTTATTTATATAGAACGGTATCCACAGCACTTCCCCTTTTCTTCTTTTTTTAAAAAGGAAGGTTTTAACTTTAACATGGTAAAAGTACATATAACAAAACAATTACAAGAATTACAGTTACAATATTAAAGAAGATGTCCTAGCTATCTTATATTTGTGAGGTTAAGGTTTTATATCTAACTTATCTTTTATCATAACTGAGGAAACTACAACTATCTAGTCTTCAACCACATCAAAGACCTGAGAAGGAACATAATGGTACCTGAGAAATGGTAGATGGATGCAAGCAACTTTCGGGAATCTTGCAAGAGTAGACCAAGACAGCTGGCAGCCTGGACAGTCACCTAATGTTTCTCAGCATTGTTGGTGCATTCAAATTGGCTACAGGCCTAGAGTATCTGACAGACCATTTTTAGAAGCAGGAATTCTGAAAGACCATCTTACCCTGTCTTGGCAGAGTACAGTGGTCGCTTTCCTTGGGTCCTGCTTGCCCAAAAAGGACAGCATTATATTTGTACTGTTAGCCATCAAGGCAAGGGCAGTTCTTTGTCCAGTAGGCCATTTTGTACCAAGAAGACAAACTTCCAAATGGAAATGTCTTAGAAGCCCAACATTCTCTCGGGAACAAATTGGTACAGCCAGGAGCAATTGTGTCTCACGTCAACAGAATTCTAAGTTATTTAAATGCCATATTCTCTAGGTCTATGAAGTGTTTGAAGATTACCTGTCTATCTGAAATATATCTATGCATACCTAGAAGACTTAACTAATATGGCTACAAATATGATTATCATAGATGACTAATTATTAATCTATTTTTAATTATCCATTACAATTTTAAATGAGTTAAACATAATACCTCAAACAAGAATATATATATACAGTATAACAAAATTAACTTCAAGTTTGTATCAATAAACTAAAATTTATACCAATGTAAAACATTTTAAACATAAACTAAAATCTATACCAATGTAAAACATTTTAAACAAGTTGTTCTTTAAAAGTAGGTTCATTAATCTACCCTTTTATCTTATCATCTCTATATCCACCTATATATCTATATCATATCCCCTTTTCTTTTTTAGAAAGAGATCACATTTATAATCAACCTGTTTTAAATAAAAATATTGTTTTTTTTTCTCTGTCCCACACCAGAGGGCTCTTCTGATTTGGGACACAAGAATCTCTTAACCATTTTTTTAAAGCAATATGTCTGGGTTTAGAGGGGGAGTGAGCCAATTCCACCTCTAAAGCCAGCTTGCTATATTTGGGAATTTGGGCGTAGTATCTCTTACTACTTCCTGCTGGAGGGGGGCGCTGTATCTTATGGGGAAGCAAAGAAAATTTTAGGCCTATGGGGTAGTCCATGAGGCTGTATTGTGTGAACCAGTTGCCTTGAAACCGCTCTGGATGTTGGATCATCTGGGCCATGGTGTCATCGGAGACCTTTCAGGGGGTCTTGGCTGGTGAAACCTGATGTATCTTAATCTGGAACAAATCCACAGCCTCTGGCCTATGGTGGAAACAAAAACAGAACCTCTTTTCCAAAGCAACATATCCTTAAATCTAAATTTTGAAGTCAAGGTACCTTTCAAATATACATTTTGGCATAACTCAACAGCTTTTGCAATCAAATGTTTTTCTTCAGTTACGAATATCAAAGAGAACATAATCCAGATTCTCTGTGTGGTAGCCATCTTTACGTGGCTTATTTTTTATATTACCTTGAGCCTATTGCTTTAAACTGCACCATTTTAAGACTGAAAAGGCGCTGTGGCTGTTGGTTCTGCCCATTTCAGCTTACCAACATGGCGTTTTCCACCAGTTCTGTGAGTCATCAAGTCTCAGAAATAGTGGGTCTAAGCTTTTATCAAAGCAGCGTGTAGTCCAGAAACCTTTTTTTTTTAATACTAGTAAAGACTAAATCTACCACACAGCGTAATGTGCTGCTGGCAGACGCCTCATTCCCGCCATACTGCTGGTCAAATGCACACGCCAGGAACCTGCCAGTAGTTCAAACCCAAGTTTTGTGGTGTCTAGCTGCCCTTATGAGACATGAAGCAGGAACCTGGTTTTGGCTCTGTTTAGAATTGGTTATTAAATATTCTCAGGTTTAAGGTGGAAACTCGAGCCATTGGGTGCCATTCGGTAGAGCATGAGACTCTTAATCTCAGGGTCGTGGGTTCGTGCCCCACGTTGGGCGCCAGATATTGGAGAAATTATTTTGGCCACTCCACGTAGTTAAAAGGATATTTATTTAATGGCGTAACTCACAAATTAAGTGAAAGGTAGGTCGCAGGGTCTGGGGAAGGTGTATCGCAGTCCAGCGGTGTTCTCTGGAGCTCTGCACAGTCCACCTTCACCGTTCAGCATCCCGGCACAGAGAGAGCGCACAGAGAGAGTGCTGGCCCATCCAGCTCTCGGGTCTCCAGGCGCCTCCCCTCGCCCCGCATCGTAGGCGTGACAGTTGCCAGAGTCTCAATGGGGGTTGGAACTTCCAGATCCAAGCTGGAATGGCTGCCCACTACATCTAGCCCTGAGCTTGGCCTAAGCCCCGCCTCTCAGAAGAGAGCCACTCCTGTTCCATCAGTAGACTAAGAAGGAAGGTGAAGCACTCTTTGCTCAAATGCAGGCTTGAAACGGAGATGATGGCAGCCTTCTCTGCTGTCTGCCAAGAGAGCCATCAAGCTGTCCTGTGGTCCTCAGTTACACCACACCCCAAGTCCCATGGCTGTCTTGGTATTGATGGTGTCCTTGTGGCTAGGGCCATTTTCTGTTTTCGATTGAGATCTATCAATAGAGCACACCTAGAGGGCTGCACTCTGTGCTTCCTCTGCCTCTGTCCAAATACACAAGTGTCCTTATTACAGCTACGCGTGCAGCCACCGTCTCCGGTTTGTTCTTAGATGTCCTTGGGGTACAGGAATCAGAGAGAGCTGAGAGACTCTGCCAGAGAGCCAGGAAGAGAACTATGTCTGCCCTTCTTCTCAGCCCTGCCTTTAAATCAAGGAAAACTAATCCTCCCTCAATCCTTTAGGGCTATGTGCTCTGTGTCCTTCTTCCTTTTCCTCCTCTTGCTTCTTTCTTTCCTTCCTCTGTATGTCTGTCATCTATCTCTATCTATCTATCTATCTATCTATCTATCTATCTATCTATCTATCTATCTATCTATCTATCATCTATCTATTATCTATCTATCTATCTATCACCTATCTACCAATCACCTATCTGTCTGTCTGTTTGTCTATCTATCTAATTTCTCCTCCCCTCCCCCCCTCCCCTCCCCTCCCTCTCCTCCCCTTCCTCCCCCTCCTCCCCTCCCCTCCCCTCCCCTTCCCTCCCTTCACTCTACTCCCCTGCCCTCCCTCCCCTCCCTTCCTCTGCCAGGCTTGGATAAACAAGGACCAAGGTCAGGAAAATGCTACTGGCTAGAATAAGAGCTCAGCTGCCCATGTGCTTCTCCCCACTCCCATGTGTCTAGATTACACTGTAGGCAGGAGATGAGTGCTGTCGTTTGTCTGGTCATTTGGGAGAGCTGCCATCACCATCTAGGTGTGTGTGGGGGGAGGGGGATGAATAAGAACACCTGTCAAATTCCATGCAGAGGGTAGAGCACAGGGAGCATGGCCTCTAGATCCCAGCAGTGCCTGCTTCTCCTGCCCCAGAGCCCCTAGGAGGTAACAACTGGAGCTGCCAGCCCGTGCTCAGCTCACACTGAAGCCTTCCCTTGCTCTCCTTGACTGCCTGCTGTTCAGAACTACTGGGATTCAGAGGCCACAAGCACACACTGCTGTTTCCAGCTGCGTGGGAGCCTGAAGACTGTGCTGGCTCAGATTGCTGGCTAGAAAACCTCTGGGATCCTCCTGTCTTTGTCTCCCCAGAGCGTAGAGTCCTCTGCTGCCACACCCAGCTTTTTAGGTGGGTTCTGGGGATCTGAACTCAATTTAGAGCAAGCACTGTACCCACTGAGCCATCTCCTCTCCCCAGCCCCTGAGGATGCTCTCACAAATGAGGTCAGGCAAGGACTCTGGGCGAGAGAGATCTGTGGCTTGGTGCCAGACTCCTGAACAATTGAAGTGGGAAGAGGAAACAGCTCTCCGCCAATGGCAGACAGGAAGGTGGTGCCTGCGATGGTTTAAAACAGTTTGTCCACACCGAAACTCATGCTGCAATTTGGTACCCTGTGTAGAAGTGTTGGAGCAGACAGTGAGATTCCCATCATACTCACAGGACTAGGTGAGATCCTACAGGAAGGAAACTGTTCTGGCAGCACAAAGCTGGAAAGTGAAGCAGAATCCAGAGTGCTTGGAAATCTATTAGGAGGATTATTTCTTTACTCTCCTTTGTCTCCTCCCTTCCCCTCTCTCGTGCACACATGCTCCTTCCGTACACACCTATCTTGCCTCTCGGCTTGCCTCATGAAATTAGGTAGCAAGAAGATCCTGGTGCTATTTTACCTCCATAACTGAGAGCCCAGACAAATCCCTTTCCTTTATAAATTATCCAGACTCTCATATTTTATTGTAGTAACAGACAACAAGCTAAAACAGTGCATCAAAGCCTGACTCGTTCAACCTTCGGGTGAGGCAACTCTGAACCATGCTCCCCAGTGGCTCCCACGGGACCGTTGGGCACTAGCTGCAGTTGTCCAGAGCAGTAAGCTATTTTCCATGCACCTCTTAGCTGGCCTTGCAGTGAGAGCTGCATTTGAGAGGCAGAAAAGAACTCAGAAATCAAGAGCTATTCTTCTCAGGAGGAAATGGAAGCCTCTTGCACTTAAGAGATTTGTACAAGTCCTCCAATCCGTTAAACAGAGCTGGATTAGATCTCTCCATTACAAAAGACCACAAAACAAAGCAGCACTCCCACTATTCACGGAGCCCCCATCCCGGCTTGTCTTTTGAATGCCTCATTTCATTCCCACAACCATCCTGGGTAGACTGTTCTTTTGCCCTCGCCTCTAGTGAGGGGCTCAGAAATCCATCCTGCAGGTTGAGAATTTATCCAAGGTCACACAGCGTGTAAGCTCCAACCCCAAGTTTGTTCATGCCCAAGGAGGGATGGGCTATTGGATGCCAAAACTAGCACCATGGGATGGTGTTGATCCATACGTATGGTTCCTGGAAATTCTGGGAGAGAGACAATGATTTTATTACTTTCTAGGGAACTCAGTTCTAGTCTACTTACTACCCACCAGCTAAGGAAACAGCATAGAAGCTTTTTGAGTTCAGTAGGAGGAAGAGGAAGAGAAGGAAGAAGGAGGAAAATGAAGGAGGGAAGAGGAGGAAGAGGCAGCAGCCAGCGACAGAACAAAAAGCACAAAGCCAAGAGAGAGTAAATAATTGCCTAATAGATTTAAAAGCACTCCGAATTCTGCAGCGTGTCATGGCAGAAACACAAGCGCCACCTCTCATGCTGTGGGGTAGTCTTCTGGGGAATTTCCTCCCAAACCAGGTAACTGACTTGCAAGGTGTGAGAACTGTTTTCACAAGGGAGCCTCTCCCTCCTAAATCCATGTTCTTTCACTGTGCCAATGAAGAATTCGTGAAGTAAGGAACTGCCAAAGATTCTAGCACAATTGGAGAGACAATTACAAGGTCTAAAGCAGGCTGCTGGGGCCTGTGGGGGCAAGAAACACAGGCATGATGAGTTGCCCAGGGATAAAGGCTTCGGTACACTACAAAGGAGAGATCCAAGGAGAAAGGCGGGGTTTAAGCATCAGCACAAGAAGAAAATGAAATAGAAGTATGGGGGAGGGGGAGGGGCAAGAGAAAGAAAGAGAATGAGCAAGCTGCCTAGATGCCGGGAAGGTTTAATGGACTTGACCAAGCCCACAGGGAGCTGTTGGACTAGAATGTTCTTTGCGAACTGGGTGGAGATGGTGAAGCTTTTTTAATCCTCCGTAAATCATTCCCTATATATGAGAAACACCAGGAAGGGTAATTCAGTGTCTTCTTCTATGGCTACTGTGGCAATCCTGGCAGTCTTAAAGGCAGATCAGTAATTTGTCAACATGTCCACCAAAATGCATGTGTGCACGCATGTTTGTATCTGAGCACAAATATATGGCATGTATGCTTGTGGTTACTGTTCTCACAATTAGAAAATGGGCTCCTGTGATGAATTGCCATACAAACTACTGACCACCCAAATTTATAGGCTTTGCCAGTGTGAGGAGGATACATACACCAGAGGAACTGGGAGCAGCAGATCTGCCCACACAGAAACCACGAGGAAGTGTCCAGAGCCACTCACTGGGAGCTGGCAGGTCAGGAGCCTGAGTAGCAGACTGAGATCAGTGTTGGGAAGCACAGTGCAGGTACAAGGATGTAGGAGGATATTTGATGTGATGGCTAGTGTTTATTGTCAACTAGGCAGAATCTAGAGTCATCTGGGAGATGGGCCCCTGGTCATAGTCGTGAGGGATTATCTTGATTATGTTAATTGATGTGTAAAAAATCCATCTTAATTGTGGGCAGGACCATTCCCCAGGCAGGGCTGGATGGACTGTAACATGGAGAAGGGCTGCGCATGCATTTCTGTCTTATGCTTCTTGACTGCAGATGTAATGCAAGCAGCCCCAGCCACTGTGGCCTCTCTGCCATGATGTGAGCTAAAGGAACCTTTCTCTTAAGTTCCTTTTGTCAGCATGTTTTATCACAACAACAGAAAAAACAAAACAACAACAACAGAATACTAAGACACACGACCAGAGACTGAATAAGGGACTGAAACTCAGAGAGGAAAGAGAAAGGGAGAAGGAGAAGATTCACATAGAGCAAAATATAAATCAGGCAGGACCAAAGACAGACAGACACAGACACAGACACACACACAGACACACACACACACACACACACACACACACACACACACACAGATAACAAACTGAGCAAAGATGGACAGAGAACAGAAGAGAAATTGGAAAGAGTGATGAAGAGGAAGATGGAGAAAGAACAAGAGGGGGTGCAGAGATTCAAGAAGGGAAACTGAAGGAGAAGAGGCAGAATTCGGACCTGCTAGGCACTGCCAGAATGTGAAGGAGACAGAGGATCCCTCAGAACTCCTTGGTCCAATGAAAACCTTTCTGCATAAATGGCCTGTTTCTTTACCATCCAAACCTAGTGGCTGTACTAACTCATTCCTGACAGGAACAGCAGGCATGAGCTGCAGCCCAGGTCCACAGGGCAAAGAGGGAAAGTGGTGGATGATGGAGGCCTCTAAGGCTGGGCCTCTTGGAAAGCTGTGTCCCTTGGGCTACCATGGGGAGCAGGGCTGCCTGCCTACCTTCCTTCCAGCAGCTTCCTGGAGCCTACTCCCATCCAAATCTCCCAAGCACGCTTCTCCAGCCCCAGGCTTGCCAGAACACTCACCTGGACATGCAAGCATGCAACAGTCGGCTGATCTGCTGAGCATCTCTGCATCAGTGAGCCCTGGGGCCAGCCTGGCAAGACTCCTCCCTGTGGTCTGCCATTCGGGAAAACAACTGCTTCTGCAGATAAAATACAGGGTGAAGAGGAATGAAGCAGGAAAGGAAGTGGAGAGGGAGGACCAGCAGGTCGGACAAGATGTGCTCGTAAGCCCAACAAGACACTGAAGCCCAGGAGGAGGCCTTAAGACACAGGGAGTGAGGGAGAAGGTCCTGTGGACAGTTACCTTCTGTAAATGTGGTGTGGCTGTAAAGATAACCTGCTGGGACCCTTGGGGAAGTAAGGGAGAAAGTTCTGCTATTGTATGCAACCATGCTGAGCTGGACCAAGCCAGGCCCAGAAGCTGGAAATGAATCTGGGGGATTTCAGATCCCTAGGGCATATTTGCCTTCTTCCTGAGAGATCCTTCCTGATGACCCACAGCTCCATAGAAGGGGAGTCAAAGACAGGAGCCTGCTGCCCTGCCAACCACGTCCCTAAGGTTGTGGGGCAGAGCAAAGATGAGGAAGGTAGGCTCCTTATCCCACAGGGTTCCATGTGGTGGTAATCTAATTGTACTGAAATATTATTTTGATTGTATGTTAATAAATAAAGTTGTCTGGGGGTCAGAGCTATTAGAGCCATAGCAAGAGTGTGGCGGTGGTGGCACACGCCTTTAATCCCATAAGATCTCTGTGTGTTCAGGGATACAGTCAGCATTGGAGACATATGCCTTTAAGACCTAGGGGGCTGTACATTCAGACAGTGACGAGGCAGTCATGTGTTTGGGTTTACAACCAATGAGAAGGCAGAACAACATACTATAAAAAAAACGAACCGACAGGAAGTAGGTCTCTTTTCGGGAAGCTGGGACAGCAGGAAGAAGGGTGAGATTTTAGCTCTGAGCTCTGACCTCTCGGCTTTCTCTTTTACATTGTTTCTGTGTTTCTTATTTAATAAGATGGTTGGTTACATCAATATCTGTTCCATTGCCAGACTGCCTAAAATTTCGAACAAAAACCAATTTTCTTCCAATGTACACATAAAACCCATTTGTTTTTTAATGTGGAAAAAATTCTCTTTTAGATAGTTTCCTTTAAAATATCTGATATGTTATGACTTACCAAATCTGCGTAGAACAGTAGAAATCCGAGGGGATTTTCAAAGCAGCCACCTAGTGTCCCAGGTGTAAATCCAAAGAGAGAGAGAGAGAGAGAGAGAGGAGGAGAGAGAGAGAGAGAGAGAGAGAGAGAGAGAGAGAGAACAAGAAAGTGTAGCTGGCTAAAGTTTAAATGCAGCCACGTGTTCCCTCTTGTGCCAAGTCAAGGCTTGGGTCTGACTTCCTTAAGCTCCGACCACGTGCGTTGGCTTTACAGGCAGGGTCCTGTTCGGCAGGGCAGGTCTGAGTTGTTTGTAGCACCGGCTTTAAGCAAGCAGGATTTAAGCAAGCAGCTCACCGATAGTTCAGCCTGAGGTCAAGCAGAACTAGACCCAGGCTAAGAAGCCGCTGCTCGGACTAAGAAGCCTATCGCCACTGGCCACTGCGTGCCGCCGCCGCCGCCGCCTCCGCGGGCCGCCTGCCGCCCTTGCGGGAAAGCGGACCTGCCGCCAAGCCAAGCAGTTTTTAATGGATTCTTGTCACGTTGGGCGCCAGATATTGATGTAACCAACCGTCTTATTAAATAAGAAACACAGAAACAATGTAAAAGAGAAAGCCGAGAGGTCAGAGCTCAGAGCTAAAATCTCACCCTTCCTCCTGCTGTCCCAGCTTCGCGAAAAGAGACCTACTTCCTGTCGGTTCGTTTTTTTTATAGTATGTTGTTCTGCCTTCTCATTGGTTGTAAACCCAAACACATGACTGCCTCGTCACTGTCTGAATGTACAGCCCCCTAGGTCTTAAAGGCATATGTCTCCAATGCTGACTGTATCCCTGAACACACAGAGATCTTATGGGATTAAAGGCGTGTGCCACCACCGCCACACTCTTGCTATGGCTCTAATAGCTCTGACCCTGAACACACAGATATCTATGGATTAAAGGCATGTGCCACCACCGCCACACTCTTGCTATGGCTCTAATAGCTCTGACCCCCAGACAACTTTATTTATTAACATACAATCAAAATAATATTTCAGTACAATTAGATTACCACCACAGTTCCAAGTGTGCTCCACCCACAGGCACAGCCAGATGCTTTTTCCACACAGAGTACCAAATGCCCTCACCATGGATTAGCCTTCTGGCCTTCTGCTCCCCAGTCACCAGCATGTTTCGTCTGGGTTCAGTTTAAGCCTACTACCCCACAACAGACGAATACCGCTGCCAGCTATGCATGTCAATGCAGGATGCACTCGGGAGAAGTCACATGTAGCATCATATTAACAATTAATAGAACTGAATGATAAGTTCCTTAAAGCTCAGAAATCCCTTCTTTGGGCGTACTACTTCATGTTTGTTAAAACTGACATATCCATGGACAGCTTCAAAACTGGAGCTCCATGAGTTCCCATGGGCGTGTGAGTCACTTGAGAATCTTGTTAAAATGCAGGTGATTCTTCAAGAACTCTGAGAAAAATACAGAATTTGAAACCTCTAACTTGTTTCTGAGTGATACAGACCCTACTGATACTTGAACCACTTCAAATAGCAAAGGGCTAATCCTCTACAGTTAATGTGAAACTTGTCCTGAGATTACTGGGGCCTATTCCTACAAACCTATCTCTTTACATTTACAAATGCAGGGACCCTCCAAGGGCTGAAGCATGCAGCAGGCAAAAACAATGGATTCAGCGTTTGTCTCAGGGAAGCAACAGGTTATAATGGACAGGAGGGCCTTTGGATTTAAACCACCCTGATTTCTAGCTTCTCTACCACTATGTATAAACAATTTGGCTTTGTTCAAAGTCACTTGAATTTCTGGCTCCCAGATGTCCAATGTCCCAGTAGACATTGCCAGGCTATGGGAGAGAATGCAAAGGAAGGAAGTTAGAAGTGAGCTTGGCTAAGCCTTATAACCCTTATTTTGAGCCCTTTTGCCTTTACCTTCTTTGAAATGCCAGTTCATAGTATCTGAATCGTGTGCTTAGCAATTAATCCTCTTCTGATGGCATATGCTACCTGTGAACTCTATGTAAAATTTTACCTGACCTGGTGATCTCTACTGGATTATAACCTTGCTATCAAATTCTTTGATACAATATTTTAAATTTAGCTATTGCCCAATAAGTATAAATTCAATGATTGGATGGATAAACTAATGAACAGATGGGTGAATGATTATGTTTGGCTAGTTTGTGGTGATATTGTGTTCCCCAATATATTATGCATCCTAATAAACTTATCTGGGGTCAGAGAACAGAACAGCCACTGGATATAGAGGCCAGAAAATGGTGGCACACACACCTAGCATTCCAGAGGCAGAGATCCACCCAGAGCTCTGTGAGTTCAAAGCCACACTGGAAACAGCCAAGCATGGTGACACACGCCTTTAATCCCAGGAAGCGATGGCAGGAAGCAGAAAGGTATTTAAGGCATGAAAACCAGGAACTGGAGCTTGTTAAGCTTTTGGGCTTTTAGCAGCAGTTCAGCTGAGACCCATTTGGATGAGGATTCAGAGGCTTCCAGTCGGAGGAAACAGGATTAGCTGAGGAGTTGTTGAGGTGAGGAAGCTGTGGCTTGTTCTGCTTCTCTGATCTTTCAGTATTCACCCCAATAACTGGCCTCAGGTTTGATTTTATTAATAAGACCATTTAAGGTTCGTGCTACACTAGTTTACTAGACAGATGGACAGATGGATGAGTGAATGGGTGGGTAGCTGAATTTGAGGATTTATGGATCCATGAATGGATGGATGGAGCATGCCCCATGAATGCGTTGATGCCTCCTCTGCCTCCTCTGTGAAGCATGCTTCTTGGTGGATTTCTAGCATTGGGCTCGATCTTCCTGAAGCCATTAGTCATCTCAAGCTGAGGTGGGAGACAGTGACCAAGCAGTTGGTAAGTGGCCTGTTGGTCAGAGAGGGCAATAGTTATAGAAGTTTTAGCCAAGAGTGACGCCTCTCCTTGGTCATTTTAAAGAATCATACACCAAGCTACAGTTCTTCCGTCCTGTCAGGAAGGAGAAGGCCCCAGCTCTTCCCACACTGGTTTGGACATGGAACAAGAACTGGGGTTAGTCAGGCCTCCTAGTGGCGATCACAGGTCATGAGATCGCTGCTGCACAGGTGAGGCTGGTGTTGGCACAGCCCATGGAAAGGGAGAGTTGCTAGCTAACTTGTTACTAGCTGCTGAAAAATGATCCACCAGGAGAATTGTTGCTCATGTCCCATGAGTACCCTGGGACCACACTTTTTCTCCCATACTCCAAACACAGACGTGGTTTGGGGGCCAGGCTTACTATTAAACCTGCCCTTATTAGTGGCAATAGTGGATTTATTCCAGCAGCACAAAAAGGGTACCATTCAGATCTGTGTTCAATGAACAGCTAGCTGGGTTTACTAAGGAGAGTGAATTTGCTCCTGGAGCCTTAGGGGAATGATGCTTTTGCTCACTGGAAACATGTGTGTCTTTGGGATGAGGATTCAAGATGACATTTACCAGCTTGTTGCACTCACTTTCCAGCTTTTTGGTTTTTATTACTAATTGTTACAGCATCGCATTTTCTCTCTTTGATTTTGTGCAATTTCCTTGGCTTTATAGGAGAGTCCAGACTTTGATTAGACAGCCCTGGACAACACTTGGGGGTCTCATCTTTTTTCTCTGTTTTAAGCTAGCCTAGTCTCAGTTTCTGTTCAAAAAAGATCCTCAGCTTTCCCATGTCTCAAATGTGGGGGCTGCACCAGATGATGGTGTGGCCTCCTTCCAGCTTTCTGGGTCCATACATTAAGAGGTTTCTGTTTTCAATCCAAATATCCAGCAAGTTAAATTTCCTTCCTATCTTGAAGCTGAAGCATGAGGAAGATATCACTGAGCAGGAGTGAGAATGTGAGAATTTGAAAGAAAAGGATAGAGTCATGGGACATTTGAATCAAAACGGAGCTGGGAGATCTCCAGAACTACCGGACTCCTTCATGCTGTAAACAAGAAAACTAGAAGGAACTAATGTGGTCTTACTATTTTTTCCCTTAAGTAAAATATGTTATTGGATAGAAATTGCAAAAACATCCTTCACATTACAAAGCTGTGTAGAGATTGTACTTGAAGAAAATTCATATTGGTATCTCATCCTGGTTTACCACCAGTGGTAGACTGTTCCAGATCCCCCCTTACCCAAGAAGCCACACTGCATTAGCATTTCCTTCTTTCAGGACCCCCCTCTCATCACCTTTGGGACTGGCTAGGAGATGGGTTTAGAGACTTAACACTAGCCAGCAAGCAAGCACACCGCGAGCTGAAGCTTAGCTCTAACTCTCCCGTATATGTGTCAGTGCTTTTCCCTATACACTGACTACCGGACACTCGCTCTCAGAGTCAGTCATCAGCCTGGAAGAAGCCCAAGCCACGTGGAACAGGAGCAGGGCTCTCAACCACAGCCCCAGCTACTGGAACAGCGGCACCAAATTGCCAGCACATGAGGGCACCATCTCGGACATGGCTCCTCTCTACAACCCACTCTGATGAATTTTCCCAGAAAATGTGGCGTGTAGCAGAAACAAGCCTTCTGCATCAAATATTGCTTAAAGTGCATGATCACGAGCAAATAAATGTCTGCTAGTTTTGAAGCCACAAATGTTTAAGGTGGTTGGACACACAGTGATAGATAACTGGTACACCACAGTCACACTCAGAGGCATGTTTTCGACTTGTTGGGCTTGACACAGTTCCTAATGGGGTTCTCCACACTGCCTCATGGCATTTCTTCTCTAGGTTCAACTGAGTATCTCCAATCCTGTTGTTACAGGGAGCAGCAACTAGGCAGCTTTTAAATTCCACCTTTGCCATAAGAACGGACAGTTTGGTTCTCTGTGTCTTTGTGAACATAAGTTTATTTTCTTTCCCCAAATAAATACCTTTTTGCATAGATAAATAAGGGCTGATGAGCTAGAAAGTGCTGATTTAGGGATCGGTTCCATAGTTTGCTTGCTTATCAGGTGCTTATGGGCTTTGAATGCATCAAGGTCCCAAACCTAAAGGTTAATGTTTTGACACTGAAAATCCATCAGTCAGAGGGTGAGGACGAGGGGACAGTTTGCATTAATTATGTCTGACTCTTAATTTGAATCAATGAAAATGCCAGAATGACGGAGGTGTTTGGGCTGAATTATAATTAGCAAGACTGATAGGGGCCTGCACAAAGAGGTATAGGGGAGGAAGGCGAGACAGCGTGTGACAGTAGGGAACAGGCTGATGAGGCAGGGCTGGAGTCAGAGAGGCAAGCAAAGGAAGAGCCTTGGCCAGCATGAGAGGCAGCGGAGGGAGAGAGCCAAGACCAGGCAGGGCAGGGTCTAGGCCTTGGAAGGACACACACACACTCTGGAGCCGTCTTAGCACGGTAGAGCTTTCTAATCCACGAATGGTTTGAGAGATGGACCCAAGTGCGGATGCTCTCTCATATCAGGACTTGTCTCATTTCCGAATCAAAAGTGTTTCTTAGGTCTTTGATATCAGTGGCCTCGATGAACCATTTGCACCTGCAGAAGGGCGAAGTCAAGCTCAGAGACTAGAGGGGGCTTGGCCAAAGTCACATAGCTCCTGAAGGACAGAGGCAATGAGACATCCACATCTTCTAACTCCCCCACCCCAAATTGAGCTTGCCCCAGGCCCCAGTGTTTGGAAGTTTCATATACATTAATTATCTTGGTATATTTCTACCCTTTCATGGGGGCAGGATACCAAGCAGTTAGGGACGTCCCTGGTGGGGAAGAAGACAGAATAATTTTAGAGATGAATATTGGTCACATGAATAGAACATGACTTAGCAATAGCTGGAAGTGAACCTGGCCTATTGCTGAGATGAACACTAACTCGGGATCTTTGCTCTAAATGCTTATTTAAAATTCTACCAGAAAGTCGTGTATTTGGATTAAACATTTCAATCTCTATGTGGTCCTTTTAAATTGTGTTTTTAAGATTCATTTTCATTTGTATTCATGCATATGTTAAGGGTATGCAGGGGGTGTGGTATGCTTACAGAGGCCAGAAGAGGGTGTTGGATCCCCTGGAGCTGGCTATGAACTACCCAATGTGCTAAGAATCAAACCCGGGTCCTCTGGAAGTGCAGTAAGTGCTCTTGTCTGCTGAGCCATCTCTCCAGTTGCTCCTTTGAAAGTTTTATTTGTGTGTGTGAGAGAGAGGGGGGGAGGGGGGTTGGGGGGAGGGAGAGAGGTCTTAGATCCCTTGGAGCTAGAGTTACAGATGATTGTGAACCACTGGATATGAGTGCTGGGAACTGAGCCCAGGTCCTCTGAAAGAGAAGCAAGCGCTCTTAACCAGCGAGCCACTTCTTCAGCTTCCTTCCTCTGGGCCTTTAAAACCATACATAAAGGCCGCACAAGAGGTAGTACGGAAGTGACTTACTTGCATCTTACTGTAAATCAACATAATCAACACATTTGCTCATTGAACAGACACATATGGGGCAAATCCTTTGTTCCCAACCCTGGAACCCCCAAGTGGAGTCCATGCTGGGGCAATTCTGCATCTCTTAGGGGCTGGAGCCATACAACAGCAACACAGTTACCGCCCTTTGTTGAGCGCTCTGCTCTGTTCCAGGCTACAGAGCTGGACTACAGAGCTGCTTCCTTCCCCCCAGTTGCCCTTCTCGAGCATTCTCTCCAGGTAGAAAAGTGCCATACCTCTCCAAAGTCACATAGCCAGAGTGGGCGAAATTTGAGCATGGTGCAGACCTGCCTGGTTCCCAAGCCTGAGCCTTTCAGGAACATTGTCTGTGGCCTCACAGAAATGCACCCGGTGTGGACAGGGGCAGGTGAACACAGTGGGTTGAGGTAAAGTGATGGAAAGAGGGCGCCAGACATCATTTAGGGCTAGTGCAGGTGTTATAAACCAAGGGACAATTTGGGGCAAAGGCACAGAAAGATGAAAGCATAATCTCTTTTCAGGAAACCGTAAGTAGTCCATCACGACTGAAGCCAAGAACTTGAAAGGAGTCTGCTCACAAATGTAAGCTATGTAGGCAGGCAGGGGCCAGTTCTCCCAGGGTGCTGCTAACAAAATCTGGATTTTATCCTGAGCTTGGCACAAATCTTTGGCCAATGTTAAGTATAAGAGCTTTGGCAAGGACACAGCTTTGAAGTCTGGGACTCCAGGAGCACAGTGCTTAGGAGCTCAGGCCCTGGGGTCAGATCTGGATTCCATCTGCCCCATGCTACAGAAGTCATTAATTTGTCTCCTGCCTGCTGGAATGTAAGCTCTCTGATGTCAGCACCCCATTTTCTTGATCTCTGCTGTAGACACAGAAATCACTAGCAGATAGTAGAAAGTTAGGGGAGACCAGTGAAGGTTTCCCCAAACCTATCCTTTTTTTCTGGACTTATGTCACAAAGGTGAAAGTGACATTCCCACCCTTCTTTGCAGGTATATGTGGTCATGCATTAAATTTTCCCTGGTAGGATGTGGTGTGTGTGTGTGTGTGTGTGTGTGTGTGTGTGTGTGTGTGTACATTGTCACACTTTCTTTTGGAGTCACTTGTCTCCTTTACTTTACTTACTGGAAGCTGGAACGCAAGTGTGGCCCTAGCCTGGCTTTGACCTTATCATGAGCACAACGCCATAGCACAAAAACATGGCCTCCTAGATTCCAGAACAACCATCTACAGTGCTGAGCTATTGACCCCAGGACTGTCACCTGTGGAACAAATGAAGTATGGTTGGTGAGTCGTAGCACTAAAGGGGGCCTTGTGTTACAGTGGCTAGTCTTTACCGTAACTGACTCAGTGAGTGTCTCCTGAATGAAGTATGTGTTCCTGCAAATGCTGTCAGTGTCTTGTTTTGCTTGTCCAGCACGACAATACCACTCAAGCTTATGTCTGTCTACTGTCTCTAAAGCTCCTAGATTGGTGTCAGGCTCCTGTGGAACTGAACGAAAGGCAATAAACTCAACTTTGGCTAGAGAAGTCTCTCTAGGCCTGTTTCCATAGTCTCCTTTGCTAAAGAGAGGACTGTCTCCCCCAGACCAATGCTAGATAGAGTTTAAGAAGGGTTTCAGGCTTTTGGGTGAGAAGAGGTTGCTAGCAGCATAAAAAGTTGGAGGCAGCACCACAAAGGTAAAAACCTCATGGGTGACACTATGAAATTTATAGGATTGCAGCCGGCAGAGCTCAGGCTTTGCACCGCCATGGCTGAAAAGTCACAAGGGAGAAAGGGAACCCCTTTCTGTAGAGAGAGGCACACTGGCACTGGTAGTACATCAAATTTAACAACATTGCCACACACACCCCCAAATCCTGTGCTGCTGAGAACTCGTTAGTGACATCGGATGTGACATATGGGTGGGTAATAGAGTCTGGAGCCTAGATTTCTGTAATTAACCAATAGCAATCAGGAGTGAGGGCAATTCCAGGGGAACTGTAATTGTCTGGAAGTTCTGGGTGCCTGCAGGCGGAGCCGCAGGCCAGAAACCCAGCCAGCTCTGTCCCCAGAAATCACAAAGAGCCAAGGTCATGGTTGCCATTTTAAAGGGGGCCCTTTCTCGGAAAGCTTGAGATCACAGCAGATTGTGGCAGGTGAGAATTTCCTCTGTGATGTGAGCTGCAGCTGGCCGAGAACTCGCTGTTGGGTGTGGAGAGCACGCCTGCAACACCATGGGGTGAGCATATTACCTGCTGGGGATCCAAGGAGTAAATGGCACCAGCCCTGGGTGACCAGTGACCTCAGGCTGTCAAGCCAATTTCAAATTCTCTCATTTGACAAGGACTTACTGTATAATTAGCATATACCAAGCTGGAGGCAGGGGCTAAATGGTTAGATAGCTTTTTTTTTTTTTGCTTGCTTGCTTGCTTGCTTTTTTGAAGCGGCGTCTTCTTACCAGAATACCACCCTGGCTGTCCTCAAATTCATGGCAGTCCTCTTGCCTCAGCCTCCCAGAAAGCATCTGCTGTTGGTGTGCGTTCAGTGTATAAAATGGTAGGGTTTGTGCTGGCACTTTCGTTCAAGCATTCGTGTACATCTCAGGTACCCCTCTCCTGCCTCCTTGCCCCACTGCAAACAATCCTACTTTCGTGGCGTGCCTGTGTGTGTACGCTCTAGGTTGAATCTACAAGACAGTGCATGAGATAGCTCTCTTCTACAGTCACTTCTTTAGTTTAGTATGACGATCTCCAATTCTATCTAGTTCACGAAAATTACATTCTATCACATTTTCTGTGGTTGAGGATTTCATACATGCAAATAATGTGTTTTGGACAAATACGTCCATCTTCCTTCCCTTCCTGTTCCTCCCATGTCTCTTCCCTGACTTTCCCCTTCCAATTTCATGGGCTGTCTGTTTTTTGAATCCACTGAGTCCACTTAGTTCTGCCTATATATGCATGGGTGTAGGTATTGGAACGTGGGTAGCCTTTCAGTCACATCCTGAGAGAACACTGATTCTCCCTTTCCCAGAGCCATCAATTGCCAATAGCTTCTCATTTTCCTTATTCATTTCTCTATTCCTGGGCACCCAGACTGATTCCATATCTTGGGTATTATGAAGAGTGCCACAATAAGCATGTGTCTCCTTGATCAGGTGATTCCTTTGGCTGTATTTAGAAAGTGTTTTTAAAATATTTGACAAGAAAGGGAAAGCAAGTTTTGCTTCTACTTTTCTGTGGTACCAGGGATCAAATCTAGGGCATTGCTAGGCAAGTGTTCTACCAATGAGCTACACCCCAGCTTGATGCAGATATAGCATTGATGGCTACTGTAAGCCCCTTGAGAACGTCTTGCTTTCTTGATATAGCCTATGGGACCTAGGGCATGCCCCCCTGTCTGAAGGCCATGCCTTTGGGAAACAGAAGTTGAGAAAATGGACATGGAGTCTATGAAGCAAGATGGTGAGAGGGAAGGAAGGAAGCACAGTGGACAGGGGTCAGCAGAGGGGGGCTGTGAGTAGGGCTCGGGGAGGGCAAGGAGCTGCAGAGACTAGGAATTTGGTCAGTGTTGAAGGACAGACAAGTCCAGGGGATGTGCCAAAGAAACCACCAATGGGTTGCCCCAAACGACTGTTATTTTCAGTGTTAATGAACTGAGAAGAATGCTGTGTGGATCTGGGGCCTGTAAACTGTGTCTAAAGTACTGGGAGGTGTTTCCCTCTGTAAAGTTGGAGAAAAATTCCTTTAGCATCTTGTTGATGTTCTCTGCTCTGCAAACTCCTCTTCCCTGATAACGTGAAAATAAACAAACGCTCGTTGGGCACCTCTCTGAATCATCACAAATTCCAAAGAAGAACAGTCTGTATTAATGAGGTTTTTAAAATTTACTATTCTAAGTGGAGTTGGAAGTTAAACAGCCCTTGTTTGTCTGGGCAATAGGACACAGAGCTCCAAACATTCCAGGCTGCAATCAAGATCCATAACACCCCTGAGGAATTAAACTCCCAGAAAGGAAAAAGGCAATGTGGCTCTGGGTCCCGGAACTTTAAAGAGAGCCTCAAGCATTCACTCAAACATGGAAAGAGGTGAAACCTTTATTCCTGTTCCCAGCTTGTGACTGTAAGAAGCAGAGGTGGAATGTATGATAGAAGATTGTTGGACCCCACACCTGTGGGTAGCAGGGGAAGAAGCACAGTGGACAGAGGCTGACAGAGGTGGGGGCTGCCAGTAGGGATAGGGGAAGGCAAGGAACTGCTGTCATATGCTGCTGCATAAGACTTGACCGACCCACCCGATATTCTAGAACAGCATTGCCTATAGAAACTCTCGCATTAGGCAGAAATAGCTGAGCCTTTGTGTGTGTGTGTGTGTGTGTGTGTGTGTGTGTGTGTGTGTGTGTGTGTGCGCGCGCGCGCGCACACACACGCTTAAATGCAGGACCAAGACCACCCCAGAAGAATGTATGAGCAGGGGCCAGACAGCTCTCAGCAGCAGAGGTACCTTGGCAGAGGAGCTGACAGCTGGAGGCTGTCTGTAGACTATGCTCGGCACAGCTGGGCAGCAAAGCCCTTCCTTGAAGAAGAATCTGAGCAGTACATCTCTGTCTATCACAGCTCCAGAAGACAGAATTGGCTGTAAGTGCTGCCCAGGGCCTCCCAGCTGCTGGGAACCTCCAGGCCTGCCCACTCCACCTGCTCTGTCGGGCATCAGATGAGCTTTGTGCATAACTACTGGAGAGGTTGCCTGCCTCTTTCCCAAGCAGTCCATGCCCCTTCCACTGTAGATGTGGTTGCTTTTGCTGTCACTCATGTAGTTGGTTTTGAAGCATGGTCAAATGCCAACTCACTCCTGAAGGTGTTGAGGCTGTACTGAGATGGATAGCACAGACTGAGCTCTGCTCTCAAATACCTTACATTCTAGAACAAAGTGTGCCTGAGCTCTCAACAAAACCAACTGTTTTAATCTAACTAGCAAATGAAAAAGGTACCTGAAAAACGCCAGGCAGTGGTGGTGCACACCTATAATCTCAGCACTTGGGAGGCAGAGGCAGGTAGATTTCTGTGAGTTTGAGGCCAGCCTGGGCTACAGAGTGAATTCCGGAATAGCTAGGGCTACACAGAGAAACCCTGTCTCAGCCCCCACCTGTCCCCGACACACACCCCAATGAAAAAGTTACCCAAAATGTTCTGAACATATTGCTTACTAACTTGCTAAAGAGATCACTAATGGCTATTATTTAGAGCAGTTTCTTGCCATGGTCAGGCTCTGTTCTTAGAAGGTCATCTGGGTTAAAGTCTGTCACTCACTGTGAGCCTAGGGAGGTTCTAGTACTATTCTTACATTGAGGTTTAGATGATTGAGTAACTTATATGTCATGACTCAATTAATCACTAGTGAAGGAGACTTCAACATACATATTCCAGCTTCTTCAGAATTCTCCACTTTTGTCTATATGCTCTGCTATCTCTTCCAATTATCTAGTACCTCAGTTATGTCTTGGGACCTCTTCAAATGGGCAGGAAGAGAAGAAGCTTGTACACAAATGGGAGACTCTGGAGAAGAGGAAGCCTTGGAAAGGTAAATAGGTGGGCACGAGACAAAATGGACTCTTCAAGCAGGAAGATAACATGGATGAGGTCTGTAAAAACTATTAGCAAGGGTCAGAATAGATGGCTCAGAAGTTAAGAGCACTGGATTCTCTTGCAGGGGATCCAAGTTTGATTCCCAGAATCCACATGGCAGTTTACAACTGTCTGTAACAGTTTTAGGGGATCAGACACCTTCTTCTGGCCTTCATACCTATGAGGTTCAGAAACATACATGCAGGCAAAATACTCATATACATAAAATAATATTTTTATAAGAATAAATATGAGCAAGAAGTGTGACAGGTAAGAATTTGAGTGCTGGTAGTTTATATGTGATCTCTTTCTATAAACCATCAAGGGGGGTTTGTGATAAAAGAGAAACAAGACAGGACAGGACAGATACTAGCTGATGGGCTGCCTGTCCCTCTACAGAGTTCTGGGGGGCAGGATAGAACGAGCTCCAGTTATCCCACTCAAGGGTCAGGACAGCTGAGGCATTGATCTACTTGGCCCTATCAGGCATCAGCGAAGGCTCCTCCCATGGTTAAAGTGCTGATTCTCCCCACTTCCTCCACCTGCCCTGTGCACAGGTAGGACACGCCTGGGCCAGAGTACATCATGCCAACCGAAGCCTGCAGGTGGAAAGGCAGGCGCTGACAGATAGCAAGGTGTTCGATAGACATGCACAAAACGTCGGATCCCACAGGGATGTGGTTAGACTCTTGGCAAGCTGGGCCAGGACACATTCTGGAGGTGAAGAAATGAATTGCTCTGCTGGAGAACAGGCATCATCGCAGCGCCCCTCCACACACACACACATACATGTGAGATTTCCACCTCCTCATACCCAGAGTCTAGAATTGTGTTACTTTCCGTGACAAAAGGGACACTGCAGGTAGATGAAGTTAGCAGTCTTAGGGTGACGGGAGCACCCTGGATTATCAGAGGAGACCTAGTGTCTGCAATAAGAGGTATGATGTTGGAAGCAGAGAGGGGGCCATGAAGAAGGGGCAGTGAAGCCGCCCTTCAAGTGGCCTCTGAAAGTTGGAAATGGCCAGATAGTGGAGCCAGCATCTTTTAGAGCCGCCAGAAAGAACCAAGTTTCCATGAACCTTAGCTAAAGCCTTAGGGAGACTGTTTTCCAGTGCCTGCCTCTAAGAACTGTAAAAGTAAATGTGTGTTTTAAGTCACTGAACCCAAGGTTGTATCCGTTACAGGGACAGGAGCAAACCCCTACAGTCCTCGTCCACTGAGCCACTGAGTAAGCAAGCGCTGGAGCCGAAAGGTCATCTTTTTCCTTGGCATCTTGGATTTGTGCAGTGCTTAAACTTGGAATTTTCTGGGCAGCACTCCATAGCAATGGCTTGGGGTGGGTTAGGAAGGCCTTACCTCCATGTTTTTGGGGAAGCTGAGGTTCAGAGAAGCCAAAGAGATTTTCCTGGACTTCTCAGCACATTGACAAAAGAAGCAGCTCTGTCCACACACCTGCTTTGTACCTGGTTCTGCACATTGTAGACCCTCTCACACAAGAGCAAGTCTATTGCTTCCAGAAGTTTCTCTCTTCTATGCCTGGGAATGAGACGCTACTCAGATTATTAACCCTTTGGAGTCGTAGACTTGGTCCAGGTAGAAGATGCAAAAGCTCCTCTCAGCCCACCTGCCCCCTTGACCTACATTTGCTGACTTTCTTAATCCAGAAAGAGAACTTCTACCGTAGGCTGAGAGAGGGTACCCTGTTTTGGCTCCTGAATTTTACCTAAGAGTAGTGGTAGAAGAGGAAGAGATGATCCAAGCTCTGATACTAGTTAGCTGGATAAACTTAGCCAAGAAATGTTATCTTTCAATTCCTGGTAAGATAATGGCCTCTGGCTTGCTGTACATCAAACCAAAAGAGGGCAAGGGACAGTTGAGTCACCTGTGTAGGGTCACTCAAGCAAAAGCTCACCCCAGAGTATCCTAATTACCTACTATTGGGGTGCCTGAACTTCTGTCTTTATGGAGATAATCTTCTGTCTTTGAAGGTCTTCTACTGTTGTGGTTCGAATATAAAATGTCCCCATAGGCTCATGTATGTGAACTGGGTCCCCAGTTGGTGGCACTGTTTGATAGGGTCATGTAACCTTTAGAATGTAGAGCCTAGCTTGAGGAAGTACATCACTGGGAGAGCTTGAAGTTTTATAGTATGATATAGTCATACCACTTCCTGTTCATAGTCTCTCTCTCTCTCCCTCCCTTTCTCTCTCTCTCTCTCTCTCTCTCTCTCTCTCTCTCTCTCTCTCTCTCTCTCTCCTCATGCTCTTGCAGCCCTACCATGAGGGACTATGTCCCCTCTAGAAACATAAGCCTAACTTTCTAACTTACTTTTGCTTCGATGTTTTATCACAGTACCACCCTGAAGTGGAGAGCCCAGGGTAGCAGCTGGGCCTGGAGTTCTAACGTGGGAATGTCACGTATTTTCTGTACAACACACAGAAAAGGGCCTCTTAGAGTAGGAAGATGATCAGATAGCCCAGAGAAAGCGAGATAGGGAGATGCCCACGAAAAAAAATGTTCACGCTGTCTCTCATTTTTGTCCTAAGTTAGTCTTCAGGCCAAAGGCCTGAGTTCAAGCTCATAGACACATCTAATCTGCTGGCATTCTCTTCTTGGTGTTTGTTCCTTCCTAGTACAGCCTGACAGGAAACCCATTTGGAATCGCAAATGCCATTTCACCAAAACTGTCTGCATATTTGAGGTCAAGGAAGGACTGGGCGATAAAATGTCTTAGTAGACCTGGATCTCTTTCTCTGCACTTGTGGACTGGAAGAACCCAGTGGTAGAAGTCACGTTGAATTGGCGCCACTGCTGGGGACTCCAAGGAAGCTAGTGCTATAGAGAGGAGGTGTTCCCATGTCAGCTCTGTGGGGATGAGGGGGAAAGAGAAGAAAGGAAGGGGGAGAAGGCTGGAGATACACAGAATACAACTCAGTCGCACTGGAAACTTTCAAGGATGCTGCAGAAAACCCTGCACTTCGAGCCATCTGACAGGAGGTCGAAACTCAGTGTCGATCACTCCTGACCACTTATCTCTCTCCTCAGATGATGACAACTCCCCACACATCCAGGCCATGATTCAAAGCTTCTTCAGCAGTCTAAAGAAGCCAAAGCCTTTGTAGTCCAGACCTGATGCTCGAAACATTGCATTGGGTAAGATAAAGCCAAGCTGAGGTCCAGTGGTCAGGCAGAGTGGGACTTCAGAGCTGGAGGCAGCATAAAAGGTTGGGAGCACAAATGGCCAAGGAGTGGGAGTAGGGATCAGTGGGGCTCAGCCAAATGATGATGCTTCAACTTGGACTGGAAGGATCACTGTGCACCAGCTCAAAAATCAGAAAGGAATGGACTTAAGGATCAGCCTATCCAGTCCTATCTCACACAGGCTCAAAGCCTAGAAGGCCAAGTATTCTCCTCCATTGACTCCCTAAACTATCTTATGATGC
Organism: Peromyscus leucopus; assembly: GCF_004664715.2. Lineage (NCBI taxonomy): Eukaryota > Metazoa > Chordata > Mammalia > Rodentia > Cricetidae > Peromyscus > Peromyscus leucopus. The sequence continues at coordinate 13,768,337 of NC_051083.1, read as the reverse complement.
TAGAAAGTTCTGGAGTTTAGCATCTTAACCACCTGTGCAGATTGCCTGTCATGTATAGAAGAGGCTCAGCAAGTTGGCGTGTGAAGAAAATAATCATGCAGCTCGAGGGCAGCATAGCTTTAAGTTACCAGAGCGCACTCTGAAAATGGCCGCCTTTCTCCAGGAGAACCAGCTGTGTAATGGCAGCAATAAGCATTCTTGTGTTTCTGTCTGTGTGCTCCCACCAAATCTATTATCATGACAGCATGCTATAGAGAACCAGATAAAGAATGATGGAAAGAGCAGAGCCAAAGCACCCTGATCATACCAAGCAAAACCCTTCTAGATGGGCTGATAAAACAAATCCACCCTCAGACATATGATCAAGGCTAAGGACAATGAGCAAAGCCAGTCAGCTACCCCATAGATGACTGTAGATGTAGGAACACATGTGTCAGCCCGCAGTCACTGAAACTTACACATTTGGGAAAGAAAGAAATGTTTATTGTTATAGGTCACCTAGATATTGTTGAATTTTTGTTACACAGCATTATTATGTCAATAGCAGACAGAAATATCTCCATCAAGCCCAAGATAAATCCCTGCTCTGTGAATTCTCATTGTCTTTCTGCAACTGACTTTCTCATTTTCCTCATTCTTTCATAAACACAAGTGTCACTTTCCAAAGCTGACCACAATCTCCTGAGTGTCCAAGTTTACATTTCTCTGTTTCCTTACAGAGTATTTAGAGGCACAATGAACTCATGGTAGACCTTCAAAGTGCAGGTGTGCTTTCTAAGCCCACATGGATTTCTGATGTCACTGCTCCTTGCTTTTCAGAGTCTTAGAACATGAGAATTAGAAAAGGATTAAGCTAGCATGGGAACCATCCCCTCCTTTTACAAACACGCAAGCTGACACTCAGAGAGATGCAATTACTATCCATGGCCACGCGGCTGGCTGAAAGCAAAGCTAGACCTGTTGGCCAGGTCTTTTGGCTATGGTTCCAGTTCTCTGTTCCCCAGTGGTGACATCAGTTCTATGACTGATTAGCAAGACCTGCCTGCTACCAATGTGATGAGAATTTTGGCGTGAAAGGAGACAGGCCCATGATGAGTTAGCTAGGTCTTCCAGGAGTAAGGATGGGGAGACACCATCAGCACTACTTCTGGGTGATTGTACCTTAGCCTGCTGGTTTGTCTTTATTATAAAAGATGACGTTTTGTTGGTCTCACCTTTCTCCCCTTCCTAGTTGTAAGAACCCTTTGAAACCTCCAGAGGCTCTTATTGATTCCTTTCTGAGAGCACTCAAGATTGGGACCGTGACCAAATACCCGACAGAAGAAACTTAAGGAAGGAAAGATATTGGGGGCTCATGGTTTCTGGGGATTTCGGTCCTTCATGGCAGGAAACACTTGACTGTGGAGATGGCTCTAGCCACAGTGCTGATAGGGGAAACAGAGGCTTCTTCGTATTGTGATCATGAAGACTCAGGCCCATAGGAAAACAGAGTGAGAAGGTTCTAACTCCAAAGTGGCCATCCATGAGGGACCAACCCACCACCCACACCCCACAACCTCCTAAACCACTGTTACCAACTGGGGACCACATGTTCAGACACATGAGTCCTTGGCAGGTGTTTCCGATTTCAATCATACCAGTGAGTAACTCCTTTTGCTTTGACAAGGGAACATTTGTAAAACTTCTAGTGATATCTTTTAAGGTTGTGAGCATGCACAAATAGGATCCCAAGTTCAAAGAAAGCTTAAGGTATGAAAAGTCAAAATCTTATACAGAGGTCGGGGGTCACAGTAGCATGGAGACAGTATAAGCTAGTGGAACCAGTTGTTGACTTTTTGACACCCCCACTCCCACCCCCCCACCCCCACCCCCCACCCCCTGCCAAAAAACCCAAAACCCTGGATTCTCCTTGCTGTGGCCGGTGTCATTCATTCCCCAGATTAACAGACAGGGCCATCACTGAACACAGCACAGCTGATCTTGAACTACCTTAGGGAGTTGGTGGCTGGGCCTCCTGAGCAGCCATAGACATCTAATGGGGGGGGGACTTTTGTGAGAATAAGAGAAAATGCAGATGGGGTTGGAGGGATGGCTCAGTGGTCAAGAGCACGGACTGCTCTCCAGAGGACCTGGGTTCAGTTCCAGAGGATCTAACGCCCTCTTCTGGCCTCCGTGGACACTTGCACATGTAGTGCACACACATGCAGGCAAAACACCCATACGCCTGAAATTTAAAAAATAAATAAATAAATCTTTTTTGTAGAGAGTAAATTCTGACTATATTTGCATTTCTCCCTTCCTAAGAAGGGTAAAGAGACTCTTTCTAGTAACTTTCCCTGTGTTTGTCTCAATTGATGTCACTTCTTCAAGGAAGTTATCCCAGATGCTCAAGACAGGGTCAGGGGCCCCTTTTCTATTGAGTCTAAGATTCCTCAATTTTAAAACCTACCAATATGTTAGGTACCAATCTGGGGAAAAATTGCCACTCTTGAATAACACAAAGCTTTCATACCTCTTAGGATTTTTATTGTGTAGTTGTTAAAAGAGCACTTTTAGATGTATTTAGACAGATTTGTATGATATAGCACTCTTGTGCAAAAGAAAATACACTCCAAATTAACTGGTGGAGGTAATCATCCTTAACTTCCTTTGTATATGGACAGAATTCTCCTCGGAGGGCAAGAGGGAGAGAAGGGAAATGATTGCCTAATGGGCACAAAGTCACAGCCGGCTAGGAGAAATACACTCTGGTGTTTTATTACACAGAAGGGTGACTACAGTCAACAGCATCATATTGTATAATTCAAAACAGCCAGAAGAAAGGATTTGGACTGCGCTCACCACAAAGAAATGATAAGCATCTGAGATGCTAGATAAATGCAATATCCTGAGTTGATCATTACACAAGGTATGAAGTTCCAAAACACTGCTTCATACCCTACAAAGATGTGTAATTATCAGCTGTCCATTAAAACATCAATCCAGCAGTCTGCTTGTTTAAATCGTGAATATTGGGAATAGATTTGTGACTCAGAGTCCCCAGGCCCATGTCTCCACAGCCAGGTTTTATCTCCTCACCACGACCAGCCCCACCTTCCACCACCTGCCTCTCTCTCTCTCTCTCTCTCTCTCTCTCTCTCTCTCTCTCTCTCTCTCTCTCTCCACGGCAGCCCTCTGTGACTGTCACACACCAGGGCAGCTGCTCTGCTCACTATCAGAAGAGAGCTTTTACAGACTTGAACTCATCCCTAGTCCCACCAACGTCTCCTCAGCCGGGGACGGCTGGAGTGATTTTGATCCCCAACTTGTCAAGGCAGATTTTCAAGCCCAGTGCTGGGAAGTCTCTTGCCAGAGCTGATATGGCAAGGCGGCATGCAGAGCTGGTACAATGGCTTAGCTAGTCTGGTTCCCAGGAAAATACTCCCTCTGTAGACCTGACATTCATTCATCTCTTGTGCAAATAAGAACCCATGACTCACGGAACAGGCTGGGTCTCACAGCACGCATCTGGCAGGGTAATAGACCAAGGTAGGAAGCAAGGCTCCATCACTTCCAAGCCTTGGGAACTTGGGCTAGTGGCTGCAGCCACCCAGCTCTCAGTGTCCTCATGATAAAGGGGCTCTCAGTCTCCCTCTCAGCACTCTTGTGGAAGCCCAGTAAGCTACCCCCAAGGATGAGGTAAACACAGTGCCCAGCACATAGGAAACATGCGGTAACGATGCCCTATGGCCTCTCTAGTAACACGGGCAACACAAGCCAAAGCTCCCTGCAGCAGGCTATGCAGAAATGCCAAGCATCCCACCACAGGATCGTCTACATGCCTGAGTGAGCAGAAGACAAAGGTGTGCCCGATGGATGCCATGGCAGAAGTGCCCAGTGCTCCACAGGAACCAGGTGGAGCCCTTCAATGTAACTGAAGATGTGTGTCACCTCAAGGGCAGGGTGCCATACTGGAAGGATGAGCAAAACAGGCAAAGGTGGAGTGGAATGCTGTGGAGGAAGGGTAAATTTGGCAGGAAGAGATGCTCTGGCCCTATAACCCAAGTGCAGAGAGGCCTGTGAGTATAAGGTATTTTCTCACACATTAGTGGCTTATTCATGTTGGCTAGAAAATTCAATAGACAAGAGAAAGGTAGTTTTCTGAGTTGTATCTGGTGGGAGAAAGGGAGCAAGAAAAGAGTCCCAGCAGGGAGTTGTCTTGCTCAACATCGTTATTTCCAGGGATAACTTCTAGGCAGGACACGCTGTGAAGGGACAGTTAAGAGATTTCCATAACCTTGGCAGGAAATGTTGAGTGATAATCTGGGGCTGGGCTCATGGGCCAGTGTAGTGGGTAGCTATTCCAGCTTTGATCTGGAAGTTCCAACCCCCATTGAGGCTTCGGTAACTGTCACACCTACAAGGCAGGGCCAAGAGAGGACCCTGAGGACCCGAGATCCAGATACACCAGCTCTCTTGGTTCCTGGACCCTGGACGCTGGAGGTAGACTGAGCAGAGTTCTCCAGAGAATACTACTGGATTGCGCTACACCTTTCCCAGACCCTGTAACCTATCCCTTCACTTGTAAGTTACCCCACAAAATAAACCTCCCTTTTAACTACGTGGAGTGGCCTTAATAATTTCACCAATAAAGGGGGCTGGAGAGATGGCTCAGAGGTTAAGAGCACTGACTGCTCTTCCTAGAGGTTCAATTCCCAGCAACTACATGGTGCCTCCCAACCACCTGTAATGAGATCTGGTGCCCTCTTCTGGCCTTCAGGGATACATGTGGACAGAACACTGTATGCATAATAAATAAATCAATATTTTAAAAAAGAACAGCTTCCAGCTGTCCCCTCCCTCCTCCATTCTTTAAAAAGAGAGCTGGCACATCTGAATCTCCAGGTCTTCAGGGTCCTCTCTTGGCCCCGCCTTGTAGGCGTGACAGTTACCAAAACCTCAATGGGGGTTGGAACTTCCAGATCAAAGCTGGCATGGCTACCCACTACACTGGCCAGTCACTTTGAGCCACATCGGACAAGGAGAACTGTTCTGGAAACTTGGGAGATGATCAGCAGGCCCCCAGTGGTGTGGCCCCAGACACTTGAGAGAGAGCTGTGTTTGGCAGTGGAGGACATGACCCAGAGAGAGGGGTGGCATTCAGAGAAGAGAGCCCAGGACATGAGAAAAGAGGAGACTGTCTGTGCATGGGGCTGGGTTATTAAGGCCATCAGTAATATCACCATCACACGAAGTCTCCATCCCTCCTGGGGAGACAATACAGTGAAGAGCAGTGTCCATTCTTTCAGTAAGATTCCCACGACCATCATCCAAGGACGAAGACAACTCTCTCCCTTCATCATCATCACATAAAATGTCTTCTCTAGCATGAAGGGAATTTTCTTAAATCAAAAATGTGTCCTTTGCCCCCACTCTATTTACACAAGGCCCTTTGATTGTGTGTGGAAGATTCACACGAACACACACACACACACACACACACACACACACACACACACACACACACGAATGCAGCTTCTGTTTTCAAGAAAGTCTCAATTTAAATAAGATCTTCCTAAAAATCCCAATTTGGAGCCCTTCCAGGACTACCTCATAACCAATGTAAGATCGCATTTTTCTCTATATATATAAATATTTTTAAGAATTTTGTCAAATGGAAACTGTGGTGGTTTAGGGGAGGGAAATGAGTATTAGTTTGGCTTGTGAAAGAATGCAGGCAAGTGAGAGCAACAGAAGGAAATGGGAAGGGAGCTCCAGGCAAAGAGAACACCGTGAGCCAAGAGACAGGCGGCAAACACTGCTAGCTGCTGGAGTACAACAGAGCCACAGAGGACTGTGTTCCACCGCAAGTAAGAGAAGGCTCGAGGTACAGGAGTGGAAAAAACTGGGGCTCAGTTTCATGGCGTCTCAAACATAAAACTTGGCAGTTGCTGGTACTGAGTCAGCCCGAGATGCCAGGCGTGCCATCTCTGACACCTCTCTAGCCTTTCTCTCCTTTTGACTCCAAGGTCGCTTAGCTCTGGCCACCACATTCGCATCTGGATTTAAGGTGAAAGAGGCAAGATGAATTATGTCAACTACTTGTGTTTGTGTCCCTCCAAAAGTAGAGCTCAAACCAAGGGCTTGGATGCTCAGAGTCTAGTTGCTCCCCTTGGAAGCATAAGAGGAAGCAAGAAAAGTGACAGAAGCCAGGCCTGGTGGCACAGACCTTTAATCCCAGCTATCCAGGCACCTGAAGCTAGAGGGTTTTGAACTCAAGGCCTGCCTGGGCTATAGAGTGAGTTCAAGGCTATTGTAGTAACTTACTGAAGCCCTGTCTCAAAACAAGAGAGTAAAGAGAAAGCTGGAGCTGGAGCCGAGGGGAAGAGCACTTGCCTGGAGCTTGTAAGAGGTGCTGAAGAAGCAGGAGGAAGAGCAGGAAGGAGAGGCTGTGTGGGCTGGAAAAGCGAAGGAGGTGTGAGAGGAAGAGATGGAGAAGAGAAGGGAAAGATGAAGGAAAATGTGGAGGAGGGAGTGGAGACTGAAGAGGAAAGCAGATGGGAGGTGAAGGACCAGGAGACGCTAGAGATAAGGGAGCAGTGGATGGAGGAGGAGGAGGAAGACCTGGAAGAGGAGTATGGCTGAGGGAGGAAGGGAGAATGGGAGAAAATCAATGTGAATGTGTGCCAAGGAGGGTTCTGCCTTGAGCGACAGGGGCTTCATTACACCTTGGCTTCCTGAGATGCATACACAATGCCTCTGAGACTTTTCATCCTGGTATGGGGGTTGGAACACCTGTCCCTGTCCTCCACTAGCTAAGGGTTGAGAACTATACAGGCAGGCATCCCTACTTTTGGTGTTGCCTGTGTGTTGGCCTGGTGGGCTTCTGCAGTGTTGCTGAAGCCTGAGAGCAGATAGAAGGACAAGGCACAGCTTGCCCTCGAGGTCAGATGTGTTCAGCATGGAGGGATTCTGAACAGCATCCTTTGCCCATCCTAGCTGCTGCAGAAATCGAAAGTGGGCTATGAGTGAGGAACACGGGGCAGTAGGGTCATCTGGGCCAGCTAGAGTTTCCTGCGCCTCACTGGTCAGAACCACCTAGATTGGTCACTGCTAGCTGTAAGAGAGGCTGGGAGAGCTGAACCTATCCTTCCCCAGCCTCTGGAATAGAGGCAAGGAAGGGAAAAACAAGGAAAAGAGGGCTAAGAATGGGACGAAACCTTGTATGATTTCAGATCCGCGAAGGACGTGGTGGGTCCAGTCATCTGCTCCGCTCATCTCCCCGCTTTATCTATGAGATGGGAAGTGAGTCCTGAGCTGGGAGTGCTCAGCCAGCTGAAGCTGGGAGCAGAGCTAGGGATCACAGCGAGCCTTTTGAGTCAGCAGGCCTTTCCAATCTCGCCATAATAACCCTCTTGAGCTGTGGAAGAATGTCCTGGCTGCGACTCCGTTTTTGCAAAATGAAAGGGAGGAAAGAAAGAAAACTCCCACATTGCCAAGGTGAGCTCTGTTGTCATGAGACCTGGAACAATGAACCTGGGCATTTGGACTTGGTCGGAGGGGCCACGGGGAGCCATTGTAGACTCTTAAACAGGAGCATGGCAATTTGGGCTGCTTGTGGGTAGATATTATATAAATAGAAGGGCTTATTTCTCTGTTGATTAGCGCTGCCGATTCAGCCAAGAAGAAATGGTGTTCTGGACAGGCCCACACCTCCAGTGGTGACTGCAGGTGCTGTCAAAGGGAGGTGCCGGCTGCTGTCTGACATTCTCAAAAGGCCCCTGCTCTCCCGAGACCGGCTTGATGCTTATTGCTAATAACAAGGCTGGCAGCCGGCTGCAGCTTTCACTCAAAACTCTCCAGCTCTCAGTAATCAAAGCCAGGCCTGGCTTGTTCCTTGGCCCTAGACTGCAAAAGGAATTTCCTTTATTTTTTGAACATGGAGAGAATAAAAAGAAGTACACGTTGTTTTATAGGGCAAGTGGGGCGGCAATTTGAAGGAGGCATTTAGATATCTCTTCAGAATTAACATCGGGACTCATTTAAGGCTTGGAGTGTTAATAAGGATGAGATGTATTTATTTTTCCCTGGGTTCATTTTTAGGAATCCCTGGGCAGCGTTCTGGAATTGATCTGTACTGGTTCAAATTTCACGCACCCCCCCCTTCCATTTTCCACATTTATTTCCTAACCCCTACTTTAGCCTGACTTGTACCTCATATTAACCTGGAGAAACGCCCTAGCCAGGATGCAGAGCCAGGCACCATCGGTACCCACAAGTACTGCTCTTCGGATTGAAGTAGCTCAGCAAACAAAACGGCCTTCTTTTACCCAGAGAATCTGGTTTGAAAATTGGACATTAAGTTACACTTCTAATTGAAATGAATTTGATGGTTTCAGAACAGTCCCCAATGACCCCAGCCCACATCATAAAAACCACCATCGGCAAATTGGCACCATTCAACCTTGGCTCCGACAGGCTAGGGAGCAAAAGAAGATGTAAACTGAATCTGTGGTTGTTTTTATCCTCAGATAGACAGGCTGGGGCAGCTTCCAGAGGGGAATTCGTGGGTCAGATTACATCATTTTCTTGGCAGCCTGGGAGGCAGTGTGGTACAGAGGCATGTCAGGAGATTGAGTCTACTCTGGGTTTCTGACAGCAGTTGACATTTATGTCTTGGGTAACACTTTCTTGGATATTTTTCATGGCTCCTCCTTCTCTGTAAAGTAAATGATGGCATCAATGTGAATCACACACTGATAGTTCCTTTAATTGTCTAAAACATCTCTTGGAAACCAGGGATCCTGGTGACTTGGCTGGTGTCCATTCCACCAGCTGGCCTCAAAAGGAAAAGATGCTTGTCCTCCCATGAAAAGTGGTCATGAGGTTAGATGGCCTCAAAGCAAAGCACAACGACAGGATCATGAGAATGTGTCCAGGTTCCAGGCAGGAGATCACTTTGAGTATTCATTCCCTGGACTGTGTGAAGGTGGCGGAGCACAGACAGAAAAGTGCTCTGGACCTGGGCTAACACATCATGACTGGCTTGGGGCTGGGATTTGCTCCTAAGTACATTGAAAAACAATTGAGAGATTTGCAAAATTCACTCTAATTGATGCGTGGGCTAGAGAGCACTAGAATACTTGTTATGAAAAGCAAGACTTCAGTCACTGAAAGGGAGGCCAAGGGAGCTTGCATTAGTACAGAATCCATGGAAATAGAGAGCAGTGGCCAGGTTCTACATGTCCTAGGTGTTTGTGGAGGGACAGTTGCTCTTGGACGGAGGAGTGATGGACAGGAATGTATCAAGGCCAAGTACTTGTGTAGAGGGATTTGCCACCTCCTGAGATGGTAAATATTGGTGGGAAAGTAAGTGAATTGAGAGTGAAAATTCAAAAGCCTATTGACCACTATATGCAGTTGGAGTTGAGGACTGTTCTGGTTCACAACATAAACATTTTGAAGCCAAAGGGGATGGGAAGTTCTAAAAGCTGAGGAGGACGCTTAAGCTGTCTTCTCCTTCAAAGACTCTAGGCCATGTGCTACATCTTCTTAGTCCTGCTCCACAAACCTTCTAAAACCAACTTATCTCCCTCCTGTAGCATGAATCTTAAAAGGTCTTATTAATAAATACAAACCCGGAGTCAGATATTGGAGTGAACGCTAAAAGATCAGAGAGGCAGAACAAGCCACAGCTAACCTCACTTCGTCAACTCCTCAGCTGATCCTGTTTCCTCAGACTGGAAGCCTCTGAGTCCTCATCTGAATGGATCTCAGCTGAACTGCTGCTAAAAGCTAAAAGCTTAAAAAGCTAAAGTTCCTGGTCCTCATGCTTTATATACCTTTCTGCTTCCTGCCATCATTTCCTGGGATTAAAAGCGTGTGTCGCCATGCCTGGCTCTTTCCAGTGTGGCTTTGAACTCACAGAAATCTGGATGGATCTCTGCTTCCAGAATGCTAGGATTTTTTTTTTTCGTGCCATTTTCTGGCCTCTATGTCTATCTAGTGCCTGTTCTGTTCTCTGACCCCAGATAAGTTAATTAGGGTGCACAATATATTGGGGGACACAATATGACCACACCCTCCCTCCTCTCCTTCCTTCCCTCCCTCCTTCCCTCCCTCTCTCCCAGGAAGTCTTAGGTAGAAAGGAGACAAAGCATGCTCAGGGCATTCTCACCCCTGCTCTCAATATGTTTGGGACTTCAAAATACTTCGATTCCCTCATCTGTTCCTTAGTTTTCTTCCTTGTATTGGACAGGTTTCTGTTATTGCAACAAATACCTAAGATAAATAGCTTATAATGAAGAAAGGCCTGGGCTAGGGAGATGGCCCCATTGGGGAAGTGCTTGCCATACAAGCTTGGCACCCTGAGTTCAGATCCTCAGAACCCATGTTTAAAACAAACAAACAAACAAACAAACAAACAAACAAAAAAAGCAGGGTGACACATACCTGTAACCCCAGTGCTTTGAAAGACAGAGATAGACAAATTCCTGAACCTCATTGGCCAGCCAGTCTATCAAAATCAATGACTTTCAGGTTCAGTAAGAGATACACCCTCAAAAACAAAGAGCTTTCTTCTGCTCACCTATCTCTAGAACATGCCTATCTGTAAAACCCTCTACCCCCGAATAGCTAGGCTGCATGCACTAGGCATGCAGCTCAAGTATGTTGACTAGGAGAGGTCACTTTACCATGTGACTGCTCAATCGACACACCTGTCACATAGTCCAGTTCTTGGATTTTACCTTTCAACATAGATGACAACAAGCTGGCCATTATTTTCCAGGCAAGCACTTGTCTGATGGGAGTTTCTCACACAGGCATCTCACTGCAGACTGAAAAGCACTGGAGGAGAGTCCCATGTTTAGCTTCTGTATAAAACAAGACAACAATCCTGAGTATCATGTGAGTTGCAACTAAGTTGCTCTGAAGAACATTAACCTAAAGAGAAAGTGGGATTAGACACCATTAACTCTCATTCCAACCCAAATCTTCGTTATTGAGTGCGAAAATCACAATTCCTCTCATTTGGCCTCAGATTGGACATTTTGGAACAGAATACAATGCTTGTAGACCTTGAGAACATGAGTTCATGGACAATATGTAGCATGCTGGATATCTGTCCAAATTTAACCCTTTGTAACTTTTTGTCTTCTAGTAGCTCATCAGTTCATCAGTTATATTGACAGGGAATTCCTTCTGCCTACATGGGTTCTATGAATGGATGATGGAAATAGCCATAGGCCTGCCTAGAACCCATGGAAGCCAAAGAGTCTTCTCCATCACTATCATGATCCATTATAGGGCTATCATGTTATTCAGTGTTCTAGGAGATTCTGGTATGGAGTGACACAAAGCCAAAAAAAAAAAAAAAAAAAAAAAAAAAAAAAAAAAAAAAAAAAAAACACTTAGAAGGCATTCACTTGTCTAGAAGTGGTGTACAGGCCAACTTTTACACTGTCTATTGCACAGTTAGTTCAGTTAGCTCTTGCTCAGAGCTATTGTCTTCCCATCATTCATCTAAGCTCTCAATAGTATCCAAGGTCCCCTTTGGCCCAAGTTAGCCAAGAGTCAGTTTATGTCACTTACCACCGCCAACTTTCAAACCGGATGCAGATATCTTTGAAAGGGGTACTAGCTTATCCTCAATACCCAATCTCACCAAAGAAGAAAATTAATTAGTACCAGCCCTCCTTCTTCACCTACCATTGGGGCAGTCCACTGAGGATTTATCCCTGAGCCACTAATGAATTGTGCAACTGTCACAAAACAATGCAAAGAAGTAAGATCCACATCTGCTGAACACCATCGAGAGGTCAAACTGTGGGTAAATAGGTGCTTGCTTCAAGGAGAGAGGAAATCCTAAGGTGAGGAGTGACAGGGCTTTGTTTGCATAAACCCAGCAAGGTATTATGGGTAGGATATTAATTAAATCATGCTCCCGGGCCTCACGGAGCCCCAGATCAACGGCTTCAGCTTGTTGACAAACTGAACGCAAGGCCCCTAGAGAAAGCACTAACATTTTGATGAACAAGGTTTGTTGGGGGGTGATGTTTCCTAACTAGCAATTTAATGTACTCTTTGACATTTTATCTGAGCAACTTGGGGGGGGGGGTGTACGGATAAAAGAGAGGGGCAAACATCAAATATCCAAAGATGAAACTTTCATCTAGTCTTAGGCCACTGGAATTGTTTCATGGGAAGAATTCTGTGCCCCCACCTGCCTCTAGCCTTCCTTCCATGCCCCTCATCTTTCCTCTCCAACACCCACATGTCTTGTGGAACCTCTCTGAATAATGTTGATGCTGCCTCAGGTGGAAATGAAGCTTTAATGAGTCTGAGAGTCTGCCCAGCACTCCTGAAATCTTTCCCTTTCATTCCTCCTTCCTTTTTGAAGGCATTAACCTGATGGCAGGTGCAGTCCTCATGGAAAGGGCTCTTAGGCAGGAGGAAATAAAAGACCCCATCAGAGCTGGAGTGGAAGGTTGGTCATTAATAGACCCTTGGTGGCCATCAGACATGCCCACTCTCTGAGAGACACTGACCAGGTAGGTTCAAGCTCCTTGTAATTGACTAATGACCCTGTCCACCCAACACCACCATTCCCATCTTTATTTGCACTCCATGGCCTCTTTCAGCTCAGAATTTCATGCATCACTAGAGGACTATAAAGCCTCTTTTATCTGAGAATATGCAGGCAAATATGAACTAATTAATGCTTCCACTAGCCCCCTGGGAGTAGGCAATTGTCCTATGGCCCATGAGCTTCCCAAGCATTCCTTGATGTAGTGCTAGGTTCCAATGCCAGAGGTCTCCCTGCTTGGCCTCCTCCCTCTCCAGAGTGGTGCAAGCAACTCTCAGTCACATCTTCAAAATGCCTCTCAAGTGCATCTACCTCATGCCTTCTCTGCTCCTTCAAGCTGTCTGCTCACCTTGTCTGGTACACCAGACTCTCACTTCGACACTTGTCCCCTCTAGTCTATCACCAGTTCTCCACCCAGCAGTCAGAGATCAAGCTGGAGCAATCATTTCTTGAGTAAAGACCTGCTTGTAAGTCACTTACTTGCAAGGCCCTCTCTGTCACTCTCATCCTCCCGGATGCTGGTTTGCCTTTGGTTTCTCAAACATCCAGAGCTCTCCAGACTCAGAACCTCTGTACACGTTATTTCATCTTTTAACACTTGGGCCAGGAAGTACCAACTTGTGACTAGTCCCTTCCACAAGTTGAAGTTAGAAGAACCATTCCAAGCCTCTGGTTTTTAGAGTGGTTTGTTACATAGTGATCTTTTCACAAACAGCCAACTGAGACAGCATCTGTTTTTTCTCCAAACATAGATTGTAGTTTGGAGATCACCTTTCTCTATTCTCCATCACAGGATTCTATTGAAGATCATCCTACCCTCAGCTCCAGCCACTTAGAGCATCCCATGCATCCCTCTGGCCAGAGGAGTTGGATCATACTTACTGTATTATTGAAGCTACATCAGTAAGATGTATGAACCAGAAAATGTCTAAAGAAACAATGAGAAAGAAAAAGTCTCCCCAGCGAAACTTTCGAGCTCCTAGGAGATAAGATCACGGTTGCCATAGGAAAAAGGTTTAAAACTAATAAGAGACAGGCATGGTGGCTCACACCTATAATCCCAACACCCAGGAGGCTGAGGAATGAGGCTTGCTAGATGTTTGAGGTTGCCTGGGCTACATCATGAGGTCCTAGCAAGTCTGTGCTACAAGTTAAGACCCTGTCTCAAAAAAAAGGGTAGGAAACCACTTAGAAAGGCAAGGGCAAGGTACAGAAGTCATGACACCAACAAGGCACCTGGATCAGCCACTTCTGAACATCTCACTTGAGGTTCTCTACTTTGTGTGTATGCTATGTGAGTGCGTGTGTGTGTGTGTGTGTGTGTGTGTGTGTGTGTGTGTGTGTGTGTGATGTAGAGGCCAAAGGACAGCCTTAGGTGTAATTCCTCAGAAACTATACACCTTGTGTTTTGAGACAGGGTCTCTCACTCTCCTGGAACTCACTGATTTGATTAGGCTGGTGGGCCTCAGGGATCTGTCTGTCTCTACTCCCTCCATGCTTGAATTACAAATGTGCACAGCAATACCTAGCTTTTTTCATATGGGTTCTGAATGCCAAATTCAGGTCCTCATGCTTACAGGACAAGCATGGTACTTACTCTGCCCTGTCGTGGGTTTTCTGATTTCATAAGACACAGTCTCTATTTTTATAAGGTATTTTAACTTGCATTTTAATCTGCTGTGACCCCCAAACTAGTTTCTGCCTGGACCCAGTTCAGCCCTGATCTCATCCTCCATCCTCAACTAGGTACACTCTAATCAACTCCTTGCCTTCCTTCTCACCTGGTTTCTGTCACCCTTCTGAGTCTGTGGCCTTCTTTTTCAGGCCTTCTCTATCTTTCCCCTCTTTCTAAGACGTAAATAGACAGCAAGCATGGAACCTCAAGGTTCTGATCACTTTGCATGCCTCCTATGAGAAAAGCTAGAACACCAAGGTAAGGAAAAGACAGGGAGGGCCAATGGCATGATCTGAAGCTGGCTTTGAAGTGAAGCCAATGCTCTGTGCTACTGCTTTGCAAATCAAATCACTGAATTGTAAGATCTAGCAAAGAATTCATGCTCCAAGAAATGTCACTGGCCACAATGTGCACTATATGTAACTACAGAGTTTTTAACTTGTTTGTATCAAGTACGGTTGTTTCAAGGTAAACTAGGAGAGTTTCTAATAACCACTATTTTCCAATGTGTCCTAGAGTTCATGTTGTCGATCAAGCAATGTCACCTTACTTTTCATCAAGTAAAAAACGTGACAAGAAAGCAGTCCTCTTGCATTTTAAATAAAGTGAATGAATAAGCATGTGCATAAATGGGTAGATGAATGTTTTCAAGAAAACTGATAAAACAGTTTGAGTGGCCATTTATCTTTCACAGAAGTCACTGATGGAGGCCCAGCACTTGTTAAGATGATTCTGACATGACTGTCAATAATTCTAGAATTCTTACAGTGAAAAGCAATCCTTATAGGTTGTATAGATCCTCTTTGGGTGACTTTTTTAAAATTTTATTTTATAATTTAATTTAATTTTACATATCTGCCACGAATTACCTTGTCCTCCCCCCTCCCACCCCCTACTCCCACCTTCCCCCCCAGGCAACCCCCCACTCGCATCTCCTCCAGGGCAAAGACTCCCCTGGGGATTGAGTTCAACCTGGTAGACTCAGTCCAGGCAGGTCCAGTCCCCTCCTCCCAGGCTGAACTAAGTGTCCCTGCATAGGTCCCAAGTTCCAAACAGCCAACTCATGCAATGAGCACAGGTCCCAGTCCCACTACCTGGATGCCTCCCCAACAGATCAAGCTAATCAACTGTCTCACTTATCCAGAGGGCCTGATCCAGTTGGGGGCTCCTCAGCTATTGGTTCATAGTTCATGCATTTCCATCCATTTGGCTATTTGTCCCTGTGCTTTTTTCCAATCTTGGTCTCAACAATTCTCGCTCATACAAACCCTCCTCTTTCTCGCCAATTGGACCTGGGGCCTGGCTGTGGATCTCTGCATCCGGTTCCCTCAGTCATTGGATGAGATTTCTAGGGTGACTTCTTAAGACATGATACTAAGATAAGAATTTTTAAGCCTTATCATCCCCTTCCTAGTGTTTGAGGCCTCTTGATCTATAAAAAAAAAAATGATTTATTTTATTATTTCTGTGTATGGGTGTTTTGTCTACATATGTCTGTGTAGCACATGTGTGCAGTGCCCAGGGAGACCAGAAGAGGGTGTCAGATTCCCTAGAACTAGAGTTACAGATGGTTGTGAGGCACCATATGGGTTTGGGGACTTGAACCTAGGATGTCTGAAAGAGTAGCCAGTGCTCTTAACAACTGAGCCATTTCTCCAGCACCTCCTCCTCCTTTTTCTTTCTCACTCCTTTTCTTTTCTCCTACTTTTGTGAGACAGAGTCTCATATGGCCCCTACTGATCTGGAACTCAGTATTCAGTTGAAGCTGGCTTTGACTTTCTGATCCTTCTGCCTCTACCTTCTAAGTGCTGGCAATACAGGCATGTCCCATCATGCCCAGCTTGGATTATGGACCTTAATCAGAGACTAATTCATGGTGGCAGATGTCACCCAAGTCCCTACTGATTGATTTGGACCTTCCAAACAGAATTTGAGGTTAGGCCACTCTGACCTTCTTCTGTTAGATATCACACATGTTCTTAAATCTTAATGATGTAAAGTTAGTCTATATTTCTAGCAATCCATTTCTCAGTCTGACATGGTCTGTGATCTACCAGCTGTTTCTTCCAACCCAGTCTAGCCATAGAAGAGGTATGTGGCGACTGAGCATCTTCATTACACTGTTCCCCCCAACACTCCCAGGGGAGCAAAGGCACTATGAAGAAGTGGGCATGACAGCCATACAAACTGTTTGAGATGTCTACTGATTTTTAAATGTTGTGAAGAAATGGATGGCTCCAGGGCTGGATCTACACAAGGACAAGAGGGCCCTGGGTTCTTGTACCCCAAAGAAAGGTGAGAACAAGGGAGCCAGACTGAGGGGACTCCTTCTGGAGGTACTGGGGTGAGCTAACAACAAAATAAATGATGATTAAATGTAATTCAAATCCAGTTGAAAAGTTCAAGAATATAAACAAATCTCAAAAAGCAGAGAAAAATGGCTCTTCCTTATACAGAATACCAACCAATAAGGAGAAGAAATGGCAGGCGTAGACAATCACTGTTTTCTAGCCATCAGAGGTATTAATTCAGGTGAAACTCCCGTGTGGATAACCAAAACAACTGGATGAGTTAACCAGGAACCCTGATCGTCACACGGTCTCAGAGCATCCCCTCACAATTCTTAGTCATGGAAGTGAAAAAGACGTGGCATTGCTGTGACCAACACTTCTTAACCAAGCAGTCAAGTATGACAGCAAAACTGAGCAAACTGCCCTCATGCACCTGCTGATGGGTTTCGCCGAAGAGCCTCTGATGGACGGCCTCAACCTGAACATGACTATGAGGAAACTGTGGACAACCCAACCTGGAGGGACAATCTACAAAATGGCAACCCAAGCTGCTCCGAAACTATCGTGAAAGTTGAAGAAAGGACATGGACTTGAAGCGTTGGATAACTCGATGTAGTGTTAGTTCCTGGACTGGATCTGGGTTCAGGAACAACCATAAAATGCTTTTAAAGATGGGACACTGGGCCAGTCGTGGTGGCACATGCCTTTAATCCCAGCACTCAGGAGGCAGAGGCAGGTGGATCTCTGTGAGTTCAAAGCCAGCCTGGTCTACAGAGTGAGATCCAGGACAGGTTCCAAAACTACACAGAGAAACCCTGTCTCGAAAAACAAAAACAAAACAAAATGAAAACAAACAGACAAAAAAGATGGAACATCGCGGGGGGGAATGCAAATTTTACATATGAACTACAAAGTAAGTGAAATTGTATGAAGGGTAGAGGTTCTGATTGCGGGCATGATCTTGTAGCTTTAAAAGAAAATATTCTTGTTTGTAGGAGATACATACTGAAGAATTTAGGGCAGAGAATACTGATATCTTCAAGTCACTCCTATCATGACCATTACTATACCAGTACATATGTGTATTTATGATGTGCATATGTGTAACTGTGCATGTTGTATGCATAGAATAATTAAGACAAAATGTTGGTCATTGATGTATTTGGGCAAATAACATACGGAATTTCTTTCTACTTCTGACAAATTTCCTTTTGTTCATTATTTTTTTCTTAAAACAAAGGCATTCTCACATACACTCACATGTGCGCGCGCACACACACACACACACTTAAAAGCTTTGCATTAAGCAAATGCAGAGTGTCACTCCTTTAAAGCAGACAATGACCTGCTAACAACCTATATCTGCTCTGACCAATAAGCAAACCACTAGCCACATTTGTGAGGAGATCTAAGCTGAAATGAATGAAAATTGCATGCGATTTAAAATTCACTTCCTTGAGGTCTCTGGCCACACTCACAGAAAGATCTATTGGCCAGGGCTGCCAGGGGAAGAGCAGAATCTGCCTTTACCATTTAGAGATGACCTTGGGCAGGTTGCTCTGTGTCTGTGAGCTTCCTCCTCCATAGCTGTATGATGAGGGTAATCACAGCTGCCTCACAGTGATTTTGTGCGAGAGTGAGTTTAGAGAGCCAGTGGGGGAGGGTAGGAGATGCTGAAGACGCATCTGTGCTCTCCTCCTTGTGTGACATCAGTTCCTGAGTCCTCTATGCTCATCACAGAGATGGGGATCCAACCTGACACTTGACATCACTACTGCCCTTTTAGTCATAACTGTCTTCGTGTCCACCACGAAGTCCACACCCAAGTGTGTGTCGCAAACTCTATAGAATAAACGAAGTATTATAGTAGAATAGCAGGACAGGCATATTGTGGCAGCCTCTGGTGCCCAGACTCTCTTCACTGATGTTACACATTCATACATAGCCCTTCCTCCTCCTCCACAACACCAGGATCTACCTGAGATATGCTTCTGTGTACAAGCTCCCAATAAAATGTACCCAATTCAGTCTTTATTCCGTCTGGCACACTCTTGTGTATCGTGACACCTTCTGCCTTTGGTGGCCTGCTCTCTACAGGGGCCAGATTTCCTGGGACGCTGAAGAGCTGCTCTGGCTTTCAAATGAAGCAGGCTCCTTTCTCGGTGTCTTGCCATCTGCTGCCCCCATCACATCCCTGCCATATTGTTCTTGCAGACCTTGTTCAGGACAGAGTCCCCAACTCCCATCTTGTCTGTTTTTGCCATCTGGCTTGTGGGTTCTACTAGTAATATCCAGTTTCTTGCTGTTATCGCATCCACCCAGCTCCTATGTCTTCTCCAGCTCAGCTCCTAGGTAACTCAGTTCCCCTTCACCCCAACCTCTGAAGTTCCATTAGGGTCCAGGAAACTGAGGGTGACTTAGTCAGCACACCAGAGAGATCAGTATGTATCACTATGTCAACTCAATACCTATCCCTCCGTTCTGCCCTGGCTGCCTATGTCACAGTGCATTGCTCAAAGACACCTGCACTACTAAATTCTATGCTAGCCTGTATGCTCTTTTACAGTGTGAAGTTCACACTCATTCTTCTAGAAATATGTGTACACCCTCCCCTTGCTCTTGGCAGGTAGATGATCATAGTGGAAGTAATGATCTATGACTTTTTAAAAAGGGACAAGGTGACACCTGGTCCTATGAGGTGTTCATGTTTGGAACCCAGCTACCATGTCGTGAGGATGCCCAGACCACCTGGGAAAGCCCCATGTAGGGGTGATGGTTCCCCCTGTGCCCCAGCTGACAGCCACTATCAACTGGCAGGCATGTGATTAAACGAGACCAGATTATTTCAGTCCCGAGCCTACAAGCTGCCCCAACCGATGCTTTGTAGAACAGAGAAAAGCTGTCCCCACTGAGCTCAGCTCAGATGGCTGGTTTGTGAGCAAAATTAATGTTGTCATTACTTTATGCTGCTACAAACCCTGCCTAATCAGACCGCACTGCCATTTGCACTTTGCTGCTAGACACATGTCGGTATCAGGGCACTGCAGGGTGACCCTGAGTGGCAGTCTCCACACTACAGTATCATAGAGAGCACAGGAGTCTCCTTGTCACATACGGTCCCCTCAAACTCCAAGACTTCAGTTTCGAGGGCTGTGGCAAAACTCTGACCGGGCACTTTGCCTGTTGGGAAGATGTCTCTTTTCTTGTGGGAAGGAACTTCCCCTATATCAACCCTAACCCTTCCCAAGAAGGCACGTGCCTTGGTCCTTCATCGGTACCTCGATGTCATCTGGGATGCTGGGTGACATGCACGTGCAAAAGGTCCCAAAATAGTTAATCTGACACATAGACCCTAACAAGCTGTTGACTTGGTTACAGAACCCCATTGTGGAGGGCATTGTCAGAGGAGAAGCACACCTGCTTGATTGTGTGTGAAGAGGATTCTATGTGCTTTTCTTCTTGGCATTGTGGATGGAACCCAGAGTCTCTCCCATGCTAGACAGGCATTCTACATTGAACTACACCCCCAGCATGTTGTAAAATAATTAATAAGTTCTTTATCTCACCAAGTTACCTAGGCTGGTCTGGAATTCATTATGTAGCCTAGGCAGACCCTGAACTTGCAATTCTCTTGCCTCAGTCTCCCATACAGTTGGGATTACAAACCTGCACCACCATACCCACCTTCTAGATGTTTCTGAATATTGTATGGTAGAGAAGTGACAGGTGGAGAAGCCCAGCTGCATTTCCTGGCTAGGATCTATTTATAGCTATGGACATCTTGATACAGACCTGTTGTCTCCACATACAAAAAGAATAATTTCCTTCCCTTTCATTCCATTGCCATATGTTTTGCTCACCTGCAAGAAACTCATATCTGTGAAGGCTCCTCCCCAAAGGAAAGCTGCAGTAATTGTATCATTCCTGGCAACAAGTCCATCCTCATAGTGAACTGGATGTATCCAAATCAGCTCCAATGAAGTAGTCTCATTCATATCCTTTGTCATGATAATCATCTATGATGCTATGATTGACTTACAGTTGGCAGAAGGTCTTCACTTTGCTGTGTCTATCTACCCTGGAGTCTCTATAACTTGCTCAAGTAACACACAGGATTTGCTTCAAACATATGACTCCATTTTCCTTACCATAGCCAAGTTGCTCAGGGATAGACACATGTTAAAAGTTGAGCAAGAGTCTCTCTTCAAATATGAGTGGAAGTCAGGTGTGGTGGCATGCATCTGTAACCCTGTAACCCCAACCCTTGCAATCCTGAGGAAAAGGATCTGTTAGGCTACATAAAGAGGTTCTATCTCAAACACACACACACACACACACACACACACACACACACACACACACACACGAGTGGAGACATCTACCATTTTGCTCAATTGTTGAACTGCATTAATGATAGTGTTCAGCATGGGAAGTTTTATGCTAGAAGACCCATCTCTAATATCCTGATCATTTATGAGGGGCCACAATACGGCCCTCAGTAGTTATTCAACAAATTGGTACAAATTCTTTTCTCTCATGATGAAGACTGAAAACAGATATGACCAGCAAGCCCATGGGTCAGTAAATGATCTGTCTGACTTAGTTTGGATCCTTCAGAAGCACAACCTGAGACAGGGATTTGAGGGTAAGTGGTTTGTTTCAAAAAGATCTATATGAAATGAGATATAGTTGGAGTTCTCCACAGACATAGAACCAACCGGATGTGTGTTGTAGACAGATAAAGAAATAGATGGAGTGAGGATGGAGTTGGAAGTAAACATGGAGGTAGACATGGAAATGAAGGCGAAATTAGAGACTGGAAATGGAAGTAGAGTGAGGAATAGAGATGGAGGTGGTGAGGGAGATAACGATAAAGATGGAGATAATGTGGTAAAAATGGAGATGTAGATGGAGGTAAAGATAGAAATGGAAGGCAGGTGGTGGTGCACTCCTTTAATCCTAGTAGTCAGGAGGCAGATCTCTCTGAGTTCAAGGCAACCTGGTCTACAGAGTGAATTCCAGGACAGCCAGGGATACACAGTCAGATAGAGTTGTTGTGGAGATAGAAACAATGGATAAGAGTTAGGTGGTGTTCCCTAAAAAATGAGAGCTTGGCTATAGACTATCTGAAGGGGCCGAGCACAGGGAGCAGGAAGAGAGAACCAAGGTCTGGAAGAGAAGCTATGGACACCAGGAATCCCTGAGGTCTTTGATGTAGGCGATGTGAGTTTGATCCTTCTAGGACGACTAAGCAAAAAACAAATGCTTTGTAGCATAACAGAGTCTGTGGCTCTTAACTCCCATTCGGTGAGCTGAGGGTTTCCCAGGTATGGTTATGTCAAGCACTTTGCTGGGCTTTGCTTCTAGGTTATACTGGTTCTTAGGCCATGAAGAAGGTCATGAGGAAAAAACAGATGGAGAGAGAGATGCTACAAGCTTGGTATAAAACAGTTTCAATGTGACTCTGAACTTGCACAGTCCTATCTCTTACTATTGGGGCACATACCAGTGGTTCTCCTAGGCACCCCAAACATTCGCTAACTGTGTAAGATGTCTAACTTTGACACTCATCAATAGGAACACAATTACAAAGGAAAACCCACCAAGTTTTGATGGGGATGTGGAGAGGGTGGAGTCCTTGTGCTCTGTGGGTGGGACACAAACCGACACAACTTTTCAAGAAAGCAATCTGATTTGGTTTGGTGACATTTTGTTAGAGCATGCCCTAGTATCTAGTGACTACCCCATCCCTTGTACAGAAGCCAGAGTTGTCTCCTGCACAGGTCTATGGAGGCTTTTTTAAAAGATTCTCACCACAGACCTGTTGCTAGTAACAACCTGGAGGACAGCTGGCCTCAACCTGGATTTCCATCCTTAGGGAAGTGCATGGGAAAATACAGTGGGTCCATGTCCTAGCTTCACTTACACTGCAGTAATAAAACAGCAGATCAGAAGCCACATAGGGAGGAAAGGGTCCATTTAGATTACAATTCTGTTGTACTACATCGTGTTGGAGAAGTCAAGTCAAGAACCCAAGCACCTGATCACATCATATCCACAGTCAAGAGCAGAGAGAAATGAATGCACCCATGCTGTCTGCTAGCTTTCTTCACTCTTGCATAGCTCAGGACCCAGCCTAGAGAATGATGTCACCCACAGCAGGCGGGGTCTTCTTGTATCAATTAACAATCAATCAAGTCGATCTCCACAGGCGTGCCCATAGGGCAATCTGATCTACACATTTCCTCAATTAAGACTCTTCCACAGGGCCGTGGTGGTGCATGCCTTTAATTACAGTACTAGGGAGGCAGAGGCAGGCGGATCTCTGTGAGTTCAAGGCCAGCCTGGGTTACAGAGTGAGTTCCAGGACAGGCTCCAAAACTACACAGAGAAACCCTGTGTCGAGAAAAAAAGACTCTCTTCCCAGGTGATTCTAGGCTGTAGCAAGCTGCCACTTAAAACTCACCATCATAGTGTACTCTATGAACTATTCAAGTATAAGAAGCCACACTCAAGTAGATGCCAGTTCCTCATGACACTGCACTGAGCAGAAAAAGGAAGTTTAATGAGGCTTATAACAAGATACTGGATATAAAAAAATAAAATTCCACTCAACATGGTATTGTATTACATAGATGTGTACGCGTATTGGGACACATGTTGTGGTGACTGTGGGGAGGGAACAAAAGCAAATACTTGGCATGATGAGGGTGATGGCTGTATGAGGGGGATAAAAGGCCTTCCTTCGTAGAGTTTCATTATGTGCTATCAACTGGAGAGTATGATCGCCCCATTCCCTGCCTCTCCCCAAAGGCCCAAATAGATGGCTTTTGTTTTGTTTTCTTGAGATAGGACCTTGCTACAGAGACAAGGCTAGCCTCAAACTCATGACAATCGTCATGCTTTTTCCTCCCAAATGCCAAGACTGCACCACCATGCAAGCTGTACATGAATGTTTTTGAAGTAAATGAAGTGCCTGGAACACAGCAGGTAGTCACGAATAGCTGCTAAGAATGTGGCTGACCAGACAGTTGGACAGTTGTTCACGACCATGCCCGGCTAATCATAGCCCCTGGAAAACAGAAGGCAGAAGAGCTACTTTCTCCACTCTGGTATCCCCAGAGATAGGTACTAGCAAGTGAACTCCATTCTTTTGGATAGGACAAATCCATAATTTATTTTTATTAACCTCTGCTTGCAACCAAGCAAGTCCACAGTTGCTAGTGTATCTGGAAGTTTATCACCAAGAGAAAGTGTGGGTATTTTTGCAGTACTTTATAGTTGTTGTAGGTATCATGAAATATGCTTAGCAGCACTTGGAAATCATGATAGTTATTAGAGCTGCCACTGGATCATATTTAAGGCATTAATAATTGTGCATTTATCACATTTCTGGTTTTTAATATTTTTATAAGCATATTTTAATATCTTTCCCTTCCTTTGTGACTCTGTATTTTATTGTATATGTTTAAACTATTACTTTCTGAGGAAATATCCATAAGCTTTCCCAGCTCCTGAAGGAAGCAGAGCAGAGCAAAGGTGAAGATCTCCCCACCCCAAACAAACAGCCTTTCACACTCCTTCCCTGAGTCAAGGCTTGGAAAACACACAGGCAGGCCTTCTATCGTGCCATCCTCACTGACCAAGAATGAGCTCAAAGGTGCAGCACTCATGCTACCCAGGGGTGCCAGAGCCAGAGTGGCTAAGGCCACTCAGCCCTATGACACCACAGGAGGAGAGGAACAAAGAAAAGGAAGGAAGAGGGAAGAGGGGAAGGAAGAAGAAAGAAATGGGAAGATCATTTGCCTGTCTTTTTCACATCGTTGAATTGAACTTTACTTTTAATAAAAGTATTATTAACAGAAATGGCATGCTCATTATTTTGCATTTATAGGATACTCAGAGACATGGTCCCAGTAATTATTTGTGATGGGCCAAGGCGGCATGCGCTCTATTATTGAATATGCTTGAAACGACATCCCCCATTTCTGAAGTAGCCTTTCCCCAGGCTATACAGCCACACAGTCCCTGCTGTCTTCTTTTTGCAACCAACTCAATGATAACAAGAGCGCCTACTCTGAGACACAGGTGCCTGACTCTGGTGGGGAGAACGAGTCTACTCATGTAATTGCAAGGTCTGCCCTAGGTGACAATCCCAGAGACAAGGCTTGCTTCTCACATCCAGTCCTCCTCCAGAGCTGTGCTTATTTATGGGTCTCTCTGAGGGTGAAGTTTAGCTGCTGCAGGGTTCAAAGAGTATAGTCTTTTTATTTGGAAAATGCAAGGAAGACCTTAAGAGTATGGTGGGAGACAGAGACAGAGAGAGGAGTATTGGTTGAAATATTAAGGCAACTCCACGTAGTTAAAAGGGAGGTTTATTTTGTGGAGTAACTTACAAGTGAAAGGATAGGTTACAGGGCCTGGGAGAGGTGAAGTGCAGTCCAGTGGTGTTCTCTAGAGAACTCTGCTCAGTCTACCTCCAGCGTCCAGGATCCAGGAACCAAGAGAGCTGGCACATCTGGATCTCGGGTCCTCAGGGTCCTCTCTCGGCTCTGCCTTCTAGGCGTGACAGTTACTGTAGCCTCAATGGGGGTAGTACTTCAGGTCAAAGCTGCAACAGCTACCCATGACAGAGGAGGGCAGCCCTGCTGGTATACTAAAAGTGGACAGTCAATGATTCCAGCTCACACACGCAAAATGAGCCTTCTGAGTTTTTAAAACACCCCCTGGGTATAGAGCTACAGACTCTCACTGTTAAGAAAGAGGGAAGGACCCAACAGAATCCAGAAGATAGAGGAGGATTGGGACTCTGATAATATCTGCAATACATCTAATACCAAGGAGCCATCTGTTATTGCTCCTCAATTTAAGGATCTTAATCTCTGTGCCCCCTTCTCTGGCAGTGATTGGGGTTCTCCCAGGGTTGCAAAGCAAAGGTCTACGAACCAAACTCAGTTCTTGAGTATATTTTGTTGGGCTCAAATGTTTTTGAGAGGTATATGACTATGGATGTTTCTGTATGCACACATGCATGTGGAGGCCAGAGGTCAAGGTCAGGTGGCTTTCTTAATTGCTTTCCATCTTATTTTTCAACACAGGGTCTCTCACTGGACATGGAGCTCAACAATTTGGCTAGGCCACCTGGACAGTAGACTCAGGGGATCCATCTGTCTCCCCACCCCGGCACTGTGATCACAGGCATGAGCAACCACGCCCAGTTTGGGAGAGTGTTAGGAGTCTGAACTCAAGTCCTTGTGTTGGAGCAAGAAGCACATCATCAACTAATCCATCTCCCCAGCATCCCCCAAATAGCTTGTAAAAGATTGTCTTGTGGAACCAATGTCTCCGAATCACATAGTTCCATGTGAAAATGTACCATTTAAAATTTTTCCTCGGGATTGGAAACATGGTTCAGTAGTTAAGAGTACTGGCTACTTTTCCATAGGACTGAGGTTTAATGTCAGCTCACACCTGTCTGCAACCTGTCCAGTTCCTGAGGATCCAACACCCTCACACAGACATGTATACAGGTCAAACACCAATGCACATAAACTAAAAATAAATAGAATATTTTAAAAGATGGATCCTTTTCCATTAAGTTTTTTTTTTCTCTAGAAAGATCTGTTTGGCAACACTGGACCCAAACTAAATGATCCCTAATACCATATGGTTCTGGCAATCTAGAACTTTTCCCTTTTCTGCCAAAGTAAAATGGCCTAAGGGGAACACCATTTACAGCTAGCTCCTTGGCAGACTCTCTCCCCCCCCCTTTTTGAAAAGTTTAGGGGCTTTTAAATTTGCTTTGAGAAGGGAATATTCCATTTTGTTTGGTTTTATAGAGAACAATACACTGTCCTGCCTTCTCCCATAGCTGGGGAGTAAGGGGGGTGCTTTAAAAGACCCAGGGACTCTCTGCCTGTCGTGCCAAGGTGGTAGAGCCTGGATGTTTTCGCATCAGCTGGCAGGCCACCTGCTTACAAGGAAGACCTAGCCATCTGTTTCCTGGTGACAGCGAGGGAACATCTTTCTCCTGGCACACCTACCCCTAGACTCAAGCCCGGAGACATTTTGTAACCTAAGAACAGCTCTTGTCTGTGCCATCCACAGAACTGCCAGATTCTTCTACTCTCTCCATCAGCTCCTTGCTGATGGTGACCCAGCAGGAGATGAATCAGCTGGCTACCTCCAGCTTAAAGAATTGCTCGGGCTTCTGGGTTCCAGCCAACTCCCTGGAGGCCACTGACTGTGCCCATCAAGCAAAGTGGGGCTTGAGAGCTCTCAGCCCATTGCGGAGCTGTCCAGGGAGTTGGCAGCTGATGACCCAGGCCGGGCCCTGATTGCCAATCTAGACGGCATGGTGAAATATCCCTTCCTCAGAGATCCCCTCAAACACAGCTGTGATTAGTCTGGTCGGCCAGACCTTCCAGAAAGAAAAAAAAAAAACCCTCACTGATTTGGAATCATAATGAGAAAACCAGTCTAAGAGGGTGGAACATGAACCCTAGGATCTAAGAGAACTTTTCTTTATTAATACATGAAATAAAGAGCCAGATAGACAAGAAGTAACCCTGACTTTAATGAATGGGGGAGAGTTATTGACTGGATACTTAGCTTTTCTTTTTGTTTTAAAGATCAGAAGTGGGTACTCTTAAACTGATACTTAACAATTTGAATTCTTCACTTAGCTGGGAGTAGCCTTATCAAAAATAATTGAGGATGCAGCTCTGATTATTAGATTGCTGGGAATCTGAATCCAGGTTCTCTCACTCACTAGCTGTGTGAGCTTGGGCAGACTTTGCCCTCTCTATGTCTCAAAATCATCACCTCTAAAATAGAGAGAATACTAAAACTGCCCTCACAGAATTGCTTTGAAGACTGAGGCATGTATGTAAAGTACTCCAACTCCATCCTGCGAGTTGGAACTCACTAAATATTATATATTATGGCAAGATTATTCCGTTTGTTTTGTTTTGTTTTTCCTTTCAACAATAGTGCCCATGTTGACATCAACTCTGGTTCTCTATAACAAAAAATAAATCCCAATTTCCGAACAGTGAACTCTGAATGAATGTGTTCCTACTAGCCAGCCTCTAGACTTTTTCACAGTAAGTCTGATAAGAAATTCTGGGGCTGTGCTCTCAGCAGACAAAAGCCCCCCCTGCCCCAGGCACCAAGCCCGAGAGAGAGAGAGAGAGAGAGAGAGAGAGCAGGGCAAGGAGCCTCGCTCGGTGGAGCCTAGCCCAAGGACTTTGTATATTTAGCTGGCCTGCTGGCATCTCCCTGCACCTTCATAGGTGAAGGTGAAACAGCAGAATCCAATTTTTTGTCACCTTGTGAAATTATGAGACTCCATTCCGCTTGCATTTGTATCGTCAGAGCACGACGGACACGTGGGGTAATTGCTGTTGCTGGGTTACTCCTTGTAAGTTCAAACAACTTCACATGCTGAATGCCAATGGATTTGCCGTGACCTGAGTAAATTAAAGCAATGCTTCCTGCCTGGGTAGGCTTTGCCGTGCTTCAGTCCATCTGCTTCTGATGAAGGTAATACAGCAGGAAAGTGGGAAATGAAAACATCGTGCGGGTAGCCACGCTGACAGTCGCCTTCGCTTCCTTTCCTCACTTCTCGGCTTCTTTTTCCTGCTTTCCTCCATCTCCCCTTCACCTCTCACTCCTTCTGTCCCTCTTCCTCTCCTGCCTTCTTCCCTTCTCTTTCTCACGCCT
Organism: Peromyscus leucopus; assembly: GCF_004664715.2. Taxonomy (NCBI): domain Eukaryota; kingdom Metazoa; phylum Chordata; class Mammalia; order Rodentia; family Cricetidae; genus Peromyscus; species Peromyscus leucopus. Next base: position 13,740,082 of record NC_051083.1, on the reverse strand, counting down.
CCCTCCTCCCTGCCTTCCCCTCTTCCTTACATTCTTTTTCCCTACACATCCTCTTTTTTCTCCCTCACGTTCTTTGTTCCTTCCCTCTTTCCTTTCCTTGCTCCTTCTCCTTCCCTCCCTTCTTTCCTTTCTTCTCTCCATCACTTTCGTCCCCTTCCTTTCTTCTCCTCCTTTCCTCTCTCCTTCTCTGTCTCCCTTCCTTTTCCCTCTCCTGATTTTTCTTCTTCTCCTTTTCCTGTCATTTTCCAGCTCAAGACCTCTCCACGTGCCCAGATGCACTCTCCATGTGTACACAAGTCTGAGCGTCCTGTGTCCAAACACCAGGAAGCCGGGTGATTTGGGCTAGCTAGAAGAAGGGATTTGACAAATCTGCTGCAGGTCAAATCTCTAAGATGCAAAGGGAAAGTAAGCCTCTTCCCTTAAAGGTTAACTTTCCCATTTTAATTGCCTCATGTGGAGGATGTCTGAGCTGGGGCTCCCCAGGTTGCCTCCACATCCTTCCCAGCTCACTAATGCTCATCTCTCACAGCCTTTTTCTTCCTCCAGCTGCACGAGAGTTGGGTACCGAGATACCCAATACTTACACACTAGACCAATGTGAGCCTACAGTGATGCAAGACCCAAGAAGAACTTGGAGCTCTTTACACAGTTATAAGGCAGGGCAGGTGCTTGGTCTGGGTACTACCACTGGGTAGCAAATGACCCTGACCCAGTAAGCAAGTATTACCATGTCTTGGGGCTGAGAATTGACTGGACTCAACTATGCAGTTCTCACTTGGGATGAGTGGTGTCAGGGCTTAGAATCTACTACAGGCTCACCTGGATAGGCTAGCCAAGGTGGCTCCCGCACAGTGATGGTCACCTTTGCTCACTGATGGCTATAGAAGGTTGGCAGAGAATCTCCCTGCAGCACCTCTCCGGGGCCTCTGGTGTGGCTCAGGCTTCTCAGCATGGTGACTGAGTTCTGAGAGCATCCTGTGAAGCACGTGGAGAGGCTGGCCCTCCGAGGAACGGGTACATAAGGAGAGTCCTAAGAGAAACAGACAGATGCTGCCTGGCCTTTGAGGAGCCAGCTTGGACACCACAGTGGCCTTTTCTCCAAAAACAGTTAGTTGGTCAAAACAGTAGCAAGCCCGCCACATTCCAGGGGAGAAGGCATAGATGCTACCCCTCAGTGGAAGAAGGCCAAAGAATTGAAAAAACAGCTACAGTGTTGTTTGAAAACAAGAAATTAATTGTATTTAACTTGACAGTCCTGACTGTGCCAAAACAACAGCCTGCCTGCCTGGTTAGTGGGGAGAGGTGTAGAAGCGGGGAGACAGTGGAGGAAGTGACGAGAGCAGAGTGGGAGTCTTCCATACTTCCCAGTTATCATTTTAAGGGCCAGGTAACAAACGATCAACACTCAACATAATTTAACTTAAAACAATTTAAAAAAAAAAAGACAAACTGATAAAAGTGCTTGTCACCCAACCCTGACGCTCTAAGTTTGGTCCCCAGAACCCAAGATGGAAGGAAAGAAATGACACTCCAGAGTTGTCCTCTGACTTCCACACATGTGTTCACACTCTCTCAGCCTCTTTACCACACAATAGCAATAATAAATTACAAACTTTAATGCTCATTCAATGTTTTTAAAGTTGGAGACTTCCCGTAAAACTGAATTTTTAGCATCTCTCAAAAAGTCATATCTAGAAATATAGTTTCGACATCTCCCAAAGGCAACCGCAGCCTGGTAGCAATGTACCCTTCCAATAGGACTGACATATGCCTACTCACTCCAATTCCTCCCCACCTCTATTGCCTCCTGTGCTGGTTTGAATGAAAACGGCCCCCATAGGCTCATAGAGACTGAATGGCACCATCGGAAGGTGTGACCTTGCTGGAGTAGGAGTGGCCTTGTTGGAGAAATTACGTCATTGGGGGTAGGCTTTGAGGTCTCAGATGCTCAAGCCATGCTCAATGTCACTGTCACTTCCTGCTGCCTTTGGATCCAGATGTAGAACTCTGTGCTCCTTGTCCAGTACCATGTCTGCCTGCATGCTGCCATACTTCCTGCCATGATGATAATGGACTGAACCTCTGAACTGTAACCCAGCCCCAATTAAATGCTTGCCTTATAGGAGTTGCTATGATCATGGTGTCTCTTCACAGCAATAGAAATCCTAACTAAGACACCTCCAAATCAGCAGGGTACTTATCAGTAGCCATTTATCTACGTATCTTACTAGGCTGTTCTCCATCACACCTTGGGTTTTAGTCAGAACAAAATACTGTTCTTGGTGTCATCTCTTTGTCAAAAGTGGGAGAATACAACACTGAGCCACTTATCCACACAAACGGAAAAGGGCATTTTGTGGGCATAAAATCTCCCTGTGCTGTTCTGAATACACACTAAACAGGATCTGTGTTGACTAATCTCACACACCCGCCTCTCCATCCTTCCTGCTCTCTCCTCTCCGTCCTCTTCCTCCTCCCTTCCTTTTAGTCCCTCTCCTTTTCCCTCTTCCTTTCCACAGTGAGAAGAGCTGATGGGCCCCTTGCTAATTGACTGAACAGATTTCACCTTCACTCTGATTCTATCAGCGGCGCTCAATCGGTGTTTCTCCTCTCCTGCTCTTTGTCTATTTTACACAACAGGCAACAAAATTAAGACTTTGGAGCACTAACTGTTGCACTCGGTCCATCAGATGTCTCATAAGTCCTCTGGGACCAGTCTTAACTGGTTTCCCAAGTGTGCTGGTGGGTGGTCTCTCCAGGAAGAGATCCTTGGCTGGACCAGCCCTGGGCCTCCACAACCCTGTTTATGTTCCAGGCCAGAAGAGGACCTCCCTCTTTCAACTGGTTCATTTGGAACAATGGGCCATCAACTTCTTCTCCCTGGGAACTCTCCCATCTTCCTTCTGGGGGAGGGGTGGGGGACTGGCATTTGGGTACCGAGTCCAGTCTTGTTGTCAAAGAGAGGCCAGGCGCACACTTGTGACTGACTTTTTCTGTCCCACACAGCCAGCATGCCCAGTTCCTCTAATGGTCATGTGGCCTTGATTCATCTAGTATGGTGACCATGCAAAAGTGCCCGTGTCCTTCAGTGCAAGCCGCAGTTTTCATATAATCCCTCTGTGGTCATCTGTGCAGGTAGGCTCCTTTCCAAGGGAGCCTTAGCATGTGCCAGCCATCAGCAGCCCCAGGGAAAACAAGACAGGGACCTGCCTCTGAGGTTCAGGCCTCTAGCAGTGAACCAGCCATACACTGGCTCATGATGGAGCCCATGAGAGGCTTCAGATGAAAGGGGCCAGAACTATGGCACACACAGAAGAGCCAGCATGGTGAGGAGTGAGTATCAAGTAGGCTACTTCACCCGCTTCCCTCAAGGAAACAGATATTTTAACAGGAAATTTCCCTTCAAGAATGTTCTGGATGGACATGATGGCACATGACTGTACTCCCAGCACTCAAAAGGCAGGAGGATAATGAGTTTGAGGCCAGCCTGAACTGCATATTAAGACTCTAAACACAAAACAAAAGGAAACTTCTGTTAGATTCTTGTTTGTTTAGATTTGTTTACTTTCATTTTGTGTTTGCAAGTGTCTTGCATGAATGCACCTGTAGCATGAATCTTAACAGTTCTTATTAATAAAATCAAATCTGAGGCCAGTTATTGAGGTGAACTGGAAGATCAGAGATCCAGAACAAGCCATAGCTACCTCAGCTGGTCTTGTTTCCTCAGACTGGAGGCCTCTGAGTCCTCATCCAGAATGCGTCTCAGCTGAACTGCTGCTTGAAAGCCTGAAGCTTAACTAACTAAAAGCTTAACCAGACAAATGCTTAACCAGCCAAATGCTTCTAGTTCCTGGTCCTCCCTGGGATTAAAGGCTTGCTTTCTGGGATTAAAGGCGTGATGAGTCACCATGCCTGTTTGTATCCTTGAACACATGGATTTCTGCCTCTGGAATGCTAGGATTAAAGGCGTGTGCTACCACTGCCTATCCTTTATGTTTAATATTGTGGCTGCTCTGTCTCTGACCCCAGATAAGTTTATTAGCATGCACAATATTTGGGGGAATACAATACCACATGCACCTGTGCACCATCTGTACAGTGCTCACAAAGATCAGAGTGGTCATCAGATCCCCCAGAGACCAGAGTTACAGATGGTTGTGAGCTGCCATGTGGGTGCTGGGGACCAAACGTAGGTTTGATTCTGTGAGAGCAGTGTCTTAACACTGCAACACCTCCCCAGCCCTGTAAGTTTTTAAAGGAGACATTTTCCTGACACAGTTCCTCAGAGAAGCTGCTCAGCTCTCTTAGGAAAAAGACACTTCATCTATCTTGGTGCTACTTTGACTCAGAGAGATGAGCCCATGGGGCAATGAAACTGATTTTTAGTTTTCCATGAGAATCAGTGTGTGTGTGTGTGTGTGTGTGTGTGTGTGTGTGTGTGTGTGCGCGCGCACACACACACACACACACACACAAATGTACATGCATATATCAGGACATGTGGACCTGTATCTGCAAATGGGTACATACATGCATTTCATGTCTGCATGTGAATATGTGTGCTCTTTTTATATTTGTGCACGCATGTGTCTGTGTACTGGCATTTTTCATGCATCGCAACAAATCTAACAGGGAAGTATGAAAGCCAAGGGATGCCATGAATTCGACATAGAACCCTCCCTACTTAGGCCTCTCCACCATTAAATGCCCAGTGGCATTGGCCACCATGAAAACCAAAGGGAAAGTCATGCAAGTGTCCTGTTGTATGACTTTTCACAGAGAGAGAGTGAGAAAAAAAAAAGTCTGTTCACCCTAGATAGGTCTAAGAAATAATTCCATCAAGTGTGGTTTAGTGAACCCCTGAGTTTATTGGGGTTGTAGGAGTATAAGTATAGGTGACTAAAAGGCTGCTGCATTACTGAAAAGCCCACCCACCCCAGCATGAAAGCTGCATCCCAGGAGAGAGCTGCATAAATCTGCAGGCATCTGGGCCAGCCAGAGCATCGTCTCCCTGCAGCTTGTATAACCTTGATAAGTGGACTTGTGGGTCTTGCAACTTTGAGGAACTTCCCTAGTCCTGTAAGTTTCATGCACTTCCTGAGTCTCACAGCTTCCTTCCTCTAGGAAGCAATGTCTCAGTTCAGAGAAAATGGTTCCGCACGTCCACATGCCCATCACTGGATGAGGCTGTCGTCAGGGCAGCAACTAAGACTTAGAGCCCCCAATCTTATAGCCCTCTGCCATAGGAGGTCCTCCTGGCCAGGTGTGATCTATCGTGCCCCACTCATCCCTGCTCAGATCCCTCTAAGCCTTTGTGCTGAGACCATAAGACTGGGCACTGTTTACTTTATAACATAAAGAACCCTTAAATTGTGAAAATAACTGAGAAGGAAATTATTTGACTTGAAAAGTCTGGACCAAATGAATGCCCTATATTCCCTGAGCTTCAGAGACCTCATTTATGCAGAGGACAATAATAACCCTTTCTCGATAAGTGTAGCTGTTCTACAGAAGGCCGTGTAGCTGATGAGCAGATGCATGCAAAACCAGCCTATTACATGCACTGGAATGGACAGGATAGTAAGAGGAAGCAGAGACTTTTCCAAGAGCTGCCCTCATACCTGTAGCATACCCACCCCCGGGTGTTGTACCTTCTAGAAGCCTTTGAGGATTCAGGGGCCTACTCTGATCCCCTTTGGCCTACCCCAAGGGTATGGGGCCTGGCAACAGAGAAAATAATCTGCCCTTTTACTGTTCAATATGTCATTCCCGTGCCTGTCTCCTCAGCAGTTTCTGGGTCTTTCTTCCTTGCTTACTTCCCTGACATCCTGGAGTGTGGGAGGGAGAGAGAGTACAGTCACACTCCACTGAGCCCCATGATGTCATCATTGGCTTGCTCAGAGAGGATGCTCTTTCATGGGGGCTATTTCTGGATGCTTTAGAGACTTCCAATGCTGCGATGGTTTCCACAAAAGCATACTGAGACATTTCCCCATTGGATCGCTTTGAGGGTTCACTGAGTTACTTTAAGACTGTATAACAACCTGGCACCCTGAGCTCCTGGCCACTGTGTTCAGCCATAGCCTGTCACTGCAGTTGCCTAGGCTCTCTTCAAACTGGCTATTTAGTGCCCTAGGGTGAGCAGCACTACAAGTCTGCAGCTCAGGCTCATGCCTCTCAAGGGCACTTCCAACACGCCCCTCTAGAGGCTCTTAGGATGTAGAGGAAAGGACTTCCCCTAGCCACCCTTGACTGATTGACAGCGGACATGTTATAGCAACTGGGGCCTGGGGAAGGCCTGAGAAATGCCCTCTTGGCTTTCCTACAACACACTTGTATGGCTCCCTCATACTTCCGGGCAGCTACTTCCATAAGGTAACAGGTTAGCGGGAGACGCTTATGCAGCGATTTCTCACTCACCACCCTATCTAGAGAGCTAAAGTGGCAAGAACAGGTCTGAGGTTGAGAGTGCAGCCAAAGGACAGGACATCTGTTTTAGTTCTGAACTCTGACAGATCTCAGTTGTGTGTCATGGCAAAATTACAATTCTCTGTGTCTCCGGTGTCCACAGAATGAGATATCCCAGGGCCTTCTCTCCCAGCCTGCCGTGAGCAATAAGTGAGTTATTATAGCGCTGGGGCATCATGGCAGCTAACACACATCAGATGCTCCTGTGTGTGATTCCTCCGTCTCTGCTGCTATACAGCAAGTGTTTGGTAACCATTTACCTTTAGCCAGAAGGAAGAGGTCAGACATCTGAGACCTGAAAGTGGGGAGCTTGCCGCTCAACTTCAGGTGGCATTTCAAAACTCCCGGGCAAGGAGGTTCCCGATCTCCACATTCTCTTTCTGTCTTGTCCTCTTTACTGAAGCATAATAGCAGCAGGTACAGTATATGAAGCCTTTTGTTCTCTGTGTTCACCGTGAAATGACCACAGTCAAGCTAGTTAACTGATCCGTCGGTTCACATGCTTGTCTCTTGTACATGTGAGAGAACAATAAAGAAAGACCTAGTCTCTTAGCAAATGTTTTGTATACAGCCCGTTGTTGCTAACTGCAGTCACCTGACATAGCTGAACCCTTGCATCCTCTAATCTGTATCTCCCCAAATCCCCAGTCTCCAGCCCCTGGCAGGCACCATTCTGCTCAAAGCTTCTATGTATACCACATCTTCAAATTCACACGTGAGATCATGGGATATTTGCCTTTGTCTTGGTGCACTCGGCAAGAAACTGTTGAACTCATGTTCTCCATGTTCATTTGTCACAGATGATAAGCTTTCTTGTTGGAACTAAATAATATTCCATTTGGGGTGTGTGTGTGTGTGTGTGTGTGTGTGTGAAAACTTAGGTGTTTTATTCCTTTTCAGTTGGTTTTGCATGAGGTTTGAGACAAGGGTCCAGCTTCCTTCTTCTGCATGTGGACAGCTAGTCTTCAAAGCAGAGTTCAATGAAGAAATGGTCAGTTTTCTATTATGTATACTCTTGCTATATTCATGATGGAAATGTCTTTCTCTGCCTTCTCCACCAAGGTAAGCTTCATTTAATGTGGCAGCCATGAGAGAACGCTGACTAGAACTCCCCTCATCAGAAAATAGTATGGACATCTGACAGTGTCTAAGACCACAGTCTTCCCTGGTGGTTCTCATCTGATGATATTTGGTGGCCTAGAGTTGGACCACTACTCTGACTCATGACTTCTCTGATGGACAGCTTTTGTCCGGGGCTCCACTGGCCTGAAGAGACTCTTCAAAGCAATGCTTTGCAGCTGAGGCCCTTCCCATCCTTCCCCTCTGCTTTCAGGGGTATTGGGCAGACACACCCTGCTTCCTCCATTTATCTTTTATAGGTTTCTAGCTCCATCTTGGTGTCTGCTTCTATGAGGATAGGAACTGGCATACTTAACTATGAAGTCTCAGCTTGAACATTGCTGTAGGTGTGTCCTGATCACCTCCCCTGAGTTCTTTCCAGCTGAGTGACGGACCCACTGAGGTCATGCCATTGCTGAACTCCCCAGCTACCATGCAACCTCAACCACAGCACTTGTGTTCTGCCATGCTCATTAATTTCCTCTCTCTACTGAGTTCCCTGAAGATAAGAACAGGAACGATCTGATCTCTAAGTCAGATGTTGGGTGATGGGTGATTGATCTCAGCACTAGAGTACTCGTCTAGCAAACATGATACTCTGCATCACTTCTCCAGTCTCTCTCTCTCTCTCTCTCTCTCTCTCTCTCTCTCTCTCTCTCTCTCTCTCTCCTCTCTCTCTCTTCCTCCCTCCTCTCCCTCTCTCCACCTTTCAACCTCTCCCTCATTCCCTCTCTCCCCTTCTCCTCCCCTCCCTCTCTGCATATAATACAGTACCAAATGTTTTGTGTGCACTTAGAGTTTGTTGGATGAACAAACAAATGTCTGAGGATGCAGCTTATGGCTGGAGCTCCTGTGTAACACCTCCAGGGCCTTAAGTTCAGTCCTCCGCAGCACAAGAAAACAACAACAGGGAACACTTCTTGGGTTGGGAATGTAGTTCAATTTGTAAAGTGCTTGTCTAGCAAGTACCAAGCCAGGGATTGCATCCCCTGCATCAAATACATCAATCATGGTGGTGCATGCCTATAAATTCCAGCATGCTTTAGAGGTGCGGGAAAGGGATTGGAGATTCAAGGTCATCTTCAGCAACATAGTAAGTTTAAGGCCAGATTGAACTTCATGAGACATTGTCTCAAAGAAAGAAAGAAAGAAAAAAAAAAAAAGAAAGAAAGAAAGAACAAAGGAGAGAAAGAAAGAAAGGACAAAAAAATGAAGGAAGGAAAGGGAGGGAGGGAGAGAGAAAGAAAGAACAAAAGAAAGAGAGAGAGAGAAAGAAAGAAAGAAAGAAAGAAGGAAGGAAGGAAAGAAAGAGAAAGAAAGAAAGAAGAGAAAGAAAGAAAGAAAGAAAGAAAGAAAGAAAGAAAGAAAGAAAGAAAGAAAGAAAGAAAGAAAGAAAGAAAGAAAAAGAGAGAGAGAAGGCAGGAAGAAGAACTGAAAATGTGGAGCTGAGTGAGCGAAAGCGCTGGAGTGACTTCTCAGGGTCAAGAAAGGAAAGCGAAAGGGTTAAAGGGCAGTCACCACATTGTCCTTGGGTTCCCAAAGCCTAGGTTCTGTGGCCTGACCATAATTCTTGAGTTTCCTGAACCAAAACACATGCAACTCAGTCTTTTGAAAAATCCTTTTCTGGTTTTAATGAAAACCTAGCTTTGGGAATGAGAGATCCTGAGAAAATGGAATCTGCTTTAGGGCAAGTTACTTCCCAACCATCCTGGACCACCTTTCTTAATCAGATATTGCATGGTTTCAGAAAACCAAGGCCTCCAGAGCTAGCAAAAGAAAAAGGGTATCAAGTCAGGAAGAGGAGAAGTTCGTTTGGAGGCCCCAGGGCACACAAAGCACAAGCAGGTCTCCAGAGAAACAGGTCCACTAGGTTAAGAACTGCCACCAAGGCCTCCTAACCTACTTAGGCATACGTTCTAGCCCATACTTCTGCAAGGCACACACTCCTTGTACAAAATTCAAGCTTTCCCTCACACCCGACCAACTGCATCAACTCCCTGCATCCCCAGTAACAACATGCAGAAGGCTCTGTTTGGACCGACTGTCCGTTCCTCTTGGCTGTTAGCTATGGCCAGAAGGTGTGGTCTCAGAACTCCTGGGAGAAGAGGGGTGGGCTGATGTGCAGTGTGCCCACGCCTGCATAACCCCTTAGCCATGTAGTGACTGGCCAGTCAGACCCAGGACTCGCTCCACGCCTGAGCCGTTGTGAAGACTAGAAAGCCCAGCCCCCACAAGCTTGTCTATACTGCATATTCCTCACGTCTGAATGTAGTAAGTGGGAGCTGATCATTTGTCCCCTTCCAGAGCCTACACAGTTCCATCACTGCCCTCTGCCACCCCTCCAGGTTCTTTAAGGCAGCCCTCAGCAGCATGTTCTGCCTTGTGTTTAGCAGCACCATGAGCTCTTTAAAAAGACACTAGATTTAACATTTTAAGGCAAATTCTTCTTTAATTCCCTAATAATAACAAAAATCATTCAAAGCCACTTTACTGTAGGAAAATAAATATCTACACATACACTTAGATCATTTAAGCCAAATGCCTTTTTAACAACATTCCTCAATTAAATGTTCAGCAGAGATAATATTAACACTGAAGCATTTCATCCAGTTTTGTTTTTAGAAAAAAAAAAGTGGAATATAGGAAATAGAAGGAAAGTTACCAGAGCATCAGACGCTTGTCCGAAAGGGCAGACTGTGGGTCAAAGCCACATCTCTCTGGATTTGCTGGCATTTAACTAGATGCAAAATGTCAGCATGGAAAATGGCCTGTTCAACGCAAATATGAACAAGAGAAGACAATGTCAGCACGCAAATGGAGTTTCTGCCCGAGAAGGCCTTTCTGGCTACAGTCAGGGAACTTGTCTTCTTGTTCACGCTAACCCTATCCACTGGGGATGAGCACAGAGAGCACATTCTTAATGGAAGGGAAGGCTGACCTGGGGGCCAGGAAACAAGACTGTATCACTATCCTAAGGCATGAGCTCAGTCTATTCTGTTCCAGCTCTACTCTATTGAAGCCTAAGGTGTCTTCCTATATAATCAGACACTGGCACTTAGCAGTGTTAATTTCGTTAGGGCAGAAAAATAACCAAATATTTTTCTTCTTTGTGTTCCCCTCCCCTGCTCCACAGGGTTACTGTCCTTGTCCTTACTCTTCTTGGACAGTGTCTACTCAGTCAAATTTTCAAGCTGCTCTCTTCCCTGGAGCTTTTCCACATTCCCTGGAATCTTGCCCTGGAATCAGAAGCTCACCCGGATTGATTCTGGTGGGCTATAGGTGTACGCTGGTGCTGCTCTCTTAGATTCACACAGCCTTGATTCCTGGAGACACAGAAGGATGACATCCGTGGAAACCCCAAAATGTGCCCCTGTCCTCTGAGGTGGTATGTCAGCAAATCCACAGCAGCATCGAGTCTCAGCCAGGCAGCCTCCGAAACTTGATGTTCTGAGCACCCTGAGGATGGACTGACTGGCTAAGCCAGTTCAACAGGACTTCCCTCCATAAGCCCGGATGACACAAGGTTTGAGGCTTGCGTTCTCGGCCTAGGAGCCAATGAAACTGGCAGCTACATTCTTTGCTCTGGGACTTGGGTTTTAGGATAAAGTTTGACTTCGCTGGAATATTCAAGAAATTCTTGGAGTGATCATTGGTGACTCACCAAGTTGCAGGTCGAATGCTGACGTATCATTGGAAAGCAGGTAGGACCCTAGGGCAGCTGGGAAGCCGACCTGACCAGTATTGGCTGGTTTTGTCAACTTTCATATTTAATCAGAGACATTAACAAGGTTAACAAAGGCACTTAACAAGGTTAACTATGTCAAGACCAGGAAAAAGATAGAAAAATAAGCAAGTATTTTTGATAAGACAGATTCTTGGTTCCCTTGTTTACTGGTGCCATGGCAAATTGGATGTTCTGATCATTATGGCTGCCTCCAAAGAGAACTTTTGTTTCTTTTACTACGTTCAAATCACAGCAATCGCTGTCTGGGCCTAAGTCACACACATATACCCTGACCACTAGGCCATGGGCCTGTTTGGATTTCCTGGTGGGGGGTGGGGGAACCTGAGATACAGATTTAAGTGCAAATAATTTACACAGGAAGTGATTCCAGAAAATACCCGTAGGAAGTGGGGGTATCAGACCAGGAAAAGGGCACACAAATAAAAGAGAGGCCCCAGAGTTGTGAACATATCATCACTGTGGATTTATGTCAACCTCCCAGCCTGTCCTACCTTCATTATCCAGAGGCTGTACATACATATGCACATTGGCATATTCAGGGTGGTGAATGCCAGGCATTTACACGTGGTCATAACAGCATGCTACCATAAATGTTTGGCATTTTCATCTGCTCCAAGTGGCAGGTGAGGAGTACCTCACACTGGGTTTGCAGTACAATGTTCAGATGCTGGTCAAACAAAAGACAGGACAACTGGATGCCTTTTTCTTTATCTGAGAAACCCTCCCCTTTCTTCCTCTGCAAACTCCCCAGGGAGTCATTTTCACTATTTACCTTTGTGACTGGGCTCTACTAATTGACCCAAGATGGCACCCGACCCAAGCCTATCCAAACTCTCCTGAGTATCTGAAAGCTAGAAATGAACTGGTTTTTCTCAAGTGGCCTGGGGTTTAAGATTGGGGAGCTTGGGATGAGCAATCCCACCACATCGGAGGATGTCTGAGGAAAAGGGAGGAAAATTAGAGGAACCCAGTCATCTCTCTGCTCATCCCACTGCCACACTCTCCTAGGATTCTGCCATCTGATGTTTTGTTCTTACCAAAGTTTACAACCCAAAGGATCCTGATTAATATAGTAAGTGGGAGAGGGAGTGTGATGATTAGCTCAGCATGGGTCCTTCAGGAGCAGGATCCCTGCCCCCTGAGATGAGTTGACAGGTGACATGCAGGAAGTGTGCAGAGGAAGTCTGTCAAGGAACAACGGGGGAGGTGCAGATATGGGTAGAGGAGGAATTCTGACCATGCCTCCCTTCTGAGATGAGATAGTCCTTCTGAGTTACCCAAGTGGAAGCAAAAGGCAAGACCTTTGTGTCCATAGCTGTCTACTCTTTGGTTGCTGACTGACCCAGGAAGGGAGCAGGTTTCCATGAGGCAGCTGTTCTCAGTGGAGGCAAGCCATTCAGGAACATGCAGCAGCTGTGACCTTTCTGCAGGTCCCCTCTCAGTAGCGGAGAAAACCAGTCCTCTGGTGTTGCGAGGGAATCCAGCTGGCACATCACAGCACCTACCACACTGCCCTTAAGGTTCTCTCATGGCTATGACACCACCTCACCATGCTAATAGCAGCCTTTGACTTAGCCAGGTGTGGAGACAGATGCCTGTAGTCTCAGCTCTCAGGAGGGTGAGTTGGAGGATCAAGAGTTTTAGGCCAGCCTGGGCTACATCATCAGACCTTGTTTCAAAATAATTGTAGCTATCAAAACAACAAACAGTGATTGGAGGGCTGGCGCTTTGTGTTCTATCAGGTTTTCTTCATTTGTTCCTCCTTCAGACTAAAACTGCATCTCATTTCACAGACAGGGAAAACGGAGCTTAGCAAGTTAAGGAACCAGCTCAAATTATCATGCTAAGTGGCAGAGTAAAGATGCAAAGTTCTACTCCCAAGCATAGGGCCAGTGGCTAGAGCCTCTGCTAGGACTGGACCCGGTGAAGCTATGAGCCACCCAGGGAGAAAGATTGAGGGTAGCAACCACACTTAAGAGCCAGCTCTAAATGTTCCAGCCCTGATAGGAGTGCCTTCTTAACATTGTGTGTCCTGGCTACCTGCTCACCCGACCCAAGTCCCACAGTCATGTTCTGCTATGGAGTCAAAGATATTGGCAAGCTCAAAGATCCTCAGGTGAGGATCACTGTCCAAGAGAGTTATTCCATGAGCCTCACCAGGTTCTGCCTCTAAGTCTCATTTCTAGAATTTTCCATGGCTCTTTCATTTTACTGTCTGTTATGGTTTGTACCTGAAATGTCTCCTAAAGGTTCATGTGTTGAACACACTTGATCCCCAGCTGGTGGCAATATTTTAGAAGGTGCTAGAAACTTTTAGGAGGTGAATCTGAGCTGGAGGAAGTGAGTCACTGGGGATGTGACTTTGAAAGTTATACCTGGCTACCAGGTTCATTTCTCTCATATCTCTTTCCCCTCACCATCTCCCCTCCCATCTCTATGCCATTTCCACCTTCTGTCTCCCCATTCCTTCCTTCCTTCCCTCCCCTGGTTGTTCTCTCCCTCTCCTCCACCCTGTTCCTCTCTCTCTCCTGTCTACTGTGAAGTAAAAGACGCCATTCCCCCACGCCTTCCTCTGGCCAAACACTCAGGGCCAAGCAAGCACACACTGAGCCCGCTGAAACTATGTGGAACAAGAAATCTTTGCCTTTTTAAGTTCTTCCCTGAAGTATTTTGGTCACAGCTAAGCAAAAGTAACTAACACACTCTTCTCAAATACAGCATGAAACAAAAGATTTGATTTGTTAATTAAGCATTTCTTAGCTTTCCATCACATTTCAGGCCTGAATTCCAGGGCATACAGCCATTCAGCTTCTAGTTGCACTTTGGAGCTCCTTCACTCATGGATCGACCACCCTCATCAGTGGGTGGAGCTCTGCCCTGGATATAATTGTTCAAGTCCATTCTGTTTCTAGCATGCCAGGTCAACTGTGAGGGCAGCCCTTAGCCACTGTTTGCCAGGGCAAGGAGCTATACAATTGCCTCTTGTTGTGGTATGGCTCTCTCCTCTGGGCTTAACATGAATACCTCCAAGCCATTTTGGAGTAGAGATATATTGGACTGGTTGCCATGGCAACTAATTGAGCAAAACAATACAGAAGTATCTCGGTCTGTGGTACAGGTAATGAAGCTATTGGGATTCCAGCCATTGCTCCCTCCTGTTTCCCCCTAACTGCAAATGAGATACTAGAATATATAGAAAGTGCAAGGTTAAGTGGAAGGGAGACTCCATGATGCAGCTTCAATGAGGTTGTATTCTGCTGCGAAGGGGTGGGACTTTGCAGGGATACTGCTGTCTTGGGGTCATCCATGCTCCTGTAAGCAACCCCAGCCCGTATTCTGTAAAGAAGTGCAATAAGCTCATTGACTGGCCAAGTTGGACTTTGGTGTGGTGGTTATTTTGCTCTGTTTTCAGTGCCCTATCTTCAGTAAAAAGACATTTGTACACAGCTCCTCAGGAAAATTTAACATGGCACCTCTACAGATGGGCAGCTCTGACAGTTCCTTCACAGCCTGCAAAGAACCATTAGATTTTTCCGGCCCCCCTGACATACCCCACTGAAATCCTCCCAGGCCGGCCTGTCTGCTGAGACATGACCTGCCCCAGACATACATGGTGATCTACTCCAGCCTTTCCATGGCCTAGGGCACTCAAGACTCATTTCCTGAATGAAGATTAACCTGCTGTCTTGGAAGTTTAGCTCAGGTGAATCCACAGTCCCAGCTGGGGTGAACATCCTGCCAGGTCTCCATTTGTTTCACAAGATGGAAGGGCATGCCTACTCTTTGGGGAGAGACTGCGCAGATTTAATGAAATGTTGCTGTAGTTGAGGCTACGGATGATGTGTTGATATGGTTCAAAGAGTTGTAGGCTGTGTAATGGCTTCCCGGACCATCCATTCTCTACTTTGTACCAACTCAGCAAACTGGTGTGAATTTAGGCTACTGACATGCACCCTGGAAAAAGAAAGTGGCTTTTGCAGTGCTTAGAAAGGAAGGAACGTCAAGCAGACCCAGCAGAGTCTAAGACCCTAACCTTGTCATCAGTAGTCCATGGATGTGGCAGGGATGGAGGAGGGCTATAGGTATATTTTTCCCGCCTCAGTGTCCTTGTCACAGGGCTGAGTGGCAGCCTGGAGATGCCCGACGCTCGCCTGCAGCTTTCTTGTGCACAGCTGGAGGACAGTGACAAAAATGCTTCAGAATTGGAAGACTTGAGTGTGATTCCAGCTTGACTATTTCTGACAGTGATTCGATGTTTCTCAAAGAACTTTCCATCGAGTTCCTGATTCCGTTAACATTGAAAGGAGAGTTGATAAGATGGCTCAGTGGGTAAAAACACCTACTCCACAGCCTGGATGGCTAGAGTTCAGACCTCAGATCCCATGCAAAACAGCCTGATGTGGCAGTGTGTATCTTTAATCCCAACACTGATACAGAAAGATGAGATGTGGAGACTGGAGAATTTTCTACAAGCTTGAAAGTCAACTAGTCTAAAGAAGGCAGTACGTTAGGAACAAGAGACCCTGCCTCAGAAGATGGAAAGAGAGAACCAACTCCTCAACTTGCCCTCTGACCTTCACACACAGGCTGTAGTATGCTCATGCAAACACACACACACACACACACACACACACACACACACACACACACACCAATAATAAATAAAAATAAGTAAGAATAGTGTCAGCTAATTATTACTACTAATAATTATGCTGTGCAACAAATAAACCCAAAACTCAGTAGCATGCAATCATTAGCATTTCTTCACTCACGCATCTGCAAATTGAATAGGCTGGTTCTGTGCTCTGTGTCTTGTTCTAGGGCCCAAGACAGAGACGAAGCAGCCCCTCGTGTGTGCTCTTCTTGTTGAGACTGGAAGAGCATAAAAGAGCAAAGGGTATTGTGCAGTGTCTCTTTGGTCTAAATTTGAAATTGACGCAGTTATCTCCACACTCAGTTTATCAGTGGAAGCACGTCACACATCAAGACTCATCAATGGGACAAAGAAGTTTACCCTTTCCATGGGGGTTTAGAATGAGGAAGCAGATTATTGTGTGATAATTTAATCTGTTGCATGAGGAAACTGCCCCACAGTTAGATAAACTGAGGAAATGCTATGTGAAAAAAAAGGTGAGGAGCTGGGGTGTTTCGCGGTGATAAAGCTCTCACTTAGCATGTGAGCTCTAGATTCCACCCCTAGCACCAAAAAAAAAAAAAAGAAAGAAAGAAAGAAAGAAATTAGAATTTTTTTATAGTGAAAAAGGGTTGAGGTACTTGAGGTTGGAGACAGGTGCCAATTTTATGATTGAAACAGGACTCAAAGGCTTTCATTCACATGCCCATTCTGAATCTCAGGTTTCCTGCATGTGAGGTTTGCTGACATTCTTTCCACCATGCCAGTAGTGTTCTACAGAACCCACTTCAAAATCATTTGCTGTAGATCATAAGTAAGTGCCCTAATCTCTCTGAGCCCCAGGTGTCTGGATCATGTGACTAGAAACAATGATCATCTCAAAGGGTTTCTTTGTCACAGAAGCAGGACATATACAGTGTT
This sequence comes from Peromyscus leucopus, assembly GCF_004664715.2. Taxonomy (NCBI): domain Eukaryota; kingdom Metazoa; phylum Chordata; class Mammalia; order Rodentia; family Cricetidae; genus Peromyscus; species Peromyscus leucopus. Next base: position 13,723,196 of record NC_051083.1, on the reverse strand, counting down.
GGAGTATGTGAGTAGATGAATAGAGACACCCATTCATCCCAGTTAGTCAAAAAGAGAGCTCCCACAGCAAGAGGCAAGCCAGACCTAGGCTACTAGGGAACCACCCCATGGACTAGGCAGTGAGACAGGTATAAGAAAGAGAAAGTCTCCTGCACTCAGAGTGTTGGCACACAATGGAGGCCTGCCTTACACATGAGGAAATCTCAATGGATTGCAGTGCTGGGTGCATTTATCTGCTAGAACACTTTGGCACTCAAGCATAACCTAGCATGGCTGGAGATTGGCAGTGGCATTTTGAACAGGGCTCCAATGGGACAGCTGCCTGAAGTGGCCCCTGAAACTGAACAATTGCTTGGCTTTTAGGTGAGGGACCAGTGGCTCCTAGCAGTCCTGGAGCAGGAGGCTTCAGGGGCAGGAAGTCATGAATTCTTTAGAGCCAGGAACCTGGTGAACCAGTCTGTTTGCTGTTCAGAATCTAGCCTTTCGCTGGCACTTTTCAATAGTTCGTGTCCATTTGTTTCTGTCTTGCCCTACCCAAGCCAATGGGAGGTCTGGTCTTCTCTGCCTTTGTCTTGCCAGAAAACAGGACCATTCCTTCCCTGGGCCCCTACAATGAAACATCACACCAGAGTCATTAGCATAAGGACATAGAGGCCAGAGCAAAGTTCAGGGAGATCTTGATTCTTCTCAGGTGTGTGTGAGGAGGCCATATTCCCTGGAGCCGTCTGCTTCCCCTTAGTCACACATGTGGTTTTTATTTCTGAGGGGAAAAAAGAATCCAGGTGCTATCCTCTGAATCTCACTCCACTCTGCCTGGGCAGGCTCCTAATTGCCTAGGTTTGTGGGAGTGCCAGAAAAGGGACAACAGCATCTAGCATCCTCCACAGCCATGGCAACAAACTCAAGGGGCTTGTTCTTACACACCAGCTCTTCTTCTGTCCAAGATGCTGCAACGTTTGTCCTCTGTGCTCCTCGAGGTTGTGTCTCCTTTCTTTTTCAGCCACTTGGGTGCATCTCCAAGTTGATTGTTTTCAAACTACCCCCACTCCTATACCTTGGAAGAGAAGGAGCCTATGTTACTTACTTTTTCTTGTTGCTGAGACAAAATACCTATCAAAAGAAGGGTTTGTTGGGGCTCACAGTCTGAGGGTACAGTCCATCATGGTGGCGGAGGCATGGCGGCAGGAGCGTGAGGCAGCTGCTCACACTGCAGCCATGGCCAGGAAGCAGACAGAGATAAACACTGGTGCTCAGCTTGCTCTCTCCTTCTTACTCTGTCCAAACCCCCAGCCCACAGAGTGGTGACAACTGCATTTGGAGTTAGTCACCCCACATCAATTCACCAAGTCAAGAAAGCTCCTCCCCGACATACAGAGAGAGGCCTGTCTCCTAGAGGACTCTAGAGCCTGCCGAGTTGACACCCAGTATTAACTGCCAGGTATCCTCACCCCGAAGCCTCAAGAACTTGTCTCTGATGTCTGAAGCGGTGTTCTCTGGGAACAGAGGGCTCTAGGCAACAAAGACAGCCCACTTATGTTTTGCTTTGAGACCTTTTTATGACATGCAGACACCAAATCTATTCTTGGTGGATAATATCCTGAGAGGGAAATAAAATACTGGGAATGTGTGAGTATATCCTTAAAATGAAAAGATCTGATTATGAAAAAAAGTTACAATAACGTATTTATCTAGTGGAAGGAAATATTGAATAAAGAGTAACTTATTCGGGCTATTTTGACCTTCTAGTGACAGCGAAGCCTGTTCTTTTATATTCTACCAAAGTTGCAATGGCCACGGCTTCAGCCAAGAAGTCTCGGGATCTAAGGTTCCAGTTCTGCTGCTTACAGCCCAGTGACATTGAGCAAGCTAGTTAATCTCTCATTCCTCAGTTTCCTCCTGCATCCTGTGTTAAAACCCAATAGACACATGTGTGACAGTCCGCTTTCCATTACAGGACAAAATCCCTGAGGTATGAATTTCAAAAGTGGAAAGGCTTGTTTTCCTTCCCAGTTTTAGAGGTTTCTATCCATGGTCATGTGCCCTTGTTGCCATGGAGTCTACATTGAGGCAGCATCATGGCGGTAGCATGTGGCAGAGGAAGCCCATTTATCTCCCGTCATCTGGGAAGTGAAAAAAACAAAAGGAAAAGACCAGGGTCCATATCTCCTTTGAGTACACTTTCCAAATGACCCAAATACCTCCTACAAGGTCCCACCCTTCAGAGCTTCCATCACCTTCCAGTATTTCTTCAGGCGGGGACTGAGACTTTGACACACAGACCTTTGGGGGGACAGTGAAGGTAGAAACTCTAGCATCACTTTATGCTATGGTTGTGACACTTGAATGAGGCAAGATTTGAACAGCTCTTGCAACAGTGCCTACCTGGTACAAGGTAGACACCAAGTATTTGTGAAATGAAGCTTTCAAGAGAAAAGCCTCAGGGCTATGGAGATGGCCCAGTCAGTAAAGTGCTTGCTTTATAAACATAATGACCTAAGTTAGGGTCTCGAGCATCTGCATAAAAAGCTGAGGATGGTGGCATATATCTAATTGAGTGCTGATGGGGTGGAAACAATATGATTCCTGAAGCTTCTTGGCTGGCTAGCCTGGATGAATCATTGCACTTCAAGTTCAGGGAGAGCCCTGTCTTGAAAAATAATGTGGAGAGTGAGGAAGACACCCAACATTAACTGATGGCCTCTGTCCACATGTGCACACATACACATGCATCAGAGAGAGAAAGAGAGAGAGAGAGAGAGAGAGAGAGAGAGAGAGAGAGAGAGAGAGAGAGAAGAGAGAAGAGAGAGAAGGCTGCCCTGAGAAACCGTGTCTGTACTCAGGATACACAGGAAGCACTCACCTGCCTCGCTATTGCTTGGTGTTCATTGACCCCCCCCCCCACCTCCCAGTTCTCCACGTATTTACCACCATACAAATGCCCTTTCACGGAGCCCTTTACATATTCCACTTCCTTCTTCTAAAAGGGAAAACGGAAACAAAACAAAACACACAATTCCAGGAAAGACAGCAGGAGCTTGGGCTAACTGCAGAGAAAATGTAAAGTCCAAAGACTGAATCTCTAAGTATAGAATTTGTGGCTCCTGGGGAGAGGACTGTTTGGTGGGACAGAGTTGGCAGGGTTGGTCAGGACAGGAGAGGAGGACAGAGGATCGGTCTAAAATTCCTCCACAAAGCAGCTGCCTACTGGACCTATCTGAAATGCCTACCCCCACAGCACATAAGAAAATATGCTTCCCCGGAGCAAATACGCTCTGAATGGAAACCCACGCATGCCCTGGACTGATTCTTCCAATTACGGAAAAGGCCCCCAAACCTCCTCTGATTGGCACACCACAAAAGCCGCATCCCCGCAATAATGATGATGATAATGGCATCAGTAATGGCCGCGATGCAGCTGTTACTCAGCCTCCTGCATCCTCAGAGCCTCCCGGGGATTGGTGGTGTGCTAAGAATAGTCCTAGCACCAGAGTGAACTGCACAAGGTGGGACCCTGCCTGCCAAGCAGACTGCTAAGGGTAGGGTGTAAGAGGAGAGAGGCACAAAACCAGGCCCTTTGGGGAGCTGTCTGAAAATCCTGGTGTTTGGGCTGGCAAGCCCTGTAACATGGACCAGGGAGAAACTTTTAAACTGTGGCCCTCTGACCAAGCCCATTGGCAAAGCTTGCCTGGTTCCTGACTCCTCATGGCTATTACCACTCAGATCAGAGAGAGAAGTCAGCCATATAGCAGGGAAAGTGTCATATTGTCAAAGTGGGATTAGCAAAGAGTGATGGAAAATATCACAGAAGCCTGGATGAAGATGATCCCAGATAGATAGATAGATAGATAGATAGATAGATAGATAGATAGATAGATAGATGGTAGATAGATAGATAGATAAATGGTAGATAGATAGATAGATAGATAGATAGATAGATAGATAGATAGATAGATAGATAGATAGATAGAGACTAAAGGTTGACAGCTCAGGGCTGAAGGGTGAGAGGCTTTACAGAATCAACAGGCATTGTGGCTTTGATCATTGTCAAGATCATTGACATCACTACTGGGTGACTTGCACAGGTTGTCATGTGTTTCAACAAAGGTATGCACCAAAAGCTAAGACATTTCCATTATCTCTGAAAATGTCCTTGACCTCCTTCCCAGGTGACCACCACCCCTGAAAGGCAGTCAAGATTGGGCCTGCCATCAGTCACAGTGGTGTGGTTTGGCCCACTTCAGAACTCCATGCAAATGGTCTTTCACCCAGCCAAGTACCCCAGGGACCCAGGGCTGTGATTTGTACCAGTAGCTTGCTTCCCTGCTACTGAATAGCACTGCACTTTGTGAATACAGCACAGTTTGTTTAGTCACCTGCTGTGTTAGTCAGCTTCCTGTCGCTGTGACCAAACACCTCAGACAGACAACTTGAAGGGGAAAGGTCACTTTGCCTCCCAGTTTCTGAGGGTTCAGCTTCGCTGCTTTCAGGCCTCTGATGAGGCAGACTATGATGACAGAAGAACATGGCGAGCTTACCTTATAGCAGAAAGGAGGACGGAGGGAAGGAGGGAGAGAGGGAGAGGGAGAGAGACAGAGACAGAGACAGAGTGACAGAGATAGAGACAGAGTGACAGAGAGAGAGAGAGAGAGAGAGAGAGAGAGAGAGAGAGAGAGAGAGAGAGAGAGAGAGAATATGCCCTTTGAAGGCATACTTGTGGTAACACACTTACCTCCACTAGGTCCAGCTCCAAAGTTTCCCCCACCTCAATCACCTTCCAATAGTACTACCAACTGGGGAACATTCCAAATCCAAAGTATGACACCTGTTGATGGACAGGCACTTAGGTTGTTTGCAATTTGGAGCCATGATGAAAAAGGCTGTTATGAACATTTGTGTGATCATAGCTTTTCCTTTCTCTTGAGTAACTGCTCAGGCATGGCAGTGCTGAGTAGTCTGGGTGTGTGCTTAATTTCCAAAAGACTTGTCCAATTTCAGCCTCTTTCCATCTGGCTCATCCACCGTATTGTCTATAGGACTTCTACCTCATGGTTTTCTGTAGCTGCTTGACTTCCAGCCATCATGACCACATTCTAATACTCAATCAGGAGAATGGAGGAAGTGGTGTACTTCCTTCCCTTTGTCAACAGCTTTGAGAAGCTTCTAGACAATACTCCTTTTAATACACCACTAGCTAGTGTCACAGTAACACCTAGCAACAAGGAATTGTCTAACTGATGATCTTTATTTTGGAGATCCATGTGCCTAACTGAAATTTGGGGTATCCTATTGAGGACGGTGGAGGTTGAGAGCAGGTGGCCAGAAATGTGGCCGAGAACATATCTGTTTTGCTCATACAACTTTCTCTAGAGGCTCTCTTGGGCCTCAGCTCGATGTATGCTTAGTGAATATTAAATCTTACAGGAAGTAGAGGGGGGAGTGAAGCAAGAGAAACCACCAATTGTTACTTCGGAAAGTCTTCTGGGGTGATTAGGCTCACTTGACAGAGGGGTTGCTCAAGCAACTATCACAGATCCTCGGTTTCTGACGTTGTTTCAAAACATGTCTCGGATGCAATTAAATGCGGCTTTGTGAATGGCTGAGGGAGTCCAGTGGTGCCACAGGGGAGACTTTCTGGCTTTCTTCTATGATAGAGAGGGTCTGGGAATTTGGGTGTTCATTGTAAAAGAGGATATGTGTGTGCTCGTGAGCATGTGTACACAGGAAGCAGTCGGAGACCCTCTTCCTGTTAAAAGTCTGCAATTAGTGTAGTAAGAAACACCATGCCATCAAAGGCTTGTCTCCTAGACCCAGGTACTTGGGGGGAAAGGGAAGAAAAGAGCCGTCAGAGTGTGCTGGCTGGAAACTTTGGCGCCAGGCCTGGCTCTTTGCAGCCAGTCACCCCTTCAGCAAATGAGGGGTCATCCGGTTATGTTATTTTATTGTACAAAAGCAGATACGGTCCGCTGCCTCAGCACTGGCCTGATAATTTTGTTTTCGTGGTGAGTTTGCCATCAGGCTATGACATGCCATTAGGTTTTTATCTATGCTGCCAAGGAGGGGCAGGCAGGCCTGGCGAGCAAGGGTCTGCTTTTCATTAGCCTGTGGCCTGCGGGCGCTGGAAGCTGAGCCAGCCAGTCAGAGGGCCGGCACTCCTTTGAACCTGGCTAGCACAGTTCACATCCAGGTTAGCGGAGGTGGGAAGACCCCAGTCAGCATTTCCTTCAGCTTTCTCCCCTGCCTGAGTAGAATCCTCAGTCACATCCAATTGCAGCTTGGGGTTGGGCCCTCGTCTGCCAACCATCAGGAAACAGGACAACCAAGAAATGCTTTTCAGGGCTGGAGTTGTGCCTCAGTTGGTAGAACGCTTACCTAGTATGCATCCTCCCTAGCCTAGCAAGACGTAAGGCAGGTGGAACAGTCTGGAACCCCAACACCTAGGAAGCAAGAGAATGAGAAGTTCAAAGTCAGCCTTGGCTACATAGTGAGTTTGAAGCCAGTCTGGGTTAAATGAGATCCTGTCTCAAGGGAGGGAGGGAGGGAGGGAGAGAGGGAGGGAGGGAGGCAGTCCTGCCTGCCAACCTGGCTAGCCTGTCCTGCCAGCTTCCAAGGACTTGGGGCAGCTTTCTTTCCTCAATGGAAGGAGTGGGGGCGGGGGTGGAGTGGGTAGTGTGGAGTTCTGAGGAAGGAGCTGTGGTCTTGGGCGGGGGGTGGGGTGGGGGGTGGGGGGGTCAGCCCAGAAGTGCCTGGTACATTCTAAATCATTCTGCCGAATTTTCCACGAAACAGAAAGAAACAAGCATGCACGCAAGTAGCAATTCGTGGGGAGTATCTGTTCGGCAGCACAGTCCACCCCACCCCATCCCACCCCCACTTTTTTTTATGATGCAGTAGCTAATGTTGGAGTCAGGAAGAGCCCCAGCTGTTTGTGGTTCTGGCCTTGTTCTCTCTATCAACGATTGTCTCATCCAACTCAAGTAGTCCTGGCCAGCTTCCCATGTTGCATCCAACAGACACAGGTCCTTTACTCAGTGTGGCCTGCTGGCCTGGGGGAAAGGCTGGGATGGAGGGTCTGGGGACAGGAACTGACCTTCTCTGCCTTCCCTCCAGCCTCCCTCACCCCCTCCATGCTCAAGATCCAGCCATCACTGGGTACGATTTATAAGCACGGAAATCCCCTTAATCCCTGAGATATGTGGTGTATTTCACCCAAGAATTCTGAGAGCTGCGTCCTCCCTCTCCACACAAACTGAATTCTAACACGAGCATAGAATATTGATTCCAGGCCTGGGGAATTTTAAACCCCAAGTTCCCGTGAAACACCTCCATCCGTGGCGAATTGGCACACCACCTCGGCATGTCCCAGCAGCTAAGACACATGAGCCCTGCCAACCACCTCAGGGGACCACTAAGCACCCACATCCCCCTCATGTGGCTTTCTGTCCCTCTCAAGGGCTGAGTGCCATTCTATCTTGTATTGTCTTGGATCCCAGTGTCTACCTGGCTTTTGAAAATCCCTCTGCTGCTGGCAAAACCACAGCCAGGCAGCCGTCTTCAAAATGTCACCAGCCATTAGCTGGGAGCAGGGATGAATTATGGTTGCCACTCTTATCAGGTGCATTGAGTACAGAGACATGCAGAAGCAGGCTGCCTCATACTGGGGGAGTCCCAGTTCCAACCCCTGCCCAGGGCTGTCCCAGGACCACCAGCCTCAGCTTCAAGAGACGCTGTGACAGCCCTGCACCCAGCATCACAGCCACAGTAACCCCCACCCACATTTCCTCAGTACAGATGAGAGTGAAGCCCAGAGCTGTTAGGTATATCACACAGGGTCACACAGCTTTTGAGTTATGAAAACATACTTGTGCTCAGGCTCTGCTTTTTATTACGATAGCACACTGGAGAAGTCTGGGTCTCTTGCCTGCACAGTCTGAATGGCATGCTATAATAGTGTCACTGGGTGCAGGCGCTCCACTTTTAACTAAGATACAGCTGTAGCTCAGCTACACTGAGTCACCTAGATAAAGACACACAGCCCCCGCATTAGAAGGCGAGTGGGCTCTGAACCCCAGAGTGCTATGGTAATTTAATGAGCATCCATAACCTGTCAGGTTTGCGTTAAGCTTTGAGGACACCCAGTTGACTAAGATACAGTCACTACCATCAAAAGCCCTGGCTGTCATATGGGAAAGACTGCAGGACATGTGATTACATATAATCTGGAGTATTCAGCGTGGACTTCCTTGTGTGGCAGGTATCGTGGGAGCCCAGAAATGAAGTGAGTCACTCATGGAGGAGGTGGCATTTAGGTTTCTATTAGTCAGCTGTGCGTTACTGTGCTAACACCTGACACAGGCTTTTTATGGAATGAATGAAGGTTGATTTGGGTTCACAGTTGGAGAGGTTTGCATTCACGATAGGACAGTGCTGTGGGTTTGGGCCTCTGACGAGGGCGGCCCATCACAGCAGGAGTGTGTGTTGGAGTGAATGTGCACAACAGAATGCGGAAAGCAAGGATCGAGGAAGAGGCTGGGGTCTCTCCAGGCCTTTGAGTGCACACTCAGTTGACCTAAGGACTTCCCACCAGGCTGCACCTCATAAAAGATCCACAGTACCTCCCAATACCACAACCTTGGGGACGAAGCTCTTACACCTGGGGAACACTACGCACATTCAAGCCATAGCAAAGCTGGTCCATGGTGATGAGGAGAAAGGGAGAGGCAGGCACTAGGCAGAATTCCCCGAGCTCCCTGGCCCAGGCTACACGCTTCATAGCTGGGAGCACTCTGCTACAAGTGCCACCAGCTTTTAGCTGCGCTAACTTGCAGTCAGTCTCCCGACTCAGCCCTTTCTCGTGGAGCTTCTATCTGTGGGAGGAGTATGCATGTATATGCAAGTGCCTGTATACCCGTGTGCATGCATGTGTGGAGGTCAAAGGTCAACCTTGGGTGCCATTCTTTGGGAAGTATCACCTTGTTTTGAGACATGGTCTCTCCCTAGGACTTGGAGCTCACCAAGCGGGTGACACTGGTTGAGCAGCTAGCTCCAGGAATCCTTCTATCTCCACCTCTATAGTGCTGGGATCCAAAGCCTGCACCAGCGTGCCTGGCTTTATACATGGGTGCGTGCTTATATAGTAAGAACTTTGCTGGCTGACTTTGTTCCACAGAACATCCGTACCCATGAATATGCCCCAGAGATACCCATCCAATAGAGTAGCTCCAGGTGCCCAGCCTTGCTGAGCATTTGGAATGTGACCCATGAGACTTGAGGAGTTGGTCATTCAAACAATTCTTAACTTACAGTCCCATTTACAAGTGGGCTTCCATACAGGCTAAGATAGGGATATACCATTACCCTAGCCAAAGACTGGCAGAGCAGCAATGGAGTGGGTTGTGCCAGCAAGGTCTCCAGCAACAATAAGCAGAGGACTGGAAGCATCCACACAGTCTTCCAAGGATGCCCTCAAATGCATCCTGCTGTCCCCAAAATGGTTCGGCAGCTTCCAGCTGCACGGGGACCCATAGGACCGGATCCTAATTGCTGCCCTGTCACCCCCTGGCCCCATGGTCTCTTCTTAAGAGGCCTAGAGATAGAATCTCAGAGATACCTAATCCCCATTGCCCACTTTTTTCAAAGGTGTCTTTCTCCTGCAAACTTGTCACCATGGAAATGAGTCTCTGCCACTGAAGCTGAGCGAGAGTCCACTTTCTATACGAGCATTTCTCTCAGCTCTGGAGTGGGGAGATGGGGTGCACAGCTGCTTCAAGTAGCCTAGGATGAGGACTCTGGGACAGCATTGTGTCTGCGGATGCCTTCTTTTGTGAAAGTTTGGCAGCATATATTAATTATGCATAATAATGAACTTCATGATGGCGTTTCATACACGCACATAATGTCTTTTGAACATGTCAGCCTGCATTGCCTCTCTTGTCCCCATCCTTCCCTACTGACCTCCTGCCTTCTCCTAACTGTGTCCCCTTCTACTTTCATGTATTTCTGACCCAATTCATTTGATTAACGTTGATTACAAGAACATGGGTGAGGAGTTATTTATAGAAGCATGGGCACATTACCAATGGCTACCCCACTGAAGAAAGTTTCTCTCCCTCCTCCAGCATTCATTGGCTGCTTATAGGTACCTAGGGAGAAGTAGGGCCTTGGGAGCCCTGGCCCCTTACCTACTGGTAACTGTCTAGATCCACAGGGAAAGGTGGAGACTTGGGATCCCCTCCCACCTCCCTGGATGGACTATTGATGTGAGTATATGATGCTTTGAATGAAAATGGCCTCCATAGGCTTATGTGTTTGACTATTTGGTCCTCTTTTGGTGGGACTGTTTGGGAAGGATTAGGAGGTGTGGCTTTGTTGGAGGAGGTGTGACACTGGGAAGAAAGTTGAGGTTTCAAAGACACAGCATTCCCAGTTTCTCTCTGCCGTATGGTTGTGTTTGAAGATGTAAGCTCTCAGCTACTGCTCCAGCACCATGGCTGCCCACCTGCTACCATGCTCCCCACCATGGTGATCATGGACTTTAACTCTCTGAAATAGATTTTCTTCTGTAAGGTGCTGTGGCCAAGGTGTCATATCACAGCAATAGAAAATTCTTGGAATGTTGGTAAGTTGTTAAGATTTCATCCCCATATTGATCACAGCAGGAGGACATAGGACAACCACTAACAGCTGTGAGTTGTCTTTGTCTCTGTGTGTTCATGGGGGGAGTCAGAGAACAGGAAGAAGTATGAATGAAAGGAGAGATACAGAACCGCTGCCACCCTGGTCAAACTACCAGGAGTCCTCATGGGTCTCTTTGCCCATATCATGGCCATTTGATGTCCATTCACATTTTTAATGAACACAAACACAAATTGCCCACATTATGACATCTTCACATGTATGGATCATGTATTTGCTCATATTCACCCCATTGCTCTTTCCCCTACCACCCTCCTATTAATTAGTCTCCCTCATTACTGTTGAAGCCTTCCATCTGCTTTCACAGCCTATAGTTTTTAAAGTCTAAATTCATCTTAGAAGGGGAAATATGGCATTTGTCTTTCATTGACATCATCACTGAGATGTAACGGTGATATTAAAAATATTCTAAAGGTCAGGTGAAGTGACACATGAGGAAGATGTGAGTGGATCTCTGTGAGTTCAAGGCCACCCTGATCTACACAGTGAGTTCCAGGTCAGCCTGGGATACACCTTTTCTTTTAAAAAGTAATTTAAAGAAAAAGCATTCTAAGACTACCTCTGTCCAGCTCAGTATGAAGATGCCTAAGCTCTAGTGCTGGGATGTGTTTTGTTATCATTAGGGGGACCTGGACCAAGTGGGGGCAGCAAGCCATGCCATCATGAAAAGAAGAAAAATGAAGAGAAACCAGGTCTTTGGCAGCATGCGTTGTACCTCTGGATCAGCCTTTGCCTGCAGCCCGCATTTCTGCTCAAGGTTTTTCAGTTACACGAATCATAAATTCTAGGGTAGCTTAAGTTGGTTTTCTGTCATTTAGCATCAAAAATATTCCTAACAAATATATCCTGCAAACATGAATCATAGTGTGGAGAATTGAATGGATTTCAGCACCTTCTTCAATATATTGAAACTGACATATTCTAACAAGCTTTGCTTTTGGACTCTACAAAGACTGTCTCCTTTCTATTGGGAGTCAAGCTTGGTTGTTTCATAATTCAGTGGATCCTATAAACTCCATGCAGATGCAAATTTAGTCTGCTTGGCTCATTTCAGCTTTCCTTGGCATTTAAAACACTACCTGACCCTTCAGTAGGCTATAAATATTTAGTGGCTACCTGCTTGCTTATTACATGAATGAATAAATGAATGAACAAGCAAACAAATGAATGAATGAATCTCAACACAGATACAGTGACCTTCCCCAAATCAGTAACTAATATTGGAATAACATGATGGAGAATCCTAAATTCAACATGGTGGTTCAGGCCTGTGACCTCTGTACTTGGGAGGCTAAGGAGGAGGATCACAACACCAAGCTCCAAAGACCAGCTTGAGCTACAAAGTGGGATCCTGACAAGATAGACAAACAGACAGGCAGACAGGAGAAACACCACCCCTAGAAACATGCCTGTAAGAGTATTCTTAACTTATGAGGAAGCGGGGAAAAGCCAATGTTCCCTAAGACCCTTGCCTGAGCTGGACACAGCTTGCATTATTTATTGCAACCCTACCTTATTACTTGTAAATACCTTCTAACCTCCACCACACACAGAGGATGCCTACAGGTAGAAATGATTGCTGTCTGTTTCCAGATAAGAAAGCTGAAGTACAGAGATTTAAACAACATCTTGTAGGTGACACTAGCTGTGTGACAGAAAACAGTTCAGTTGAAGGAGCCCTGTGATGGCGACTCTCTATAGCTGCCTTGACAGTGGTGAGAGCAATAATGTAAGCGGTTTGGAGAGCACAGCTCTGGGTATATCCACGAGGACATTTCCAGGCAAAATTGGCTAACAGAGAAGGATCCTCCTGAATGGAGGGGGCAGCATCAGTGAGCTGTGGTCCCTGGGTGGAATAAAAAGGGAAAAGGGAAAAAGGCGACAGAGGACCGCCGTTCCCTCTCTGCTTCCTGTCTGCCACGATGTGAACTGCTCCCTGTTCTCCTCACACAATAGCCTGAACCCTCTGGAACCATAAGCCAACTAAGTCCCGCCTTTAGTTGTTTCTGTCCTGTATTTGTGTCACATCTGTGCCACGGGGAACTAGTACAAATGCTCACATGGAAACCACCTACAAGGGGGTCTTAGAGTGGTCAGTCTCTGAAAACTCCAGAGACAGCTGAAGCCATGCCTACCATATTTTTATTAGACTCCACGTTAGACACTGACATTTTGTGACCTTGCCGCTGTGAAACTGGAGGGAAACAGCTTTCCCCATACAAATTACACTTTGTATGGCTTGCTGGGAAGAGAGTGAGCCATAGTGCCATAGCCGTGGTGTCACCTGGGAACTTTGTGCTGGCTTCGTGTACTCAAAGGTGTACTATGCACATGTGTGTCTTCCACAGAGACAGCCTCAGACGTTCCAGACTATTTTCAGGGGCCCTTGTCCTGACGCAATGTAGACATAACAGTAAAGGCAAGTGATAGGTTCTTATGGTCACATCCCAGTTCCCAGCTGTGCCCTGAGCATGGCCATGATTTCAGCAGGGCCTATGATGTCCCTTGTGTCAACATCAATAGCAGGGCCCTGGGCATGGGTGCCTGTGGGAGCTGACTACACACAGCATGCATCAGCCTACTCTAAAAAGGGTTCATAGGAGCTCCCTGGCCAGCCAAGTTTCCTCCAGTTGCTCCATGTCTGCCTCCAGTGCCTTTCTATAGCAATACTCCTATGCTAGTCAGCTTTGTGGTGCCATGATAAAGTCCTGAGACAGTCAAACGGAGAGAAGGTTTCTTTCAGCTCAGGGCTTCAGAGGCTTTAGTACAAGATGAGCTGGTCCTGATGTTTCTGTGCCTGGGAAAACACAGTGGGAGTGTATGACAGAGAAGGCTTGTTCACTTCATAACTACCAAGAAAATAAATATTCCCTTCACGGGCATATCCTCAATGACCTAACTTTCTTCTGCCAGGCCCCACCTCCTAAAAGTTCTCCTGCCTTTCAGTAGCACCAAGACTGGCTGGGGACTAAGCTTTCAACACATGAACATTTGGACTTTTAATATTCAAAACTATAGCAACTTGGAAGGGCCTTGAGAACGATATGGAGCCTTGCAGGGGTCAAAAGGACACACTGTGACACAGTTGTGCTTGGTAACTTCACAAAAGTCTTTCAACTTTCCAGTGTGGGGAGGAGCAGATCTCAGGAAGCCTAGACTCCTCATTCTACAACACTCAAGCAGAATCTCTGAGACACAGAAAGGAGGAAATGTTGTGGCCGAGGGTCATCAAACCCTAGGGCCTGTGTATCAGGAATCTTAAAAGGTCTTATTAATAAAAACAAACCTGGAGCTAGGTATTGGGGTGAATGCTGGAAGATCAGAGAAGCAGAACAAGCCACAGCTACCTCACCTTGCCAGTTCCTCAGCTGATCCTGTTTCCTCAGACTGAAAGCCTCTGAGTCCTCATCTGAATGGATCTCAGCTGAACTGTTGCTCAAAACCCTAAAAGCTTAACCAGTTCTAGTTCCTGGTCCTCACGCCTTATAAACCTTTCTGCCTTCTGCCATCACTTTCTGGGATTAAAGGCGTGAGTCACCATGCCTGGCTGTTTCCAGTGTGGTCTTGAACTCACAGAGATCCAAATAGATCTCTGCCTCCCAAGTGATAGGATTAAAGGCATGAATGCCACCATTTTCTGGCCTCTGTATCTAGTGGCTCTTCTGTTCTCTGACCCCAGATAAGTTTATTAGGGTGCACAATATTTTGGGGAACATAATATCAGGCCTGGGATCTGACTGGAATTATCTGGTGAAGGGCCCCACAGATTGTGACTCATCCCGGCTTTGTGTTCATGCTGCTCATTGAATGTGCTGGGAAGAATTTGGAACATGGTAGACAGTGTGTATGTGGGGGGGGGGATGAGTAGGCTGCACACATTTCACACACAGACTCCTGTAGGCAGAGTTGGCGGCTGGGTCCTCCCCACTTTGTGAGGAAAACCACACACACACACACACACACACACACACACACACACACACACAGAGAGAGAGAGACAGAGACAGAGACAGAGACAGACAGACACAGAGACAGACAGACAGACAGACAAAGACAGAGACAGAGACAGACAGAGAGACAGAGACAGAAAGACAAAGACAGAGAGACATAGACAGAGGCAGAGAGACAGTGTGTGTGTGTGTGTGTGTGTGTGTGTGTGTGTATGTGTGTGTGTTAACTTGTCATAGGGAAGGGGTGGGGGAGGGAGAAAGTAAACATGTAGAGAAAGTAAAGTGTTTTCCCTTCTGCTGAGCCTAGCATCCCAGAATGTCCTGCAAAGGGTGGGCCCAGAGCTGCCTTTGGAGGTGGCAGCTGGGCACTCTGTGAACAGGGATGATTTCTGACTCCTCATGGCCTCTAAAAATAATCTGAGTGTGGGTGCTCTAAATCTGGAAAAACGAAGACACAGAGGGTTAATGAGAGGACACTTTTAGATGGTGCTTTACACGAGCACAGAGCATCACAGAATAAAGGCACCAGAGGCTGGCTTCTAGTCCACATTCTGCACCTGGCAGTCTCTTTCCCATCTTCACAGAGGGTATCACCCCCTTGCTCTCTGGGCCATAAGGATCATTTTCCTTGTGTTCTGTTTATGATATTGCTATTGTTTTATGACATTACAGCCTATGACCAAACTCACATGACAAAAAGGAGGACCAAAAATTACATTCATTGACCCATACACCCTAACCCAGTGGACCAGAGGTCCAAACCCCCAGCCAATTCAGACCCCAGGACCCAAATTCTTAACTGTCCCACTCCTCGTATTTCCAGATAGAAGATGTAGTAAGTGAGACATTTTCTAGAACCTACTAGCCGAAGTAGAGATGCAGAGCTGACCTGGCCCAGCACTTGTTCCCTCTGCCTCTCAAAGGAGCCACCTCTCCAAAGGAGATAGCTATTGTGGTCTGAAGTTAATGAACTTGGAGAGATGTCTGCTCACTATCACACCAGCCTTCACACTGAGCCCTGCACATGCTGAGGGACGCAGCTCCCACCTCTACCTGTTTGTGCTCCAGTAAGCAAGTGCCTGTACAGACTGGGTTTGTAAAGATGTATCTTCCATGCAATGGAGGATGCCTTGATGATCCTTGCAGAGGATGGTCACAAAACATGCTTGCTGAACAAAGGCATGGAGGAATTAACAAAGAAGTGAACTCATAGCTGCCCCCTTCTTCAATTCTTCTGTCTTCAGGCAATCATCAGCAATGTTTTCTCAAGCTCAAATGTGCACCCCAGTTTGAAAGAGGATATTGATTGGGGCTAAGACAGCTCACCTTCCACCAGCTCTCTGGAAATACTGGTGCTCCTGGGTCATAGATAATGATTTGTGTAGCAAGGGCCGATGGCCTCTAGGTCTGACTCATGGCTGTTGTCATACTTCAAGCAACCTGTGGGCGCGGGGTGTGTGTGTGTGTGTGTGTGTGTGTGTGTGTGTGTGTGTGTGTGCAATATTTTAGTTTACAGCTGCCATCTGTCGTGAAGGGGAGTTAAGGCAGGAGCTCAAGGCAGCAACTGAAGCAGCGACCATGGAAGAGTGTTGCTTACTGGCTTGCTCCTCCTGGCTTGCCCAGTTGACTTTCTAATACAGCCCAGGACCACCTGAACAGAGGTGGCACCACACATAACGAACTGGGTCCTCTTACATCAATCATCCATCAAGAAAATGTCCCCTCAGACTTGCCCACCAACCAATCTGATGGACACATTTTTCTCAATTGAAGTTCCTCTCCCTAGATAATTCTAGCTTATGTCAGGTTGACAAAAAAAAAAAAAGACAATTGCCTTAAGACATCATTAGTTTCTGAACCAGCCTTCTCTTTTCCCAGATGCACAAATTGGAGGCGGCTCAAATCAGACCATTTGGCCAAGTTTCCCCCAGATACCTGCGGAACTCCCAGGTCTCTCATCTTCTAGCTTCTACCAGATTTCTTCTCCCTCAACTAGACTCTGTCATTCTAGACAAGCACGGAGACTTGGAGATGAAGCCCCATCTCTAGGTTGCGGAAAGCACAGTCCACTGTGGAATTCCTGGGTTTTACTTGCTAGGGAAAAAAAAATCTATCTTGGTGCCATCCATTATGCATTTTGAGTTATACAATGAGTTTGTCTTGAGACATATTTATGCCCAAGAATATTATGTATTCTCTTTATATACCATGCAAGGTTAAATTTTTTGAAAATTTATATTTGCTTTTTATCACCCAGACATATAAGTGATTTATAACCAGGCCTGATGGATTGGAATCAGATGGCAAACCCCAGATTAACCCCATAGATCCTGCGGCCATTGGTCAGTTCCTGCTATTGATGATATTTTCACCTGAATGAATGCATCCAAGACTTCCCTTTTCAGATAAATATGCAGGTGGGGATCGTTTTTTTGCAATGCAGGCACTTCCTCTTTCTGCATTAAGTTCATCCAGCAATTTTTTAAAAAGACAGACATATTGAAACAGTCATACACTGAATAATTCATGTGGAAAAATTTGGGGGAAAGCTAAATAGAGGTGACTTGTGGTATATTCATACTCACTGGTGCTACAAGATGGAGACATTCTGCATTACATAATTGCTATTCACCAGAAATGCCTCCTTCATGAGACCCCTTGTGCCTCACCCCTTCAGTCACTCAGCCACCCATGGGTCCTCTTCCAGAAATGACAAGTGCTCAGGAACTTGGTGCCATGTATATATTTGTAACCCTAGGACTCTGGAGACTCAGGCAGTGGGATGACAGGAGGATGGCAAGAGGCCAACCTGGGCTACATAAGAGACAGTAGCTTTTAAATAAATAAATAGCTCGGGGCCGGCAAGATGGCTTTGCAGGTAAAGGCACTCATGAAGCAAGCCTGAGACCATGAGTTTGAGCCCTAGAACCCATGTTAAGGTGGTTACAGACAACTGACTGGATTTCCACCCATGTGCTGTCACATGGTATCTCTCTGTCTGTCTCTCTAGCTCTCTGTGTATGTGTGTCTGCCACACACATACAACAGTAATGTAAAAATTCTTTGAAAAATATCTTAACGTTGACAGGTGTATTTGAAGGTTATCATGTGAACTGAGCTGGCCCAGGAGGTAGGACCACGCCACATCTTGACTCACAACCCCACTACACAGTCACAGCCTTGAGTGTAAGCTTCCATACCAGCCATGGGTGTGATCTGTCACCCTCGATATTCTGCTAGACCCAAAGAGGGTCTTTATGTGCAAATCCCTGGCCAAGGGTGGTCCTGCACACAGCTCAGCATTCACCCAGGTGCAAAAGCCAGCCAGAAGATGAATCATTATTATTTTTTTAATCAAGTAACAGGCCCAGGTGTAGCAGCAGCCCGGCTTTCTAATATCACTGTGGCTTTGATAAATATGTCCCACTCCTTGATAACTTTTCCAAATCCTTTAATATCCTGCAGCTCAGTCCCTGATGTCTGGCTGTCGCAAAAATGTGTGAAGGGAGACCAAATGTCAATAAAATCTCCCCGCCTGCCTCAACCCGGTACATAATCAGCTCCAAGGTAAATAAATGGTAAGTTAGTTATCTGCTGCAGGGAGGCAGGCAGGCAGGAAGGGAGGGAGGCCCTTCTGCTTATCAGGCTCTCCCTTCGGCCTTCCTCCCCGGCTAACCAAACCATCTTCCTGCTCCAGGCTCTTCTGAGGGAGGTGTCGGACTCCCCTCCGGCACCATCTTTTCTTTTCTTCTTTGGTCCTTGCCCTCAGAGGGACAGCCAGCTCTGCTTTTCTGAAATGTTATCCGCTTTCCGCTTTGCTCTCCTCAACTCCATTAAATCACCTTTCATCACATTAAATACAGGTCTTCAGGGTGGGCAGAGAGCTGCGCTCTGAGGGATGATGTTATAATGAGGGCGACGTGTATGAAAAATCACTTTTCAGCTCGATCCCAGGCAGGCCAGGAGGAGGGGGAGGTGCCGAGCAGGTCTTGCTAGAGACAAGAGTCAGTAGCTTGAGGAGGGCATTCATTCATTCATTCATTCATTCATCATTCAGCAGATGCCTATGTGTGGCCTGCTTCTTGTCATCCTCTGAGAATACACCCACAAACAAAACCCTCTATTTCCTTGCGGAGTTTCCATGAATAGAAACGGATGGAAATCTGGTGGAGAACATGCTGAAAAGGCCACTGTTGTGAAGAGTCCTGGGGGGTCTTTGCCTGGGAATGGCTCCTGCTCTGGACCAAAGCCTTCTTCCAAGAAATAGTCTTTCTTTTTGAGTGAAACCGGGAACAGCCCTCCTCTCTCCACCCCTCCAGGACAACTGCTCTTGCAAGGGATTAACTGCTCCTGCTTCAGGATCCCTTTCTCAACATCTGAGTGTGAACTTGTTTATTGGGTCCTTTTCCTGCATAGTTAGAAGAACCAGGGGGAGGGGCAACTCATAAAGGACAGAAAAGTCCTGGGAAAGTTAGCAACAAGGAGGACTTGGGACAATTTGGGGCCAACAGAGTCCCTTTGGGCCAAGTCTCTGACATGGCTCCTCTGAACCAGGATTCTATTCCAGAACCAGAAAGCCCCCGACAAGGAACTTCACACTCAACAGCCCAGACCTATCAAAGGAAGGGTTTAGCGAAGAAGCCAAATGAGATTGAGTCTCTCCAAGCTCAGGGGGGAGCAGCCCCCTTTCCTCCATTACTTAACCTTAACTGTCATGGGTTGTTGGTTGGGACCTATAAGCAGTCTCCTTATTAATGAGCCTCTTAGACTGGGCCATCCATTCACGCCAGGACGCAGATTCAAACTGGGACAAAAGAAGCAGAGAGATCAATTCTAGGACTAGAATCTGGAGCCAAGTGGAAAGAGCGGCTGCTTCCAGGGCTGGCTGTAAGGCGGTATTCTCATGTTGAGGGCATACTGAAGTCTGTAAGATGCAGGATCCTCCAAATCACCCTCGGACTTAGTGGGTCTTATCTGCCTTCTCTAGATATGGATTTTTAAGAAGCACCAAAACTGGAGCTGAAATAGTCAGGGTGTGGTATCAGTTCATTTTGTGTCGTTTTGACAAAAGACCGGAGGCCAAGCCAGGGACCTGGCTTAGTGGGAAAGGCACAAGCTACACAAGCTATACGAGATTGGGTTCCACCTCCAGAACCCATGCAAACAAAGAGATGTGGTGGCACACATCTGTAACTGAAGCACTC
Source organism: Peromyscus leucopus (assembly GCF_004664715.2). Taxonomy (NCBI): domain Eukaryota; kingdom Metazoa; phylum Chordata; class Mammalia; order Rodentia; family Cricetidae; genus Peromyscus; species Peromyscus leucopus. The sequence continues at coordinate 13,703,350 of NC_051083.1, read as the reverse complement.
CTGCAGGAAGGCAGAAGGCAGAGACAAGGCGCATTCCCCGGAAGCCTAGAGTACACAGCGCGGCAGAAGTAACCACAGACCCTGACTCAACAAGGTGAAAAGGAGCACACTGACTCTGGAAGGTGGTCCTCTGACCTCGCAACACATCCCACAGCATGTGTGTGTCCACACACACACTCAATAAACAAACCCACAATTGAAGAACTGTGACTAGGTGCCTCGTAAATAGATCGATTTAGCTCACAGTTCTGGAGCTGCTGTCAGCTCATCTACTTCCCTCTGTGGAAGGCTTCCTGGTGGATGGTATCAACATGGCAGGAACATGTGAGGACGAGATCACACAATGACACAGGGGACCAGAGGAATTGAGGAGTGTGTCAGCCACTTTTCTCATTGCTACAACAAAATCCCTGACAGATGCAACGTCAAGAAAGAGTTCTTCTGGCTCATTGTTTAAGGAGATATAGTCTACGGTGGTTGGATTGAGAATGGCTCCCATAGGCTCGTATGTTTGAATGCTTGGTCCCTAGTTGGTGGAACTGTCTGGGAAGGATTAGGAGGTGTGGCCTTGCTCAAGACAGTGCATCACTGAGAGTAGATTTTGAGGTTTCAAAAGGCCAGACCATTCCTGTTCTCTTTATCTTTCTTGGCTTCAGGCTTGTGAATCAGGATGTAAACTCTAGGCTGCTGTTCTAGTGGCCTGCCTACTGCCATGCTGCCTGCCATGATGGTCATAGGCTCTAAGCTTCTGTAACTGTATGCCAGCCCCCAATAACTCTGTATATGTTGACCTGTCATGGTATCTCTTCACAGCAATAGAAAAGTAACTAAGACATAGCCATCATGGAAAGTAAGGTGTGGCAATAAGAGTTGCCCTTGGGATGGCGACGGGAGCAAGAGACAGCTGGGCACACTGCCTCCACAGTCAGGAAGCAGAGAGAGGCAAATGCTGGGGCTCAGCTCACTTCCCCCTTTGTATTCAATGTGGAACCTCAACCCACAGAATGGTGCCATCCATAGGCCCACCTCAGTTACTCCTCTCTGGAAACATCCTCATACACATGTCTAGAGGTGTGTCTCCTAGGTGATTCTCAATTCTGTCATGTTAAGTCAAGACTAACCATCACAAGTGACTAAGCTGTCTTCATAACAACCGATTCTCATAAAACTAACCAGTATCTTGAGAGAACTGTATTAACTCCATCCAAGGGGGCCACATTTCCAACTACCTAATCATTCCTACTAGGTCCCACATCTTAAATGTTATATGACCTCTTATCACCAGCACCCTGGGGACCAAGCCCCTTTAACACATGAACCTTTAGAGAACATGGTCAAACCAAGTCCAAATATTGTCATTTAATAATACTGTATATTACCATTTGATGTATACTAATCTGATAGGAACAAATTGAGCACGTTGTTCCATTTCTGCTTTATCAGAAATCTCTACCATCACAGTCACTAACAATTTAAACAACAGACAAGTAGCAATAAAGTAAGTACAGAAGATCCAAGAAGAGCTAAAGAAAGAACTACTCCATTTTCAAGAAGAATTTAGACAAATTTTAAAGAAGCCAGGATTCACTGTGATCAGATATAATGTATTTTCCATCTGTGCTCTTTCTAAATAAGATTTCCAAATTAATAAATGGCCTCCAAGCTTCCAGTAAAGCAGGGTCTCAGAGTAGGAGTGGATGAAGGGTACAGCCTTAAGACCCTTTGAGTTCAAGGCCTGGTAGACCACGGAATATGCATATTTTCTAAGGATCTAAGGGGTTTTATCCCATATCCCAGGCCTACAGCCTGTATTTCCAGCATCCATACCCAGCCCTGATATACAGTGTGACCAAAAGTGGTGGTGGTGGTGGTGGGGTAAGTAATCTGTCTGTGACCAAACAGCTATTTCTAAGATGGTGTGGAATAGGGTGGAAAAGAACAAGACACGCATCTCAGTGTCTCCTTCCCACCCCATGCAGCCCTGCCACTGGAGTCTGTAACATGTAATATTGATGTGTAACAAATTATCCCCAATATTTAGGAGCTTAAAGCAACCATTGCTCTCTTCTGCTTCAAGATACTGTGATTCAGGAATTCAGACAGAACACAGCAAGGGAAAGCAGTCAGTCTGGTTCAGGAGGTTTGATTTCTCATCTGTACACTCAAAGTCTAGGCATACTTAAGACTGGGGATTGGTTGGTGGACTCATTAATCATGTGTCTCACTTCTGGCTCAGGTAGACTCCAGGACTGCCATACAGACACCTCTACAAGAGAAAAGCTAACAGCCTGAGCATCCTCTCCACAGGGTGGCCTCAGAAGAGGTAGGCTTTGGCATGCTTCAAATATGAAGTGCCCTTCTCAAAGGCCCATGTATTGAACCTTTGGTCACCATCTGACAATACTGTTTCAGGAGATGCTAGAAACTTTAGGTGGTGGGTCTTAGCTACAGGAAGTAGGTCACTTGAGGCATGCCCTACAGGATATCCTTGCTTGTTTGTTTGTGACAGATTCTTACTATGCAGCCCTGGCTGGCCTGGAGCTTGCTGTGTAGACCAGGCTGGCCTCTAACTCAGAGATCTTCCTGCCTCTGCCTCCAGAATAGTGGGATGAAAGGCATGAGCCACCATGCCTGGCTCCTCAAAGGATATCTTATCCCTGCTTTCACACTCCCTTCCTCTCCTTCACCTCCCCCCCACCCCCCACCCGTGCCACACACACACCACCATCTCTCTGTCTTTCCTGGCCACCACGAAGTAAACAGCCTCTGCTGCATGTTCCAGTCACCATGGCGTTCGCCCTCAGCTCAGGTTGCCGGTTAAGAATACAGCTAACGTTGGACTGAAATCTCTAAAGGCGCGAGCCAAGCTATCCCTTTTTCTTCATTTACATCATTTCTCTCCCACGTTTGTCACAGTAGCAAAGACCTTACTAATGCAAACTATTTGTATAGTGGCTCCAGGCTTTCACAGGCCTCTAGTTACAGGGGATGCCACTGACATGCTGAGTTCAGCCTGGGCCCAGGCAAAGACCCATTATTTACAAAACGGGGGAGGGGTATTTGAAGAACCCTTCTCTCCCCCACCAGAGCCCTCTCCAGTAGGGCACTCACTAGACCCAGAGGCATGTCTAATCCTCCACAGAAGCACCCCTAAAGGTAAATGTGTCACAAGATGGGAAGGAAATATTGCATTTCAAGATGGACTGACTTAGGGAAGAGAGGGAAGTAAGCAAGAGAGAGGGAGAAGGTGAAAGAGAGAAACGATGACGTAGAGGCTAAGCAGGCAGACAACAAACAACAGGAAATGAAGAGGATGGCACTGGAAAGAACAAGCAAGCAGGTGGTCTACAGAGTAAGGTCTACCAATGGAGTCAGGGAGGCCAGGAGCCACATGGAAATGATTCCAGGCAGAAAACAGCACACCCATGTGCTTTAAATCTGAACAAAAGCATTCTGTGTGCATGTAAAAGTGGCATCAAAGAAGTACAGGTTTGTTTGGCTGCCTTGAATGGCCTCTAAATGAATGCTTTGGACCATTACCTCATAGCTCCAATGTCCCTGTAAGACCTTCTTGGAGACACAGTGTAGAAGGTGTTCAATATTAGCCAGAATATTGGCAAGTCTTAGCTTCCTGCTGCCCAAAAGTGAGTGTGTCATGAGCTCGGGCCAGTCTGTTTGAGCTGATGAAGCAAAGGGCGTGGAGGGCAGTGACCTCCTGACCTTAAACCATGGGAACAGCCAGAAATTCATGCAGAGGGGGCAGATGACTCTATCATCCTTAATGGGCTACTTAATTCCTGGTGGCCAAAGAGAAGAGCTACCAGTGACATGCCCCAGGCAGCAGATGGCATCATGGACAGCTTTATGCAGGAAAGGGAGTGGGAATCTGACTATAGCCCTGACAGCCAACCAGAAACAAAGAAAATGAGTGTATTCATGTTTATTTGGGACATGCAAAAAAACAAAACTAAAAATCAGTAGTGGAGTGGGAAAGTGAGACCAGGACAGGAAGCCAGCCAATACAAGGCATGTCATCAAGTCAGCTGTCACTGCGGGCAACAAGAGCACATTCCCAGCAAGAACAGTGCTTTGAAATGTATCAGGGTGAAGGACCTGGTTGACTGGTGGTATCATCAATCCACCACAAATGGGTCCTTTCACACACAAAAAAGCTAAGATGTCGCAGCGATGTAAAATTGCTAGAAAAGTTCCTCCATGCTGACTTTCCCCTGTGTACTAATCTAGAAATGTGCAAGTAATCAATATGCCATAGCATGTGGCAGGTCTGAGGACCTCGCTTTGAGGAGCATTGGTACAGAATACACACTCCAAGTTATCGCTCTCACTCGCACAGAGCCAGGCCTTCTACACACCAGCTTGTACAGGGTATTGATTGAGTGTGTGATTCTCTCTTCTACATGGACAAGGTTTCTAGAAAAATCATCAAATAAACGCACACACTGGTGGTTTGGAGTCAGCCTGAACATGCTAAGGGGACAGAGTACAATTTCAGCAGCATTATCTGCAGAGGGACCCAGCCTGTCCTTTTCCCGATGCCTCCCCTCAATTAGCAATGCTCTAGGGCTTGAAGCAAGAGCCAGTGGAGGGCAGTTGCAAGTACCCAGAAGTGGAGGAGCTCAGACAGGTCGAACTTCACTCTGGAGACCTTTAACAGGAAGCCATATTGAGCAGTGGTACTTGCTCTGCCTTTCCTGACATTCCAACTCAACTCTCACCAAAAGCACCCAGGCACTGTTTAAAGACGAGCACAACCACCTCAGCCCCGCTGTCAGCTCTGGAAAGACACTGAATAGTTGCCCTGACCACGGTTCCTGGTGCTGTTAGGTTTGTTCCCACCTGTAGCTTCCGGGCTTGCTGTTACCTTCTTGCCTCTCCCACAGGCTTGTTTTTGGTATGGTGCCAGGGCAGCGCTTTCAGGCTGCCATAAACTCAGGGCCTGCTCACTAGAGGCGGTAGCGAGTAGAGTCAGCGTGAAGAGAGGGGATGATTGAAAAGTCTGTAAGACAACTTGGAGGAGTGTGCCCCCAGAGAAGCAAGACCCACCTGGCCCCTCCACAACATTCCTTCCATGCTGGCTTCTTTTCATGCCTAGGGAAAGAGGAGGACCCTAGTGCCCAAATCACAATAGCAAGAATGGATTACCTGCAGGCTCTAGCTTCACAGTAACCTTGTGCTGTGTCCTTTCAAATCAATATTTCATGACTCTAGGATTGTTTTTCTCTTGTACTTGGAACCAGTGTCTCAGTCCCGGAGAACAGTCCTGAGGACTGTGTTACAGGAACTGAGATCAGCCACCCCCACAGCACACTACTTGGCTCTGGATGCTAGATCTTTCACTTCTGAGGCAAGCGACCGTGTACCTCAATTTCCTAATTTGGGAAATGGGGTTCTAGCTACCTGATGGAGTTCTTAGCATATCCAGTGCACTAATATCTGTAATGTTCTTAGAGCAAGAGGAGGCACAGAAACCACACCCAGCACCCACACAGCCCTGGGTCTGCCTCAGGCAGTGAAGCCCCCTGGACCTTGGGGGAAGTGGACAGAATGCAGTTCACTTGGGCCGCCCTGAATGCTCAATTTCACCCCGTCACACAGATGGCAGCTGAAGAAAGGAGTGTGACTAAACTTCTCCATTTTCGGCTGCTGACTCTGCGACGGCATGCAGTCCCCAAGCCAAAGGCTTTCACCAGCCATGCCGTCGCTGTCACCAACACTGCCACCGCTCCTTCTACGGCCAGTAGGGTTTCCACCTCAGGGGACAGACCCTTAAATCATTCTCATCCCCCGAGCCCCCTTAGGTCACGTTTCTCCCCCATCACCTAGAACACACTCAGGCTATATAGCACGCTCCCAAGGACGGAGATGGGCTGAGGACAGGAGGCAAACCAGTCCCAGATTAGGAATGTTAAAGGCTAAAGGGTCACCGATCTGCCTTATCCTACCCAGAGTCATACAGAATCCAGGCCCCTGTAATCATTTCCAGTTTCCTAATTATTGGCCTCTTGTTTACAGCCCTGGTTCAGGTTGCCAGAAAAATGTGAATTGCTGATAAACAATGGATCTTTTTTAGTATAAGTATGCCCCAAATATTGCATAGAACATATACCAAAACATGTCTTAATCTAAAATTCAAATGTCAACGGGCATCTTATATGTGTGTATCAGATTTGACGACCTTTTCCAGGGTCACAGAAGGGTCTCTAGAGCCTGGAGCTCTGCGTTCCTGTTTAGGGACTCCAGGAAGACAACTTGAGAAAGGACTTTGGCCAGTGGTTTGATTGAGAGGTGCCCAAAAAGGCACATCCACGAATCGGTATGGGGAGGGAGGAGATAGAGAAGCCAACAACACACACGAGACTAAGGAGACAGCACCTGTGGCCAATTGGAGCTTGCTCCCTATAGGGAGCGGCCGGAAATGAGGTGGAACATACCTTAGAATTGGGCTCAGCCTCTTCTTCTGACAGTAATCCCATCGTACGTCATCTAATCACCATCAAAAGGCTCGATCTCAAAAAAACCCATCACATTAGGAGCAAGAGCCTCACAGAGACTTTCAGGGGGAGGCTGACAGGTGACTCATCAGGTGTGAGTCAGATTCCCAGAACCCACAGGAGAGAAGGGCAGAATTGATTCCTCTAAGTTGTTTCCTGTTCTCCATCCACATGCTATAGCACATACATACCCATGCACGACACACACACACACACACACACACACACACACACACGACAGTAAATGTTTAAAAAAGAAGAAAAGAATGTCAGAATGTCAGAGGGGCATAGACACTGCATCTACCACTTGCTCATTTTCTATAGTTCAAGGTTGCCCCAAGGCCATGACCTCTCCTGTACTGTCCCCGATGCTTCACTGAGCATGCCCAGGCAGTGCTGGGGGTGAAATGCTAGCAGCAGTTGGATTGGAAAGCATGGACCACAGCTGCAGGTAAGCAGCTGAGCATCTGAGCCCAAAGAGTCCACTGTGGCTCATCCAGAACACCTGCTTCATTTTCTTTGCCCTCGGGCTGACCCCCTGAGTTACAGGAGGATGGGAAAGACTTGCTCACTGGGCGTCAGAGGGCTGCCGCCAAATCAAATGAGACTGTGGGGGAAGGGTGTTTCAACCTATGAGAGACTGCAGAAACTGAAGGCACAGTCTACATGAGTTAATTAAGAAACAACGGGAAGAGGAGGGCAGCGAGAGAGGTGAAAGAGAAGGAAGAAAAGGAAGAGGAAGGAGAGAGAAAATGTCCCGGTACTAAGCAGCTAGAATAGTATCCAAGGAGAAAAATGAATTTGCTGTATTCCCATTGTTGCAGGGTATCTCACTTTGATCTAGGCCCGCTTCTGGGTATGAAGATTCAGTATTGAACCAAACATGCCAATTTCCTGCCTTCGTGGAACTTACATTTATTGGGGACGAAAACATACAACTTTGTAAAATGTTATAGACAACAACAACCCAAGCAAGGGGGCCAGGGAAGGTTGAGGAGCGTGCCAGAGAGGCAGTTTTTAATAGGTCAGAGAAGGTGTCACTCGAAGGTGGCTTTAGAGTCAAGCCCAAGAGAAGAGGAGAGGGAGAAGAGCCTGGGCAAGGGCTCCTAGGTGAGTGTGTGCCTGACCTCGTCTAGGGGCAAAGCCTTGGCCTGCTGTGGGGGCTGGCACTCAAGAGGTTAATGGACAAGATTGTTACAGGGGCAGTGTGGGCGTGGATGTGTGGATCACAGCAATGGCTTTGGCTGTCTTTGGGATGAGTTGGGGCCATTGAATGGCAGCAAAGAGTGCAATGATGTTGTGTAACTCATGGTCTAAAAGAGCATTTTAGTTGCCTGTTTACGAACAAGCTCCCTGGGTCTGGCAAGCAGGTCTATCATGCCATCTACTTGGCAGGCTGAGACAAAAAGACTGCAAGTTCAAAGGCTGCCTAGGATACAGAGTGAGTTCAATGCCAGCCTTGGCCATTTAGTGAGTCCCTGTCTTAAATAAAACTTAAAAGGGGGAGAAGGAAAGAAAAAGAGAAAGAAAGGGAGGGAGGGCGGTCTAGTCCTGGTACATGGTGATGCACACAGACAATCCCAGCACTCTGGAAGCTAAGGCAGGATTGTGGGTGCTGGGCCAGTCTGAGCTTCAGAGTGAAACCTTGTCTCCAAACAGCAAAGAAATAAAAATAAATAAATAAAAGAATATGCTATTGGGCAGTCACCTGCGACACTTGGACACAGAACCAGGGCCACAACAACCTGATAGGTGGGAAGTGTGTGTTTTTAGGTATTGCCAGCAGGGTTTGCCACCAGGATGGATGAGCGAAAAAAGTGGAGGAGGATGAATGTTAGGCTTTGGAATTAGCAGAAGAATGGAGCTGCCAAAAGTGAGATTCAGAAGGCTGTGGGTAGAACACACTGGACTAAGGACACTGAGAATGAGAGACTGCTCATGTGAGAGGTCAACTAGCCCTCAGATATTGCAGTCTAGGGTGTGCAAATGGTATTCAATACCACACTGAGTGAGGCCACCTAGAGGTAAGGCAGACAGGAAAGAGGGGGCCAGAGCTCAGCAGACAGAGAAGATGCCTCAGGAGGCTGAGCCCTGGGAGTCACTTTAATGGTCAGTTATATCATCTCCAAAGTGCCCAATGATAGCAGCAAAACTCGGTCTCAGGAGTGCAAACTCCTCAGGGTCTTTTTGTCTGTCTTAGGCCTTTCCCTGCTCCTACTACAGAGAAAGCTAAACCCCAGCTTCCAGGGGCCTACTCCTTCTTGATTTCAACACACTCTTCTTCAAGCTTCAGGCCTGGTCTCTGCCCCTGCCCCCATACCTGTCTTTAAGTCTTCCTCCAAGAACATCAGAGCCCCAGACTGTGTCTATCCCAGATGCCCTCTGGTTCCTACCCAGTGCTCAGCCCACCATCTATGATCCTAATCCAGCATCTGCCTCAAATGACCCATCACAGCTTCCATAGCACCCCGTTCTCAACCTCTGCTTATTTGTGATTGGCATGTTCTGCTGGCCAGCAGGCTCCATCCATCTAAGGCAAGCCCTAGAAGTTTTCTATCAAGTACACATTCTTTCTTCCCACTTGACCAACCCCCAAGTAGCCCAGCATTAAAAAAAGACCTGGTGTAGTCTAGAGTCCACTTGACTGTGAAGAATCCCAGATAACACACACACACACACACACACACACACACACACACACACACACACACACACACACACCATCATCCTTTGCAGCCAAGCCCATTGCTGAGCCACTCGGCTGTCAACAGCTATTGGGAATCGTGACTGGAGAGGCAAAAAATGCGTTTGCACATGCCTTCTCTTCTTACCACTCCGAGGCAGCAAGGGTCCTTAACAACCGATTAGAACTCCTCCCTTCCTAGAGAGTAAATAAAAGCTCATCTGGAGGGGTGGAACAGGGAGGCTGGGACGCGCTGGGAGCTTCCCTTTCCCCAGCATCCTCTTTCCTCATTGGAGGTGGCCTCAGAGGTTTTAGAGGGAGGCAGTGCCGTAACTCATGAGATTAAAACATGCCCGCTTCTCCTCAGACATGTATTCTATATGAAAATGTGGTTTATGGGCATCAGGTCCACAAATCTAAAGCCCAAGCAATTCTACCTGTGACCATCAGTCATGAAAGTACACTCCCGGAGAATGAGAATTTACAGGACCACTGTTAGCCCATAACCAGCGCTAGAGCATCCTCCCCCAGGAGCCAGGTCTCCCTGACAACAACTATCCGCCCCGTTTTTACTGGCTGGTACCCAGGCTGGTGGCAATGACTCTCAAATGTGAGTATTTATCATGAGACGCTTTCAAGGCTCATCTCTTCTGGTTTGGGGAGAGGGTACTGGATAAGGAGGAATGAGGCAAAAATAAATAAATAAATAAATAAAATAAGAGTTCTGTTTCTACCTCTCACCAGCCATGTAGCTCAACAACTTTGTTCTACATCCATTGCTGCCTATGGCTGCCAGTCCTGAGAATCTGAATTTAATTCAGCACAGTGTAGTGGTGAGGCTCTTAAGGTCTGGACAACTCAGCCTCTCTGTGTCTCAAATTTCCTCTGTGAAATGGAACAACCACAGAACAGCTTCACTGTGATGCTATGAGATTTAAAGAGGGTCACATTCGTATGGAGGCCAGAGCAGTGTCTTCTACATATGTGCCCAGTAAGGCCTCTATCACGTTCATTCATTCAGCAGACATGTACTGGGCACTGTGTTCTCTTCCTAGGGCTGCTAAAACCAAGCATTACACACTCCATGGCTCCCAACAGCAGTGTGCAGCCTTACAGCTCTGGAGACAAGAAATTTGACATCAAGGACTGGTCCCTCTTCAAGATTGTGGCAGGCATCTGTTTACTGCCTCTTTCCTAACCTGTGATACTTTTCTGGCCATCTCTGCTATTCTTTGGCTCAAAGAAACACCATCCCTATCTCTACCTTCACATTCACATGTGAATACCTGTGATATGTGGGTTTGGGGGCCCCAAATTTCCCATTTTCATAAGGGCACCAGCCATATTGTATTAGGGACCACCCTAATGCCCTCTTCTTCATGTGATTTCCATTGATGATACATCTAAGTGAAATCACATTCTAGAGCACTTGGGGTTAAAATTGCAGCCCATCTTTTCTGAGGCAACACAGTTCCTCCCATGACAAGCACCTTCTAACAACTTCTACATAGCTCCAAGAACACAGACATTAATGAGACACAGTCATGTTTGCAGGAGTTCACATTGCTGCAATGTGGGGAACAGACGTGTACGCATGAATCGGGAAGTATAGTAACCAGAGAAGAGCATAAAATGCAAGGACAAAAGGCCAGGGGTGGTAGACAAAAGTCTGAAGGGGGACTTCAGAAGGTTTCACGTGTTTGCTGAACTTTGAAGGATAGATTGGATTGACAAATGAGTAAGACCCCCCCCCCCATTGACCTACAGGAGGCTGAGAGTGCGTGACATTTTCCTGAAGCTCAAGTCCTTGATGTGGCTGTAGTGTCAGGTAAGACTCAGCAAAGAGACATCCACAAACATCGCTCAGACCAATTTCAAATGGCCTTGGCTTCCAAGTTAAGGATTTCCCTTGTCATCCTATTAGTATTTTTCTTAGGTCAAGGTCTGCAGAGGCAAACAAGGACTCTTGGGGCAAGGTTTTTATTTAGGAGGGATCACCAGGAAAAGCCAGCAAAGATGTGGCTAAGGGCCAAAGTCAAACCAATGGACAGTACCGTTGCACAGCTCTCAGAGGCTGTGTTTTGCTTGATGCTGCAGGGAAAGTCTGGACCACTACAAGTCTCACCTCAGAGATGTCCAAATTGGAGCAAGGGAACTAGAGAGCCTGTAACATCTCCACAGTTCAGCCCCTGGTCAGAGCTGCCTCCAACACTTAAGGTTGTCCCCATTCTGTGAGTCGGGTGAAATGGATCCCGTCCCAAGAAATGGGCTGCCAAGAGTACAGACATGCCTGGAATCAAGGTCCACCCAAAAGGCAAAGAGAGCACATGGTAGGGCGCTTCTGGTGTCCACTCTCATGAAGGTGAGGCATTAAAATGTTTCTTGGGGGGATTTAGAGATCTGCCCCCTAAGTCAGAAATCTGATAACTGTGTAAATGAAGGAGACAGCGGGAAAGCAAGCTAGTAGTGAGGCTATGGCAATGGTCTGAGCCAAAGCTACTGGAAACTCAAACTAGGATGGGGGGAGAAACTGGAAAGGAGGGGTGTTAGAAAGGCGTTTATGAACAGGTATGGCTGTGCTGTGTTTAGGTCCTGTGTGTGTGGTACCAGGATAGGACCTTGTTTATACCAGGCGAGCACTCTCTCATACATCCCAGCCCTCTTTCTACTCATTTTGTTGTTTTTGTGTTAGCATGTCTTACATAATGGGCTTCATTATGATGTTTTTAATAGATGCACATTATGTATTCCGATCACATTAGCCCATTGCCTTCTCCTGTCTCACTCCCACTTCTGCCGTCCCCCCCCCCCTGTCTTCCCAACTCCTCTCCTTCTACTTCTGTGCCTTGTTGGTCTGTGAACCGATGGTTTAATTAGGGTTACTTGCAGAAACACGGCTGAGGGGCTCTTAAAAAGAGCATGGGCACCTTAGCAGTCGCTGCACTACTGAAGGAAGCCCATCTCCCTCACCCAGCAGACATTAATAAGTCCTCCAGGAGGGGCAGAACCATGGGAACCCCTCCCTACTCCATGCTGAACTGCTGCTAATGGGCCCGATACTATGCAGGACTTTTGAGGCTAATCACAGCAGTTGAGAGTCCATGAATGCAACAGGCCTATCATGCAGAGAAGACAACATCAAGACAGTATCCCATGGCACCCCCACTTCCTCCAGCTTTTACATTCTTTTTCAGTGTTCCCTCGGCCTTGGCGGCCGGGGTGGGGGGTGGGGGTGAGAGGTGGAGGATGGGGGGCATAATATAGATGTCCCATTTATGGCTGAGCGCACACAGTCACTTTTCCTCAGCACTCCAATCAGCTACGAGTCTCTGCAGTAACTGCCAAGCATTGCAATGACACATTTTTCAGACAAAGGCCAAGAGTAGCTCTAATCTCAGCTAAGTTGTCCAGACTGGCTTTGAACTGGATCCGTGCCCCAAGTAGGCCTTGAATTTAAAATCCTGCCTCAGCATCCTAAGGCCAGGACCATAGGTAAGCTGCCATACCTAGAATAGTCTGATTCTTAAATCTCCCATAGAGGCTCATTTGTTGGAGGCTGGGTCTCCAAGGAGACATACCACTGGAAGGTGGTAGAACTGTAAGAGATAAGGCCTAGGGGAAGGCTTTGGGTTCTCATAAAAATGCTCTGAAAGGGGATAGTGGCACCCCAATACTCCCCTCTTCTTTTTTGCATCCTGGCCATAAGGCAAGAATCTGTGTTCCATTGTGTGTTCCAGCCTTGATATTCCACCTCCCCAAAGGCCCAAATCAAAGGACACCACTCAGTCATAAAGTGAAGCCACGTGCCCAAAGAAAGCCTCTCTCCTCACAAGTTATCTCTATCTTCGGTATTTGTTTTACCACAGTCCAGGAGCCCACCTCTTGGCCTCTATGCACACATGTGGACATACATATACATACAGACACATATACACATATACACATACAACACACACACTGCGAGAGAAAGGGAGGGAGGGAGAGGGGTTAATTAGAAATTCATCTCTGAGGCTGACATTCAGGAGTTTGTTTTAACTGGTCTTCTAGGTGATTCTGATGCAACTTGAAAGAAGTCAGTGAACAGAAAGTAATGTGACCGCTTCCTACAAAGGAGCCCAGTCAGAGTGGAACACTGAGTAGTGTGTCACAAATGGGAAGAGGTATTAGGAGAACATTCAGGTAGCCGTGAGAAAAGAATAGAGATCTAAGGCGTTTGACTGCCCCAGTTATGACTGCCATCCACAAGCAAACTGCTCAGCAGAGCACCCAGTGCCAATTCCACACCTGTTCCTTTTGGAACACCAAGTCATCGCCTGAATCGTAATTCTCACCCAGGTACCTCACAGCATTTGTTGGAGCAGTGATGATCGTGGCTATGGGGACCAGTGTGAAGAGAGCCATCAAGTAGGTCATGAGAAGCGTACAGTCTCCCACCCCTGTGATTTTAGAGGCTGGCAAGCTGAGAGGCCAAGTAAGCTTGATATGCAAATCTGGCCATAGAACACCAATGTCTAATTCCTCATGTCCAGGGCTGGGGCTCTAGCTTGGCAACAGAGAGCTTGCCTGTCTCCTACAGACAGTTCTGGACTCAAGCATCAGAAATGCAAAGAAAATTAAACAACACAAATAAAATATTAATTCCTAATGTTCAATCTCATTGTGGTTTTCTTTTATTCTTTGCTTTCTTATCTGTTTTGTTTCGTGTTGTTGTTCTTTGGGGTTTGTTTGGTTCTGTTTGATATGGGGTTCTCTTTAAGCCCAGACTGGCCTTAAACATAAGTATCAAGGATGACCCTAAATTCCTAATCTTCCTGCCTCCACCTCCTAAGTGCTGAAACCACAGGGGTGAGACACCACACCAGATTTTATGCAGTGCTGGAGATCAAACCCAGGGGCTCACATGCGTGGAGCGAGCACCCTAGCAGCTCAGCTACATCCCCAGCCTCGGCTTTGTCCCTGAAGATGTAACCGCCAGTTATCATTCTTATCACCCACGGTTCTGGGATCCACTCTTAAGTAGGGGATGCTCCTGTGGTCCCCTTCAGAAGTTGCAGTCATCGCAGCAGTCCCCTCATCTCCCTGTCAGGTTGCTGATGCTGGCTGTTGGCCAAACTTCAGTAGGGGCTTCCGTCAGGAACATGTGTCAGAACCGGAATGGTTCTCTCCCTAGTCTGGGCTTTGCATAGCATGGCAACTGAAGTTCAGGGAGCGGGTCTTTCCTCTGCGTGAGCCAGGTGGAACTTGGCGTGCCCTTTCGTGCTAGCTTCAGAAGTCCCGTGGCATCCTTTCCACCTGGGCTCCACTGCTGTACTCCATCACACGGGGCCACTAGGGACAAAATCTGGAACGAAGGGGCTGGGGATATAGCTCATTTCGTAGTGTCTGTCTCACATACAAGAATGAGACACAGCCCCCAGTCCCACTGATGTTAAAAGGGAGGGACCCAGGCTCCGTCTTTGCATGGAGAGTGAAACAAGTTACCAGAAGAACATGCAAGGCAACAACTAGTGTTTCAGCCATTTGTAGAGCATACAATCTGCCATAGTAAATAAATCCTCCGTGGTCAAGCCAGCTATGACCTTGCTTAGTCTGGCATGTAAGCTCCAGCCCGTCTCAAATTATCCACAACTAGGCTCATCTGTTATTCCTGTGACCTTCCTTCTGAGGTTGGGGCATGGATAGGAAAAGTTGTCACTTCTTCATATCTCAGAATGCCTCTATGGTCAGAAAAACCGCTCCAGGTCCATCCAGAAGCCCTGGAAATCCCCCAAGAAGAGCTGCTTCTGCCTTTAGGAGTTAAGCACGGGAAGGGTATGGTCACCAGAGGGACAAAGGGAATTGATCAACGGCCGGAATTACATCACCCCCTCTCTTTGTTCATTTTTCACTGCTGTTGTTCTTTTTCCTGTGTTTAATTTCTTGCCTTCCTTACCCTCCCCTAGGACCTCCCCCTTGGAGATGGGGTTGGGGGGTTTGATTGATTGGTGCTGAAAGCAGGGAGGTTGCAAGTAGAGAGAGATCACCTTACCCCGGAGATAGTTTCCATGGCAACAGGGACAGGTTGGTGGGAGGGGCAGGCAGATAAGGGCCCCACTTTGGGCTTCAGTGCACAATGGAGGTGAAGCCTCTAGTGTTTGTGTGGAGGGGAACACTATTCCTGTGCAGCTGGCTTAGGAGTGGGAGCGGGCGCCGAGAGCACTGGGAAGCGGGCTTTCTGCCCTGTGCCCTCTGCTCTCCTAGCTCACCAAGCAGCAACCTTGGCTGCAGCACCTGCCTGTTCACCTGGCCTGCCTCCCTTCATCCCCATTTGCCACACCTCCCCCCTCCATCTCCTCCTCTTTCTTCTTCTCCTCACTTCTTTACTGCCTGCCAAGCTTCTAATCCGAGAAAATCATGTAGGTCAATTCCCCTCCCGTGTGTGTGTGTGTGTGTGTGTGTGTGTGTGTGTGTGTGTGTGTGTGTGTGTGTTTTGGGGGGGCGGGGGGATCACTGATCACTACTGTAGCCTGGCTCAGGGTCACAGGCCCATCCCTTGCTTACACACTGGCCTTCCTCTAGAGTTGTTCCTTGGTGGGGGCATAGCTGGGATAAGGAGGGTGACAGGTTATTAATGAGCCCCTCAATGGCGACACGCCCTCTAGTATCCAGCACCCACCAGCTGTAAGGCTCATGCTAGACTTCAGCACTGCCCCTCTAGCTCTTGCCCTACCAAGGGGTGCCCTCTCCCCGCTTGACTGTGACCTTCCTCCTTTCTCAGAAAGGCTGGATCTGGAAAGGGGCTCTGTCCCCGTCTCCACTCCCTGCCTTCTCTGTCCATTGACTCACCTAGGCAGGCCCTACACTCAGGGACGTCAACACACTTGCATGCTCCCTGTGTGACTTCTTTGTCTGCGTTTGATTTTCTTCCATGGGACCGAGTGACAGACTGGAGCTACCTCATCCTACAACATTTCTGCAGGGAAGTATAGGGAAGGAGTTAAAAAGAAGCTCAGCAGCCTGCGCCGAGCCCCCTGTGGGCATGCGTACCAGCTCAACCTAGAGGCCAGAGGCAAGACTCTGTCTGGGTTGTTCCTTTCTGGACCTTAAGGGCCTTTTCAGCACTGATAGGGAGTAGGAATAAAAATCCCATTTGTTCCTCATCACGTTAAAGGTTGAATTACCACAGAATCCAGCAATGGCCCTGCCCAAAGAACAGAGAGCAGGGACTTCCAATAGTGTTGTTCATAACAG
Source organism: Peromyscus leucopus (assembly GCF_004664715.2). Lineage (NCBI taxonomy): Eukaryota > Metazoa > Chordata > Mammalia > Rodentia > Cricetidae > Peromyscus > Peromyscus leucopus. The sequence goes on along the minus strand of NC_051083.1, from coordinate 13,686,925 downwards.
CCTAAATCCCAGCAGCAAACAAATGGATGAGCAAAGCTGGTCTGTATATGCAATGGGGTATCTGTCAGCTATGAAAGGAATAGGATTCTCATCCATGCTACCACTCGGATGACCTTTCAAAATGAGATGCTAAGGTCCAGCTGATGGCTCAGCCCGGAAAGGCGTTTGCCATGCAAGCCTGACAGCTGTGTTCCAACCGCAAAGCCAGGTGGAAATGGAAGGACAGAATCCACTCTACAAAATTGTCCTCAGACTTCCACATACATATCCTCTCACATGCACTCTGCTCCCCAAGGACACAGCAAAATAAATAAATAAATAAATAAAACAAAATGTGATGCTAAGTGAAAGGCATTAATGATTCCAATTTATGGAAAATGTCCAGCATAGGCAATTCTATAGAAAGTTGATTCATGGTTGCCAAGGATGGGTGGGTGGCAGAGAGCGAATGACTGCTCGTTAGTATGGAGTTTCCCTTAAGGGTGATTATTAAAAACGTCAGGAATACATAGTAGTGTCAGTTACAGCGCCTGTGAGATGTACTTAAGGCCAGCAAATTGTACTTTGTAATGGTCAATTTTACGTGCAACCTAAGCACAGTTGTTTCGATTGGTTTGGTTTTGAGACAGTCATTTGTATGCTAGGCTGGCCACTCCCTGTGTAGCAGCAGATGACCTTGACCCACTGATCCTCTGTCTCCACCCCGGACTGCAGCGGCGGTGCCTGACCACACGAGTTTCTACCCTTCCGGGGATGGGATGTAGGGCTGTGCACATGCTGGGGAAGAGCTCTGCCAGCTGAGCCACAGCCCCAGCCCCTTAACCAGTTTTACACCGTGATTGGTGTCAATGGTGCCCCACTTCGTAGCAGGGGCACCGAGAAGTTACCAGCATTGAGAGTGACTAACTACCCCAGTTTTTCTATGGCCACCCCAACAGCCCTCAAGCTGACTCCCTGGCCAGAAACCCTACATCTCCCTGGCTGTGGGAACTGAGGCAGACTTCAGGATCACATGGAATAATAAAGAAGCACATTGACGGCAGCCACAGAGCAGAAAGCACTCCCCATGGTCCTGCCACCCTTACTGTCCAGGGCTTCTGACATGCACTTAAGCCCCAACAGGTCTATACAGGATGTGGGGGAGGGACTGAGATGGGACATCTCTAATGACCCCTGGGAGCGATAATGGCACTGGTCACTACTCACACTTTCAAGACTACCTCCTTTTCATGCCCTTCCCACATGTTAATCCCCCTCACCTCCTATAATCCCGAGGTGAAAACCATTTGCACCCCCATTCTCCACACAAATCAGGAGAACAAGGAGGTCCTGTGACTATCCCAAGGTCAGGTGGGTTAGAACCTGAAGCAGTCTAGCCACGGAGGCCATAGGTTGCAACCAGTACCCTTACTGCTGCAGAAGGCCTGTGAGTCAAGCACTGGGGCCCAAGCCTGCCACTGAGCGGCTTTCTTAAAATAGTAGCCCTTGTTGTTGTGATTTCCATTAGAAGGCCCCGAGTCCTGAGGAAATGGCTCATTTCAGAAGCCTCCCCAGATCAGTGGCCTTTAATGTCCTCGCAGCTGACCTCATCTACAGGCAAGACACATCCTTTCTGGCGAGGCCACAGCCAGAGCTTGCCTCGTCTAGTCTCTCCTTTGCAGTAAGCTGTTCAGGATTCCCCAGGAGCCCCTCTCCGCTCTCCACTCCACTTTCCCACAGGATTGGCTCTCTGTAACTCTGACTCCTCTAGACCCACAAAGCAAGGGCACTGTCTGTCCCCTCCTATCCTCCCATAACCTCAGTACCTGCCTCCACGAGTGAAGTCCAGGAAGGACAACCTACTCCAGTCTATTCCACCAGCAGAGAATCCAAAGCCTGGCATAAATGCCCAAGACACACCTACTGACTACCTCTGTGCCTCTCAAGCCTCAGTTTCCCACTCTGTATAATGAGCATGCCAGTACCTACCTAGACTCCTTGCCTTTGTAATCAGACAGTTGAAGAACAATCTGTCCCCACCTCCCAACCCCCCTGCTATAATTAGAAACTTCCTGTAGGTCTGTGGCACAGCCAGGATGGACAGTCTACAACATCCTGTCCCCATCCAGCAGATCCGGAGTTTCTCACAGTACGTAGCTCCATGCGAGTGGGAATCCCATTAATGGTGACTGTGCCCAGGGTGTGGGAGGACAGACAGCTCCCTGAGAAAGGGAGAAAGGCAGAAAGATGGGCTCAATCCCAGGCTTGATCTCAGTCCAAGAAAATATTTGGATTTACAGAATGGAGGAGGTTTCCCAGGCCAGGACAATAACAGCCCACAGCTGTCACCCTATCCCGTGAGCCCCTGTTCAGTGTCTCTGGGACTGGGAGTGGCTGAGAGAGAGGGAGGGAGGAAGCTAGGAAGAGAAATGACAGACAGATGAAAGAACTTCCATAGGAAGGGCCCGTTTTGCATAGGCCAGAGCTGGAGAGGGCTTGAAGGGAGCAGCCCCCTCCTTCCCAGCAGAAGCAGAGCCCCTGGAGTCTTTTGGCTCTCCCTCCCCCACTCTGCGGCCCTCGGCGGCGGCAGGTCTCCTTGAATCCATATGTGGGTTTTGGCTCTGTTTGCAGGCAGGGGATTTGAGGAGCGGTTGTGTGATTTGTACAGCTGTCATTAGGGTAATTGCACGATATTTTCCCAAATTTCTCCTGCAGCTTCAGGCTTGCTTTCCAAACTTCCTGCCTGCCCGTTAACATGGGCTCTGGCGAGAAGAGCTGGCTCTGAGCCTTCCTAGCAGCTGCTAACAGCACCCAAGGGCAGTCTTCTCCAGTATTGCCATGGGACCAGGCACCAGGATTTGAGAAGAAGGGCCCAGTGAAGCCCTAGACTGAAGAATAGCAGCTTCATAAAAGTCACGTTGGCGGCCACTGTTGATGGTTCTTCCTCTCTCAGAATAGAAATGGACACAAATTAGGCCGTGTCTCCGAGAAAGCAATGGCATCTCCTCAGAACACTAGTTTGGGAAGTCCCTTCACTGTACTTCAAGAGGGATAACGGACCCACACTAGGCATCTTATCTTGTTTCTCAGCCCTTCCAAACCAGCACTGCTCATTCTCAGCATGACTCTCAAGCTGGCTAGGGGTATGTCCAGAGAGATGGTGTGGAAATCAGGGGGTTGTGTGGGTCTGGTGAGTATTGAGTGGGGGTGGGTGGGGGTGTCAGGGTAGGATTTGCAATATTTTCCACAGACTCAAAGAATAACCACCAGGGAGCCATTTAGACCCAATGGTAAAGGACTACTTGCATCCATTCTCAGGTGGATCAGCCCATCCTCTTTACACTATTCTGACAAGTATTTAATCCTCTGGACTGACTCCTCCAAGCTGTTAAAATATGTACACATGAGCAGGAGAGATGGCTCAGAAGGAAAAGAGCATGTCCTGCAAGCTGATGACCTGAGTTTCATTTCAGGAACTGCTGATATAAAGATGGAAGATGAAAACCTTTAACCTTCACACACATTGTGGCACATGCATGCCCATACGTATACATCATGCACACACAATAATAATAAATAATTTTGAAATTAATAAACAAATGTAACAGGTACCAACATAGATATGCATGCAAGGATACAAGCAAGCATGCATACACATTTACACACCAGCAAACAAGAAAATGCCTTCTGTTTTCTGCTTGTGTGTGGGAACTGGGAAGAGAAAAGGAAAATCTGAAATTATAAGCCAATAAATGAGTGGGAAAAGTGCTGGGGTTCCCGACATGGCCCGGGAATGATTCTCCATAGAGGGTTCTCTAGGCTGGAACAGCCAAGGAGATGACAGGCTGATGGGCTGGCACTCAGCCTCGGGGTCCATGTTCCTTCTGACCCGCTGGCTGGGGAGTGGGATGCACCCTGGAGAGCCTCGTCACTTAGCATCGCGTCTGCTCCGACATGATGCCTCCGAGTAATGTAATTTATATTTCATGCACAATTGAAGCAGCTAATGGTGTAATTCTCCAAGGGGGAAACAAGTTGTTATAGTGTTAATTACATTGCAGGCGTGTTGCCTCTCCTTTGCCCCCCAAGTGTTCCAAGGGAAGTTACCAGGTAGCAACTGAGTGGGTGTCCAAGAAGGTGGCTTTGTCAGGCTCCATAGATGTCAGGGCTGAGCAGAGGCAAGAGAGCCATGGTCATCTTCCCACCCCGTTCATCTCTCTGGGAGTAGTGGACTTGGCTTAAACTGCCCAGTGGCCTGGACTTCCCAGCCCATGCGTAGTCATGGAATCTTGCTGAGTTTGCAGAACCCTGTCTGCATTCACTAGGATGTTGCCGGGGAGGGCGTAGTACAGTTGATTGTGTGAGAAAGGAGGCAGAGCACACTGGGAACAAACCAGATACAGACTAGATGCCAGCAGCAGCTGACACTGCCCTAGGTTGCCTCTGACGGCAGAGAGCTGGGTTAGAATTTGAGCTGTGCTTCATATAATCTAAGAAGGCCCTGATGGAATGCCTCCTTGTGCGTCATTTTTCCCACTCCCGAATGACTTAGAATATTTTAATGTTTTATGTGCATGCATGTGGGGGGGGCCGTGCAGAAGACAATCTCAGGTGTCATTCCCTGAAACACAATCTACCTCCTTTGAAACAGGGTCTCTTACAGGGTCTGGAGTTTACCACTTAGACAACATTGGCCGGCCAGTGAGCCCCAGGGTTTCTGCTCCCTCCACCTCCTTATGGCTGGGAGTACAAGGGCAGGCCAGCACAAGTGGCAATTTTCCATGGGTTCTGGGGATGGAATTCAGGCTGTCATGCTCGCAAGGCAAACCCTTTACCAGCTGAGCCATGCCTCAGTCTCAGAATTGGGTCGGGTCGATACATTAGCAGACCGGGGTGAGTATTCATTGTATCAGTAAGTACACATTGTTGAGAACACTGGTATATGCAGAGCTGGGTAAGTGTAAGTTATTACAGCAGGAGGGAGTGAATGCAGTTAAATTGTCATAAAGTTCTGGCATTTTCTGTGAAGTGGTAAGAAGTACATATTATTCTACATTTGTGGAAGCCAAATTTACTAAAAGAGAATAAATGTCTTGTTTTCTGAAAAGAAAAAAATAGGAGAAAAGCAGAGTTTTTTAAAAGAATTATAGAACCATAAAGTTGAGGATGTTTTCTACAAAGAAATTTAAGTTGACTATTAGAGAGACATTTTAAACTCCTGGGGGGAAAAAAGAAAAGGAGTGGAGAGAGGAAGAAAGAAAAAAAAGAAACAAGAAAAGAAAGAGGAGGAAAAGGAGGGAGGGAGGGAGGGAAGGAATGAACAAAGGAAGAAGGGGGAGAAGGGAATGATGGAGGAGGCATCAGAAAAGATGAATTCACTACATACAAACCAGACCAAACACATTTTCCATCTTTTTAGTTGATAAATCCGAGGGAGCTGCCTGGTGGAGATGAGAGAAGTTATATGTATTCTTGATCTAAGCAAGCATTTTTCAACAGCTCACAGCTTCACTTGCCATTGCAGAAAACATCAAAGTGGGCTAGCTAGCCCTATGATTTGCCGAGTCCCAGCTGGCTGGCTGACTGTAGGCTTATGTGGGCTTCATCCCTACCTCCAGTGGCGCTCTAGTATTGTTCAGGGTGGCTAACTATTCCAACCCCAATATCTGGCATCCTAAACAATGAAGTTTCTTACGTCCCCACAAAGTATTAGCAGCAAGAGGGGCCTGGTTCTTACACCGTCATCTCTACACAAGGGTGTTTTCTTCATACGATGCTGCCATCTTCGACTTATAACCATGAAGCTTTCTGGAAAGCACGGGTTGATATTATCTCCACCAGCATTCCACACTGGCCAGAGTTCAGTCACATGGGCGCTAGGGGAGGCTGGCAAATGAGATCCAGCCAGGTGGCCATCAGTGACCATTAGCAGTGGCTTCTACAAGTATCCGTCTCCACCGATGCCAGTCTTCAGGGAACTCTGTAGTGACAAGCTAGACTCCACCTCTCAAGCTGTCCTAAGCAGTGTTTTTCTTTTCCAGTGGCTCAGATGAAAATACACGATGGGCCTGGTTATAACTGTGACTCATCTATTTTCCTATATTCAGTCTACTCCCCCTCTTGCCTACAGGTGAATGCTTCTCTAGCTTGCTTTCCCCCAATAATTCCTTAATGGAGAAGGTAGACATCAGACTCCTTCAGGCAATGTAATCCCGGCTTAGACTGTGGGCTTTTCAAACCCCCTCCCCTGGTTAGCAGCAGGGTGCAGTGTGTACTTGGCTGGCTTTTAGTAAGAAAAAGTTTGTTCAGCAAGTTTCCAGGTAAGACAAAGCCGGAAAGAAAAGCTATTAAGATGGATGAAAAATTAAGCCTCAAAAATCTTTTGCCGAACTTGCATGATGAGCTAAGTCAAGAAAATTAAATTGCACATGTCTGGGACCCAGCAGGGGCCGTTCACAGACTCTGAAAATTGAACTGAAGTGGCTCTAAGGACGGGTTGTTTACAAAGGTGGGGGAGGTGAGGAAGAAGGCAAGAGAGCTTGGTGAAGCATCCGGGGGCTTTCCACAAGCCCCGCCCTCAACCAGAGCCGGAAGCGATCGGCTTTGCCACCATTCAGCAAGGCAAATGGGTTTATGAGAAACCCACTACCAGACAAGAGCTATGACCATACATACAGAAATGCTACTACTGTTAGGGAACTTTGGGGTCACAGCCTGTGGCCTGTGCCCCAAATCAGATCTGGCCACCTGTCCTCACTAAGCTGATTAAAGGAACCAAATTAAAAGTGGAAAGCAATAAAAGATTTATTCAGTGTGGTCACATTCAGAAGAGGGACAAAGCGATCCAGCAGGAAACCCCTCAAGTCAGTCTTTGGGGTTCTTAAGTGAGATCAAAGTTTAAATAGAGGGCCAAGGATTTGCACATCTAAGGAGTCCTGGCCAAGGTGTGGTCCCGCCCACCACTGACCCATCATTCATTGTCTGGCCTTCAGCTCCATCCTGTAAGATGGTCTGCTGAGTTTGGAACTGTGTGAAATCCCTTTCTGGGAGTTGAGTTCCTTCCTCTGTGTGCTGCCTTTCCTTCTCTGGGGGAAATCCCCATTTCTTTGGGGTCCATTGTTTCAATAGTCTGATAGTCAGATTGGGACACACAAGGGGCTCTTTAGAATATCTTCCTTCTTGTCATGTCTGTTCTGCAACCACTGACAATGTTAGAAAAAGAGATTTGAAGTGAGTCCAGCTGATCCTCCTCCTCCTTCTAAACTCCTGGGGGTGCTTCTCATTGAGCACACCCAACTGAGAGCCCCGGGATGGGGGGGAGGGGGGGCTGTTGAGTAATATGACCCTCACAATACAGCTAGAACACAGTCCTGAGCAGAAGGGGAGTGCAGAGGGGTACTGACAACTAGAAGAAAGACTCACAGAAAGCCAGCCGTGAGCTAGGGAGACTACCCAACAGATGAAGGCTCACGCCATACCAGCCTGACACGTGAGTTCAATCCCTGGGACCCACATAAAGAACCAGATGACATTGTGTGCATTTGTAATCCCAAACACACATACCACACACCCTGTGGTGTTCTCCACCACCTCTCCTTCCATTCCCCATCCCCCCACACACACTTGTATTTTTAACTAAAAATTAAAAGGAAATAAGTCAGTTGCATAAAAATGAACTGGACATGTTTTTGAAAAATTGCAGAAGAGGTCTAAGGATACAGCTCAGTGAGTCATGTGCAAGCATCAGGACCCGAGTTCAGATCCACATCACCCATGTAAAAAGCCAGCAATGGTAGTACACTGACAGAGATAGCTGGAGCTTGATAGGCACCGCTTTAGCCCAGCCGGTGAGCTCCAGATTCAGTGAGAGGTTCTGTCTCGATAGATAAGGTAGAGAGCAATTGAGGAAGACACAGGACAGAGGCCTTCACAGACGCAGGCAGGGCACACACATACACACACACACACACACACACACACACACACACACTCCCCCCCACCACACTCACATACACACACACCACACACGTACACACACACACACACACACACACACCACCACACCACACAAACACACACATACAAAAGCTACAGAAATATGAGATAGCTCTAGATAACAACTGGGCACAAATAATCTTTCTTGAGCAGATATGGTGGTTGCTTGGTGTGCTGCTGGTTTTATGTCAACTTGACACAAGCTAGAGTCACTGGAGAGGGAGCCTCAATTGAGAAAATGCCTCCATAAGACTGGGCTGTATGCAAGATTGTAGGGAATTTTATTTTATTTTATTTGTTTTGTCTTTTGCATTTTGTTTTGTTTTGGTGTGTGTGTGTGTGTGTGTGTGTGTGTGTGTGTGTGTGTGTGTATGTGTGTGTGTGTGTGTGTGTGTTCCCTAAGATTGGGTTTCTCTTTGTAGCAGCTCAGGATATCCTGGAACTTGCTCTGTAGTCCAGGCTGGCCTTAAACTCAAAGATCTGCCTGCCTTTCCCTCCTAAGTGCTGGGATTAAAGGCATAAGCCTTTAATCTGGCTGCATTTTTTAAAAAATTAGTGATTAATGTGGGAGGGCCTGACTGATTGTAGGTGGTGACCACCCCTGGACTGGTGGTCCTGGGTTCTACAAGAAAGCAGGCTGAGCAAGTTCTGAGAAGCAATCCAGTAAGCAGCACCCCTCCATGGCCTCTACATCAGCTCCTGCCTCCAGGTTCTGGCCCTGTTTGAGTTCCTGTCCTGACTTCCTTTGATGATAAACAGCTATATGGAAGTGTAAACCAAACAAATCCTTTCCTCCAAAAATTGCGTTGGTCATGGTGTTTCATCGCATCAACTAACTAGGACAGTTGGTGTGCCCACAGCTTTCTGTCCCTATCAGAACACACACACACACACACACACACACACACACACACACACACACACACACCTCTTCAGTTCTGAGCTAGGCTGGCTCTCTGACTTTACAGAGGCAAACAGTAGACTGAAAATCTGAGAAGCAAACCCAGTGATGAAAGGCTGGGGAAGATTGTAACCAACAGTAAAAAGAGAAGCTGCCTCGGGGAAAAGACTATACCTCTGCAAGTGTTTCCGGTGCACACAGGAGGAGTTCCCTTTTCAACATCCCTCCATCCCTGAGATGCCCACAACTGTACAGCCCCGCTCATCAACTCCTGTGGCAAACTGAGAATCGTCACAGTCTGTTCCTCCATTACTACTGTCCACTTGCTCGGCCATCTTTCCCTCAAGCTGAAGGGAAATGTGTTACTGGAGTTTCAAGATGAAAGCAAGAACTCCAGCCGCCCCATGAAGCCAGACTCGGCTACCCATCTCAACATACCAATCAGGAAGGCAAGATGCATAAAAGGCGGCCATTGGAGTAAGGAGATGGTAGAATACATTGGATAGGAAAATAGAGAGGCAGAGTACTGGAGTAGAAAGGTTTAAGGATGGAGGAGGTGGGCAGGCAGGGAAGAAGGGAAAGAAGAGGTAACCAAAACTAAGGGTATATGAAAGAGCCATATGGAAACTTATTACTTCATAAACTTATTTAAAAATATAACTTAAATAAATTTGAGCTGCTGGTGGTGGCACACTCCCTTGATCCCAGCACTCTGGAAAGCAGAGGCAGGTGGATCTTTGAGTTTGAGGCCAGCCTGGTCTACATAGCAAGTTCAAGGACAGCCAGGGCTACACAGAGAAACCCTGTCTTGAAAAAAAAATGAGCTTGAACAGAGGTAGCCTATATAGATAGATAATGATTCTCCCAGAAACCCTGGGTTATTAAATGAGAATCCTAAGGTGTGGGATATCTCTCTAAAAATTGTTGGCTAGGTGTAGGATGTTTCTCTAAGAGCTATTGGCCAGAGAGTCCCTGGAGCCGCCCCCCCTCCAAGCAATATAGTCCATTGTAAGTACTCTTGCTTGCCCACCAGAACTTGATAGTAAGACCCTACTGCGGAAGGTACCACAAACTCTGACCATGGAACACAGAGTAACCGGCCTGGAACTGACTGGAAGCATCATCTGGGCTACCTAAGCCTCATAGTGCCAGAAGGTGCTGTGCAGGCTGCTAAATCAACAGTCTTGCCCTCAACAGTCTTAGCCAATTGCGAATCCTGTGAGCTACAATAAGATATGCCCACTAGTACAACAGTGGCATGATCATTATAGGGATAACTGAGGTTGGATTTGAGGCCGGCTCCACCGGAGGGAACTCAGACCAGTTCTATAAACTTGTCAAGGCCCCATGGCTGGGGAAGTTCTAAGACCTTAATGAGGAAACCTACTACTGTTGTTTGCCAAATGGTCATGTTGTGAAACTTTCTTCTGAACACTCATGCTTCTATCCATAGAACACTTTTACACTTAGCCTTCATCAGAGATGCTTCTTGCTGAAGCAGGTGGTGGCAACTGCAGAAACCTCAGAGGTTTTCTCAGAGGTGCTGAGAAAAAGTGATGGGTGGGTGCTTGAACCTAAATGGGACAACAGAATCACCCCGCCCAAGGCTCAGAGGACATCCAAGAAGACAGGATGGAAGCAATGAAAGACGCAGAAGATGGGAAGATGTGCAGCCAAAAGATAGTTTCTGCACAAAGCCACTGTACTAATGAACGCACCGAAGCTGTGGTTATCTGCACAAGACTGGGCCCATCAACATTTCATCCTGGATGAGAGAGTGACCCGTGAGGCCCCATAGCTCCCCGAGGGACCATTGGCAACTAACAGTTGCTAGAGGAGGCAGTGTGGTTTTCTCCAGTGGAATAGCCACTGAGAAGTTGCCCTTAGTGCTGTAAATAACCTCCCAGCCACAATTGGCAAGGAATTGTAATTCAATTCAGTGGGCCACACACAAAAAGAAGACACGAGAGTAGGAGGAGGACTGATTAAAAAGAACTTTCCCAGGGGGAGAGGGATGAGAATAGCTGGAAGGTGAAAATGACTACAGTTCATTATATGAATGTATAAAACTGTTGAGAGCATTGACAATTATAAGTAATAATAATTAATTAATTAAAATAATTTGGAATGAGTGTGCTACAAAGTTGTATGCCAACTTGACACGAGCTAGAGTTATCTGAAAGGAGGAATCCTCAATTGAGAAAATGACTCCATAAGATCCAGTTGTAGGGCATTTTCTTGATTAATGATTGATGGGGGAGGGCCCAGCCTAGAGTAGGTGGTACCATTCCTGGGGGTAGTGGTCCTGGGTCTCTAAGAAAGCAGGGTGAACAAGTCATAAGGAGCAAGCTAGTAAGCAGCATCCCTCCATGGCTTCTACATCAACGCCTGCCTCCAGATCTCTGCCCTGTTTGAGTTCTGTCCTGACTTCCTTCCATGTTGAACAGTGTGACAAACAAATCCTTTTCTCCCCAAGTTGCTTTTGGTCATGGTGTTTCATCATAGGAACTGAACCCTAACTAAGACAACAAGAAATCCAGGGAAGGGCTGGGGATGTAGATCAGTGGGCATAGTGCTTGCCTGGCATAGACACAGCCCTGGGTTCACAATGGTGTGTGCCTGTAATCCTAGCACTGAGGAGATAAAGGCAGGAGGATCAGAAGTTCAAGGTCACCCTTGGCTTCAGAACAAGTTTGATGCCAGCCTGGGTTGCATGAGACCCTGTCTCCAAAAGAAAGTGATCAAGCAGAGTATGGAGGAACACACATTTAATCTCAGCACTTGCGAGAGAGAGCTAGGCAAATCTCTGTGAGCATGAGGCCAGCCTGGTCTACATAGCCAGTTCCAGGCCAGCTAGGGCTAAATATTGAGACTTCGTGTCAAAAAAGGTTAAAAAAAAAAAAAAAAAAGTAAGAGACAGTGAAAAGCAGAAAGAGGAGATTGGATCACCATGGCCATGTTGGGAAGCCCAGCTGTGCAAGGAGTCCAGCTCAGTGGCAGCACACTGGCCCAGCTTGTTTGAGGCACTAATACGTTGAATTTCCAGCACTGGTTTAAAAAAAGAAGAGGGAAGGAGTCTAGTGCTGCCAAGTCTGTCTTTGGAGCTCTCACAGAAGCAAAATAAAGAAATGGGGCAGGAGGGCAAGAGGTATACACCACTAGGTAGTCCCAGGCTGGCTGTGGTCTGCTTCATCACTGTCTTGCTTTGGGTTCTACAAGGTGGTCCGAAGATGTCCTTGTGGCTTGAGGGAATAAACTAGTTCTCCAGAGATTAGTCCTGCTCCGGGGTACAGCTTTGCCATCGTAGATAATTTTCCTCATTTCTGGGTGGTCTGTCAGCTTGCTGCTGCTTGAGGGTGGTTCTCAGTCCTTCATCAGAAAGGTGTTTATCACTTTTGTAGTTGCTGGAATCTAAAATGACTTCAGGTGTAGGGCAATGCCTAGAGGTCTCGAGGAGCCTTTTAGGGGTGTCTTGAACAGACATTGTAAAAGCTCACCGTAGGTTACCTGTACGAAGGCCTTCCCGTCGCTGCACTCCAATTACACCTAATGCTTGGCTATTAGATACATAGAGTATTTGGAGAAATGTCAAGATTTGGGGGAATGTCAAGTTCTCAGAGCACCAGGAACCCCTGTGTAGGAATGTGGAGAGGGGAATGTATGTGCAAGTGGAAATGGGGTGCACTGCCTACCATGCATTGTTAAAGTCTGAAACTATACATGTGTAAGTCTGGATGGTGGGATGTGCTTGCTCTACACCTCTTCCCTCGTTGGTGCTGAGGCTGCTGGGAAGATGCAAGGGGCTAATTAATTCTTAAGGTGCTCAGGACACAAAACTGCTATAAGTCTGAATCCCTAGCCAGAAGCTCTGAAATAAGAGTTCCTAGCAAAATGGCTTGTTAGAAGAAACAGAGTTTTGCTGTACAGTCTTGACTGGCCCCAAACTCACTATAGAGCTCAGTCTGGCTTCGAAGTTGCAGCAATTCTCCTGCCTCTGCCTCTTGGGTGCTGGTATTACAGGCATGCACCAGCACACCACTGATACATGCACTTACCAACCCCCATAGGACAAAAAGAAAGTGGGTCTGGGACCTGAGGGGAAAATGAGGCTGAACCAAAAAAAAAGTCTGACATTAAGTGTAGTTCCAGCGTGGGTAACTCTGGGGACAGAGGAGGCCACACCTAAGCAGCATCAAGGAGCATGAAGGTTGGGGTATGCTCTCACCCTCATAAACAGCCAGCAGTTATTGGCCCTTTGCAAGCTGAAGGGAACAGCAGTCCTCAGGCTCTGTTGCTCCAGGCCAGCAGAAGAAACTGTGGCAGTCCCCTGAGACAGAGCTGTCTTACACAAAGCCCTGAGGCTGAGATCCGGCAACTAGGGGAAGGAGCTAGCGGCAGGCAGGCACGAAAATGGGAAAAGGTCAATGTGTTGCATTGGCTGAAAGAAGGACCCGAGGGCCAGAGTTGCTGGAGGAACCAGTTCCCTGGCCTCCAGGTCGAGGGTTAGCCCTCCAGTTATGTCCTTCGGGCTGCTGCTCCGGGCCTGGGCTGCCTCGGAGAACTAGATGGCTCTGAACCAAGATGTGCTGCTTCTCTTCCCACTGTCTCCTCCACTCTGAGATGCGTTTGACCTTCATAATCATCCCAGGCTGCTACGGAATGTAAAACCCATGATGACCCTCAGATCTGCAGGGTCCCCCAGAAGCCATTCAGGGTATGAGCCATGCCATCAATAGAGGGACCCCCGATTGTGTAATCTGTCTCTATTGTTTTGCTTTGTTTTCCTTTTCTTTCTTCCCCCCATTCTTCCAGTTCATGAGCACACAACAGCTGAGATTCAGTCCCATCTTCCTTCTTATCTCCATGTTACAGAGGGCTATGGCCACTGTGGCCATAGATGTTGTCTGCGAGACATGGAGGATCTCATCAGGACACCGCCCATCCTCTTTGTAGATTGTCTGAAGTTCACAGATTGTTTCTGACCTTTGCTTTGGAGGGGTAGGAGGAGAGCAAAAGACATCACAGAACCCAAGTGTCCTGTGTCCCAGAGATCCCCTAGCTGCACCCTTGAGGTTGCCACAGCACAGCCCTTGCAGCCCAGATGGATGAGTGTGGGGCCCAAATACATACACCAAAGTCTAACTAAACTACAGGATGGTAATAAGTGCTGAAGCCTGATGAGACCACGAGGGCCCATGTGATGAGATCAGTGAGAAGAGGAGGAGGAGGAGGAGGAAGAGGAAGGGGTGCTGAGTATACACACTTGTTATGCACAAGCATACATGCATATGGAGGCATGTCTGGAATCCTGTTCGAGTACTCCCCACCTTACTTATTTGGGATAGGGTCTCTGACTGAGCCAGAAACTAGCCTGGCTGCCAGCAAGTGATCCTAGTTTGTCTTCGTCCCATGGTATTAGGATGTGCACAGTCATTCAGGGCTCTTTGTGTGTGTGCTGGGGTCCAAACTCAGGTTTCCACCTTCACACAGCAAGTGCTCTTCCCTACTTAGAGTGTTCTTAGGGAAACATCACCTCTCTCTGCCTGTGTCTTCCAAGTCTGTAAAATAGAGGCAACAGTAGTAACTCCTTCATAGGACTGAGAGGATTAGATGAGTTATGAAGCATATGTAAATTCATGTCTGACATATATGTAAATTCTAGATGAACGAACTATAATTGTTATAGGAATTCATAGGGATTGGGGTTGGGTAGTTAGGCTTTCCATTGGATAAGATGGCATTGATGTCGTGGAACATTAGCAGTATCAAAGTGGAGTCACTAATGCCAAACTCTACCAAATGAAACCAGGTCACCATGAAAGAAGGAATCTCCCATATTAATATCTCTTACAGAAGCTATGCAAAAAATTCCTCAAAGCCCGTGTGTCTCAGATAAGCTATTGTTTGGAAGGTAACATGGCTGTCTCCACCAATGAACTCTCACTAATTCCTGCTACGAAAGTCCCAAGAACCATTTGTGTTTGAAGGTAGTGGACATAGATTTCTTTTTCTCCTGGAAAGTTTTCCTTGGTACCAACCCTCTTGGATACACCTATGGTCCACTACGGCATGCATACTTGGAGGAGAATTTTGGAAAGGTCAGGAACTTATCCAGTGGTATGAACTTGTAGCCTGTCTTCCTAAGATTGCCACCCAGAACTTTTGCCCCTGCACATATGGGGCATTGATTGTATCCAGAACTTTCCATCCCCTCCCTAGGCCCCCACAACTGTGAACAAAAGACTGGCCTGTGATCTTTTGTCTTGGGTTGGATAGCCCAGAGGCATGATGTGCCTTCTAACACTCCCCTCCAAGGCCCCTGCCTGAGACCACATGACTTCCTCCCTGCCTACTCACTTTCCCCTTCTCCTGGACCAGGCTCTAGGAAACGCTTCCTCCAACAACTCCCATATGTGAACCCTCATCTCAGGGCTTGCTCGGGAAGCTCCCTTCATAGTCTATTACAAAAAAAAAGAGAAGAGAAGAAGAGTTTTGCACTATCAGACTCCAGTATCAGGCAGCTACTGAGCACTCTTGAGTCGGATCATTAAAGGAGGCAGGAGGAAAGGGTGCCATCCTTGCAGCAGGGAAATGGGCTGCAACAGAGCAGCCCCTCAAGGCTTGGCTTCTGGGGAGTGTGCATATGTATGTCTCCAACCCGAACGAACAGAGAGCCAAGCCCTGAGCCAGCAGACCAGAGAAAAAGCCTCAGGAAAAATAGACCATGTAGCGGCGAGGAGAACTGCCCACACTAACTGCACTGTGGACCTCGCTCACTACCTGGCTGAGAACACTTTCAGAGCAGGCGAGATGGAGATGAGCCCAAGGTGCTGCTGGGCCAGGCAAAGGGAAGCGCCAGGTTCCAATGAGAATGGAAAGCATTCTCAGATTGCGCATTACCACGGGGGCCTGGAAAGAGAGAGAGAAAGTGAGAGGAAGGCAGGAAGGAGGGAGGGAGGGAGAGAGGGAGGGAGGGAGAACGAAGAAGGGGGAGACAACGGGAGACAGACCCAGAGGGAGGGTGAAAGAGATACAGAGACTGAACAGGAGGCAGTCTGAGAAACAGAAGCAAGGTAAACAACAGGAAAAATATTGGGTAGACTGAGGGCGGTGAGGAGAGAGCCACGCCATCAGAGAGATGCCAGAGAATGCTCTTGAAGGAACAGGAAGCATCCGGATATAAGGACGGTGGCAGACACCCCCATCTCATCCAGACAGAGTGCTTAGCCTGAGTCTAACAAAACCTTCAGGACCCTGGAGACCGAGCCCAGCCCTCTGCCCGGCTGAATTATACTACAAGGCACCTTCGGCCTGACCCAGGCCCTCCCAGGCCCACTACCCCATGCTTCTGTTTCCAGAGCCAAGCAGGGGCTTACACCCCCTCTATCAGCAAAGCTGACAAAGCCCTCCCTCCCCCTAGCATAACAGGCCTCCTTAGCAGCAGGGTTACCACCAGAGAGGGGCCAGTGGGGTATGCATTGTTAGGGAACTTGGTTTCCCGGGAGCCGGAGCTGTTCAGATGTGCCGTAAGCAATTGCCACTCCACTCACCTCCCCCCCCACCCCCCGGCAAATTATTCTGCTGGAGTTTCTTCCAGCGTTTGGAGCTGCGCTGCTGTAAATGCCAGAAATCATGTACATTAAGCCCGGAGTGACGGCAGGCTTATGGATGGATTTACCTTCAAACAGAGGCCGCTGAGGCGCCCAGCGTGGGGGGCGGCACTTTATGGATGCTGCTTTCTGCTTGCCGAGGCCTTAAGCGGTCGAGTTGGCCACGTAATCAATTTCTCATGTAGGCCTGGCTCTGGGCCATGTGCTCCCAGGCAGGGCTTTGGGACACAGCCTCTGTACCTACATTCCTGGAGTCCTTGTCCACTCCTCCCCTTAGGAGAGGAACTTTTCCCATTTGTCTGAGGTGCAGGCAGCAGGGGGGCTGGACAGCATTAAAACTAAGCAACAATGCCTGGGAGGTCCGAGGCCTCCGCCTTTACAAAACTCTTTCCCAGGGCTTCTTGCAAGAGAAATAGCCATGCTCAAGCCTAACTCACTGCTCTAGGCTTAGCTGCCTTCCCTTAACCCTTTTTCATCTCCCTAAACCATGTTGTCCTCCCCTCCAGCCTCACCCCCACTGCGAGCCACCGCTCCTGTCCTCTGGAAATGGAGGCCCGAGTCACTGGCTTGGCCGTTTCTCCTGAACGATTCCTTCTACTCTGGCTGCCTGCCGTGTTTCTCCATCTCCTACCCCTAGTCAGCCCACCCCCTCACCATCTTCCTCCCTTCAGCTTTAACTTCCCAGGATTCTTGCTGCAGGAAAGTGTCCCCTCAACCCCCCAGCTAGTGCTATGGGCATTTGTTCTGAACAGCTAGGTGCCCCAGGTGTACCTACCTGTCAGGGACACAGGCTGGGTCATGGGTCCCCTCTCATACTCTGCTTTTCCAGATAATGTCTTAGAGCCCACGGCCCTTTCCTATGAGGTGGCTTTGACACTATTAACGAGCAAGTGAAGTCTGACTGTGGCAAAAGTGACCCTATATGACCTCCAATACCTGGTCATATAGGACAATATAGCCTCTGGCTGCTTCAGTAGACTGCTCAGAATTGGAATGCCCGTGGGCTATGTCTCACTATATGAGGCCCCCAAGTTGTGAGAAAGCCCCAAACAGCTGATGCTAAAAGAGTACACGGAGGGTCTGAGAGAAATGGCCAGCCAGTGTCCCTCCCTAGGTACTCCAGCCCCAGCCCCCTTCCAACCAGCTGCTGTCAGGGGCCCCGCAGAGCCCATACAATTTCTGACACACAGAAAACGGCAGGAGATAATACAATGGCTGGTTTTGTTTCAGACCGCTAAACTGTGGGGTGATTTGTCACACAACAACAGGGAACCAGAACAGCTTTCATGTCCACAAAACCAGTTTTCAAAGGTTAATGAGTCTTAATACAGTAAAAAATACAATAAGACATACGGTAATGCCAAAACAAGGCGCAACAATCCAATCTTTCTTTAATCATCAAAAGGCATTTGCAGCGTTGCAGGGCACAGCGTGTTGAGTATCAATTCTCATTGCGCGGTGTCTGGGGATCAGAGAGAGGTGTCTAAGCCTCCACGGCTCCCAGGCCCTGCATGGGTTCATTCACAGCCCCCGACACTGGAAAACACACGTGACTACAATTGTTTGGCCACTTAACTCCTAGGAAGTAAAGAACAAGCAAATAGTACAGAGACAGAATTCGTTCCCAAAAGCAATTCCCATGCATCCTCCATCCCAACACTTCCAAACCTTTCTCGTGCCAAGAATGGTGCCCTCCACCAACCCAAGGAGTTTAGGTAGCTGACAGTGAGGGGTAAGGAGGTCCTTTCTCTTTCAGACTTGAGGACTAAGTTTCTCCTTGGCCTAAGCAGTGTGGTGTGGGATTTGCAAGCCTTTACTCCTGCTTAGGATATACTTGGACTTTTTCTTCTCACTCAAGCCAAAGGACATGCTGCAGAGCAGTAAGGTCACCGCCAAACCTATGGTATGCGGGTGGAGAACATCGGAACTCAACTGACAGTGTGTCACCTGAAGCAAGTTATGGAGCTTTGCCCTGCCCTCGTTTTGCCTATCTAGAAAATGGCGATGGCAGGAGGGCTTTCTTCATGAGGCAATGTCAGGATTAAATGAATTCATATATGTAAAGAGCTTAGAGCAGAGCCTGCTGGGTACAAGTACTATGGAAGAGCCACCCACCACTGATTCCTACTATTGTCTTGGGATTCTAGGCAACTGGCTTTAGCAGGTCCTGTTTAAAATGTTATCCGTGGCCTCACTGTCAGATAAGAAATTTACCTTTCTTTCATTACCTCTCCTCAGCCTTAGCTCTGCTTCCTAATTCTCACGTGGGCACACACATGCTCACACCCACAGCCACACTCAATAATTGGTCCTTGTTTGCCACAGGCCACACTGCGGTAATGCATTAGTGCGGGAGGAACAAGCTGCTTTATCTTCCTCTCCAGGCAGGAGCCTGTGTGGGGAAGATGGATGTGGAGCATCTGCCTGCATTGTCAGAAGAAAACCCACGTCAGGGATGGCTCGGCAGTCCCTGGAGAAGCAGAGCAGGGGCTGCCCCGGGAGCTCTGACCCCAGCCGTCCTGGAAGGCCTCGGGGGCCAGTCCTGTGGGTTGCTCGTCCTCCTGTCCCTCATCCGAAGCCCAAACTCTCAATGCTCACGGCTTCTGCCAGCCGCAGCCCTGAGCTGGCTGCTGAGTCCGCTGCAGGCTTGCTGCTGTAGGCACCGTCTCCAAGGGGACAAATACAGTGCACGTCAGACAGAGAAGCAGGGACAGGAGGGAGCCACGGTGATGAAAGACGCACACAGCCATGCCTTCCAGAAGCAAAGGGAACCTCTACTCAGATTCCTGTCTCATGGCAAATCTGACCCCAAGGTGGCTCTGCTGGACCAAGGCTGTCCCTGAGTGAGCTAACCCAGCAAAGCCGTGCTGTCCACACGCAGCTGGAAAGACCTCAAGAGCCCAGCAGGCTAGGCCACCAGGCCACTCACCATGCAAGACATTCACAGCTGGCATTGTGAGGTCCTAGAGGTCCACTGCCAAAATAGATTAATGTCACGATAGAAGAATATGTAAGAAAGAGATGAATCAATCTCATTTGGAGGAGTACATTTAGCAAAACAAAAACAAGTACTCTAGCCCTGGATTCATTTTCCAGGGTTTGGTTTGGTTTTGAGTCATTGAACACGTACTCATAGAGAGACAACTCCAGGCTAGGCACTGCAATTGGCTTGGCTCCCTGTCCCACTAAAGTTTTATGCCTATTCCTCTTCCAGAAGGCAACTTACTGGGAAGTAACTGTACCAGAACTTAGAGCATCTGCAAGAACCTGCCTCACGGACCTTTGACTCCAGGGGACGTAAGACAGTGAGCCCCCACGGCCCCAGCCGCAGAGCTCTGAAATCTATGCTGACTCTGGTCAAGACTGTGTAGCTCCCACTGAATTCTCCCAGCTTATAACAGAGTGTGGCAGTGTGCAAAGGCAAGTCTGTCTAAAGGAACTGGTCTTCTAACAGTCTGTTTTGGTTTGAGCCCAGTCTCCAAGACTTGCTGAACCTTCCATGGAGAGCATGGCAGTCTCGGATGCTGCCACCTGCTACTCTCTGTGGCCTCTCTCCTTCACTCAGGTGAGACACAGCCTGTTTGGCTCCCATGGGTATATTCCTTAATCAAATCCTTCCCCATTCAGTCCTATCCCTGCATCTGGTTCTCTCCTCCATCTGCGAAGACTGTTCACATGGAACATCCTGTTGGTCTTAGCCAGGGACTCTTGAATAGGATTGCACTGTTATCTATTGGGCCCCTTGCAGACCCCTGCGGTGGCCTGTTCATTAAGAACCTCTTCATGCACTTTGAGTCTCCCTGATGGATTCTAGGCACTGTAACAACTTACAGCATCCCCAAGGCTCCTGACTCTGGTGGCTCTCAGCCGATGTTGCTGACCCATGGCGGGGAGATACTTGACACCAAACTCTCCCATCATATTTCAAGAGCCTTTGATTTATTAATATAATTAACAACTATTGCACAATGAGCTCATTGCTCAGTGCAAAGCTTCGTCCTCCCATCACTTCATCTAGTGTCTGACTCTAGGCACGCACTCCACCACCAAGAGAAGCCGTCCCCCACCACTCACCCATCCATCTACCCAGAGGCCGGATGCCCTTCTCCAAATGACAGCTCTATTGCTTGCCCACTCCAAGGAGCCCCTCCTCCTTCGTGAATCGGAATCAAGACATTTGCAGGCAGAACACAGAGATCGGATCTCGGAAAGTGCAAGCATTTTCCCGAAGACAACTGCTACCCAGGTTGAGAAATTCCAGGCACATGGCTTCGTAACAAAGTCCAGCTTGGCCAGGCCTCGAAGATGATATATTCAAGCCCTCTTTTTTAATCCTATCCTGTTTTACGCTCCCCCAAGCCATTTCTTTCCTCTGTGTGTCTCGGCTTCGTGGTACTTGAAAAACAAGGCCTCTGGGCTCTCATCCAGGACACATCCTAGGCTTCCTCTGACCCTCTGAGCCTGATCCATCTTCCCCAGCCCCCACATGAGGAAATGTTCTCTCTAGCTCACTTGGAGATGCAGCTCTACATACTAAACAGAAAGCCGCCGGCTGGCTGGCCAGGGACCTCACGCGAGTTCCTTGGCATCTGCAATCTTCAATTCCCTCATCTGTAAAACAGGGTCACTGGGAGGATTAAAGAGAAGAATGAATGTGAAAATGACTGTAAATCCTCACTACCCAAAGTGTGCTCCTTGGGCCGAAAGCTGCACACCCACGTCCAGGGGGAGCCTTTCCCCTAGGTGATTCGTGTATACCGCACAGATGAACAAGCGTTGCTTTCAGAGTTTTAGGGAAGACAGAGCCCTCCTCTCGGCTGTATTCAGTTGCTCCCTCTCCTCTGTACAATTACGCTGTCAGCACTCCCCCGACACCATTCCCACTGCCTCAGCAAAAAGCCCGGGGCAGAGGCTGAACTTGACAATCCACATACACTTGGAGGGGAGCCACTTCTCATAGCTTCATGGTCAAGGATCATGGGGTCCCGCCCACCAGGTGTGAAGAAAGGGCTGCAAATGGACAAAGGGGCCAGAGCAGGAATAAACCCGGCTTCAGGCACTGTTGGGTGGTAAACTGTCCCCATCTCGTGAGCCTGCTGTATAACCCATTATCTGCAGCCACTGTAGTGCTCCCCACCCCCTCCACCCTGTCTATCTGTCTGTCTGTCTCTCTCTCTCACTCTCTCTCCAGTGTGTGTGTGTGTGTGTGTGTGTGTGTGTGTGTGTGTGTGTGTGTGTGTGTGTGTGTTAAAAACCAATAACAGTTCACTATTTGTGTGTAAACAAGGGATGCCTCTGCCCTGGGAGAGAGGAAGGAACCACAAGATCAAAAAGAAAGGGAAAGTTACCAAGCCGGAAAGTCATCCTTCCCTAAGAGTTCCTAGGGGAAGAGAGGCTGAGTTGGTTTGGGCTTAGAGAAAAACACAAAGACACTTGAAGCAAAGACAGGCTGGCCGTTTCCAGTTCAGTGGGACAGTGGGGACTTGAAACAGTCTTCAAAGATGAGTAGTAGTACCCCAGGGCCAGCCAGTCCACAAACAACCTTGGCCATCCCTGGAAGGCCACACTGGCTGGGTAACTTGGGGTTATATGTTAGCTGTTTTTCTCATTGCTGTGAAATTACCTGGCAGAATCAACTTAAGGGAAGAAGGGCTTATTTGGCTCATGGTTTCAGGGTGTCACTCCATCATGGTGGAATGGAACATCTCACACCATGGCAGCCAGGAAGCAGAGAAAGGGAATGCTACCCCCTACCCCCTTTACGCTGTCTAAGCCCAGCCCATGAGATGGTGCCACACACGTTCAGTATGGGTCTTTGTCACTCAGTTAATCTCTGGAAATCCTTCACAAACATGCCCACAGCATGCCTCTGTCTCCTGGTGACTCTAAATCTAGCTAGGTTAACCGTGAAGATTATTTAGCACTGGGTGGTGGACTCAGAGCTTACTAGTTAAAGCAAACATCCATTTGTTTCTCCCTTAGTCACAGAAACTCTCTTTTCAGCTAGGAACATGTTCCTCTCCTCCAGTAAAGATCTCTTTCAGCCTCACTTTGCAGCTGGATTTGGCCATATGACCGTTCTGGGCAACAGGACATAAATAGCAGCAACAGCTGGAAAGTGTCCTGGAAGGGAAGCGATGCCTCTTTCTTCGCCCCTTCCTCCTTCTTGCCTTCTAAAAAGGAGCTATGATGGGCATTTCAAGCAGCCATCTTGAACCATGAGGTAACTTGGGGACTGAAAGCCATGGGTACAGAGCAATGAGATCAAAGGAAGCTGAGCATCTTGTACTCACATCTTACAATCCTGATGTCGACCATCCTCACATCCTGGGAATTCCAGCTTCCCGGACTTTTCTGGAAGAAATCATTTCTCAGTAGATTCAGATCATTTTGGAGTTTTTATTGCTGACTGATGATGATGCCTAACATGGTGCCATCATTGAGGTCCTCTAGCACACATGGTTTGACATGAAAATTGACGGGGGGTTTTTAGTGGGGTTTAATCTCAAGGTCAGTGCTTGAGTTGGAGTGATGGGAGATCAAGCACAAGAGAAACTGAAGAGAAACATGGTCACAGCTATGGCCATGGTGGAACCCACAGTGACCTCCAAAGTGGAGATGGCCCTTCAAAGTTCTTTTGAATTAAGGCAAGAGGTCTGAGCCTCTGAACCACTGGGCTTCAGTTTTCTCACCAGTGAAGTGGGTATGGTATTGACCTTGAGCTTGTCATCAGGATAAGAAGTAATGTGGGGGCTGGAGAAATGGCTTAGCAGTTAAAAGCACTGGTTGTTCTTCCAGAAGACCTGGGTTCAATTCCCAGCACCCCCATGGCAGCTCACAGCTGTCTGTAACTCCAGTTCCAGGGGGATCCAGCACCCTCACACAGGCATACAGGCAGGCAAAAATACCAATGCACGTAAAATTAAAAATAAATAAATTATAGAAGGAGGAGGAGGAGGAGAAGCAAGACCCAGCCCATAGATGAACAAGGTCACATCCAGCCTGGGGAAGACTGAAGAACTTAGACTGTCATCTCTGAGGCTTATATCACTATTCCAACTAATTGGTCCGCCTGTGCTTTGTTAAGCAGACAAGGGCAGCCAGACGCTCAGTAGGTAGAGTGTTTGGGATGCAAGCTCGATGATCTGAGTTCTGTGCCCAGAACCTACATGATGATGGAAGGAAAGAAAAGACTCCACAGTGTCCTCTGACCTTCACACGTGTGTGGTGGCATGAGTGCCCACATACATCATATATACACATAAACACACACATAATAATGATGATCATGATAATGACAAATTAAATTTTAAAAAAGCTGTTGACTGTCACTTCTCCAGAACCTTCTTTCACAGTATCTTCTTCTCCAACTGAGAGATCTCAGTTGTGTCTTCAGTATTTTCAACATCTTCTGTTCTTCACACCATCATGGCTCTTGCCACATTGACCTTGACTCTTTTTTTTTTTCTGGGACTGGAAATTCTACCATAATCTCTACCTCCCCCAGTGCCCGGCACATGGAAAACAGTGTCTGACTGGGAAATGGACAAGACCAATTCCTCGTGATATGGACAGGGCAGACTATTCACCCCAGGCCAGGAAACACAGCTGTGTGCCTCAATGGTATCATCACTTATTCGGCGCCTCCCAGGACTTCACCTACACAATGGGAATAATAATGATAATAATAATAATAATAATAATAATAATAATAATAATAATACAAATGAGGCTGTAGCGGTGGTTTCAAACCTTTGTGTTGCAGTGCTAGAGAAAGGAGACAGGGCTTTTCCTTAGTGGAGTTTAGGTCTGGAACTGTGTGGAGTCATTTTCAAGGCAGAACATTCTGGCTACAGCGTTCTGCAAAATTAAGCAGGCACCAAAGTGTGGGCCCAGGGACAATTTGCTGCGTCCCAAGGGTAGCCCTAATGCCAGCTTCTCCAGTCTGGAAATGCAAACTGTTTGGCCATCAAGGCTAGCAGGTACAGGCTCTCCAGAGAATTCCAGCCCTGGAGGCACAGATGACGAAACAGAGCATTTGGTTATGGGATGGCATTCACTTCACAGCATGGCTGCCCAAGTGAGAAGGGGCTGCACGGCACGGACAGGATTCGGGGATAGGGCTAGAATTCTTTCCAGAACAGCTGGGAAAGGGAAGAAAGAAGTTGTGCTCTCTGGCTGTTTCAAGCATGCTCAGAGGAGAGGTTTGACATAAATCTGGAAGGCAGCCATGATACCCCTACACTGGCCTGACACAGGAATTCAAAATACCCTGGCCTGGAGAACAAGTGGTGCATCGGTAATACATTTAAAAGACAGCCGGGTCAGAATAGGTAAGAATTAGCCTCCTGGAATCAAACCTTGTCTCCGAAACTAGTTCCCTGTGCTACTTCAGTCAAGTGATTTTTCTGTGCCTTGATTTACCCAGTTCTGTGAACTGGGGGATGGTGACAATTCTCACACCACAGGTGTTCATGAGGGCTAAATTCACACAGGCCATGCATGAAGCCTCGGGTACCCGGTAACTGTGCCTGGGGGCAGGGACCTGGAAGATGTGATGAGATGGGATGGGAGACCATTCAAGATTGCATCAGTAACAATAATGCACAGTCAATAAGGCCCACTCAGTCAGATATCTGTGCCTTTGGATCTATGGGTATTGCTCCATAGACAGCAGAATGATGCAGCAATGCTGGATACAGTGAGTGAGCACCCAAGAAGTCATGGTCTCCAGCTCTGAACAGGCAGAGAAATGCAACTCCAAGTAGCTCAAATTGTGTGTGTGTTCATGTATATACATGTGCGTGTGCAGGACAGGGAGACTCTGCGAATCTCCCCCAATTGCTCTCTACCTTATGCACACTAACAGAAGCCCCTTCACTGAGAGTCCAGGGCTCCAGCCCATTCTATCTCATAGTACTTTTGTTTGAGCATTATTTTTTCAAAACCACAAACTGTGTCTTTGGATCTCTTAACTCATTTAGATCAATGTTCGTCAGGGAGAAAATGAGCAGACACAGGCCCAGAGGTCGGGTCAGCACACAGCAGCAGAGTCCTCCAGACGCTATGTGCAGGAGGGGTCAAAGGTCAACAGCTGGCTAGGGAAGTAGCTCAGTGACGGACCGCCTGGCTAGCATGCCCAAGGCCCTGGGTTTTCTTCCCCAGAATCATTACCATCAAACAAACAAACAAAACAAAAAAAAACGGCAAAACTTGGTAAGGGTGGAGGCTGGAGTCAGGGTGCTGTTCTTTAGGGTTCTCAAGAAAGTTCTAGGGTGGCATGCAGGAGGGTCAAAGTGAGAGTCAGGGCATGGGCTGTCACAGGAATAGGCTGGTGTACTTCTAGGGACTGGAAGTAGATGATGGATTCCAACGACTCTCAGCACTGGCAGAAAGGACAGTAACAGAAATGGAGGACCATGTAGCCGAGGGGAACCTTGATTGTACTTGAATGGGAAGTGACCACAGGCTGAGGCCAGAGCCATGGATTCCAGGGTCCTGAAGAGAAAATGCTCAGCAGAAGTCAAGAGAGTTCACTAAGGGCAGTGCTGAGGGGCAGGGCCAAGAACAGAAGGAGACTTCCAAAGCTAGATGGCTCAGATCTCAGAATAAGGCAATCGGTGGGCTTCCTGGCCTGGAAAGGACTGGGGACCCTGGCTTATGTAACTCCAAAGAGCACATCGCAAGTGAGCAGAATTGAAGCTCACCCTAGGAAGGGGTCAGAGCTTTGTGTAAGGTCGGTCCTGAAGGGAAAGAAAAGAAGCGGGGACGCAGAAGGAGGGAAAGAGCTAAGGCATGTCACGCACAGCTCAGCCATACGTACTGGCTTAAAGGGAAGGAAGAGGAATTGTCTCTGTTCTCAGACAATTCCTTGGAGAATCCTCCCCAGATGCCACTTTCTCCAGCAACATAAGGTTCACACATGTGCACATGTACCTGCACACATGCACACACAGAGTCACACCCACACAGGGGTGTACACCCAGAGGGACATGTGTCGCCACAGGGACTCACACTCCACTATCAGAGAATCACACAACAGTGCTGGGACGGGAGAGCACAGACCGCCCTGGTGGCTTTATCTGTAGCCCTCCCTGTGGAGGGTCTATGGTCCTCCCTGCTGGAAGACCTCGGGGCAGGCCTCAGTAGAAGTCCGCAGATGTCAGCGTTAGTGCCTTGATAAACAGGGGGCTTGTTAGAAGGCAGCCTTCAGCTCCAGGAACTGTGGGTAATGATGGGCCGCTGGGGGAGCCACAGACAGTTGCCACTGTTTGTACCTGTCCTTGGAGCTTCTTAAACAGCAGTTTATATTTAAAGACTTGAATACGCTTCCCTGGGAATAATTGTTTCTTGAAAATTATGAGAGTGCTCTCAGATTTCACGACTCCTGTCCAATGACCCATAGGCCAGGGGACCGCAGCCTTTCTGCCTTT
This sequence comes from Peromyscus leucopus, assembly GCF_004664715.2. Classification (NCBI taxonomy): domain Eukaryota; kingdom Metazoa; phylum Chordata; class Mammalia; order Rodentia; family Cricetidae; genus Peromyscus; species Peromyscus leucopus. The sequence goes on along the minus strand of NC_051083.1, from coordinate 13,660,007 downwards.
GTGGGAACAGCGTCACTTTGCCTTCCCAGGCTTCCAGCCTTCCCTGGTCCCCACTGTGCAGCCACTGGTGGTGTGTTTGAAGAGGCTTCATGGATAATTTAGGGTTTACGGGCAGCTGTGGGAGAAAGAGTTTGCGAGAATCTTCAGACTTCCAAGGGAAGACTTTTCCAGAAGCCCTAAACTGACCTAGAAGCCACACGTTCTTTTCTTCTGTCTTAAGCTGAACAGCTTACGCTTGCCATTGCCAAAAAAGACCCCTTATGGCCCCCACTTCTTCCCTCAAGGCTGGCTTTAGAGCCATGAGCTGGCAGAGGTTTGGAGACAGCCAGCTGTGCAGAGGAAGCAAAGATGGCCCGGGTCCAGGAAGCACCCGAGAGCCAGAGCTGATTGGCTCCCTCGGTGAGGAGCCAAGCTGAAAGCTGACCTCACTGTGTCCTCACAGTGTCAGCCCAGCCCAGTGCCTGACAGGGCACTGGGCCTGGAAACATGGCCGCAGGCAGTATCCTCCTTGGATGTGGAGGGCAGTGACATGGGTGGTTAAACTCAGTACATTGGCCACAGGCCAGCCTTCCGGCTTGGCAATTACACACCGTCTACCTCCGCCTCTCCCTGCTGCCCGGTCACCTCCCTGTCAGGCAGCTTTAAAGCGCTTCTCCTCTTCCTGTCAGCAAATGTTTGCATGTGGCATTGCTGGGCGCCACTTGAGCAGGGCTTGCCTGCTCCTGGCCCCTGATTCCCTGACGGAGCCTTCCCCTGTGGACCTTGTAAACACTCTGTGTCAGCGCTGCCAAGTGAGCCCCAGTATAAACTGTGCCCAGCTCCTGGAGAATGGGCTCAGCACTGGGGCCTGATCCTCTCAGAGACTAGAAAATGGACCTAGCCTGTTCTCATGTTCCCAGCTTCTGGGGACACTGTCTTGTTCCTCTTTTGCGGAGGTACCTCTGGGGAGACTGAGACTCATTCTGCCAGATGTTTTAGGATGACAACAACCATAACCTGACCCTCCAGTGAAGCCGTGCGTGCTCCTGTTCATGCCAATCTGGACAGCGGGTTGGATCATTAAGCATTGGTAAACTGTGAGTTGAGGGAGATGCCCAAGAGGACCAGATGAACTTGGATTCCATCTTGGCTTCTGCCAACAGCAACTGTGTGGCCTAATGCTGCCTCCCTGGGCCTCAGCTTTCTTACCTGTACCATGAAGGGGTAACAAGCCCCAGTGTTCAAACTGCAGGTAGACCAAGCCATAAGTGTAGAAAAGAGTTTTTACATGAAAAGGATTGAATTAAGAAGATTAAGTGAGTCGAGGGCTGGAAAGGAGTTAATGCAGACAGGACAAAGGATCTACGAGGTAATGGTCAGTGGTTTGATTTGGTAGTTGATGGAGGGATAGTTTGAAACAGTGGTGTCCAGGGGTGAGAAGATACCTAAGAGCCCAAATGACAGCTGATGAGCCAAGCTTGAAGGTGGCAGGCCGGGAGCTCTGGAACACAAAAAGCGGCAAAAAAGCCCAGCTCTGAGCTCAGTGTTCTGCTCTGTCCTCTTGCAGTTCTGTGACTTTTAGGAAGGTGCCGGAACTCTCTGAACATCATCCATTTAGCACATTCCATCCCAATGCTCACTTCCCAGGGTTGTTGAGAAGGGTACACACTTGGCCCAGAGTGCAGTTGCTACCTAGTGAGTTAAGCCTTCTCTCTGCCTTGAGTGAGGGGACTTCCACGTTCAAAAAGGCCTAGAATTCTCTGGAGGACAATGGCTGTCAGAGGCAAGCACACAAGAAACAAGTGTCCAGGAGCTCTTGAAAGGGGCAGAGCAGCCAGGGAAGATATGCTAGTCAGAATTCTTGTGCTTTCCTGTGACAGGAGCAGAACTCAAAGTGACATGAGTACCAATAACGACACAGTGACACCAACGGAACAGGGAGAGGACTGACTGCCGAAATTCATACACAAGCACTTCTCTGCTCTCAAAGGTGCAGAGCAAGGCCACAGGAGGACCCTGGGCCTGTGAACAAGGCCAGGCAGACGTTTCTGAGAACTGAAGGCCCCAGAAGCAACTCTCCATTGATGAGCCAAGAAGTTAATGGATAGATGTTCCAGATTCCCCACTCTTGTGTGGATATCTTAACTGTGTGTTTCACTTATCTCGCCGAGTTCCCCAACCACAGTGAGCGTGGAAAGATGGCTGTTATTAACTTTTCCTGCCTCGTGTACCTGTGCATCCTAGGGCCATCTCACAAATAAAGTGCTTGCTATCAAATCCTTGTCTAGGAGTCTATTTCAGAGAACGCAAACCAGTGTAAATAGCGAGGCTTCAAGTCTGCCTAGTTCTCGGTGCTTAGGCTTATACTCCGGGAATATGCTCTCCATTGCTCAGCTCCCTCCTCTACTTATCCCCAGCATGGGGGAAGAGAAATGAATTCAGTGTTTACAGACTGACAGATGTTGTATTTCATCCCCAGGGTAGAGACTGGGGGTCCTCTACAAAAAGAGCTGGAAAAAGAGAAGATGGAGAGCCACAAGGTGACAGAAATGAGTAAGTCAGGCAGAGGAACACAGGGCCCAAATCCTTCCAATTGCTGGGTGTAGTGTGGCACACCTATGACCCGAGTCTTCAGGAAGGGAGGCAGGAAGATCGGGACTTCAGTGATATCCTTGATTACGTAGTGAGTCTGAGGACCGCCTGGACTATATGAGATATTACCGAAGGAAGAGAGGAAAAAAACATCAAAATCAGACTAGAGTGACAGTTAAGGAGTCTGCATGAGATCGACCTAGGCCCTCCATATGTGGATGACAGTTGTGTAGCTTGGTCTCTTTGTGGAGCCCCTAGCAGCGGGACCAGGCCCTGTCCCTGGTGCATGAGCTGGCTTTTTGGAACCTATTCCCTATGGTGGGATGCCTCGCTCAGCCTTGATGTAGGTGAAGGAGCTTGGTCCTGCCTCATCTTGTTACGTCATGCTTTGTTGACTCCTATGGGAAGCCTTACCCTTTCTGAGGAGTAGATGGCTGGGAGGAGGGTAGAAAAGATGTGGGAGGAGGGAATGGGAGGAGAGGAGAGAGGGGAAACTGTGGATGTTATGTAAAATAAATTTTAAAAAAACATAGAAATCCTCTCCCTTGACACCTGGCTTATAAATATGCACTGAGGATGAGAAGTTTCCAGAAATGAGGTAGGCATATTTGGGATGGAAAGGAAATCTTGTCATGTGGCTCATAATGCTGTTTCTGGCAGTATAGGGCTATTTATCTGATCATGGCCTTGTGAGATTGTATTTCCTGGCAATGCCATAGTGCTCTTAGTTCACACATAGTGCTCTTAGTACTCCATGTTGTTCACACACAAATGACATTACCTGACGAAGCGGTTCTCAGAAGTGCTCCCATCATTAAGTGGTACACCGCTGTACTTAGAGAAACACAATGCAATGAGAGCCCGGTGGACAATTGTGAAGATGCAGGGGTGTGTGCATTTGGAGGCAACGGTGGGCCATGGAAGCGAAGGGAAGGGAGAACCAAGTATGGTACCCAAGGGGTGGGAAGGTGGAAAGCAGACTCTAGAAACGGGGAATCTGCCAAAGCTATGTCTGTCACTGAGGTGACCCAGAACATCAGTTTGTATAAGACTCCCCCAGTTAATCGCCAAACAGCCTGTGTCCTGGGAAAGTGCGTGCAGGGCACACTGGAGCAGTTGTTCTTTCTAAGTGGCTCTTGCCTTGAGTTCCCAGTAAAATACTGATTCCAGGCAGTCCAGGAAAGCCCAACTCCAAGGAGCAAACCACAGTGACTGTGGGCCCACGGCCCTGTCAGCAGAACACCTGTGATCCATCAACACCTTAAATACCACCTAACTAGCAGGCAAACACACCATCCGTGGGATACCCCCCCCCCCGTCCTGTCTCCCTGCTCCACACCTAACTAGCAGGCAAACACACCATCCATGGGATAACCCCCCCCATCCTGCCCTGTCTCCCTGCTCCACACCCACTTGTATCCCGAAATTCTTCCTCTACCAGTTTTTCTTTCAGGAGTACATAGCCATACACTCCAAAATATATGTACCAAGGGGCTTTCCACATACCATCTGCAGCACCCCAAACTCCACGGCACCAAAATTAACCAATGATAGGACAGTAAGAGGGGAAATGTTAGAGGACACAGTACCCACGCTTAAAAGAAACGCATTCTCTTTTCCAGGAAACGATGGCACTGCTCTTTCAACTCTGTTTAGCAAAGTGAACCGAATAATGAGAATGCTTAGAAGAAATGCATTGTCTTTTCTAGGAAAAAAGGGCGCTTCCCTTTCAACTGTGTTTAGCAATGTCCTGTGGCATCTGTGACAGTTTATGAAAAGCCGTGAGTGGCTTGGGAAATGGCTCAATCAGGAAAATGCCTGCTGCAAAGAGTGAGGACCTCTGTTCAGATCCCCAGAACCCCCACAAGAAGCCAAGTATGGTAGCAATTGTCTGGACACATGGGGTCTCCAGCACTTGGGGTGGGTGGGGACAAGAGGATCCTAGGGCTTCACTGACTTGCCAGTCTAGCCAGTCAGTGAATTCCAGGTTCAGTGAGAGACCCTGTCTCCAAAAAACCTACACACTGTAGAGAGAGACAGAGGAAGACATCTGGCACTAACCTCTAGCCTTCACACTCACATATGAGGAGCAGCACACATGATCACATACATGAATACAGCAAGTGTGTACTCATGGAAATAAAATAAATTATTAAATTATATTAGCTATTTTCAGATTTCTATAGTCTCTATGTCTGCAGAAAGATGAGCAAAGACCACCAACACTTGACTGCAGAGGCAACAGAGGAGAGGGGCAAGTAGGAGTGAAGGGCTGTGTGGCAGGGGCACAGGGCAGGAAAGGCACACAGTGGAAGGGAGATTTGCCATCTCGTTACCATGGTGAGTTACCGGTGCTTAATGCCGCTGGACTTCTGAAGGAAACGTCTCTAAGAAAACCACCAAGTGCAAGGGAGCCAGTGTCATGTGTACTCCATACACTGAAGTCTTTTCCAAACAAGTATTGCCTTTGTAATTGGTTCTAATAATTTAAGGTTAAAGACAGAACACATCACCTACTAGACACAGGGATGATAAAAGTCCATGCCCTGCATCTGAAAACCTTCGGGACAAGGAAAATTCACAGTTGGATGTCTCTGAATAGTAGAAAGATAAGGCTTGAAGAGGGTTGGGGAGGTGTTCAATTGGTAAAGTGCCTGTGCCACAAGCATGTGTTCCTGGGCTCCACTGCCAGCACCCACGCAGAAATCCAGGTGTGGCAACCATAGTCCCAGCACTTGGGAGGCAGAGATGGGAGGATCCCTGGGGCTGGTTGGCCAGCCAGTCTAGACAAAATGGTAAGCTCTAGGCTCAGTGAGAGACCTTGTGTTAAAAAAATAACATGGAAGGACAAGCAAGGTGGCTCATTGGGTTAAGGTCCCCGCGGCCAAGCCTGACAACCTGGGACCCATGGTGGAAGGAGAGGACTAACTCTGGAAGTGATATTTTTCTGCTAAGACGCAAGACTAGTCACAAAAAGCAGGACAACAATGCTAATAGGCCTCACCATATCTGCCATTCAAACCAGATTTTCCTGCTAATTGCACTGGTGTTAAATTTACATAAAATCTGAGAGATTTCATTGTGGATAAGCAATTGTGGGCCACTAGTAATGTAAATAAAGCCCTAAAATCACACACAGGAAGTTACATGCAAAAAGTTACAGCCCCAAAGACTAAGAACACATTAGCTTCTCCAGGGACATAATGACGAGACATGAAGAGAGCCCCTTAAACCCAGAACATCGTTCAGTGTCACTATTCACACATTATAGAAAGCCACATGTGCAAACATAAACTTCTGTTTAGCAGTGTGAGGCCAGGCCAGGCTTTGGATATGGCTGAATGTGTGCCATCTCGCCACAAGGGTCACATGGCAGAAGCCTAGTAGTCAAGGTGAAGATGGCAGGGGATGTCGTGAGCCCTGAAGAGTTAGGGATTAGTGGGAAGTCCTTGGGTCATTGAGGACTGTCTTAGGAAGGGATAGTGGGACCCTAGAAGTTCACTGGCTTCCAATGTTGTCATATGTTCTAGTCCTCACACACATATTTGTGAGATGGTACCACCAAGAGCACCTTCACCAAAAGAGTTCAGCCACCAGTGTGATACCCTTGAATCTCCAAAACTGTGAGCCAAACACAATTATTTATAAAGTTAACCTGTCTTGGCCACGTCACTGTAGTAACAACAAACAGCTTTAATATAGGTGGGGTCCTAGACCCCGCCTTTCCAACACATTGCCAGGTGAGGAGTCTGCCTCTTCCTCGGGGGCTTTGTTTTAAGCAATAACACCCTAAAGCCACTACAACTAAAATGAATCTCCATATACTGTCCACGCACCAGCCATGACAACCACAGAGAGTTTGTCAAATTGTGCTAAAAACTGTTAAGGTTCTTTGACTAAGTGCCCAGAGGGAGAACCTGAGTGGGCAGGACTATGGTAAGGAAGGAGAACACAAACAGAAACGGCCATGCCCCTTTGGACCATGGAGAGAAATTGAAAGAGGGACCGGGACCTGAAACAAAGGGTACATGAGAGGAGAGGGGCGATGTCCATACCGGTGTGTCTGCTTAATGCTATTCTGCAACCTGGGTGTCAACAGGTCCCAGCCATACGGATGACAAGGAACATCTGAACCAGGATCCGGGAGACTGAAGCTATGTTCAGCCTCAGTGGGAAGCGTTTTAAAAGCATGCCACACTCCTCATTGCAACAGCTGCAGAGTCTTGAGCACAGAGCCCTTGTTTCTGAGTTCGGACTGGCTGCAGTAGACAGTGGAAGGAGGGCTGATCAAAAGTCCATGCTGAGAGCAGAAGAAAGGAGGACAGGTTCCATCCAGAATAATTTTGGAAGCATCAGGCTGGTAAGAAGAAGACTATTGGCTGGATGATAATAGACATTAAAATCACAGTTACTTCCAAGGGGGTGGATATTGATGGGAGAGAGGCATGAGAAAACCATCTGGGTGTGTTAGGGGGGCAGCGATTGCACAGGTATGTTCTCTGTAAAAAGCTATCAAGTTGTATGCTTAAGCTTCATGAGCTTGGACTCCACAGTTGACCCATCTCAATTATAACTGGAAAGAAATTTCAATGAGCCCCAATGCTGGGACTAAGTAGGTGAGCCAATCCCCAGGCCCTCCCAGAGCATTGCCTAGGAGACTATTAAGTCCCATGAAGATGGCAACTGCCTGGGATCTGCTAAGGAGACTACCTCTGCCCTGACAGACCTCGGTAGATAACACAAATCAGAATCCACTGCCCATGGGATGATTAGCAACTGAGATATGTGCAAAGATGTCTTGTAACTTTCCAGTCGTATAAGCTGTTTGGGGAAAACATGGCAAAAAGTCCCCCACCATGCACAAAATCTATCCTACTTCCCTCCCTCAGTCACAGAGGACTTCTTTGAAGCATTAATATACCTAGCTTTTTTTTTCTGAGCCATCTCACCCTTGATTCCTGATTCCCTGCCTATGTGGTTGCTGGAGACATGTGCTATCCTCAGGAATCTAGCTGAGAAATCAGTCAGTCTTAGACCAGAATTGATTTGAGAGCAGACACGGTCTTTTTTTACACAAGGATTCCATAGCCACATGCACCCTCATATTACTGGCTGTAGAACTGATGACTGGGGCTGTAGAAGCCTTCATAGATTGTGAGGACAGAGGGCTCATTTGGTGGTGGTGGTAAATTGATGGGCTGGAAGGTCCCTTGGTCCCGGGGAATTTCAATAAGGCTCTTACACCGCATATTTAGCCTGAAAAAGAAAACTTTCTGTCTTCTCTAATTTCAATAATTCTGGACTTCCCCGCTCCCATCTTCTGCAGCCAAATCTTACCCCCAAAGAGGTTCCCTTTGCCAGTTGGTAATAGTACCCTAGATCTCTCACAAGATGGTACACACTGGGCCCCTGATGGCTATGCACCCTGGAGGGTCGGGTGGAGAAGGAAGCATCAAGAACATGAACAGAGAAGTGGCCAGTCTGGCTTCAGAAGCGGCCCAATGCAAATGAGCCCAGGCCATCACCATGTCCTCACCCTCACAGTGTGACTTCACTGGTTTCTCTTGGAGCCCTAATGTAACCATATGAAGCAGCCCAGGTCATCCTAGAGGAGAATGTGATGCCGCATTCCTCAGCCAAAGTTCTCTAGAGGAACGGAAGCAGTTTCTTCGACTGACTCAGTTACACACACACCAGCCATGGGGCATCCAGTTGCATGCGGCCCAACACAGAATCCTGAATTGACTTGCACCATTAGGAGATTCTTTTTTCTGAAACAACTTTTTTTGTAATTCCTCCACTACAAACTTTGTTGATGACAATGATGAAGTGTCACAGTTTCCAAAGATTGGACAGGCCTGGGAGAGGCTGGATACTACCACAGTGTTGTATAGCCTCAGGGCACCAGAAACTGCTCAGGCGGAGACACCGGGAGTCCCAGTGCGTGGGAGACCAGTGACGTTAACTCAGCTGGGGGATAAGTGCCTGGAAGCTGCCAAAAGAGCCGAATCCCCAAGTCCTTGCTGAAAGGCTGAGGAAGTGGGAGTGTCACACCCACAGGCAGCGGTACAGGGAACCGAGGAGACTCAGGAAGAACGGAGCTTACTACACAAGGCAGTTTCTCCGTGCTTCCGCTTTCATTTCTCCTGGACCACAGCTATCGGACAGTGGCCCACATTCAGGGTAGGGCCTTGGCATTTAGCCTGCTGACCCCCAAGTCAGTCTTCTCTGGAAACCTACCCTGTAGACACACCCACAAATGTGTGCTACCAGTTTCCTAAGGTCTCTTGATCCAGTCAAGATGATGACCAACAGTAACCCTCACACCACCGGAAAAGAAGTCTCAGCCATCCCCAGCCATCGCAGCAGCTGTGGACAGATGTGTGAGCAAACCTCATGAAGACCTGTGATGCATAGGCCAAAGAGGAACCACTGGTCTCAGAGTCGTTTGAGGATGGCAAGAGCTGACTGATACGGGGGTGTGGGTTTTGAAGGTCAGAGTTCACCCTGTCTTACCCAGGCAATGGCGCAGTGAAAAGAACGCAAACTGGTCCATCCAATACAAGACTGTCCAGCTCTATGTTCCTCCCAAGGTTCCTCCTCTTGTTCCTGGCTCTCCCCCAGCGTGCTCCACAGTCCAGCTAGTCAGCTGCCTCTCTCAGAAACATGGGAGAGTGTAACCAGCCCAGCTCTCCACTCTTCCATAATGAGCAGTGAGTGGGGCTTGCAAGTGGCCCCAAGATGGTAGCCATGTCAGCATGGCTTTCTGATGACCAGCTTTAGGTCCCTAGCCCAGGAGGAAGAGTGGAGGCAGAGGAAGAAGGCACACAGCTCGTGGAGCTAGCTGGTGTTTTAAAACAGGCCGACATACAGAGACGCCGGATGAGTCTTTTCTATTATAAAAATGTGTGCTTAGCATATTCATGCCATCGTTTCAATGTGTGCACTGAATTGAGTCCAAGCATTAGGGAAGGTGATCTCCTTTGCTGGTTTTGACACCCCTCGAACTATCTGCAGCCTGCGTGCAGGTGGGCTTCCTGCATGAAGGGAATCCTGGAGTCTGGCATGGAGTGACTTTGACCAGACATGCCTGGCCTTCAAATCCTCTCTATTGAACTGGAGTAAACAGTTCTCAAGAAGTACATAGGAAAGGGGAGCGCCTGTGAGGAGCCCAGTGCAGAGTGCTGGAACGCTGCTGTTTACAAGAATAGCCCCAGAAAAGGTGGAGCTCTGGGAAACTGAAAGCATTGCCCCTCTCTCCTGAGGAATTGCTTTCCTGCCTGGGGAATACATGGAACGACAGAGTACACTTTGCAGAAAACACTTAGTTGTGACATGTGGCCTTGCCTCTGCCCAATCAAAGCCCCCTGCGTTTCCTTCCTTGCTCTCTCCCCACCCCAACTTTCCACATCTTTATTCCCTGTAACATGGAAGTGAAATTCTTTTTATTGTGTACTATATTTGTTGAATACAGCTTTATGTCCCTTGGCCTTACTTCTTAAAGAGAAAGCTAAACAAATTATGGTTTTCTTTTTTTGACGCCCGGGCGCGCGCGAAGGGGGGGTTGAGACAGGGTTTCTCTGTGTAGCTTTGGAGCCTGTCCTGAATCTCACTCTATAGACCAGGCTGGCCTTGAACTCAGAGAGATCCGCCTGCCTCTGCCTCCCAAGTGCTGGTATTAAAGACGTGCGCCACCACCACCCGACCAAATTATGGTTTTCTTTCCAAATTTTTTTTACATCACAGCAGTAGTCATGAGGACCTTTCACAAATATCCCTGTTCTCTCTTTGGCCACCTCACTGGATCGGATGTCCCTACCTGTTTTGTAACTAGTGGCCCTGCTACTTGTTTAGGCCAATGAAACATGAGCACTTCCGGAAGAGGGCTGACAACCGAGCAAAGTTACACAGAGGCCAAGGTTTTCTCAGCCTGGATTCTGGGGGCGGTGGTGAGAAGATTCCCCCCAGCACCCCAGCTCCTATTAGCACATGAGTGAGAACTGAACCTTACTTCCTAAGGCCCCTATATCCCACACTCAGCAAAGTCTTGCCTATTTGGACTGCTGCACTCATTTTTACCACACACCACTGTTAACAGTTTGAATGAGAAATGTCCCCTGCAGGCTCATGTATTTGAACGCTAGGTCCCCAGCTTGTGGTACTAATTTGGAAGGTTGTGGGACCTATGGAACACGAGGACTAGCTAGCAAAAGTGAGGAATTGGGAAGGGGGCCTTGAAGGTTATTTCCGGTTCTGCCGATAGCTCTCTGCTTTGTGATCTGAAAAGACGTGAAGAGGCTGTGGCCATATTCTCCTGTCACCCCAGTCACCATGCCTTCCCCAAACATGAAGGACTATACATCCCCTGAACAGTGAGCCAAAGAATGCTCTCCTCCTTTAGGGTATTTTGTCATAGGGAGAAGGAAGTTAACTAACACTCCATCTTTGGAGTCTCTGTTCAATCACATTTACTTTGAGGCCCAAATTGTTGTCTATACTGTTGGTTTTCACTATGAGGGGGTATAATGACCCCTTTGGGCATCCTTGAGCTAGGAGTACCCCCTATTCAAACATGCAAGCACACACATGTAGACTTTTGCATACAACTACATTCGTGTGCATGTTCATGTGTGTGCAGGTGCATGTAAACATGTGGTCAACCTCAGGTGTCCTGTTGTTCACCAATCACTGTCAACCTTTCTTTTTAAGACAGCGTCTCACACTGGCCAAGAGCAAATTTAGAGTAAGCTAGCTGGCCGGCAAGCCCCATGGCCTCATCCATGTCTATCTCCTCCCCCAGCACTGACATTACAGAGCACAGCACACTCTGCTTCTTCCCATGGATTCTGGGGATTTAAGTCCCTTCCTTGTGCATGCCTGCAAGTGCTTTTCCAACTCACCATCTGCTTCGAACATCCAGCGTTCTCCACACCGATGTGTGGCCTTCACTACTTCTACTAGGCAACTATGGTTCAAAGTGCTGGGTGACATGAAGTCTTCTGTCCTCCTGGACCTGCCTTCTGTCCCCTGAGTGCTGACACCATTGGAGCACAGAACTCCACCCTCAACATTCCCACTGCATGCATTGCCGGTGGCGTGGCTGTCATTGGATTGAGACTTCCACAGAAGTCCCCCATGGGGAATAACCAACATGGCCATCAACGTCCTTGACAACGCACAGGGTTTGGAGTTCTTCTGCAGTCAGATCTCAGAAGGCCCTTGTAGTGCAGAGGTGAAAACAAGGGGTGGCTGGGAATTTGAAGGAGCCACAATGACAAAGCCCTTGACTGTGGCCCCTTACTCTTGTCTTCCTGGACCTACTTTACTGCAAGCCTTCCCTGCTCCGTGAGCTCACACGTTCTACCTTAGAAAGAACACTTGGTTTTTGTGCTACCACACACATGATGTCATTTGGCCTTTTTGAATGTTAATCTTGTTTTTACAGCTTAACTTACTAACTGGGAAAAGAAAAAAAAAGGTGAGGTTTTCAGAACTAAGAACAAATATCTCCCATGAAGATGATGTTTAAAATCATGGTCATTCTCTCTGGACAAATCGCCAAAGTCTACCAGAGCCGTCTGAATGCTAGAAGATGGTGGCTGTGGAGTGGAGGAATCTATGTAGTGTAATAGGACAGGACATTGGTCTTTGGGCGTTCACTTATCCACTTCTCAGCTCTCATTTTCCTCTTAATTGTGACTTTATTCAGGTCTCTCTCCAAAGTAAAGTACTGCTAGAATCTTCTGACACTAAACCTCCTTTTCTCAGTATAGCTGGATATAAAAAGGTGTTCTGAAATAAGCAATTTTGTTGGACTAATTTGCACTAAAATGTGAGTGGTTGGGAATGTCTTCATCCTCAGTGTTCATATTTTAAAAAATAAATCTCAGAAGTTCCATCAGACGTCTCCTTGGTAGATCATGAATCAAAGTGAGAGAAAGCCCGTCAAGAACAGTGAACAGTGAAGGGATGTTTTCTCGGAATTCACTTCCCGGGATCAGCTCCCCAAGCACAGATCTGAACTGTAGCTTGTGTTCCATCTTTCCATCACAGTCACTAAAACCAAAGGATTTTCCTAACTAGCGTTTGGTATTGCCACATTGGGGCTGGTGGGGGTGGGGGCATCATGTGCTGGAAACGAGTCTCTAGGCAGCCAGGAAGAATCAGCAAGCCCAGTGTCCATGAAGCCAGAAACGGAAGCTTGACACCTCTCTAAGCTGCCTTCATGCCACAGCTCCCTTAAGGAGAGGCTTCAGTGACAGATGAGCGAGGGCCATTGTCTGCAAAGGGAGCCGGCATCTTGGGAAAGAGAATCCCTTACTAGAGAGCGTGAGCAGTTGGAATTAGGAAGGTTAGATTTTTCATTCCTAAAAAGAAAAAAAAAAAACACTCGTGGAATATAAAATTAGTCGTAGCCCCTTGATACTAGGACCAGAAATCAAATTCACCTGGTGCCTAATTTTGCCTAAACACACAGGCTTTCTGTGTCCTGGGGCTATGTCCAGAGGTCTGACAGATGAGGCCAAGTTATTTCCCTCCACCTGGGTAAGGAGGCACCTCCCTCCCCGCTCCCTCCCTCCCTCTCCCTCCCCCTTCCTCCCCCCTCCCTCCAGGAAAGAGCCCAGACGCCAAAGGGGACAGTAGCCCTTCCTTCCGCACAGCAGCTTTGTCCGGGAGATTGGAAAACGGCTAGCTGGTGTGTTTCGAGGGATCAAATAATTAGTTCTCTTGGAATCTCGTTTTAGATTTTAATTCTTCCTCTTGGAGCCAAATGAGAGAAGCAGAAATTTCTATCTGCGGCTGGAGGGATTCCGTTTCGGCACACTACAAAAGGTTCTGCTTGGGAGGCAGCTTTCCATGCATGAATCTAATTATTCCAGCTGGGTTTTACCAACACGTAGGCAATCAAACCCTACTTTCACTTGCTATTTTATTCTTTATTTACTAGTTCTATAAATACTATGATGGGTGTGCTTTTATCTGAGGGTGGGGAGGAGGTAGGAGCAGCAGATGCTTGAAGCCATGGGTCATATGCAGATGGAGAGTTGGGGGAGGGTGGACAGGCCTGCCACCCTTACCACATTTCTGGCGAGCGTGGACTATTTTGCTGGTCTGCTGTAGTCTTTGGGTTCTCAAGTGTGGTGACCAGACTCCCATCTGCCACAGGCGAATAGAGTAGCTTCACCACTCTCCATTTCTTTGTGGGCTCAGAAGACCACCCTGATTTTCCAGCAAGGGTACCCAAGGCTGGCAAGGCAATGAACCAAACCACTGGGGAAAGTCCCTGATGGAAGTAAGTGAGGACCAAAGGCAGATAGTTCTGGTCAAGGCTGGCACGGGGAGGGACAGCATCTGGAACATGTGAGTGGCTGGCCTCAGCGGTCTCCAGCTCTGATAGCTGATGACTTGATTTATGCTTGAGTTTTGGGCCTCAGAGGATAAGCCTGCATTAAGGGGGAGCTAGATTCTGACTCAGCGTTGGGGTGAAGCTGATCAAGCTTAGAGCTGTTGAGAAATGAATTGGGCAGTTATGGGGGAGGTGTCTGCAGAACCGTCGTGAGAAAGGACTCCCAGAGCTGAGGAAGGTTACCTTTGACCGTTGTAGACCTCTGACTGTCCAAAGAACAGAGGTGTGCTCCCTGAGACCTGTCACCATTCCCAATAGGAACCAGTTCCTCTGTCAATGGGGACCAGAGATGCTCTGGCCATAGTCTAGAGTCAGCACAGAGGCACATGGGCAAGGATCCATGCTGTAGTCTGGATCTTGAGGTGGGTGCAGGATGGCTTGGCAGCCTGCAGACAATTGGGAATTGGTGGAAACTTGAAGAGGTGAGGCCTAGGGAGAGAAAGTTAGGGTATCCTGCGGGTGCTCTTGGAAGTGTCACTAGGTTCCCAATGCCTCTGCCATCTGCCCTTCTACATTAGCCTTCTTATGAGTGGCTCAGCCTTCCTACAGGCCATTTTTCCTTCAGAAAACCCTGGGTTCCTGCCTGCCCTTCAGGGATACCAGTGGCAACACGTACCAGTGTAGTGGGTAGCCATTCCAGCTTGGATCTGGAAGTTCCAACCCCCATTGAGACTCTGGCAACTGTTATGCCTACAAGGCGGGGTCAGGGGAGGCGTCTGGAGACCCGAGAGCTGGATGGGCGAGTGCTCTCGCTGTGCCAGGCCCCTGAATGGTGGAGGTGGACTGAGCAGAGCTCCAGAGAACACCACTGGACTGCGATACACCTTCTCCAGACCCTGCGGACCTACCTTTCCCTTTTTGTAAGTTGCCCACTAAATAAATCTTCCTCTTAACTAAGTGGAGTGGCCTTAATAATTTCACCAATATACCAGTGAAATAGAAGTCAGCCTCTGTCCAGCCACTCTTGGCTGGTCAAAAATTCAGTGTTTTGAACATTGCTGCAAGGAAAGGAACAGACCCTGTCTTAGAGTCTCTATTGCTATGATGAACTTGGAGAGGAAAGGGTTTATTTCACTATGTAGCTTACGGTCCATCACGAAGGAAAGTCAGGGCAGGAACATGGAAGCAGGAACTTGGAGGCAGGAACGAAGCAGAGGCCATGAAGAAATGCTGCTTACTGGCTCGCTCCCCATGGCTTACTCCTTCTGCTTTCTTGTACCACCCAGGACCAGTTGCACAGCAAGGGCGTCACTTCACACAGTGAGTTGGGCCCTCCCACATCAATCATTGATTAAGAAAATTCCCCCACAGACTTGCCCAGAGGCCAGTCTGATGAAGGCATTCTCTCAAGGTCCCTCTTTCCAGATAACTCTAGCTTGTGTCAGGTTGACAAAAAACTAATCAGGACAGACCCCAACCAGTAGCTTAGGCCCTCTAACCCCTTCATTTACCACAGAATTTCCTGGTGACCATCACACCCTTCCTGCCCTCCAGCCCCTTGATACAAGCCTGCCATATGGGCATGACTTTCTTGAAGGTGTCACTCTTAGGGAAAATTGACAATCCCATGTCTAAGAGCACTGTACCCAGTGAAGATGGGGTGAGGGGAAGGTACAAAGTGCAGGCCCACAGTTTTTGCCTGGTCTCCACAGCACTGCAAAGTAAATGTGAGCTGGCAGCCAATTGTCTCAGTCTTAATGTATAAAAAATAGAAGTGATCGAAAAAAACCAAAAAAAGAAAAAAAAAAAAGGCCGGGCGGTGGTGGCGCACGCCTTTAGTCCCAGCACTCGGGAGGCAGAGGCAGGTGGATCTCTGTGAGTTCGAGGCCAGCCTGGGCTACCAAGTGAGCTCCAGGAAAGGCGCAAAGCTACACAGAGAAACCCTGTCTCGAAAAAACAAAAAACAAAAAAAAAAATAGAAGTGCAATTGGCCCATGGTTCTGGGGACGGAAAAATCCAATATCATAGCGTTAGCATCCGAGGGCCTTCCTGTCATCTCACAACATGATAGAAGCATCGGTGGCAGGATAAGCCAAGCATGCCAATTCAGATCCCTCTTCCTCTTGTCATAAAGCCACCAATGCTATCACAAGAGCTCCACTTTCAAGGTCTTATGGGTTAGTCACATTTTTGTTGCTGTGGCAAAAATACCTGATATAAACAGTTTCATGGAGGAAGGCTTTATTTAGCCCCACAGTGTCAAAGGTTTGAGTCCATGGTCAGTCAACGTCATTGCTTTGAGCTTGAGGTGGTGCCGAACAACATTGTAGAGAGGGTTTAGTGGGAAGAAATGCTCACCCTGTGGCAGCTGGGAAGCAGAACAAGAGAAAGAGACCCGTGGTAAGATACATGCTTCCAGGACATACTTCAGTGGCCCACTTCCACCAACTAGAAACTACCTCCTAATAGCCCATTCAGCTTTGAATATATCTGAATACATCAATGGGCTAATGCATTGATGAAGTTTGCATCCCCCAGATCCAATCACTTCTGAACACTACTGCATCAAGAACCAAGCCTGCAGGTTGGTGAAAGCTTAATCAGTAAAGGGCATTTTTAGCAAGCATAAAGATGTGAGTAATATCCCTAGTACCCACATGCATGCTGATGATCCCAGTTTTGGGGTAGCAAAGACAGGTAGATCCCTGAAACTCATTGGCCTTTCTGCTTAGCCTAATTGTTGAGCCCCAGACCCCAGTGAGAGAGACCGTGTTGCAAAAAAAAGATGAGATTGAGGAGATTGTTCAGTGGATAAAGTACTTGCCACACAAGTTTGTGGAGCTGGGTTCAGTTCCCACATACCCACATAAAAGACAGATGTGATGGCACACATCTGTAACCCTATCACTGGAGTGTGGAGACAGGCATGTCCCTGAGACTTTGCTGGTCAACCACTGTAGTTGAAATTATGAGTTCTGGGTTCAGTGAGAGACCTGACCTCAAATAATAATAGTAATAATAATAGCAGCAATAATGTAGAGAAGCAGCTGAGGGAGATAACTGCTTGAGTGAGAATATACACACATGTACGTACACATTCCACAGAGGGCGAGAGAGGAGGAGAAGAGAGTGAACCAAGCCTGTAACACATGAGCCTTTGCAGACATTTTTCCAGCCAAATCATAACACATCCCACATGTCCCAACTCCCAGTTCTACCAACATATGGGTTTGGGTGGGACTTGCCACTCTCTTCATATCATCATAGGGACAATTAAATGTTGGCATGGGAATTGGGGTGGGGGCACATTCAAACAATAGCACCAATGCCTAAAACTGGAAAGATTATATATTGAAATATGCTTTCTATTTATTTTGCAAAATGAAGGAATATGGCCTTCCCTGCTGAAGCAGAGAAGCTGTGGCAGCCTTTGGGACTTGGTTGTCCTTTTCAATAGCTTTCTACAACCCCAATGCTCTTCTATTACTCTCAGCCACTGGGAACAGATCTCAGTCACCATAAATTATTTCCTTTCATCTTGTGGGTCTGGTGTGGCATTATGAATAGGAGAGTGAAATATTGCTTATACCTTTGTCCCTATCAAAGGTGTAGAAAAGACAGGGATGGGGCTCTCAAGCTGGGTGGACATGAACAAACATCTTGATGGCAAGGGTAGACTCTCCTCATGGAATTACTCATTAGAAAAAAGTCTCTGTGTGTGTGGTGTATGTGTGGTGTGGTGTGTGTGTGTGGTGTGGTGTGATATCTGTAGTGTATGTATGTAGTGTATGTGTGTGTGGTGTATTGTGGTGTGGTGTGTGTGTGTGTGTGTGTGTGTGTGTGTGTGTGTGTGTGTAAAAGTCAGAGGTCAAACTCAGGTATCATTCCTCAGAAGCCTTGGTTTTTGAGCACTATCCCTCCCTGGAATCTGGAACTCATCAATTCAGGTAGACTGCGGATTTTCCCGTTGTCACCTCCCCAGCACTGAGGTCACAGGCATTTGTCACCATGGATGCTGGGGGTAGAGCTAAAGTCCTCAAGTGTGCAGAGCAGACGGATGACTAAGTCATCTTCCTAGTACTCCCTCCCCATTGCTTTGGAGCCAGCCTGCTCATTCCTGGCCTGGCATTTTAGAAGATAAACATAGTAACCCCTGTATAAAAAAAAAAGTTTTTTCTTAGTCTTGAAAAAAAAAAAAAAAAACTCAATGGATTCACTCCAGGCTCTTGTACCTTCAGCAGGACTTTCCGGTGGAAACCTGAGAGAGTTTGCAAGCTGCTGCTTCCCATTTCTAAGGGCATTTATGGTCACCACTGCCTATAAGATCAAGTCCAAGCCTCTTGGCCACTGGCAAAATCCCTTTGTGGAGCTGTGTCCCCCAGCTGCACTGCCGTCTGAGCCTGGCCCAAGGTGAACAGTCTGCCAGCACCGCAGCCATCTTTCCTCCTCAGCCCCGAACTGGCTTTTCCTCCCAACCTAAATGCCTGTACCTCAGAAGCTTAGCTCAGCCCCACAGGGTTAAGAGCCAGGGTGCTGCAGACAGGATATTTAAACCTAGCACAGGGAATGGTGGCTCTGGGTCCCTGTTCCCAGAAAGTTCACTAGGTTAGACTGCTTGGGAGGATTTTTTATTTTGTTTTGATCCACCCAGGATCAAACCACACAATTTCAGTTGTAATTACTTGAGGGGGAAAAACATCCTTGAAACTCAGAGGCAATGAAATGTCAGTGACCCGGAAATACAAAGACAGCTGTGGGCAGCAGGGCAGCCTAGAGCACTGGGCAAGGTGCCAGGAAGTGTTTGGGGGTGGGGGGGGAGGCTCTTGGTAAATAGCAGACTGGGAAATAAGGTAAGAAGCCTTCTGAACTTTATGGAAAACAGAGGACTCTGGTGTCGCCAGGGCTATCACACTCAGGCTTTCTACTCTTCTTTCCAGCATGTGGCCTCCATCTGCTAACAAACTCCTACTCACCAGCTCAGCCCCCAGTTGGAGGGCCTCTCTCCTGAGAAGGCTGCTGAGTTTCATTTCCCTTCTGTCCTTTTTGAAAGCACTTCTGCCACCTGAAGTTCAGTGCAGAAGGGACCTCATTGGATGAAAAGTCCTCCCTCTCAAGTTCCATGTGTCCACAAATCTCCAGCGATTTACTCCTATTTCTTCTCCCCCCCACCGTGTGTGTGTGTGTGTGTGTGTGTGTGGGGTGTGTGGGGTGGGGGGTGTGTGTGTGTGTTCACATGCATTAGCCCTTTGGTTAAAAAGCCAGGCAGACTGAGAGCAGTAGCGTGCGCAGCAGCTGAGTAGATCCCAATAGCAAAATAACAGGAGTAGCACATGCCCGTAACCCCAACATTAGGCACTGGCTGGCCAGGCTACCCAGGTGGGCAAGTTCCAGATTCAGTGAGAGACCTTGTTTCAAAATATAAGATGGCGTGAGGACAATTGAGGAAGATATTCAATATCGACCTCTGGCCTCGACATGCCCCTGCACAGGTAAGTGCACACACACACACACACACACACACACACACACACACACACACCTAATAACAACAACAGTAACAGCATAAAAAGCCAGCTTTCCTCTATTCTTCTCTTCTTTGGACTAGAAACTTTGGACTTTTAGAACAAATGTATCCCAGCTCTACAACTTATGGCTATAGTCCAGCTCAGCGGCTCCCACACACTGCCCTGGTTTCTAGAACTGCAGCTGGGCCCAGTCCCAAGTGCCTTGGTTGTTTGGTATAGGAGTGTAGACGACACCCAGCCATGAGGCCATTGCCACTGCTTACCCCTCCTGCCTGTTGGTTCTACATCTTATTGCTGGTTCCTTCGTGAATCTTTACTCCTCGGCCTCGAGTGGCAACCTGTTTCTCAGAAGCTGGAAACCTATTTCCTCTCACTGGGTGTCTTTGGAACTTCGTATGACACTTCTTGTCTATAACACTACACTGCTTAATGTCATCAGAACAGGACTCCAATGTGAACTCAGGTCATCACATTTGTGGGGCAGGCACTTTATCTGATGAGCCATCTCCATAGCCCCAGGCATTCTTTACAAAAATTCCTAGCCCCCATGTAGAAGCTCCATATGGCAGTGAATACCTGTTATCTTTTGACTTTGAATTTGGCCATGAGAATAGCTTTGACTAATAGAATGTGGGTGAAAATGGCAGTGTGTCAGCTAAAAATTAAAGCTTTAAGTATCTGTCAGCTGTCTTGAGATTTCCATCTTTTATTGGAAGACCAGAGCCCAGACATCGTTGCTACTTCAGCACAGATCGGTCTTGGATTGAATCTGTGTGGGGCAAATGTGAACCCAAACTGAAGCCTAAACTTAAATCTAGCACATGTTGAATTTCAGCCAACCTTTAGATCTGTGAGTTGTGAACTAGATCTTTATAGTAGTAAGGTGTGAAAGCTTAGGAGGTTGTTTGTTACACAGCACGGCTGCATAAGAACTCCACATTTTAGAGAGCTAAACCAATGGCCAATGGATGAGTGAATGTCAATCTCATTCTCTAGACTACAGCTCAGCTCTGACTACAATTGACATTAGAATAGCCGCCTATTATTCAAGGCATATATGCTCCAAGATATTCTGTGAATGCCTAAAACTATAAGTGGTATCGAATTATTTATATATGTGTGTGTGTGTATTTACACAATTTTTCATGTACACACATGCCTATGATAAAGTTTAATATATTTATCAGACACAGTAAGAGATTGATAACAGCAGTTAATACTAAAACTACAACAATTATAAAAATATTGAATGTAAAATTTATGAATTGTTTATTTATAGAGTTTTCCATTCAATTTATTTCAACTGATTGATTGCAGGTGATTTCAAATCTGTAGCTAAAGGGGGACAGCTGGTTCATACTTAGTTGTCTGTAACATGGACACCCCAGGCCTGCAGCAGTCACCTCATCTGGGAACTTACTAAAATGCACAGTATTGGACTTCTTCTGCCAGATCTGCTGTATCAGAAAGCCTAAAGGTAGGGCCAGCCACCTGCATTTGCACACAGCCCCCAGGTGCACCTGATGGTCACGTGGCATGACACCCCACCCCCCACCCCCACCGCCCAGGAAGCTCTGAATCAAACCAGCTGCCTTCATTACCTTCAGGAGTGCAGGCATACAAGAATTTGAAATGATGGTGCCCAATTAACTAAATGAACTGACTGTCCCCAACACTGTCACACCACCCCTTCACTGGAGGCACCCTGTGACTTCCATTCAGGCACAGAACTTTCTGATCCAACGGAGCTCAACACCAGCTGCAATCGGGACCTATTGGGACTGCCTGTGGGTGTCTGGTCTTTGTTTTTTGTTTGTTTGGTACTTGTTGTTTGTCTTCTATTTAAGAATGCCTGGGCCTGGGGTTATGGCTCATCAGATAAAGTGTCTGCTACACAAAGATGACGTACCGAGTTCCGGTCCCTAGCCCCTAAGTAGAAGTCAAGCATGCCAATGTGCGCCTGTCACCCTAGGACAGGCAGAGGAGGCAAACAGCAAATCAAGAGCAGGACTGAAAAAAATCCCAGTCCAAAGGAGGTGCTTACAACCAGGCCTGCTGATCCTGGGTAGGTTGCAGGAGCAAGCAAACAAAAATCCTGGGGTGGTTAATGACATGCAAACTTCAGGCAAAGCTAGTGCTTCAGTCTGTGAGAGAGCACTTGCTAGCATACATGAAGCCCTGGGTTCTGTCTTTAGTGCTGCCCCTGTCCCCTGTCAGAGAGAGAGAGAGAGAGAGAGAGAGAGAGAGAGAGAGAGAGAGAGAGAGAGAGAATAATTTTGGCTAAACAGAAAACCTGTGTGTGAGAGATAGGGGGTTGGAATTTCCATAAATTATTGGGGACATATTTATACTTACAAAAGTATGTATTTTTCTGAAATACAAGTGTAACTGGCTAGATTTCAGCTGGCCTCCCAGCCTCAAGGCCTCTGGTGCAGTAGCGATCGCTACTTACTTGGTTAAAGAAAAAGCAGGGGGGCCCACTCTCGTTGTTCGCAGAGGTTCGGGACACAGGGGTGACGATGCAAGCCTTTGACTTCAGAGCCTGTCTATGGAAGCACTGGTTGCCATGGACCATCTGCCCCCAGCAGGGGGAAGCTTGGCTCAGAGCAAGGCTGGAGGTTTCAAAGGTAGGGGAGAAGCCGAATGAGCATCGCCTTGGCCAGTTTGGTGCCTCGGATGCATTGGACTAGAGTTAAGTGCTGTCCAGCAGTGCCCTACCTGACTCCTGGAGTGAAAACACTGCCCAGAGGCCCAGGATGGCGCACGGCTTCCAATACGCCGGTGCCTTTAAGGCGGCCTGGGCCTCCAGACTTCCGCTGCCTTGTCACTTGGTCAGCCTGACCCTTTCATTAAGTATTTTTGCGTTCTCTCGCCAGTCTTTAAATAATGAAAAGGAGCCTCTGATAGTTCTGGAAGTTGTCCCAATGGCTGGCAGGTCCTGAAAATAGGTTGGGATTGATTGATTGTGGTTATAACCAGCAGGCCCCACCATGCTCCCCTCCCGCTTATGCATAATATAAAATATACAAACAGCAGACAGGGAGCAAAGCCAAGACTCTTTACTTTGATTTGCGATCAGCTCCTTTGAAATCCAATGTATTTGGAAGACGCTGAGAATGAATATGATCCTGCTTCATAGCGCTGCTGTCTCCTAGGATTCCCTGGGACTCCAGGGCTAAGAAGGCAGACTCAAAGCCTATGCAACCTTTGAGCTTGTTATGGAGGGGGGGAGCCAAGGAAAGGGAGGAGGCAGAGCACAATTCCACGCTCTTGTGAAATTAACACATGCACAGGGATAGGTGATCATGTCTCAGGAGGTCTCGTGGATAATTATTTTTTAAACGAATTAAGACATGGGTAGAATTTTTTTTAATGCTTCTTGAATGCTCCAAATGTTCTTAAAGCCTTGAAGTAGTTTTTAAAAAATAGACTTCTGTGTAGAAAGTTTAGGTATTTTTTAAAAGCTCTTGTAGCAGGAATCTTAAAAGTTCTTATTAATAAAATCAAACCTGAGGCGAGTTATTGGGGGTCCATGCTGGTAGATCAGAGAGACAAAACAAGCCACAGCTATCTCACCTCGCCAGATCCTCAGCTGGTCTTGTCTCCTCAGACTGGAAGCTTCTGTGTCCTCATCCCAATGGCTCTCAGCTGAACTGCTGCTGGAAAGCCTGAAGCTTAACCAGCCACATGCTTAACCAGCCAAATGCTTCTATTTTCTGGTCCTCACGCCTTATATATCTTTCTGCTTTCTACCACCACTCCCTGGGATTAAAGGCTGGCTTTCTGGGATTAAAGGCGTGTGTCACCATGCTTGGCTATTTCCAATGTGGCCTTGAACTCACAGAGATTCAGAGGGATTTCTATCTCTGGAATGCTAGGATTAAAGGTGGAGTGCCACCATTTTCTAGCCTTTGTATCTAGTGGCTGTCTGTTCTCTGACCCCAGATAAATTTATTAGAGTACACAATATTTTGGGGAACACAATACCACCACAAGCTCTGGTTGAGTTTTTTGTCTCCTGGCCCAGTCTGACCTCAAAATTAGCCAAAGATGACCTTAAACTTCCTGATCCACCTGCCTCTACCTCTGGAGTGCTGGGATTATAGGCATGCCTGTTTATGTTCATGCAGTACTCAGGGTTCTATCCATGCTAGGTATGGTGGTTTGAATGAGAATGGCCCCATAGGCTTGTATATTTGAATGGTTGGTCCCCATTTGGTGGAACTGTTTGGGAAGGATTAAGAAGGTGTGGCCTTGTTGGAAGAGGTGTGTCACTAAGGGTGGGCCTTCAAAAGCCCATAGCAGGCCCAGTTAGCTCTCTCTGCCTCCTGTTTGTTGTCTCAACATGTAAGCTCTCAGCTACTGCTCCAGTGTTGTGCCTACCTGCCTGCTGCCATGCTCTCTACCTGATGCTCATGGACTCACCTTCTTTAAGCAAGTCCCCAAGTAAATGTTTCCTTTTATAAATTGCCTTGATCATGTCTCTTTACAGCAATAGAAAAGTAACTAAGACCTTAGGCAAGCACTCTATCAAATGGGCTACATCCACAGCCCTTAAGTATTTCACTTCAAAGCATAAATACTCAATAATCACAAGGTCTAGCAGGCTTCTAGTATCAGTATGAAAGTGAAGTCAGTGTATCAGGCTGGATTCTCTGCAGACTGAGATGAGAATTCCAGTGTGAAGAGGATATCCTGGGAAGAATGGTCTTGGAGAAGTAAAAGAGGGATACAAAGAGAAGCACCTGTTTTTCTTGGCTTTCTGTTACTACAACAAAATACCTGAGGACAGATTGTTTAAAGAGTAAAAGAAATAGAGATTTGTGTAGGTCATGTTGCTGGAATCTGCAAAGCCTAAGACATGACACCAGAATGCTGGGCATCTGGTGCCGGCCTTCCTTCTATATCATAAATGGTAGAGGGTATCTTGTGGTCATCCGCAGGAAGGAATCTAGTTCTACTCTTCCTTTTCCTAAAAAGCCACAGATCTCATCATATGGACCCCAACCTCATAGCCTCCCCCAGTGATCATGACCTTCAATAGTTCCCACCTCCAAATACCACTAGCATAGAATTCTGGAAATTAAGTACCCAACACTGTCAAACCATACCAGTAACAGGGCATAGTATAGAACAGCAGGGAGTAATGGAGCAGAAAAGAGTATAAAACAGGCTCAAACTATCTTTGTCAAAGAATTAGTGGTTTTCATCTTTTCCCCACACCAATACTTTTGAATGTACAATAAACAAGAATTACCAGAAAAATTAAAAACCACAACATAAGCCCCAATTCTTCATTTTTCATTTTAAGAAGTATAACCACCTTATAAAATTAATCCAGATGTTGTCAAATGCTTACTCTCAGTCTCTGTGTTTATTGCAAAGTGATAACACACTAGAGAGATGGCTTAGTTGGTAAAGTGCCTACGACGCAATTGTGAGGAGCTGAGTTCGATTCGAAGCCCCGTGTGAAAGCCAGGTGTGGAAGTACATGCCTGTCATCCCAGAGCTAGGAGCAGAGGCAGCCAGATCTCTGGGGTTAATGAGCTAGCTGGTCTAGCCACACCGATGAGTTGCAAGTTCAGTGATAGCTGTTGCCTCAAAAAAAAAAAAAAATAACTTGGAAAGAGATTGAGGAAGATAACTAATATCAGCCTCAGTCCTCCACACACATATATAAGCATGCTTGTACTTGTGCACATGTGCATGAGCACACACACACACACACACACACACACACACACACACACACACACACACCAATTCCTAGCCTGGCACTGGTACAAGGCTACATTTAGAACACATGCCACAAGGAGTCCACCTGAGAGTAGCAGGAGCTACCACAGTTTGTGAGTCGGGGCTTCCTCCCAGGGATGGGCACTACTCCTCTTTTCTGAAACACAGGAAAAGCCCTTGGACAAGGAAGCAGAAGCGCTGGCTGCTGGAAGCCCACGATCACACTGGGGGGCGGGATGCGGGGAGTGGTCGCAGCTAACGGGGTCTGCCTGGGGCAGCCACAGCCAAGCTGGAGAGTCCAGCAGTAAGGAACACTGCTGAGGGAGGAGGGTGGTTACCTCAGCCCTGGCTCCAGAGACACACAGGCCAAGTGGGAGACAAGAGGCCCGGCTGAACTCCTGGCTGCTGTTTCTTCATCTGCTGGGGACTGCAGGAAAGGGCCAGCGATTTAGGCAAAGCCAAGAGCCGTGACACCGATCTCCCAGCTTGAACCCACTGAGCGACCCCGAGCGTCTCTGCTTCATCATCCAGAAAATGGAGACGTTGACCTGTGCCCTCCTCCCTCCCAGGGCTGGTGTAAGGATCAAGGGGGATGAAAACAGGGACAAAAGTTTTTGAAAGTCTTTTGTGACTGTCAACTTGAAGAGGGACTAATTACCCAGAGGTGAATTTTCTGGAACCCTTGGCTCTCAGAACATAGACCCCGACCCTGATCATGACTTTGAAAGGTCTGATTAAATTCAATGCAGGATCCTGGTTTGGAGCCTGCATCCAAAGACTAATGATGTTCTAAAGCATATGATTGGAGCAAATGGTGATATTCAATGAGGTCTGGATAGTTGGTGACAGTACTACGTCAATGTCAGAGTTGCTGCGTTTGGTCAGTGCACTGTAGCTACATAGAACAATGTGCATGCTCCTAAGAGGTCAGAGCAAAAGCACTCACAACTCAAATGTCATGTTGACCGCAATTTAGGAGAGTATCTAAGGTCCTACTACATGAGAACAATCCAAATCATACCAAAACACCCAAAGCCTGAAACCCCTTTCATCCAAACTCGATAGCACAAGTGGAAAACCCCACACCTTGGCCTCCTGTGACCATTCAGGATCAGAGGCAGGTGCGGGGCTGGGGTTGTGACTCAGTTGGCAGTGTGATTACCTAACAAGCAAAAAGCCCTGGCTTCCATCCCCAGCACCACATACACTGGGCATGGTAGTGGATGCCTGTAATCCTAACACTTAGGACCTGAAGTTCAAGTTCATCCTTGGCTAGATAGTGAGTGTGAGGCCAGCCTGGATTATATGAGACCTTGTCTCAGGAAAAAAAACACAAAAATGTTATATACAATACACTTCAGGCTATGTACATAAGGTGTATATGAAACATACTTGAATTTTACATTTAGACTTGGGTCCCCTCCAGAAGATATCCCATTATACAGATACAAATGTAACAAAATTCCTCAAATCTGAAATTAGAACCACTTCTGGTCTCAACCTATGGGAACAATAACAAGCATGTGTTAGTGGGGTGAGTCCATGCATGCAGAAAGAAAACAAGATTCGGTAAAAAAAAAAAGTTACAGTTGTTGGGTCCTGATGATTTGCATGTATATGAACACACACACACACACACACACACACACACACACACACACACACACGCTGCTTAGGTAGCTTTTTATAAGTTTCATATTTTTCAAAATAGAAAAGTTTTTAAAATACTAATCAGCTCATCAATTATCCCCTTCATCAGGGTGAGGCGAGGGAGGGAGAAGGAGGAGGAGGAAGAAGGAGAGGAATGAACAGAACAGAAGAAAGCGGAAGAGGAGTTGTGATGCTCCTCCAGCCACCACACTAACGTGAACAGCACTCCCCAGCTCCCTAAGCCAGAGCTCACGGCTTCACATCCAGCACAGATGTCTAACTGGCATGGCTAACGGTCTTGTCAGCCCAGAACAGAACTAGAGAGAAAAGACTAGAAAAGGGCAATGGCATGAGAAATGACAATAGAGGATGTGCTAGTTGTCATTTGGGATTGAGACAGGGAACACGAAGCCCTAAGGGGCACTGCACTCTAAAGTTTACCCCACAGTGTAGACTGGATGTTTAAGTCAGGATCTCTGAAAGGTGTTCATTTCACAGGAAAGATGAGTGAGAATAAGGCTCATCAGAGGATTCTCCAGGCCATGAGCATCAGGAAACAAATCCATATCATGGATGTTCTCTCTATGCGGAGAGCATATATTTTGATGTAAAAGGTGCACTGAGCTAGCACCAGGAAGGCAGATGCAGGATAATCAGATACTACATAATGCATTCAAGACCAGCCTGGGCTACTTGCAACCCTGTCTCAAAACAGTACCAACAACCAAGAGTGACTTGGACTTTTCATATACCTCTGGAAGATTTTTGCTGACAGAGCAGCAACTATAGAAGATGCTGTGGGTTGCCTATGCCTCTTCCTCCTACCTCTTTCTTCTTGTTACATTCCATCTACCCTAAAAACTGAAACTATTAGATGTTCACTTCCACCCCTAAAAACAGCTCCCTTGTGACTAGTTCGTGGCCATATAACCTTGTAAAGCCTTCAAGAAAAGTACCTGGGAAAATAATCCTCACTAACTAAAAAAAAAAAATGTGTACCAAGAAACTTTTGTTTATGCTCTCCTCTTGATGTGATTGGGTGAAGGTATGCTACCTGGGGCTGTGTTAACCATTTTGTCACCATAAGGAAACAAATTGAAGATTAAATGCCAATATTCCAGGTGTCAGGTGTCTTAGTTACGATTCGATTGCTGTGAAGAGACACCATGACTAAAGAAGCTTATAAAATAAAGCATTTAATTGGAGATTTGCTTACAGTTTCTAGAGGTTAACCCTTGATCACTATAATGGGGAGCATGGCAGCAGGCAGGCATGGCACTGGAGCGGTAATCGAGAACTTATATTCTGATCCTCAGGCAGGAGCAAGAAACAGAGGGAGACTGAGCCTGGTTTGAGCTTTTCAAAGCTCAAAACCTACTCCAAGTGACACATCACCCCCAACAAGGCCACACCCCCTAATCCTTCAGAAATTGTTCCACTAACTAGGAACCAAACATTCAAACATATGAACCTACGGAGGCCATTCTCATTCAAACACCACACCAGGTAAAAAATGGAAAGGTAGAAAAATCTTCCATTTCTTTTATGACTTGTCTAAAAAGTTGAATTAGCCAACCATGTAATCGAACTTACTGCTTGGCATTTTCATTATTTGAGCCAGATTTGGTTTGTTGTTCAGTTTCTTGCAGAAAAAAAAATCCTCATATCACTCGGAGAGTGTATTGATTTATTGTCAAGTTGACAGAATCCAGAGTCACCTAGAGCAGAGCCTCTGGGCATGCTTGTGAGGGATTATCAAGATTAGGTTAATTGAGGCAGGAAGACTCATACTAAATAAGAGCAGCACCACTTTCTGGGCTGGGGTCCTGCAGTGCATAAAAAGACTGGGCACAGCATTCATCTGCCTCTGCTTCACTTCAGATGCTGTGTGATGAGCTTCCTCAAGCTTCTGCCCACGTGACTCCGCCCACACAGGATGGACCATGCCCTGTTACTGTGAGCCAAAAGAGAACCTTCCTTCTTCGTGGAGCTTTTGTCAGGGTGTTTTCTTGTTACCCGGTTCTGTAGAACTCATCATTCTCTGCAATACCTCACTATGGGGAGGAAAGTACAGGCGACAGCCTGCTGCGAGTCTTCTAGGAGAAAAGGGAAATACACTTGGGGGTGACTTAGAAGCAGGCCAACTTAACAGAGTTCTAATAGTGCCAACATTTTCCCCAAGTTGTCCTGGTTAGTTTTTAGTCAACTTGACACAGGCTAGAGTTATCTGGGAAGAGGGAGCTTTGACTAAGAAAATACCTCCATCAGATTGGCCTGTAAGCAAATTAGTGGCAAATTTTCTTGATTAATGATAGAGCCCAGCCCATTGAGGTTGGTGTCAGCCCTGGGCAAGTGGTCCTGAGCTGTATAAGAAAGCAGGCTCAGAAAGCCATTAAGAGCAAGCCAATAGGTAGCATTCCTCCATGGCCTCTGCTGTAGTTCCTACTTCCAGGTTCCTGCCTTGAGTTCCTGCCATAACTTTCATGATGGATGGATTGCAAACTTAAATAAGTCCTTCCCTCTCCAAATTGGTTTTGGACAGTATTTTATCACAGCAATCAAAACCTAACTAGACACAGATTCTCCATTCGATGACTTGCCTAAAGTAGAGTTCCATGTTTCTTTCATTTTTACAGCATCTGAATCCTCAAAGCCACCAAAAGGCACTTGAAGAGGGAAGCCATATTGCCAACAGTACTCAATTCCACAATCTCTGGTCTGTGCCATTTGGTTGACCTTTTCTACAATGTTCTTGCCTTCAAACAAGGCCCCTCTTAGATGTAAATGGGGACTCCTCTCTTCTTCCCAGGAAGTCCCCACCCCCAACTCAGTTCCTACCCCACAAGACATGGCTCATTGCTCCCACACAAATACAGTCCGACCCCATAAGATCATGATAACAACTGAAAATGTAGCCCTGTGACTGCACTGCTGAACGTCAGCTGCAATTATCTAATATAGTTTCTAAGTCACAAAGACTCTGGATTTTTCAGGAAATAGCAGAACACATTTGTAGAAATCCCCTGTGGTATCCTGGGAGTTATTCTTATTTCTCTCTTGTGGGTGAAATTTGGCTCATGGTTCTACTGTGTTTTCTGAATCAGTGATTTCCATCTCCTCTGAAACCATGGGAGGGAATTCATCTGCAGCCAGCTGAGGCCTGCCTCA
Source organism: Peromyscus leucopus (assembly GCF_004664715.2). Taxonomy (NCBI): domain Eukaryota; kingdom Metazoa; phylum Chordata; class Mammalia; order Rodentia; family Cricetidae; genus Peromyscus; species Peromyscus leucopus. The sequence continues at coordinate 13,630,010 of NC_051083.1, read as the reverse complement.
GGGCATGGGAGAGAGTTCTTCAGGGCTATGTGAATAAATGTGAAAAAAGACCCCTCCTATGGGCCTATGAGATGTCTCAGTGGGTGAAGGTACATGCTACAAAGCCTGATGAGATGAGTTTAATTCCTAGAGTCCGTGTAAAGATGGAAGAGAAGAATCAACTCCAGAATGTTGTCTCTGACCTCACCTTCATACCCACATGCATCACCCACATACACACAATAATAGTAAATAGAATTTTAAAGAAAAAAAAGAAAAGACTCATGGAAACAGGTATCCAGCCACCTCTTTGGGGACAAGGATTTGAAGTACCACTTCCCTAGTGTCCGCTACCCAAATCCCATTGAAAAATAAAAGCAAAATTGGGGCATACACAGTGGCTCAGACAGACTTTAAGCTTGCCTTCCTCTATTCCAGATCCAGAAACCTACTGGCTTCAGTTCCCACGGTTCTCTGTAATCAGGTCTCTCTCTCTCTCTCTCTCTCTCTCTCTCTCTCTCTTCTCTCTCTCTCTCTCTCTCTCCCTCCCTCCCTCCCCCCTCCCTCCCCCCCCCCTCCCTCCTCTCTCTCTCTCTCTCTCTCTCTCTCTCTCTCTCTCTCTCTCTCTCTCTCACACACACACACACACACACACAAAAAAAAAAAAAACAACCTTTGTTCCACCGATCCAACACACTATAAGATCTGGATTCCGTTCTGAACTGTATGCTGTGTCAGATCCACAAAAGACAGCAATCTTCTGAAAGAAGGGCAGAAGCCTTCAATTTGGGACCTCTGAGGCTGAACCTCTCCCGTCTGATGCCAAGGCCAAAGGTGCTGAGTTGCAGGCAAGATGGGGGCGGGGGGTGGGGGTGGGGGGTTTAGTAAGCTTGTTCACTTGTTGTAGGTGTGTTCCCTGCTGTTTTTCTGGCCACACTGCCATGGCCCCAAAGCAGCCAAGGCCAGATGTTTGGCCCTCCCTAGGGTTCATTAGCCATTTAATATACTTTAATAAATCTCTGTCTGCTTAGACTACCTCAAACGGATGCTTTTGTTTGAAAGCAAGAACCTTGAGCTGCTGGGGGAAGGAACTGAAATAGTCTCTCAAATAAAAAAAAAATAGATAAAAGCAATGTAATTGGAGAAATGCAAGAATTAAGACCAGAAGTCCAGAAACCTCCCTTGTGCTCAGTCCCAGTCAGTTACTCCCTAAAGGCAACTATAGCTTAGATTCTTAGCACTGTAGATAAATTTTGTATATCATGGGGACCTCATATAAGTGGAAGGTATCAGTAATCATATCCCCTTTCACGTCCAGCTTCCTTGTTGACCATTTTTCTAAGAGATTCAGCCACAGTCTTTCTCTTTTGTTGCTGTGTAGTATTCCGGTTTCTTTCTGTATCTTCGTGACATTTGATGTTTGGATTGTTTCAAGTTGGGAGGCATTATAAATCAATCTGCTATCCTGAATATCCCTGGTATGTACCCATAGGTCAAATTGTTTATTTCTAGGTCAATTTGGACCTAGGATTAGTACCTAGAACTAAACAACCCTTTTAGGGCGAGTCAGACTGACCTGATTCCCAGCAGCAGTGGACAGAGCAAAAGACCTAAGCAAAGGGTCTTCTTTGCTTCTTTACCTCCTTCAAGATATCAGTCCCATGAAGTGGCAGCCCAGCTCTGGATTCTATTTAAGTGTTATAATTATAGCAGAAGGAGGTTTATTTTTGCTGTCAACACTGTTGTTAATAACCTTGGTGATCCTGAGCAACTGTTACTGACACCTGCCCCATGTAGCAACCTTCTCCAGAGAGCTGACTAGGATCCCATGAGAACTACATCCTTGCCTTCTGAGGGCAATGCCCCACCCCCCCTGTGACTTACTTGCTTTCTACTAAGTCTCACTTCTTCAAAGCTCCATCGCCTCTCATATTGTTACCCTGGGGAATCATGGTTGCGACATGTGAGACTTTGGGGATGTGTTCCAACCAAATACAAACTCCCATGGCCCCATCACACAACTCTTACCAACTGCCAACGATGATCAGTCTTTCAAATTCTCACTGACTTCTGTCCCTGTACAATTCTAGAGCAAAGGCCAGGCACCAGCTTTGTTCCTCCAGAAGTATTTCAATATAAGTCTGGAAAGATAAGAACTCGCTGCTTAATGTAGCACCACACTACTCTCACATCCCCAAATGAACCAACAGTCTTTGAGGTCACCAAACATATCATGCTCAAAGACACAATCACTTTAAACCAACATAAAAATGCTTACGATGAATAAGCTTGCTTGAATCCACAGCCAAGTGAACTTGGGATTGTCACTTAATTTGGTCTGCTGTTATTCTTTCCTGTTCTCCTGACCATCTCTCTCTGGGTGATGACATCATAGTTCTAAAATTCCTGCCCCAAATGTGCACATGCTCACTGTGCTGGGACCACATAAATGCTGTGAATATGTGATGGAAGAAGGGGGCTGGGCTTTGCTTTCCTAATTGTAATCCATCACCCAGCTATGTGCTGGGGCTCAAACTGTCGACACATCATAAATTTCCCAGACATCTCCACCGCAGGTGGCAGGGGGTAGGCAGGGAGCTGGGACCAGTTCTTTTTTATAGCAACCTCCAGGGAATAGTGTGTGCTTGGGATCTCTCAGCTTTGCTAATTCAGCACGCATTGTGCTAGCACAGAGAAGACTAAGAACAGAAGGTTCCAGAATGGACTGACTCTCTGCCTCCAATTGATTTTGCTGATACCATCAACCTTCCCTCTCCCAAGCCCTTGACTTCACCCAGAGTCCCCAGTTCAATCAGTCCTCTCATAGGCCCTTCACGTCTGGGTTTGTGTACTGGTCAGCCAAGGCTACTTCAGAGGCAGTCATGAGCTCACACATCCTTACGATAGGAAAGGTGTTCAGGGAGGGGTTAGGGTGCCTCTGGTTCTTTGGCACCCCTGGATGCTGCAGTGAAAGCCAAGTTTCTGAAACCATCAAAACACTGTATCTAGCTACTATGAAGAGCCTTAACTGTAGCTTTTTTTTGAGAAGCCCATGCTCATCCACAGTTATGTCTTCCTTCCATCCTTCCTTCCTTCCTTCCTTCCTTCCTTCCTTCCTTCCTTCCTTCCTTCCTTCCTTCCTTCCTCTTGGTTCTCATTCTCATATTGCTGGTGCTTCAAATCCATATGAAAGTCTCTTAAGTGGGCTGGCAAGATGGCTCAACAGATAAAGATGCTTGCCGCCAAGCCTGATGACCTGAGTTCACTGTATGGAACTAACATAGTGGAAGAAGAGATCTGACTCTTACAGATGGCCCTCTGACCTCCACATACATACCGCAGTACTTGAATACACACAAAGAAAGAAAGTTCAATCCCTAAATAAACTGCACCTCTGCTTCATACTGCCTCATCCTGAATTCCTTTCCACAGCCAAGTCAAGAATCAGGCTGCACCTGTACGGAGGTCCCTACAGAATCAAGGGGACTAACACTTTGGGGTGCAAGCAGTATCGTGGAGCAGGGTCCCCATGCCCTGCTGCCACTGACAGTGCAAGTGGGTTTCAAGTAACCAGGCTCTCTTTCGGTTCGGAAACCTTCTGGAAATCCATAAACCAGATAAATCCTTGCGACTCCAAGTGTGGTCCACCGACGGACAGCACTGGCGTGCTGGCTGCAAGCAGAATGTCAGGCCGCACCCTCAACACAGAAGCATACTAAATCGGAATCTGCCTGTTAACAAGACCCCTGGGGATTTCTGGGCACGTCAGTGTCTGAGAAGCATGGGAGCCAGGCCAAATTTCCAAGGAAGGGGACTGCTTGCCTCCATGTCCATACAACAAAAACTCGCTTCTGCTGCTTCTTCACACTGCAAAGGCAGGGCCAGGGAGAACTGGCCACCTCCTAATCATGACTAGTGGGCCTCAGAATGGAAAAATGAGGCTCTTCTCTGCCTGTGCCCCAGGGCATAGAGCCCAGCCCCCTCTCCCGACACCCACCAGCCCCCTTGGAGATCTCTGTTCATGGAGAACTTGCTTTTAAATGAGAGTCAATGGACCAGGTCGCGAATCTGTCAGACGCAGGAATTTCTGGTGCTCGTGACTGTTGTAATTAAAATCATCCGAGTTGACTAAATTGGCCGAAAAGGAAGCAGGCCCACATGACTGCCGTTCAAAGGGGAGCAAAATAGCTCCTAATTTGTTAATTAAAATTATGAATGCGCTCCGCGCGGAATGGCTGTGCGTTAAATTCTATTCAGATTCCATTAGAAAACAAATAAGCTCTGGGTCCTGATTAGAGGACCCCAGTTCCCCCAAATCTGTATGGATTTCGTGGGGGCTTTTTTTTTTCAGAGAACAAATTTAGAGCTTGCAAAGACCTTGCCGAAAAGTCAAATTCCTGGGGAGATTTCTCTGGAAAATCAATCTGGTAATTAGAAAAACAGGCCAATAGATTAGATCCGCTTCTCTATTTCTATTTCTTCATCATACTGATGAGCTTGCTTCAAAGAACTCGTGTTGCCAGAGCCCTGGGTGACATGGTTCCTCCCTGCTCAAAATTCAGTAGTGAGGAAACTGACGGCTTCCACTCAGAAGGGAGGGAAAGGATGGGCCAAAAAAAGGAGGAGGGAGGAGAGAAAAAGAAAAGGAGGGGAGAAGGAAGAAAGGAAACAGGAGGGAGGGAAGGAGGCAGGGAGGGCCGAACCAAGCTATTGTAGCGAAGAGGGGCTAAAAGCTAGCCTGCCCGACTGCTGTCAGTTTTCTGTCTGTAATTGACTCAGTTAGGGTTCCTATTGCTGTGATGAAACACCGTGACCCAAAGCAACTTGGGAAGGAAAGGGTTTATTTCAGCTTACACTTCCACATCACAGTCTGTCATCAAAGGAAGTCAGGGCCGGAACCTGGAGGCAGGAGCTGGTGCAGAGGCCATGGAGGGGCGCTGCTTACTGGCTCGCTCCCCATGGCTTGCCCAGCCTGCTTTCTTATAGAACCCAGGACCACCAGCTTGGGGCTGGGCCCTCCCACAGTGATCACTAATTAAGAAAATGCTCTACAGGCCAATCTAGTAGGAGATATTTTCTCAATTGAGGTTCCCTCTTCCAAAATGATGTTATTTTGTGTTAAGCTTACATCAAATTAGCCAGAAGAGTTATTGACATGTCTCATGCAGCTCAGGCCAGCCTCAAACTCCCTATGTAGTCAAGGATGAGCTTGAACTTGTAACACTTCTGCTTCCACCACCTGAGCTGGGATTACAGGCAGGTAAGGTAGATGCTTGGCTTATGTGGTGCTGGGGATCAAATCCAGGACTTCATGCATGCCAGGCAGGCACTCTACCACCCGAGCTACATCTCAAGTCTCCTCCATCAATTTGGAATTCCCACCATTGTGCCTCTAAGCAACCGAGCCTCAGTTTCCCTCTGAGAATACAGGCCAGGCTGCAGCTCTCCAGCAGTGTGGTCAGCACTGAGGTTTGGCCACTGCTTCGAACCCCTAGTGCCCTGGGGTACCTCTGTCAAGCTCTCCACCACAGCCCACTGCGAGCTGAACACTCAAAGGCAGTTTTAGGATCTTGATAGCCTACGGCCGGCTTAGAAAGACTTTCTCAAGAGAAACCAGATTAATCTCTGCCTCCGCCCAGCTTCAGCTTCACAGAGGCCCTCAGGGTTTCTAGCAAACCACAGCGCTCCTGTTCCCTGCTCTCCTTCCTCAGTGGCTGCCCACCTCTTAAGCTGGGAACATGACAGGGACAGTGAGTCTTACCAGAAGCACTGGACGCTGCAGCCCACTAAAGGCTTCTACCATGGCGCTACACTTGGCAAGGTGAGAAACTGCCCTGAGCCTTTGGTCTCACTCCCCTCAGATGGGCCTGTCCTGAGGGATGCTGTCCAACTGAGCCAGGGCAGCGGTGCCGAGCGGGGGCAGAGCCAGGGCAGCAGTACCAGTTTCAGAGCAGCAGGCAGCATCTGCAGGGAGCATTCTTCTAAAGCAGTTGCCCAGGCCATGTCAGGATGTATTTATTTTACAGACTCTGGACCTGTGTCCTTTCAAGGTGTGCAAGCTGTGGCTTTGTCCGTGTCAGAATGAATAATTATGTTAACACCATTTTAAATGGGTCATCAGAAAAGGAGCTGTCTCTGTGTGCTTTTTTCCACCAGCAGTGAGGCTGAGGAGCACCAGGGTCAAAGGCACACACTTGGAGGCAAGCCACTGGGTTCAAACTGCAGCTCCACCACTTACCATTGAGATGACCCCGCCAAGTACTTACTGGAGCAGAGGCCGCCACTGCTGGGCACATGCACTCGCGCTGCTAGCTGTTCCTTTGTAAGCTGCCAACTTCTTACTGGAAGAACCTGCTAGAAACCCTCAGGCTTTCTCCAGCTGTAGGAGCAACCTCTTCTTTCCATGGGTTAGGAAAGAGGTGGAGCAGGAAAGAGTTCAGATACTGAGGAGCACTCCAACGAACTTGAAATGGGGTTAGGAAACCCCTGGGGTATATTCCCTCTTCTTTCCCATCATGTCCCAGTAAGAGTAGGTCCCAGTTGCCTACAAGGATGACTTGCTTCCTCTCCCTTCCCCACCCCTCCCTGCCCCCGCTTCCTGCTGACGCTTTCTGAGGCCAGCACTTTTCATTACCACGTGCACTCAGGTCTTGACTCGGAACATGCTTCCACAGAGATCCAACCTCAGTCTCTTTCCAACTGACCTTGCTACCCAGATGGGTATCGTGGCTCTTTGCTGATAGGAGTCAGAATGAGGACAGAATGGAAGGGAGCACCCAGCACACTACTTGGCACCTGATAAACACGGCAAACTCTGGCACTGGCGAGACAACCCAGTGGGTAGAAAGGCTTGGTGTACAAACCTGACACCCCGAGTTTGCTTCCTGGAAGCCACGGTTTGGGTCTGAGATTTTTCAAGCCAAATGCAGGGGTGTACTGAACTCCTACCGCAAGACGGGAGGTGGAGACTCAAGAATCTGCCTCAAGTTTGAGGCCAGCTAGCCTGCAGTAGGAAGTGTAGCAGCAGAAACAAGAAAGACCCTCCCTCAGTAAGGTGGAAGGTGAAATCCAACCCATGACAGCTGTCCTCGGCACCCCACCACCACCATCCCAACCAATGAACTAGTTAATAACTGTAAAAATCTCTCATTAGTACACGTAAAAACTGGAAGACATCATTCTCAAGATCCTCCCAGTAGAGTCCTTCCAGTCTTCATCATGGGCTCTTCTTACTCATTCATTTATTTAGAATTCACCCACAAAATGAAAAAAAAAATCAGGCAACTTTGAAAACCTTATATAGGCCCAGTCTCTCTTAGTGACTAGGCCTTTGGGGAGGATCGTTCTGGAAGCCATGCTTTTCCTGTGGCTCCCTACCATACTCCCTTGCTTTTCTCTCTGAGAAAAGGGAGGGACCAAGAAGACCACAAGCTGTCAGGCTCTGGAAAGCAGAGAACAAATTCCTGAAGGGCAATGCTGGCTTCTGTGGAGTCTCACCAGCCTTCTTGAACTTTCCCTGCAAACTTAGCCAACACAAGCAAGCTTTACTGGGTGTGCAGTGACCCACCCCCCTTCACCCGGAGTCCCTGATCCTAAGCATTAGCGTTTGTGGGTGAGGCAGGTCAACAAGCCCAATGAAACTAGCATAACCTGTCCTCATTCGCCCTCTTGCTGTCACCTACCAAACCAACATGGAGGTATCATTTCTCTCAGGGATCTACGGGGCCGACTTGCCAGGCGGGGTCACACACATACAACTGAAGTCATGTGGAGGCCTAATTGTACCTAGAACAGCCATGGTGGCCTCACTCAGGGTCACACCAGCTGCTGCTAGTTCTGAACACAAGGGTTGTGGTTCTCATCCATGTGAGCCCTCCACATGCACAGCGTGGCTGTATACCAAATGGAGCATCACCAGAGAAAAGACGCCAACACGCCTCTGGTTACACAGCACTTCCTGCTGTTCTTGTGACAGGTCATGTGATGAACCTGCACAATCAGGGTCTTGAGGGACTGCATAAGAAGTTCTGAGAGTTGTGATTCACTGGGGGCACCAAGAGGACCCAGCTCCTCAATGCCTCCTCAGTCAGCTGTTCACACCCAGCATCAGCCTCCTGGGATTTCTAATTCAAAAAGCTAGGATTAGTCAATCATCTCCTCATATATACTTTCCCAGTGAGTGTGACCACCCAGCATCACATACTACATGAAAAAGTTTCTGAGTCACAATCCTCCAACTCAAATTATCTCACGAGGGTGACACGATTGCTTCATAGACTTTCAGAGCTCAGAAATCGCTGAGTTCAGGAATAGCTGGATCTAGATACAAATTTGATCTCCTTTTCCCTCATCTCCCTTTTGCTTACTGGTTTGCCTTTCCTGTGGTGACTCCATCGTTAGGAAAACTCTGCAGTGGTAGCCAAGATGCTCCAGTGATAACTCTCCACTCTGTCCTTGTTCAAGTGCTTCTAATCACCAGCCCAGAATTAGGAGCCGCTGGCCAGGCTTGTGCCACGTGCCAGTCCTGTGAACCAATCATTGTGTTTAGGCTCTACTGATGGATGAAACCTTGTGTTCTCTCCAGAGTTAAGTGTATGGGCATCTACCCAAAGCACCTCATGGCCTGAAATGTGTGGAAACTCATTTCTCCAGTGATAATTGAGATGCTATTACTGGATAAAGGGAAGAGCAAAACATAGGCATCTACGGAGGTCTTAAATGAATAACAGTTTGACAACCCGCCCAGGTCTCTTGGCTCCCTCCTACCTGCGTTGTGTGCTTCTGACCATCTCTGTGCTCTTCTTACAGAGGATGAGACAAGAAGCAAAGCTCAAATCAGGAAAGTTCCACGTGCCAATAATTTCCATGACAAAGAAGGTAAGCAACCATTTAAAAGAAATAGTGCTCAAATGTTTTGCTGTAGTTATTATTACCTTTGTTGTTCAAATGTGTTATCCAGTCCTTTTTGAGACCTCCCTTTAACAAGAATTAATTCTCCTCAGGCCTGAGGAAATAGCTCAGTCTGTAAAATGCTTGCCTTGCTAGTATGAAGACTTTAATTCAATCCCCCAAATCCACATTTTAAAAAAAGGTCAGGTGTGATGTCACAGACATGTAATCTTAGAGTTGGGGAGGAGATAGGGGGACCCCCAGGCTTTGCTGGCCAGCCAGATTACCAGTATCAGGGAGCTCTAGGTCAGTAACAAATAGCAAGGGGACAGCTCTGAGGAATGAGACCCAAGGTCATCATCTAGCCTCCCTCCACTCACGAGTGTATACACCCCGCACACACCTACACTTGTATACACACACACACACACACACACACACACACAGAGAGAGAGAGAGAGAGAGAGAGACAGAGACAGAGACAGAGACAGAGACAGAGACAGAGACAGACAGAGAACTAATTCTTCTCAGGATTACTCAGGCTAGCCTTCTAACAACAGAACCGAATTTAAACACATGAAGTGATAGTTACTAAGTAGGGGCATATCCTGCTGGTTCCAATGAACTTTGTGCCCATAGTTCCAAGAACTGTTGTCTCAAGTGTCAAGCAGAATTGGAGTGCACTGAAGCTCAATGACAAATCCCTGACTGTCAAGGACACCGTGACCTCCTTTAGCTGAGGATAGACAGTACCCCCTTGGAACAGGATGGGGAAAAAAAGGAGAAAGCAAAGAAGGTGTGAGTTTATTAAAAAGTCACAAAAAGCATGAGGCACTCCGAACCTGCCAGCCAAGAAGTTTTTTTTCTGGGGGGGGGCACTCCAATCAAAGGGGTGAGTTCTGAGTCCACAGAGAAAAATCTAGAACTAGAATGACCCTTCTGAGTTGATGCCCATTGTGCTGAAATGGCCATGGAGTCATGGTCATTAGACAAGAGCTGCTCCAGGAGAGGTCAAGCGTCCCCAACACCGAGTCAGTCCCTTTGCCTGCTGAAGGCCTGGCACCACACCAGGTCTGAGTCAGCCTGTCCTTCGATATAAGGAACCTGGGAGACTCATTACACCACCCTTCCAAGTGCCACCATAGGCACCTGTCCTGAGACAAAGAAAATAGGAGATACGGCTTGGGGATTTAGCTCAGTGGTAGAGCGCTTGCCTAGCAAGCGCAAGGCCCTGGGTTCAGTCTTCAGCTCTGGAAAAAAAAAGAAGAAGAAAGAAAATATGAGATACATAATGAAATCGGTGCTGGAAACCGAAATCGTAAATGCCATGACTGCTGTGCCGTCTCCTGCCACACTGGAACTTTGGAGAAGCAAGGTAGTAGTAGTATGCCAAACATCAGACTTTCATTTTCACCCTTCTTTATTTAGAAGGGCAAGGGGCTCACTTGGGCTCCTTTGGGGAGTATGAGTCACCACTGAGGCATGACATCCCTCCAAGCAACGTGAAATAGGCCTTCTGTGTGTAAGGATGAAAAATGGAGAGCTGCCAGGCCCATGTGGGCCTCCCTAAAGTCAGCATGAAAAGGGGGGTTTGTGAGCTAAAGGTCTGGGCCCAGCTGTAGATAATCAAACTCTGTTGCCTGACAAAGAGGGTAACAGCAGTCCTTTGGGGTTAGAGGACTCAAAGGATGAGTGACTGGATCCCCAGGAGCCACAGCGGGGCAAGAGGAACAGCTAGGAGGGGACTGCAGGCCACCGAGTAGTGGCGGCGGCGGGGCCTCCCTAGTTCACTGTAGGACTGCTTTGTGACCCAGCAGATGGTCTGGGGGTGTGCATAGGCGGCACTGTGTAATTGCCCAGAACAGTAGAGCTGCATTCCTATGGAACATTCCAGAGGACCCACACACAGGACCCCCACACGACCACAGCTGAATGCACCCACTTCTGTGCATTGTATGTCTCACGAGGAGCCCAACTTTCTAGTGTCCCCCCAAGTTCTAGGTTGGCTGCGCCTCCCCCGGCCCTGGGGCCTGAACTCCCATTCCATCCCATGCATGCCCTACTCTGCTTCCAGTAAATCTGGTTCCCTGGTTTGGGTGGAATCTGAGATAACGTCTCTGCCCCCACTCCAACAAAAAAGTTCTGCTGGCAGTTTTGCCCACAAATCTTTTAATGGGATAAGGCTTTTTATTCCACAGTGTAGAGATTGATGTTTGAATTGCAAATAACCCCAGAGGAGGCAACTCCTTTATCTGAATTCACACTGAAGTATAAAGTATAAAGGACAATGAAGAAAAAAAAAAGAATAGTCTAAAGAAAAAAAAGGAATGGGCACTGGTGTGTATTAAAGAGGTTATAATTTTGTGAAGATTTGGCCTTGATTAATACTTAGAGGCATGTTTGAACTCATGCTTCTCAACCCTAGCTAGACTCTACAATCCTCTGGAGAGTGTAAAATACTACTTGTGCCTGGGCCATAGTCCAAACAGGTTCATTCAGGGTCTCTGAGACTTATACATGAGAATTGGTATATTATAAAATTCTATTCTAGAGGACGAATACGATTAATGTATTAGTCCATTCTCACTGTGATACTCCTGAGAAATAAACAAACCTTCAAATCTTGTAGCCCCCAACAGTAAACATTTGGCTTTCTCACTCACAGATCGGTGGGTCAGCTGCAATTTACCTGATTTCAGCCAAACTCAGTTGGACTCAGCTCTAGACTGTCAATTTGGTTCAGATCCACGGAACTCATCTCATCCAGATAGCTATGCCAGGCAAGTGCTGTACAGGGTGATGGCTGGACCAGAAACGATCCAGTCAGATCGTGCAAAGCGCATAGAAAGATTCCGTTCACTTCACATATACATTCCATTAGCTAAAGAGAGTCTTGTAGTCAAGTCCAGCATGGACAGGGTAATAAATATATCTGACACCGTGAGGGGAAAAAACAGTTACATAGTGTCTTAGTTCATTTTCTGTTGCTGTGACAAAACACTAACCAAACCAAGCTGGGCCATGAAAGTGTTCACTTGGCTTCAACATCCTGATCACAGCCCATGACTGAGGGAAGTCAGAGCAGCAGCAGGAACTTAGAGGCAGCAACTGAAGCAGAGACCACAGGGGAACACTGCTTACTGACTTGCTCAGCATGCTTTCTTAAACCACCAAGGAACCTGCCCCGGGTGGTAGCACCCACAGTGAGCCGTGCCCTCCCATATCAATCATTAATCAATAAAATGCCCCCTCAGACTGCCTATAGGCCGATCTGACAGAGCTAAGTGTGTTCTCAATCGATGTTCCTTCTTCCCTGTTGACCCTAGCCTGTGTCAAGTTGAAAAAAAAAAAAAAAACCTAACCAGCACCCATGGCTAAAGCTATGGATGTATTATTCTCTCGGATAAGAAGCCAGAAACAATAACCTGATCCATCAAAGTTGGGGACTATTAGCCTAAGGACTGATTATTCTTTCAAGTGATTTTAGTAAAAGAATTCTGTTGTTTATGAGGTTCAGGTTCCCCATATTACCTGTGTACCACAAGCAGCTCATTTGATGCCTCTCATCCCCAGTTTTTCTAAGTATAAAATGGGGGTGGTAATTCCTAAGCAGGCTATCTTAAAGAACTGAGGAGAGGAATGAACGTGTGGTATGTACAGTGCCTTCTCTCTGCTTAGACGTGCTCAGAACAATCACTGCACTATATAAGGAAGTTGAATCAAATCCAAAGACAGCTGGGTATGATTGCACACACCTGTAATCTCAGCACTCAAGAGAGGGAGGCAGGAGGGTCATGAGTTCAAGGTCAGTCTGGGCTTTGTGAAGAGACTCTGTTTCAAAAAACAAAACAAAACAAAAGCCCAAGGTCTGAGGATATAGCTCAGTGATGGAGTGTTGTGATGTACAAGTCTCTGGGTTTGAAAAGAGAAACAGAGAGGGGGGAGGGAAGAAGGAAGGAAGGAAGGAAGGAAGGAAGGAAGGAAGGAAGGAAGGAAGGAAGGAAGGAAGGAAGGAAGGAAGGAAGATCAAGCCAGCCAGGGATACAGTGAACACAGTGGGTACCTATGTGTATATCATTGGGAATTACTAAAGGAAAACAGAGATATTTCACAGGCCCAAGGCAGTGCCATGCGCTATCATGTCCCAGCTGCTGAAACCTAGAAAGTATATGTCCTCCCTTCTCTATTCAGAGACCTTAACCTAAAGCAGCTAATTCTTTTTTTAAAAAAAGATTTCTTTTTAAAGTGTGTGTGTGTGTGTGTGTGTGTGTGTGTGTGTGTGTTAGTATGTGTACATGAGTGAAGGTGCCCATGCATTGACTCCTCCTGGGGGCTAGAGTAACAGGAAGTTGTGAGCCATCTGATGTGGGTGCTGGGAATTGAACTCGGGTCCTCTGGAAGAGCAATAGGTACTCCAAACCTCTGAGGCACCTCTCCAGCTGTGAGCAGCAGATTCCCTACAACCACACCACAGTAGACCCTCTACAGCACCTCTCAGGCCCTCTTGCCATCTCTAAGCTGCGGGTGGCAGCTGCTGCAGATGCTCAGATGAGCTCCTTCTTAGGATTGCAAAGAAGAGTTGCTTTCACCCAAGGCCACATCCACATCCACCGGCAGCAAGCTTCTAATGCGGAACCAGTGCTGGAGTCGAGGGGCCCTTCACTTCTACAACAACTCAGCAGGTTCCTCTGGTCCGTAACCTTCTGGAGCAATCCCATCCCAGCTCAACCTCTTTATCTGTCCAATCTCATGCATTCTCTCACAGCGGTGAATCCCATACTCCCCTCTTTGCCAATTTCCAACCAGTGCCTTCTTCCTGGGACCCCCAGCTTGGGACAAACCAAGAGGCATAGTCACTAGCCCTCGGCCACAGACTACAGGTCATTGGAATGTGTGCTGCGGTAGACAACTGTGTCACATCGGATGTTATACTCAGTCAGAAAAGGGCCTTCTAGGGTAGACTGACTGCAGCTGCAGCTCAAGGTGGGGCCCCCAGAATGCCCCTCCCTGCTGTTTGTGCTGCGAGTGTGCGTGCACGTGTGTATTTGTGTGGCTGGAGTGAATAAATGTTTAAATCAGTGTGTCAGTTATAATTAGAGCAGCTCTCCCTTCCTCATTGCGGAACGGTTCCTTCATGCTTGACGCCTGGAATGTCATTTTCCACTGTGAAATCCTTATTCTTCAAGGCCTAGTGCCAAAGTCGGCTTCAGATGCACTTCCCCCACCCACTCTCACCTCCCATCCCCCATCGGAGGAGCTGCCTTTCCCTCAGCTGGCCAGGCCACTCAGAGCCAGCCTGGGGAATGGTCCTCACTACCCTTAGCATCTGCCCCCCATTTCCTCTATGTCCTTGGAGGAAAGGACGGTGCCCCGTTCTTCCCTTCTGTATTGGTCACAGGGTGTGATTAATCCCAGATGAATGAATGAAAAATGAGGCTGGAAGAAAAGCAGTGAGATGTAGCCAGCAAAGGCATCCTAACAGCATGGGGTGGGGGGCTTGCCTGAATTTTCCTGAAGCCCCAAGCATGCCAAAAGGAAAGCAAACCCCCCTTCACCTCCCTTCCAACTCTAATGCCCTGCACTGTTAGTGGTACAGACGCTCTGACCTCACTTACTAGGACACAAGCAAAGACTGGAGAGCAGCCATCCCCACTACACCCCAGTACAAAAAAGGGGCACCCCCAAATCTCCCTCCCCGTCCCCTCACCCTTCCTGGTCTGGTTACCTCCAAGGCCAGTGACAGTGTGTTCAGGATGTGGCCGCCTTGGACTGATCCGTTATTGGGACTGATCAACTTGCCAACATGCTGTTGGCTGTGTGTTTGGGACCGGTGCTAACCCAGAAGGATAGTCACCGATCTTCACTTGAAAGAAGTCCAAGCCCTAACTAAGGTGTACCTTGTTGAGGGGGCCTTCCCTGCCCCCCACTGCAATCCACTTGCTGCCCCCCTCATATTCTTGGGAAGGTCTCTCTCAAAGGATGGGACAAAAAGATGGGGGGAACCAGGGAGGACCGGACCCGTCCTGATCTATTCTTCAAAGCATGCCTCCTGCCCCTGAGGGGCTTTGAGACAGCAAGACAGTGTTTGGGGAACCTTAGTTTTTGAAATGCCCTCCCTTCTCCTCTCTCACCCAGAAAATGAAAGAACCGTACATTCCTACCCTAGGCTTCAACACGCCACTGTGTAAGGGACACTCCCGCACCAGCATGACTGGAGCAAGCTGGAGAAATACTCCTCCATACCCTTATCTACCATACAAAGCTCGGCTCCGCAACCCCCCTCAGGAGGGGTGGGGCACCGTGCTTCTGGGCCTGCATTCCCCAGGGGAGAAATAATTGGCCTGTCTATAGAGCATCAGGATTCAAATAAAGCTTAAAAAACCCACGCAGCCCTGTGAATTCTATAACTGTGGATTCACAGATGATGGTCCAATACACACACACACACACACACACACACACACACACACACACACACACAGCTCTGAAGCTCTCTCTCTCTCTCTCTCTCTCTCTCTCTCTCTCTCTCTCTCTCTCTCTCTCTCTCTCTCTCTCTCTCTCTCTCTCTTTGTTCCACAGATCCACCTGACTCAAATAAGCCCACTCTCATTTGAACTGGAGGCAATCAGGGTGGAAAAGACCCTGTCCCCGTTGGTGCAGATCCAAACTGTCACCATTTGGCATCCCGACACCCTCCGATGTCCCCATCAGCTGTTCAGGGTCAGCCAGGGGGAGGGGGACTCTCCCAGCCAACACATCTGAGATTTCATTAACGAGCAAAGCCTCTCGGATGAGCGACCTCACGTGGGTCACCCCACCCCATCTCTCTCACCTCCCCCTCTTCCCCACTGCTACACAAACAGGCTCCCAGCGACTAGATTGGATTCAGATCTTGTAGATGAAGAAATTCAGATACGACAGCCGCGCCTCGCCAGACCCCAAGCGAGGGCCGAGCCCCGCACCGCAGCTGGGCTGCCTCGGTAATAACCACTCGTAATATCTGACAGAACCCACGCTGGTCATATCCGATCCTGCCACATGAAAAGAAGCATTACACCGGCCTCTCGGGGGCCGGGGCTAGGGGAGAGCCGCGGCACAAATCAGAAACGTTTGCCACGAAGCCGCTATTCAAGGGCTGGAAAATCAACAGGGGCTGCTTTCCTAACATCCTGGGAGATGCTATTATCCTCCTGGCGGCGGCGGCGCAGCTCACAGAACGCAGCAAGGCCGGCTTAACCCGAATTCGCTGAGAGGTTGGCATTTCTGAGCTCAGAGGCCTTGGATGGGTGGGAACAAAAGCCCACACTGGTTGTGGGAGAAAGCCACGGGACTCTTCCAGCGGTGACATTCAAAATATTTAACAACTGGGACATTCTGTAGAAGCAGGGACTTGGGATTTTCCAGTTTTGCCAGGCAAGCCAATTGGAGAACCTAGATACTTGGGGGCAATGACCAAGAAACATTTCAACACTGCAGAAACGGGCAGGACGGGTGATTCAAACCCCAGTCCTAAAGCTCTTCCTGAAGTAGGCTCCAGACCCTCGCTGGCTCACAGTACCTCATTCTTTGGTGTGTAAGACAGCCACCAGCTGGCTACCTGTCCAGAGCCAAGAGCTTTGGACAGAGGGCCATGTCTTGGCAGAGATTGGATTGGATGGCCAGGTCTTCTAAAACCATACTCACAAAATCAAGGCTCCTGACAGGATTCTGCTGTTGAGAGCCCCTCCCCTCTCCGACGTTAGTCCATCTTTCGTCTCTTATTGCTATAGCGTCATGGCAGCCAGAAAGAAAGGAAAGGTTAGCTTCCCCAGAACTGTTTCTCTCTCCACAGTCCCAGGCTAGCAGCCCTGTCCTCCACCTAGCTTAGCCTCATGGCGCCTTTGAAGGTCCAAGGGGCCATCATCAACAGGAGATATGAGATCTGAAGTCCTTGCTCTTTTGGTACAAAGCAACTTAACCATCTCAACAAGGTGTGGTGACCTCCACCCATTGATCACTTTTGTTTTAGGGCATCACATTTTGAGCTTGTAAATAGCTGTGTACACGAACATAAGTCATGTTATTGAGAATTCTGTGGACTGGAGCGGAAATACAGTATACTTCACCCTTGCTTCATATTCCCCTCCTGGAACAATCGGACTGGCAAGATTCCTCTCTGCCTCAGTTTACTCATCAAGGAAATGGAGTTGATGTGCAACCTGCCTACATCTCAGGGTTGTTGGGAGTATCAAATGACATATGACAGTGTATACCTTAGTCTGTAAAAGCAACCTTCCAAATGAGCCTCTAAGTAGCCCCAGCCCCCTTCATGGCTAACATACCCTCACTGTCAAGTCTGCCCCCAAACAATCTTCTGTGCTCTTGGGGGAGGGGGCAGAGCATACCCTTGGCCTGTTCCCTTGGCCGGCGTTGCCAGTGTGCAGTGTTCTGAGGCCAAAAACATCATCTCCAGTGCTTGTTTGGGCAAGGACCCACCACTGCAAGAGAGCCTTGTCACCTCAGCATTTCTATAAAAAGATTGCTCAGGCTTTGGAGCCTAGCTAACAGGCAGGGCTGGGTGTGTGTGTGTGTGTGTGTGTGTGTGTGTGTGTGTGTGTGATGCACATGTGCAGAAATGCTCTAATAGCTGGCCTCAGCTAAGAATCCATATTTACCCTAAAGCCTCCAGTTCCACTGGCAGAAGAGGAATGGATTCAAGTTGAGAGAGGAGAGAGAGGGAAAGAGGGGGAGGGAGAGAGAGAGAGAGAGAGAGAGAGAGAGAGAGAGAGAGAGAGAGAGAGAGAGAGACTGAGAGAGCTGTGCTCTGAAGAATAGGGCTGGGCAGAGATGTCTGCCGAGCTGATCTGTCGCTCTGAGCAGCCAACACAATGGACCTCTGGGTGGGCTCAGAGATCCCCCCTCCCCAGCCCCCCGACCTCCTGCCCGTGACACAGATAAGGACCTGGAGGACTGCTCCAAGCTGCTTCGTGTGCCCCGGGCCAGCCGGCAGCGAGGCCAGCCTGGTGTGAGTGGCAGCAAAGATAAACGGCGGTCGCACGGGCATTGAATGCCCCAACACAAAAGGCCGCCTCTCCCCGAGTCCCTCTGAGGCCCAGATGGTCAGGGAAGCCCTTTCCCGCCTCACAAAGAGGATCGCTGCGTGTCTTTTTCTTTTAAAATGGAATAAAAAAAAAAAAGCCATTGCTCACAAAGGACCTGGATGAAAAATAAACCCTTAAAAAAAAACCAGCCTCTCCTCGCTCAGCAGCCCGGCATTTCTTCCGACTGTCAGACTTAGCAGATTGCTTTCTGGAAAGGATCCAATTGGCAAGACCTGCCGCTGTGCAAATGAAATTTTAAAACCCCGCTCCTTGTTGCACTCAAAGAGCTTTTCTCTCTCTGCTTGTTCTACACGGCCTCGTAGAATTATTCTCTTGTCTCTCGTTGTATCGGAAACTAATATTCCCCCGCTTTCCCACCCCACATGAGGGGTCCTCACCCCAGCTGGGGATTTGGGTAATCAGGGACGGCTGGAGCACCACTCCAGACCCCATGTTCATTCCCCACCTGGGCTCCATCTCACAGAATCACCTACTAATTAGGAGAAAGCCTCGCTCCTGAAGAGAATAAACACTCCTGAGATGCCTGCCTCCCCTCCTGGCTCCCCTGCTCCCCCTACTTCAATAATGAGATAAGTGTTTGGGGGATGCGGGAGACAGGATAACGGGGACGTTCTTCACACACAAGGTTTGACACCCGTCAAGCCCATGACACAAGCTCTGTTTGGCTGGCATACCCCTGGTGAAAAGTCAGCAGGAAAAAAATAGCCACAGGACTTGTCTGCATTTGACAAGCGGCCTCGGCATGTGATGAACTTGTAGAGGCAAGGCAGCCAGATGCATCGGAATTGTCCCAGGCCTGGGAGCCTGGGTTCTAATTCTAAGAAGGCCCAATTCTCAGTGCCAGGTACTGAGAGCTGTGTGGGTTCTGTTCCCCTTCCTTTGGTGCTAGAGTCATTCCCAAACTCATTGCTGGGACTGTGAGCTAGGCAATAAATAGGAAATGAAAACATTGCTTTGTGGAACAGTTCCGTGTTCTGTACACAGTTTAAGAGTATCCACAAGGTCTCAAGTATCAGAATCTGTCTCCACTCTGGCAATGTGGGGATGATGGAACCTTCAAGAGGTGGAACCAAGTGGGAGGTGCTAAAGTCACCCGAAGCACAGGTTTCCAAAGAGGTTGAGTTGCCTTGCTAGGACCCTGAGCTCTCCCAGGGCTGAGTGCTATAAGCCTAACAACCCCTGAATGGCTCGGGGGCTTTCTGTTCTAAGATGTTCTTCTCCTTCCTTGTCTACTCCCACCAGGACACTATGAGAGTCTCACCAGAGCCAGCCTGATGTTAGCACTGTGCCCTTACATTTCCAGAGCTTGGAGCTGACTGAAGCTCCTTTGCTTGTAAAGCTGGCCTGCCTTAGATATTTCATTGTAGCAAAGAAAGCAGTTGAATATGGAGAGATTTTGTCATCAGTCCCACGCATCACCCCTTCTTGTAGTCAGACACTTTGCAATGAGACTTCCTAGTTCTTCTCCTTAAGGGGCAAAGTCCATTTCCCTCCCATTTGATCTCCTTTGGCCCATGAAGTGAGGTAGGTAGGGCAGTGTGCCCATCCCAATCTTAGTCCTCAAGAGACATGGCCAGCTGCACTCATTCTCTTACGTTTCTGTCGTCTCATGGCAGAAGTTCCCTCTGAGGGGCTGCTTCCCCCATATCTGAGCCCTGAATAGACAGCCATGCATAGAGAAAACCCAACTCATCAGACTTTAGGGTAACGATTCCCCTCCTCCCATGGCTGGTTTTCTATATTCAACAATCTGGGTGGGAGGCAGCAACCCCTGAAAGATGTCTGATAAACCCCAGCCAAGCCCCTATTTAGGCCAAGGGCATTCACACATCATTATGAATTCATTCATCACAGATTTACTGAGCATCTGATGTATAATGGAGGCTTAACCCAAAAGAAATGTGCAGCTCTAGGCAAAAACAATGCTACCCTCTAGTAAGGGAACTAGGGATCCAGAGGAGATTTTTAAATCTTCCTTTAAAAAGAGGACTTCCATACCCCCACATCAGGGAGCTGGGCAAAGATAAACAAATATTGGAAAAGAAAGCCATCTATATATTCACTTCTTCCCTTGGTAGTTAACC
The DNA here is from genome assembly GCF_004664715.2 of Peromyscus leucopus. Classification (NCBI taxonomy): domain Eukaryota; kingdom Metazoa; phylum Chordata; class Mammalia; order Rodentia; family Cricetidae; genus Peromyscus; species Peromyscus leucopus. The sequence continues at coordinate 13,609,957 of NC_051083.1, read as the reverse complement.
CCTGATTTCCTCAGTCACAAGATGTCATTGGCTAGGTTAAGAAGGAAGGGGAGGGGAAAGGGGAGAGGAGGGGGAGGAGGGAAGAAGAAAGAGTGAGGAAGAAAAAGAGAAGGAAAGGGATGGAAAGGAGGAAGAAAGAGGAAAAGAAAACGAGGGTGGGGAGGAGGAGAGAGCTGAACGATCATACTTAAAGAATTCATCAAATACAAATGGTGGCATCCTAACTTCAGAAATGGTACCATGAGGAAGGAAGGAAAGCAGGTATTATAGGACCAGGCAAGACCATTTTATGCTGTGTTCAAAGCCCACAGCACTATTCACTGAGAATTCAAACCCCACTAACCCAACCTTGCAGGCCAAAGCACTATTTTAAAAGCTCAGGAAAGTCCCAGTGGCATATACCTGCAATGCCAATGCTTGGGAGGCAGAGGCAGGCACATCTCTGTGTGTTCCAGGCTAGCCAGAGCTACATAGTGAGACCCTGTCTTAAGAAAAGAAGGGAGGGAGGGGGAGGGAGAGAGGGAGGGAGGGAGAGAGGGAGTGAAGGAGAGAGAGAGGGAAGAGTAAGCCCAATAATGTTTGTTTTGGTGATTGACAAGATTTAGCCCAAGTCTCCAGCTGATGTGACATGCCTCAAGTGGGCCAATAGCAGGACTCCCAAGGTGTTCTTTGCACAAGATCTTCCTCACAAGAAAGGACTATGGTAGTCACACAGATCAGTGGGGCCAGTTGCTGGAACCACCTGTAAACCAGGTCTTCAGAATTTGTCCATTGCTACAGTCCAAATGGTTCACTGTTGGAGAGGCCACAGGTGGCCCTGCAAGTCAAGGAACCTGGGAAAGTGAAAGCAGGGTGATGAAGTCTTGTACCCAGAGCAGCAACCCCCACCCCCAGGAGAAGCGGGCTCATTCTAAATAGGCACCAGGAATCAAAAGCACTCAGCTAAGCAGGACAGCCTGGGGCTGAGGACTGGAGCCAGCTCACTCTGTCCTTGGAAAGAGAAATGAAACCTGGAGAGGGGCCCAGCCCTGGCCCTTGCTCCACAGAGACTCTATGGCAAGCACACCAGGAGCTCTGATAACCCAGTAGAAAGGACCAGCGGCATCTGGAGGCCAGAATGGAGCAGCAGGCCATCCTCACCAGGCCCTCTAAATTCCAGATGCAAGCTCTGAGAGGACTCGTTGCCTGAAAACCCTTTGGACTGGTGGGTAAAGACTGTGCCTATTTTACTGAGCTGGTTACTCTGCTGTCTGCAGGATGAGCCAGGGCTGGGCCTGGAAGTAGAGCTCACCATCCATCAAAGACCAGGGCCGATCCATCCTTCCTGATTACATAGCCAGGTTTCTGCAACCCTGCAAGCCCTTGTCAAATATATGGAAAACGCTGGATACTGTGCCCTGCAATTCATTCTTTTGGCATTTCCAGGGGGTATGCCCTTCCCCAACCACCATTATGAGCCCCAAATGAATTTTTCTACTAGAACCTGTCTTAGACGGACTATCTATTGCTGTGATAAACACCATAACAAAAAAACAACTTGTGGGGAAGGAGTTGATTTCAGCTTCAACTCTCACATTCCATCAGTGAGGGAAGGTGGGGCAGGAACCTGGAGGCAGAAACCAATGCAGGGGCCAGGGAGGGCTGCTGAGGACTGGCTTGTTCCCCATGGCTTGCTCAGCCTGCTTTCTTATACATCTCAGAACCACCTGCCCAGGAGTGGCACCGCCCACAGTGAGTTGGCCCTTTCCATATTAATCATTAACCAAGAAAATGCCCTATAGATTTGCCAATAGACAGTATGACCGAGGTATTTTCTCAATTGAGGTTCCTTTTCCTAGATAAAGCTAGCTTGTGTTAAGTTGGGGAAAAAACAACAGAGAAACCAACTCATAGTACCTCAACCTGTGGTGACCAGCATTCCTACTCCACTTTGGTCTTAGATCCTTGGATCTAAGATCTACCTGGGGTCTAATTTTCTAATATTCCCCTTGACATTCCTTTAAGACAATGATAAGCATCACAAAGCTTGCATAACTTTTCATGTAACCCTAGTCTAATTCATGGACTGAACACTGAAAAGTATTAAAGCAACAATTTTGATGCTGGAAAGATAGGTCTCTAGTTAAGAGGAGCACTTGCTGAACCATCATAAAGATCTGAGTTCTGATCCTAGGATCCATGTAATAAGCCAACTGTGGTCTCATGCATCCCTGGAACCCCAGCAAGTTGGGAGATAGAGACAAGAGGATCATCAGGGCACACTGGCTGTGAGACTAACTGAAAAACAGGAACTTAAGAGAGATCCTGCCTCAAAGGAATAAGGCAGAATGATAGAGAGGAAGACTTTTAGTGCCCTTCTATGGCCTCCATGCATGCACACAGGCACCTACACATAAATCACACTACATTCATACATACGAAGGGAAAAGAAGGAAAGAAGGGAGGAAGGGAGGGAGGGAGGGAGGGAGGGAGGGAAGAAGGAAGGAAAAACTGAGTCTATTTCATTCTCCTGTGTGCATAAGGTGCCTTGTTGAAGCTGAGCAATGCCAACCAGTACACCTGTCATCTCCTGACACAGCAGTCTGCTGTATACCTCCCTGGGGTATGACAGGACAATCTGTTCTATTTTGTAGATGGGGGAGGATCCTTTAGCTCATGTCAATCAAGGTATTTCCCTAAAGGCATTTATTTGATGGTCCTTGCCAAGTGACACACAGCAGACAGTGATGTGAATGTGCCCAGGGAAGGTAGCACAACTCAAGGCCAGGACAGCATCTGGATCATCATCCCAGTGCTGGCTTCCCAAAAAAGCAGGCCTGGGGTGGAGCATGCTGGCACTGGTATCCTTAGAGCATGATGGCTGTGTACAGCTCTGGAAGCTGATATCTACGGACAGCTTCATGGATATTCCTAGCCAGGCCACTCTTATGGCAGAGGTGAGCAAGATATTTGGTCACTCAAAGGTCCAGATGGAGGCTAGTTATCTAGTTGGACACATTCTATTCCTGATTGTGTTAGTAGGGGTTTCCAGAGAAACAAACCCAATAGGAGATAGATGATAAACAGACTGTTAGGAAGATAAATAACAGAAATAAATGATAGATAGGTAGATAGGTAGGTAGGTAGATAGATAGATAGATAGATAGATAGATAGATGATAGATAGATAGATAGATAGATAGATAGATAGATAGATAGATAGATAGATAGGCAATAGGTAGATAGATAATAAGTACATAGAAAGATGATTGATAGATTATAAACATCTTTCTGATAAAGTATTGGCCCATGGGATAATAGCGGCTGAGATATCCCACCATCACAAAATGGAGACTCAAGAAAATCAGCGCTATAGTTCAAAGGCCTAAAACTCGGAGGGGAGGTGGTATAAACTGCAATATAGGTATGGGGCTTCCCAAGAACCAGGACCACTGAAGGCAGGGGAATATTCATGGACCACCTCAAAAGTCAGGCAGAGGGAGTTCAACTCCAACCTTCATCTGCTCTTCTTCTTCTTCAAGTCCTCAGCAGATGAGATGGTGCCCACTCACTCTGGGGAGGCTCCGCTGCTGTATTGGTTCGCCAATTCAAGTGCCAGTTTCTTCTCTCCCAGCAGCATCCTTCGAGACATGCCCCAAAACCACAAGCCTCATCTCTCTGGGCAGTCCATAGTCTGGTTGAGTTGATACATGCATGAACCATCATCATGCTGATGAAGTCAGCTGCTGTGGTAGCGAGGAGGGAGAGGTGGTAAGCTCTCTTGGCAATATCTGGCAACCCCAGGCATCAGTCACATCCGAATAGTAGAGACTGGAAAGTTTCTACTTCTTTACATCTCTCAAAGTGAGAACAGGTGTTCAAAAAGGCCAAGGGATCCCAGCACCTTAACTTGAAGAAACAAAGCAAGGCAACATTCAGGAAAGTACCAACATCTATCAAGAGTTCATTCATGGTTAGAACAGAACAGAGCTAAAGGGCCCAAGGACTTTTATGGTAGCCTTAAACTCACTGAAAAGTATCTAGAGGACAGTCTTCATGTTGTAGGTAAATACTTTGATCCTTTAGATCATTTCCTTATTCATATTAAGTATCACTCATGTACCGGGCACCATCTTCCTTCTGATGGAGGCAGGGGCAGTGTATGAGTCAGTGGCCAGCTAGCTACGGAAAACAAAATCCACTTACGCTATCTGGAAGGGTATTCATTTAGAATCAGCAGTAGTAGTGCACAGCTAATTCCTTGAGACCACACTGTGGGGTTGAGCTGTGGATGGAGGCTCTGCACTGGGTAAGACTTCCCCATAGTCAAGCAGCCACTGTTCTTGACCACACCGTCTCTGCTGAGCTCTCCCAACAAAGCACTTACTCACTTCACTGACTCCAGTAACGACCAAGGGATTCAGCCCTCAAGGCTTGCTGGGTTCACCAACTCAGTCTCTGTGTCACAAAAGGATAATTCAGTGTATCAGTCACAAATGGTAACATAAACTCATCCCCTAGCTTCCAATCAAACAAATGGAAATTAGATGTCCAGTTATCTAACTGACCAGGGGGATTTGGAGAAGTGCCTAGAAGCCACAATCGGGATGGGTGTGCATGGGTTGTGTCTGAGGGGACTGACAGAATAGGGCTCAGCCTCAAAGCTCAGGGAAGGAAGGCTTGCCCGGAGAAAGGGCTGAAGGTGGAAAAGCAGTTGGATGGGTGGGCAAAAACCTTCCACAGAGCCTATGGCATGTTCATAGGCTAAGAGACAGCAGCCTGTACACAGCCCATGTGGCCAAAGCCTCGGAGGATGAAAAATCCACTGGAACTCAAGGAAGCCATTAGAATACAGGGAATGTATCAGAACGTGGAGGCTGCCAGGGCTGGCTGCAGGTGAGCCTGGCTGTAGAGAACTGCCTATGAAATCCCCGGTTGGGAGACAACCAAAGACAGACAGAACAGTGTAAGCTACCACCTACCTCATAACTGCCAAGTGCCAGCATTGGTTGAAATATATTTCATTGCACCCTTATGACACTATGCTCTCAGTATCCCTATTTCAGATGTGTAAACTGAGGCACAGAGCAATTAAGTAGCGGGCTTTTCCCCAGCCATACAGATCAGTAGTGATAAAAAACCATGCTTCCATATCAGGTTTGGCATGTCAACTCCCACATTTCACTGCCTGTAATAAAGGGTTTTGAATACTGTGGAGAGAAGCTTATGGAAGGGTCATTGACACGGAATTAACAGTATATGGCAGAGTTTGAGAAAATGCAAAAGGGCAAAACTAGAAACAAGCTAGAGGGCTTGGGAGCAAGACTACATACATCCTGCCTCTCTTTCCCCATGTTCTCCTTGCCAGAGCACGGGATCTGAATTCAAAGGTGACAGTACCTGTAACTATTCCTCAGGACTTCTATGGCCGAAACATGTCGTGCCTACCCATTTGGCAAGCCAGACATGCCAAGGACTTATGGGCATCCCTCACTCCCCTTGCCCCACGAGTGAGAGAGCTGCAAGGCACGAACTCTGTGTCTGCTCTTTCAGTTCCCACTGTTGGATTGTGGGTCACCCACAATGGTCACTTGCTTGACAGAGTGTCCCAACTTCCCGTCTTTGCACATCTCCCCTCCTAAGCTATCTAAGATCACTGAGCACACAAGTTGCTCTTACTTCCTGGGGGGAGGGGAGGATTGACATCAATGAAATTCCCATGCCAAGACTGCTGGGGCTAGTATCATTCCAGGGAGGAACTCACATGAGGCAGAGTCTGATGTACCTGGTCATCTTCCACACTGGTCACAGTGTATGTTACTCCTCAGTCAGAAGCTCCTGTCCCATCGTCCTTAGGCCCTCTGCCTTATTGGAATTCTCCAGTTCTTCCTCCAGTAAGCTTCTGCCAGAGCTCAGGACCAAGCACTCCTAGACAACCAAGCTGTCTTTGTGAAGGTCCCTCAGCTTCAAACATCGATTTGAGTAGAGCCTGTACTCTATCCCCTCCAGCCAAGCTTTTGGGGATCACACCATATTGCTTGACCACTTCCAGCTTCCTCCTATCACTGTGTGCACAGCTAAGGCCCACAGAACTTCATTTCATCCAGAGAAAGGAGGCCTACTATTAGGTAAGTGAGCCGCCTGAAGGGTGAGGGACTGTCTTTCTGCTCTCTCCTGGGAGAGTCCCCCACCTTGCATAAGGAGACACATGGTGTATGCTATATCCTGAGGATTGGTCTCTCCTCATACCCTATGTTGAAATTGTCACTCATGGTGTAGCAGGATTAGTGGGTGGGACCTTTGGGAAGTGATTAAGCCAGACAAGCTCTGCCCCCATGAGTGGGATAAGTGTCCATATGAAAAAGACCACTCAGCCTCTCATACCGTTGGGGGAAAGGTAAATCAATACAACCATTATAAAGAATAATGTGGGGGCTCCTCATAAAATTCACAATAGCTACAATGTGATAAGCTGCCCCCAGCATTTCATGGATTTCCAAACCTGATGATGCCAGAGACACCAACATGCCCATGTTTGTTGTGGCATTATTCACAATAAGTAAGATATGTAATCACCTAGATTCACATCCATGGATGAACTAACGAGGAAAATTTCATACACATGTGTATGTGGACACACACACACACACACACAGAGAGAGAGAGAGAGAGAGAGAGAGAGAGAGAGAGAGAGAGAGAGAGAGAGAGAGGAATATTATTCATCCATGAAGAATAAAACCTTGTCATTTGCAGCAAAATGTATAGAAGTGGGAGACATTCTATTAAGCGAAACAAGCTAGACACAGCAAGATAAATATTGCATGTGCTCTCTCATGTGAAAGCTAAAAATAAATCCGAATGTAAAATAGTGATTACTAGAGGTTGGGAAAGGGGAAACGAATAAAAAGAGGCTGGATTTAATCAGTACATAGTGTATGCATTTATTGAAATATCACACCGAATCTCATTATTATATGCAATTAATACATGTCAATCAAAAATTTAAAAGTTTTAAAAGACTGAGGAACTCCCTCCCCTTCCACTACTACAGGACACGGGACTCAGTAAGAAGTCATAGCCTGTGAACCAGGAAGTGAGGCCTGCCTGTCCAGACAGCAAATCTCTCAGCACGTTGATCTTGAACTGCCTGGTCTCCAGAACTGAGAGGAAGTTTCTGGTGTTTATCTATTACCCAATATGTGGCAGCGGTGGACCAAGACAGAAGAGGGGTACCAAGAAGTGCTGTTAAAAATGGGGAATTAACAATGGGGAGCTGGGTGGTGGCAGCATCTTTGGAACTGGAAGGCTTTTGAGGTTTGTCCTAGAAAAAGCCTACATTCCTAAAAAAACAGGGGCCTAAGGATTAACATTACTCTGCTGAGGGCACAGAAGAAAAGAGGAGAGCTGGAGGTTAGGCTTCAGGCCCTGGAGAGAATGCCTAAGCAATTATAAGCAGAGTATTAGAAATATGGGTGGGAAATGCCATTCTCCTGAGGGTATGGGCAGAAACAAGGGCCATGTTATTGGATGATGGAGCAAAGGCAATACTTGTTACCAAACGGCCAAAAGGTTGAGGTGGGGGCATTGAACTAATTGAGCTCATGTTCCTGTTTTGTGTGAAGCAGAACTTGGGAATGACAGACTTTGGTACTTACCTGAGTGATTTCTAAGCAAAATGTGGAAGGTATGGCTTGGCTTAAATTTGTTAGACAAAAGTAACTAGATCTTGAGATTTGGCAAAATTTCACTATTACAAAAAGAAAGAAGAAGGAAGAGAGGGAGGAAGACAGACACAAACAGACAGACAGAGGAAGGAAGGGGGAAAGAAGAGAGGAAGGAAAAGAAAGAGAGGAAGGAAGGAAGGAAGGAAGGAAGGAAGGAAGGAAAAGAAAGAAAGAAAAAAGGAAAGAAAGAATGAGAGAGAGAGAGAGAAAGAGAGAGAGAGAAGGAAAGCAAACAAGCATAGTTAGTGTACAGCAAGACTGTGATTAACAAATGAGTGAGATCAGAGTGAATGTGAGCCCAGGCTTACCTGGCCTCCAGCAGAAGCTGCATGCTCTTCTTGGACACAAGAGAGTAAGGCCCCTAAAAGCTCTCTATTGGCTGCTAGAGAGGGGCATCCCCTCACTTTCGACAGGCTAGATTATTTCCACTCCGAGTTCTCAGGCAGGCAGGGTCACCTTAGGGCCACAGCCCTTCCTGGCAAAACTACAGGGATAGAGTTAGTGCTCAAGCAAGATCCATCATCACGGTGCCCTTCTAAGGAAAATCCCATAGAGTGGCATCACCCACATCTACCATGTGCAGAAGAGTAGAAAGCAGTGGAAAGATTACAAATGATACCGATTTGTTTCTTATAGTTCTGGAGGCTAAGGAGTCCAAGGCCAAGGTGCCAGCACATTCAGTGTCTACAGAAAGCAGGCCCTTACCAGACACTGAATGTGCTGGCACCTTGGCCTTGGACTCCTTAGCCTCCAGAACTATAAGAAACAAATTGGTATCATTTGTAATCTCTCCAGTTTCTGGTACTTTGTTATAGCAGCCCAAATGGATTGTGATCATGTAGCAGATGGTATTTTTCAGTAGTAACCACAAAAACGTATGTATCTCATCCCCTATGCTTGTCTGGCACTGTGACTGATGTTCTTTTCAAAGAAGCAGCCTCCTCTGGAATCTACACAGGGATGATAATTATTATGACTTGTACATTATAGAGCAGATGCTGTGATGGGACTTCCAAGGCCAGGTAAGAAAAAAAGGATCCAGTTTCCACTTGGCTTCTCTCTTTCTCAGAAGCTCATTCCGAGAACTCAAGCACCATGCTGTGAGTAAACCCAAATGACCCACTGAGAGTCCAACAGGAAGAGAAGAGCCAAGGCCCCCAGCCACCAGCCAGGATTGGCTGTCTGAGATGTGAGTATATCTGCCTTCAGGTATCCCCATGTCTTAGTTAGAGTTTCTATGGTTGTGAAGAGGCATCATGACCATGGAAACTCACATAAAGGAAAACATTTAATTGGGACCGGCTTCCAGTTTCACAGGTTCAGTCCATTATCATCATGGCAAGACATGGTGGTGTGCAGGCAGACAGTGGTGCTAGAGAAGGAGCTGAGAGTCCTACATCTTGATCTGCAGGCAACAGAAAATGGACTGAAACATTGGGCGTAGCTTGAGCACAAGAGACCTCAAAGTCTGTCCCCATAGTGACACACTTCCTCCAACAAGGCCACACCTCCTAATAGTGCCACTCCCTATGAGTTTATGGGGTCAGTTACATTCAGACTACCACACTCTAGACGCCAAACTTCAAAGCCTTACACAAAAGATCCAGATATTGGGGCAGAAGCAAGCCATCCTAACATGCCCTATGCAATGTTGGATCCATGCAAAGTGGGGTAGAAAAAAATGTTTTAATCCACTAAGCATGAGTGAGGATGGTAGGGGTGGGTAGGGTTCAGTTGGGTTGATACTGATCTGTCCCAAAAAGGACAACTCCAGGAAGATATCCTCTGCGTCAGATTTGTGACACCCCCCTTTCATCTTTCAGAACACTGTCACCTGACTCACGGGTCTCAAAAGGAGCATATCTAGTACTTCCAGTGTCACACAATCAATTGCCAAATAAGCATAGTAGCTAAATACCAAGCTTCTCAAATCCCCAGTGTTGAGTTGGATTGGGTTCAGTTGAGTTGGGTAGAGTTGTGTTGACTTACATAGCACTAGATTAAGTTAGATTTAGCTGGATTATGTAGGGATGACTTGGGTTGGACTGAATAAGATTGGCATTGGTTTGTCCATGAGAGACAACCCTGGAAAGTTATCTTCTGTTTTATAGTCATGGCCCTCCACATCTTTCCCAACACCATCACCTGACTTACAGGTTTGAAAGAAGCATGCCCAATGCATTTTCAGTAATGTCCTTCCAAAGAAGCTAAGGTAGCAGCAGCCTAGAAGACCAAAGACCAGCCTGAAGGGATGGTGCCAAATGATAGCCACAGACTACAATCCCGCCTGGCCTTATCTTTTGTTCTGACAATAAGTTCAAGGCATGACCAACCATCTAGGGCCCCCGGCCAAGGAGGCAGCCTTCTTTTCTCTCACTGACTACTAATACCCAAGAGCTCACTTGCCACATTCACAGAGAGCTTAGTGTCTACAAAAACTAAGGAAGCAAGTGTCTGTACAACTGCTATTCATTCCGACGCTCACATCCCTAAGTTGGGCCTAGAGCTCACTCAGACGTTTTGAGCCTCCCTGTGGCTGATCCCAGCTGCATGGCCACTCACACTGGAAACACTATTAAAGCAACAATGGCTGTCTAGCCCAGGGTCCAGTCCAGCCCAGCCTTGTGGACAGATGGCACATTAGTGGTGACGCAGACCACGACACTGCTGTTTAGAATCCTAACTCAACACTCGCCCCACAGACACTGTCTATGGGCTGCCCAAGTCCACCTGACCATGGACTTTCTCCAGCCACTGATGCCAGGAGCACCACTCACAACCATGCACTTGTGAGCAAAATCATGAACTCCTTTTAGAAATTGCTTTTTGCTTTGGAGCTGAGATGCCACTAAGCAGCTGTGTGACTTTGGGCTAATTGTGTGAACTTTCAAAGCCTCATGCTCCCTGTGAATAAAATATGCCTAGCACATTTTTCAGAGAGTTCATGGCTGGATTAAATGAGATAATAAGGTATGCTTGTCAAGTGTCACGGCGGTCCAGAAACTGCACCACACCCTGTTCATTCGGGGTTTGCTCCTTCAGTTTGGAAAACTGTGATAACCGTCTCCCACTGAAAACCTAAGTGGGCGCTAAGAAATGGATTGCTTGAGTGGGATCAAGCCTAACTATATTGGAAGGACTTAAAACAAAGGAATAATCAATTGGGATGTGAAAATGTCATGAAAACATATTGCTTTTTTTTTTCCTGGAATAGGAATTGCATGTGACATTGGAAAGAAAAATCAACCCTCATTTTCATTCTCAAGATGGCAGCATGGAAGGGACACTAACTTAGGAATATGATGACCCAAAGTCTTTCCAGTGTTTCCCACAGGAGTGTGTGGTTCTTCAGTATCTCCCCGTTACCCAATTACGTCATCTAAAGTCATCACCATGGCTGCAGAGCCTTAAAGGAAGTGGCTCCAGCTGTGACCCCAATTTCAGCACCCTCCTCTCTGCCCTTCTTATCTCACTCCAGGCCTCCTGACCAGTTTGCAGGCCTTTGCACTGCTGCTGCATTCACCTAGAATGTTCCCCTCTCTCATTTCCTAGGCTTATGATCTCACTTCAGGAGAGATGATGGAGGAGCCCCTGCCCAAATGGCCTCCTCCATCATCGCTCCCCTACCGGACATTTTTCTTCGGGGTGCTTACGTCTACATGGCCTGTGCTCTTCAGGCTAGAATGTCAGTTCCCCTTGGACAAGGACAGTTTCTGTGTTCACTGTTTCAGCCCTGACATCTGGAGCAGCACCTGACCCTGCTCAATGGTACTCATGGATGAGTGAACAGTGTCAATTCATTGAACAATTCACCTTGGCTCTGTGAGTATGTGGTCCAGAGCTCCTCATGATCTGAGCTCCGGCCACTTGTCTATCCCTCCACCGCCACCACACACACTCACACTCACATATGCCAACATGTGCATAGATACACAAACACAGACACATCTATACAGACAGACACACAGAACACACTAATACAAGCATGATGACAGAAACGTGCACACCTGTACATAGACACCACACAGGTACAACTATACACACTAGCATATTGGTTGACACATACCCAGGCCTACCAGGATGGACACATGTACACACACACACACACACACACACACACACACACACACACACACACACACACTTTCTATTGGGCAGCTGAAGGGACACACAACACTTATGCTCCCCTTCAGGATGTTTCCACTCTCAATGGCATTCTCTCTGCCCAGGTGTTCTCTCCTGGACAGTTATCATTGCAGGTGACAGCCCTGTTGATGTCCTTAGAGGGTCAGGATAACGTGGTAAGAGCACAGATTCTGGGCCCAAATGACTGAAGTTCAAAGTTCAGCTTTTTCCATTTGCCACTTGTTGGCACTGAAACAAGGCAGGTAACTTTTCTGTGTCTCAGTTGCTTTTCCAATCAACTGGAATAGTGGTAAGAGTACCAAACTTACAGGGCCATTTTGAGGACTGGATGAGTTAGAAGAGTATCTATCTTACAATGAAGGTGAGTTAACTTTTATTGTTATATCCTTTCCATACTTAAGTTTATATTAAGGCTCTTTAGCAGCCAAAACAGTCATCTGTATGCACGGGTATGGAAAACATACATTCACCATTTTTCCCCAACCAGGGCTGGTGGTTATGGAGAGGCACTCTATCTAATCAGAACCCCAAGTCCAAGGTGCTCAACAAGTGTGTTTTTGAATATACTAATGCCCTTGTGTTGAGCCATTTGGTGATGCTGGAATATTACTTTCTCTTCTGTAAAGTGAGATCATCAGAATTTTTCTAAGGTTCCTCCAGGTCAAACATTCTATGATTCAATTCCATACCTGACCCTCTATGTGAAGAAAACTTCTTCCCTTATTACACCAGAACCCCAATCAGTTTCTTTGTGAAAGCTCTATTCAACTCTTCCAGATCTTTTCCAAAGGAACTTTGGAAAGTGATGAACCCCAAGGGTCCTTAGAAATGAGTTCAACCCTGATCTCTCACTGTGGAGGAGACCTGAGACCCAGACAATGAGGAAGCCTTGTTCAAGGTCACTTGGCAAGCTAATGGAAGAACCAGAGTCACAATTCAAGGGTCGTGGCTTACTAGATTATTTTTTTCTGCAGAAAAGTATGATTGGAGAGATGTCTTTAGCAAAGGTCTAATAGTGAAAAAAGGGATGGAAATTTGAGTGAGAGGATGAGTCATCTCTTTAAAGTATCACTCAGTGCTTTTTCTATTAAAATACATAAAAATAACTCAAGCTAACTGGGTCCAGGAATTCTTGCTAATGGCTGGGCACTGCATTAAACACTTGACATAGTTTTTTCACTTAAACCTTCAGATGATGCTATGAGAAAAAAAATACCCATTTTTCAGTTAAGAAAACTCAAGAGCTTAGCCAAGAGAAGTACTTTTCCAAAGCGTACCTAGACAGCTGAGTGGTAAAATGAGGTGCTGAACCTAGCCCTGTGATCGCAGCTGTAAGCCGAAAGGCACACCTGCTCCTCCTGCGAGCCCATTATTAACACGACCTCTGAAATTGAGTTAGCATTCCTGGACAGACTGGAGAGTTTAGCAGAAACAAGTTCATAAGGAAAAGTGTAGGCTTAGTATTTCCATGTTCTGTTTCTTTTTCTTTTCCCTATTCTTTGTAATGACTAGTCCTCTGCAGACAAAATGTCGAGAAGTAGTGCTAGAGACCAAATGTAGAAGTAGATTCGAGAAGGCACTAGTTGTCTAAATCAGCTACTTCCTGGTAACAAACACCAGCCCAACATTCGGCAGTATCTGACCTTAAGCATTATTCCATTGCTCACAGGTCTGAGGGTCAGCTTTATTTCTGAAACTCAGTTGGTCTGATCTGAATTGGACTTAAACCTTCCCCTGCATGTCTTCTAACTTTTCTGAGACCAACTGGCTCCTTGGGATAGGCTATCCAGTGGAAATGTTTGTAGCTTAGGCTTAGAACGAATTGGTAGGTTGTCACTTCCGTCTACATCCCAGGCCACATCAAGTTGTACAGGCGAGCCCCGCAGTAACAATAAGGGAAACAGAGCCATCTCTGGTGAGAGAAATGGCACCGGGTATGGGTAGGAGGAGGGAAGAGCAACTGGAAGCAGTTATACAACCTCCTACAGAGATCCAGGGAGTTAGCAAGAGGAGCTGCAGATGGAGCTCGTTGGAGAGCACTTGCCCAGCATATACCAAACCCTTGCTTTAATTCCCAGCACTGCATAGACCAAGTGTGCTAGCACAGACCTGAAATCGTAGCACTTGAGGAGGTAGAGGCAGAGGATCAAAAACTCAAGGCCATTCTCAGTTGCACAGAGAGTTCAAGGCAAACCCGAGATATATGAAACACTGCTGAAAAAATAAAACCAATTAGTAAGATAGGAGGAACACGTGGTGGGGGTGGTGTTTTATTTATTTCCCCAAGACTTCCCAGGTCACTTTTAATGCAGGCCCGAGGTTTTCACAGACGGCTGAGAAAGGCAGGAAAGCCTCTAGACCAGACACGGGCTGTGGAAATGAGCAACCTCTTGAAGTATGTTCTCAGGCAGCGATTGGCACCACAATCATTGCCATGAAGTCTGAGACATGTACAGCATGCAGCCTGAGAGAGCCACGGCCCAAACCATTGCATGGTGTCAGGGGCATCCACAGAAAGTGAGGGGCACATACAGATGGCCCAGATGCCTCCATGCAGTGAAGGCCAGATGGCCATGCCATTCTATGTAATGGTACACACACAGACATACAGAGACAGAGACAGAGAGATGGAGTGAAAGAGAAAAACAGAAAGAGACAGAGAGACAGACCGAAAGAGAGAAACCTGCTTCGGTTCCTCTCTGCCCCCTCTCCCTCTGTAGAGAGCAGGGGCACAGTTTCATCTATGCAGGCCTGGAAAATGAAGTCGTGGGTTAGAAACTCTTTTGTCCCCAAGATGTGTTGTCCTTCTCACTGCCTCCCACGCAGGAGAGCCAATCTTTCTAAGCTCCTCCTGTGAGAAAATTATCTTTGTGTTACTTGGCACTACAACTCAGCTTCCTGTGACGTCTGTCTGCTTCGACCATCCGTATGCAGCTGTCCATCTTCCTTGAGCCTTCTATTCCCTGAGTAAGCCATTTGTGTTCCATCAATGGCTCCTCAGATAAGGACATCTCCAGGCACCAAACTCTTCCTACAACACCCCTCTCCAATCAGGTGACAATCTAAAGGAAGCCCCGGGACATGGTGGTACAGATATGCTAGCCTATGCCTGTCTGGGTCATTTCTCAGGGAATACTGGCTCCATAGAGCTTAAGTACATGTGGGCTCCAGGGAGGGATGTGCTGGTCACTGCATTTGAGAAAGTTCAGGAGGGCAGAAGCCAAAGGTTACATCACTGCAGAACTCTAGAAACCTTAAAGATTATGTGTACTGTGTCTATGCAAAAGGTGAGAAAGCGTTCGACATTTCCCAGAGTCTTCCGATCCCAGGACTCAGTCCTTCCTCCCAGAGAGCATTTCCCAGCAATGCCATTCCTCAGGGAACTCTTCTGGGAAAGCGGTGCCCAAACTAAATGAGGGAATGAATGAATGAATGAAGAAAGGCTGGACAATGGCTCAGTTGGCATGAAGACTGAGCTTCAAATCCCCGACAACCACATAAATGATGAGTACGGCTATTCACCTGCAATCCCAGCCTGTGGGAGATGGAGACAGAGTATCCCTCCCCATTTCCACCCACCCAACGCTGGCTCTCTGGGGTCGAGTGAGATTGTCTCAATATATAATATAGAAAGCTATTAAAGAAGACACTTGGTGTCCACATCTGACTTCCACACACGCACACACATGGATGCCCACACAAAGACAAACATACTTACATGCACACCACACATGTATACGTGCAGAAATTTAAAAATAACAACAAGAAAATAAAGAAATAAACCTAAATGGAGTTAAGTTCTAAGCGTGGAGGCAAGTAAGAATACACTGAGCGGGGTGGTCTTCAGAAGCCATTGTACCTACAGGGGTCTGCCCACAGTCTCCCAATAAATAAACTACATCCCAAACCCTATCCATCTTCTAATTCCCCAAGACACTCAAAGCACTCAAGTGGTCTGGAAGTTCCTCTGAGACGGTGGGCTTGAGTGTCTGAGTGTGTGTGTGGTGGGGGGCGGGGGCAGTGCACATGCAACAGTAAAGGCATGTCTCTCTCTTCTTCTCCCTTTTTAGGGGTGGGGTGGGATGAGACAGCGTTTTCTGTATAACCATGACTGTCCTGGAACTCATTCTGTAGACCAGGCTGGTCTCGAACTTACAGAGCCTGTCTCTGCCTCCTGAGTGCTTGGGATTAAAGGCCCAGCCTCTTCTCTCCTTATTGTCTTCCTCTTCTTCATCCTCCTCTTTCCCCTCCCCTTCCTCTTTCTTTGATATCTTTCCCTCCTCTCCTCCCCCTCTGATCTTTCTTCATCCTCTCCCACCTCCCACACTCCTCGCCTCAACATCCTCGGTGTTCAGGGACTCAGTCTGACCACGTGGAACAGGACTCTGTACTCAGAGCCCTGGGAAAAGATGCAAGGGATGTCTTAGGCACATAAATCATTCTGCAGGCAGCAGAGAGGCCCCGAGTTCCCAGGGCTGGAAGGTAATTCCCAGGGCTGAGAATAATTTGGCAGGCAGCCCCAAAGTCAGAGCTGGACTCTGGGCCAAGCTCCAGGGTCGCCTTTCTCTGTGTTACTGTGGGTGTAACCTTGATCCCTGTGCTGAGGTAAACAATGGGATCTGAATAATTTGGGTTGGAAACAGAAGAGGCCCCAGCAAGGCAGAGCACCGAAGTAATAAATGAAGAGTCGAGGCAGCTGCACAGGGCAGGCCGGCTTCCCTTGCATTAGCACAAACCCGGGGCATCTCTAAAAGCTAAATGGCATCGCTTTCCACTCCCTATAGTAGGGACCGGAGTTGCAGAAGCCACAAATCACTGGGAAAAGTGCAGAAGAATGTTCACCATTTCTTGGAATGGAAATAATAATAAATAATAATAATCTGTTTCGTGTATTTTGCCAAGACATGTTCTCCAAGGAGCTTTGCGTTCAGATTTATCGTAAGTCCCCAGGGTTCAGATAGTTTTAATTAAAACTTTTATTGGGGAAAAATACAAATTAAAAAATCATTCCCAGAAGTGACTTATGGGGAGGGTCACTAGATTTCATTTTCTTGGCATTTGTCCTTCCCTTGTTTTGTCATTTACATGGTTACAGCATGAGCAATCTCACTCTGTTGACTGATCAGTGCATACAAATTGACCACGAGTTCCCGAACTGCTCTCCCTGGAAGGCAGGGACAGGTGGGAAATGTATGAGCTGCTCCTAAATGCAATTCTTCTCACACCCCCAGCTGCCATGCTGGGGACACTTTCCATGCTGTCCCTCATGACTTTGTCCCCAAACCCACATCAGTGAGCAATTTTAATCACATGAGAACCATGAATCTTAGAGGGCTTAAGAATCCTGAGGAAAATCTCACAGGTGGTGGCAAGATGGAACCCAGGTCTCTAGCTGGCTCCTGGCCACCAGCGTGCTCCTGTATCCCAGTGAAGTGGGGGAAGGAAGGAGGGATATATGCAAATGAGAGGGGCTGGGAATTCTCCCTGAAAAGTGCTGAGGCAAGAGTTCCAGGATTAAGGAAGTGTTTCTGGGGGAAGCCAATAAAAGGTGCACTCACTAAAGTGGAAACTGAAGAAAGCCATGATGGGGTACAAATTCAAAGCCACACCTCAGCCTCATCCCACAGGAGAGATTCGAGAAGGTGAAGCACGATGCAGAGTTTGTCCTGCCTTCCACCTATAGACTTAGGACCTTTTTTCACCATTTTTTATTGTTTGTTTGTGTGTGTGTGTGTGTGTG
Organism: Peromyscus leucopus; assembly: GCF_004664715.2. Taxonomy (NCBI): domain Eukaryota; kingdom Metazoa; phylum Chordata; class Mammalia; order Rodentia; family Cricetidae; genus Peromyscus; species Peromyscus leucopus. The sequence goes on along the minus strand of NC_051083.1, from coordinate 13,592,369 downwards.
TGTGTGTGTGTGTGTGTGTGTGTGTGTGTGTATGAACATATGTGCACATGCATGTGAATGACAGGTGGCTAATGTCTTTCTCAATCACTTTCTATAGATGTAACCAACCGTCTTATTAAATAAGAAACACAGAAACAATGTAAAAGAGAAAGCCAAGAGGTCAGAGCTCAGAGCTAAAATCTCACCCTTCCTCCTGCTGTCCCAGCTTCGCGAAAAGAGACCTACTTCCTGTCGGTTCGTTTTTTTTATAGTATGTTGTTCTGCCTTCTCATTGATTGTAAACCCAAACACATGACTGCCTCATCACTGTCTGAATGTACAGCCCCCTAGGTCTTTTTTTTTTTTTTTTTTTTTGGTTTTTTCGAGACAGGGTTTCTCTATTTAGTTTCGCGCCTTTCCTGGAACTCACTTGGTAGCCCAGGCTGGCCTTGAACTCACAGAGATCCGCCTGCCTCTGCCTCCCAAGTGCTGGGATTAAAGGCGTGCGCCACCACCGCCCGGCAGCCCCCTAGGTCTTAAAGGCATATGTCTCCAATGCTGGCTATATCCCTGAACACACAGAGATCTTATGGGATTAAAGGCGTGTGCCACCACCGCCACACTCTTGCTATGGCTCTAATAGCTCTGACCCTGAACACACAGATATCTATGGGATTAAAGGCGTGTGCCACCACCACCACACTCTTGCTATGGCTCTAATAGCTCTGACCCCCGGACAACTTTATTTATTAACATACAATCAAAATAATAATTCAGTACAATTAGATTACCACCACATTTCCCCTTTTCTATTTTAATAAAAAGAAAAAAAGCAAAAGGTTATAACTAACAAAAGAAAAACTATATACAAAAGTACAATAACTATATACAATATATACAAGTAATAAATACCTAAACAGGTATTTGACAAATCAGAGAAAATAATTCCATTATCTATCCTATTTTGGTAATTCCAAGATGTATCTAATGTACTTTCTATCCTAATTAATTTTCAACTATAACTAACTAATCTTCAACCATAACTAACTAATCTTCAACTCCCTCAGAGACCCAAGAAGGGAATAATATTAGCTAACAAAAATAAAAACAGGAAGTGCATGCAAGCAACTTCCAAAAAATTTTGTGAGTTGACAGAAACAGCCAGCTGCCTGGGCAGTCACCTGAGGTTTCTCCGCAGTGTTGGGGCATCATCTTCAGCCTATAGGCTTAGTGTATCTGACAGACTCATTTGTGAAGTAGGATGTACACAAGGTCAACAGTTCAACCTCACATTGGGTGAGAGCAGTCCACGTACCAGAAACACCTGAATTCCACTAGTGTCCTGTCATGATTCAGGATTTTAAATTCTGGAAATTGTTGACAGTTTTTTAATTCAGCTGTCCATTCTTCTTGGCTGTGTATATATGGCTTCATCTCAGCATCCCCTTCTTCTCCACATCCCTCTATTAAATGCCAGTCTACTTTTGAGAGGCATGAGCTTTCAGCTGCTGTTCCATTGTACAACAGAATCCATCGGCCCTCTGCCTGTTAAGCTGCCTTCGAAGAAAAGGGCACCGTACCTTTTCCGGATGCGAAGGCCACTTCAGGGATGGGGCCATATTGTCCTGGCCTCAGAAGATGCCTTTTGATAAAGCCATAACCACACTTGTTTTGGCAAGAATCAGTAGTCCCTTGTTTCGTGATCTGTCTGTCCATTTTGTCCTGTTGATTCGAGGATACTTTGTTGTCCAGTGGCTAACTTTTGCCAAAATGAAAGTTGACTCCATATGCAGTTTCTTCAATGCCCATATTTTCTCTGAAGTAGATTAGTACTGCCAGGAGCCGACATGTCTCAAAAAAGAAAAATTTTCTAAGTTATTAAAACATTTTAAATGCCATATTCTGTAGATCTCTGAAGGGTTTGAAGATGACCTGTCTAAAACATCTCTGCTCAATTTTTAAAACATATCTAATATGACTACAAGTTCTATGATAATGTCTAACTACTAGCTTTCATTTCTTTATATCCTAATAGTTGGTAATAATAACATTCAAGGATCAGAAATTTGCATTACATTGTTAAATGAATGGTATAAATGCAATTAGAAATATACATATAGCATTTTCTAACAATATCAGTTTCAAATTTGTATACAATATAAAACAATTCAATCCAATGTAAAGTATTTAAAACTAGTAATTGTCTTTTTCTTTTCTTTCTTTCTCTTTTTTTTAAACAAGAACCTTAAATCTAATCTCCTTTGCTTAGCCTTTTTCCTAACCCTTGACAATAACTTGTAACCAACCCCCCTAAATACTGAAAATTATCCCAGACCCAAAACCCATTAAAAAGACCAAAAAACCACCCGCCCCACACCACCTCTTTGGGAATGTGGGCGTCGTATTCTTAAAATTGCTTCCTGCTGGGTATGGGCGAAGTTTTCTTTATCCTGAAAGAAAAATTTTAGGTTAATTGTCAAATTCTAGGAGAGGTAACTATATCCTTCATTATCCAGTCTGTGTATAATGCCAAAGTTCAGGGTTTATCTCAAGTCCTTATTCAAGTAGTCTTTGAGACTGGATCATCTCAGCTAGTCATCTCAAATTTGCTCTGAGTACCTTGTAGTTCAAAGCTGATCTGTGGATGATGTTTGTCAGCTTAATGATATTGTGTCCCCATAAGATACAGCGTCCCCCTCCAGCAGGAAGTAGTAAGAGAAGCTACGCCCAAATTCCCAAATATACCAAGCTGGCTTTGGAGATGTATTAAAGTTAAAACCTTCCTTTTTAAAAAAAAAGAAAAGGGGAAGTGCTGTGGGATGGTCTGTATGTCAAATCTGTTGCTCTGATTGGTCAATAAATAAAACACTGATTGGCCAGTGGCCAGGCAGGAAGTAGGTGGGACAAGGAGAGAGGAGAATTCTGGGAAGCAGAAGGCTGAGGCAGAGACACTGCCAGCTGCCGCCATGACAAGCAGCATGTGAAGACGCCGGTAAGCCACCAGCCACGTGGCAAGGTATAGATTTATGGAAATGGATTAATTTAAGATATAAGAACAGTTAGCAAGATGCCTGCCACAGCCATACAGTTTGTAAGCAAAATAAGTCTCTGTGTTTACTTGGTTGGGTCTGAGCAGCTGTGGGACTGGCGGGTGACAGAGATTTGTCCTAACTGTGGGCAAGGCAGGAAAACTCTAGCTACAACTTTCCACCTCATTTTTGAGACCGGATTTCTCGCTAAAGTTGGAGCTCATTAATTTGGCTAGGCAATCTCCCCCACCCCAAGCTGGGGTCATTGTATTTGTTTTGTTTACTGCACACTTGGCACTAGCTAGGGTACCCCAGGGTGGAGGCAATGGTGGAAAGGGGAAGAAAAAGCTCTTAGACATTTTCAGTTTGCTGTACTTTTAGGGAGCAAAGCCAATGTCTGGGTCAGCACTTTGGGGGCTGCAAAGGCCCCTAAAGCTGGAAGCGTCTTCTTTCCCCATATCTGTGACTAAATGAAAATCCCTGGGATTGTGCAGTTATGCTTGTTTGAAATTGGTAACAGCCTGTTTCCACCCACCAGACAACTTAGCCATGGCTGAGGGGTCTGGCTGTCCAACCAAGTCAACCCACATGTAGGCAGAAAACCAGCCATGTAAGCAGTCTTAGTAAGGACTGAACCTTGGGAGGCATAGGTCCTGCCAGATTCTCTAGGCTCCTGAACATTGCTTAGCAAAAGACTATGTGTGAGTTGGCATGACCACAGGCCAGGAGGTAAAGAGATATCAATGGGGGTTATGCCTTCGGGCTCTGTTCCCAGAGTGTTGTAGAATATTAGTTTAAGATGTGCTACATTTGTTTATGCTGTGGAATATTTGTTTAATAATGCAAAGATGTGCTGCATTCTTTTATGTTGCATTTGTTTAACTCTGTGAAGCTGTGTTACTGTGCCTGTCTAAAACATCTGATTGGTCTAATAAAGAGCTGAACGGCCAATAGCAGGGCAGGAGAAAGGACAGGAGGGGCTGACAAGCAGAGAGAATAAGTAGAAGAAGAAATCTAGGGAAGAAGAGGGAGAAGCAAGAAAAGGACAGAGGATGCCAGGGGCCAGCCCCACAGCCAGCCATGGAGTAAGAATGATACATAGAATAAAGAAAAGTAAAAAGCCCAGAGGCAAAACGTAGTTAAAGAGAAATAGGATAATTTAAGTTAGAAAAGCTGGCTAGAAACAAGCAAAACTAAGGCCTGTTAAATGTCCGTGTATTTATTTGAGAGCTGGGTGGCAGGCCCCCAAAGGAAAAAACAACAACCACGCCAACTGCACCAGAGGACACACCATCTTTGGTCCTGGTGCTGAGATGAACTGCGAGACTGCTTTGACCGTGGTCCCCCAACACTGCCGACTGTCAACTACTGCCGACAGCCAGGAGCCTGGGTCACAGGTGCCTCTCTGTCCAGGAAGAAGCATAGATGTGGGGAGCTACTGACATGGGACAGTGGAGGCAGTGCCAGGGTAGGGCCAGAATTGTTCTCACAAACCTTTGTTGCTGGGCCTTGGGTCTCTTCTTGTGACCCAGGGTCTGATGTGAGTGCCTTCTGGATCCTTTACAAACCTTCCTTTTACTGTGAACTTCATTGAGTAGGCACCTGCCTGGCTATTAAGTGTGGAGGGGCCCTGAAACAGCTTGACCACACAGCTGCCATGACAGGCTTAGAGGCCCAGACACAGCTTCTGTGACAGGCTTACTGGCAGGCAACACCCAGACCCAGGAAAAGCCACAAGCTGACCCCACTCAGGGAGGGCCTACATCTAAGGGGAAGTAACTGATATCCCAAGCATTCCAACCATTAGATAAGGTGGCCAGATGCCCCTGAGTCTAGCACATACCTATTTTTGTTTTACAGATACCCCTAGACAAATGTCAGCCAATCAGGGTCCTGAACCCTGAAGATCTCCTAACCCAACCTTGGCTATGATAAAAACTACACAGCCTGGGCTCAGGGCTCTCTGCTCTCACTGCTGCATTGGACAGACAGAGGGACCAAGCTCAGAGCTTGAAGATAAAGGCCCTTTGTTTTTACATACGGGATTCGGTCTCCGCGGTGGTCTTTTGGGGATCCCCGCGATCTAGACATAACATCAAGCAGTCTCTAAGATCCATGGCAGTTCAAGTTCATCAGAGCAGCCTAACATGCTGAACCTAGGTACCAGGGTACATGTACATCCCTTTCTCGCCTAGCCAAAGGGCAAAAAAAAAAAAGCGCCCATATCCCAGCATGCATTGTTTTCTCCATTTGTGTCAATAGGTGTCCGTTACTGCAGTTAAAGGAATCAACTTTCTATGGTGGGATTTCCATGCTGTGCTGCTGAAAACATATGATGTTGAGAAGAAAGAAAAAGTTAGAATCATATCGTCAGGATGCTCCGGCCTTTGTAAAATGCATTGAAGACAGAGGTGCGTGGATTTCTGCAAACATATACCTAGCAAGTAAAATCCAATGATATACAAGCCTTTGGCCAGTGCTGACCTTAGGGGTGTGAAGGAGCTTAGCTTCATTTGTAAATCTGGACTCTTTAAATATATGGAAGAAATGAAAAAAAAATATGGCAAAATGTTATTTGTATAACCTCTGTGGCAAGTTCATGGGTGTTTCATCTTACTTCCTATAACATTCTATGTTTGGACTGTTTCTTAGTCCCATATCATGTTTTAATGATTTTTGTTTTATTCCAAAAAGTTGAGCTGAAGTTGCATGTCGACAGACCCTGTGACCCAGTCACTCTACTCTGAAGGATATACTCCATAGAATTTTGGAGGGCACTTACCAAAAAAGCCACACAAAGAATAGTCAATGACTGATGACTAACAACTGACCCACAGCAGTGAGTAGGGAGAAGGATTGAACTTAGGTATGCATGTGGAAGGCAATCACACTCTGCAGTGAGAGGGATCACACCAACAGTATAGAGGTTACACACATAGTGCTGTGGCCAAGAAACATACCAGACAGAGCTCACACACATGGTGCTGAGGATAAGAGTTAGACTGGATAGAGTCCACATAAACATTGTGCTGAGGGAGAGAACCATACCTTACCTACTGCATGTCTACTTTGATAGAAAATTCCAGAACAGATAAATTTGGAACATCCAGGTATTTAAAGTCAGGATAGTGCTTATCTCTGAGGTAGTAGGGAGTAGAAGGCGGCTCCAGGGGATCTCTGAGGTCCTGATGCTGAGATGTGTCTTGTGTGCATGTATGTGTGTATATGTGTGTGCACACACATGTTTGTGTATGCCATGGCATGAGTGTGAATGTCAGAGGACAATTTCAGGGAGTCAGTTCTCTCTTTCTACCATGTGGGTCCCAGGGATCAAATTCAGGTTCTCGGGCTTAGCAGCAAGCACCTTTACCTGCTGAGCCATTTCATTGGCCCATGGGATGTTTCTTGTTCCAGATGTGGGTCCAAGAGTGTGTTCAGTTCCTAACAAGTCACAATGTGAGCACTTGGGACATGTGCGCTCTTCATCAGGATGTTATATCTGATGATCACATTCATATTTTTTCCAAAAGTGGAAGTGAAGGCACATTGGTTGGAATGCTCTCTGCCTGGGCTATTCCATGGAAGCCATTCTCAGCCTTTAATTTCTCAGCTTTAATCCATTTATTGATTCCTAGTGTTGTAACACGCTCTGGAGTGAACATGAGCTGATAGGCTGGAATGGCCTCTAAGTGGCCACAGTCGGGGTGGCCTGTGGGGCTCTGTTAATGGTATTTCATACAAAGTTGCCCTGCATCTCTGCCTCCCCCCAATGTCTATTTCTAGCCCAGGCCTGTAAGAAAAGAATTTATCTCACTCCAAAGGAAATTCAACTCCCCTTACTTGCTCTTGAGCAGTGGGGCCCACCACACTCAGGAACCAAGTGCCTGAGTTTCAAGACAAAGACCTTCCAGTGAGCCTTCAAAAGGACAGGCTTCCTTCTATGCCTCATATGGGAGCCTGGATCTTGAAGAGCCTTTAAGAAGAGCCCTACACAAGCACACAAACAAGGCAGTGCAGCCTCCAGAGGGCACCCACATAGCTCAGAGGCTCCATCTTCCTACCATGTCCCTAACAGATACCTGCAGTCCATTAAGGCCCTCTGACCCAGAGGACCCAAGGAAGTCTCATAGTCCTCTACACCTCTATATCTCTCTGGGAAGCTCAGAAGGTGATATACCAAAGAGACTCTTCTCTGGCCACACAAGGTGTGTGGGATGTACAACTCGGTAGTTGGATGCTTTCTGAAAACTGACCTACAAAGAGCAGACCTTTTTGAGCCAGGCATGGTCATGTACGCCTCTAATCCCAGCACTTAGGAGGCAGAGGCAGGCAGATCTTTATGAGTTTGAGGCCAGCCTGGTCTACAGAGCGAGTTCCAGGACAGCCAGGGCTACACAAAGAAACCCTGTCTTGGGATTAAAAAAAAAAGAACAGGCCCTCTCTCTCTTCTCAGGAGTGAGTTACAGGCAGCCATCTCCAGAGTCACTTGTAGACAAGGCTGCCATCTCACAGCTCCAGGGAAAGCCAAGCACCAGACATGCAATGGGGGTGACTTCCTGTGAGCAACATGACAACCATGCCCACTGGGAAGCTGTGCCCTTTGTGGGTGTTGTCTGCACAAAAAGTCCTTGTTTGTATCATCAAGAGTCTGTAGGCCTTGGTGTCTTGCCCCTGACTAGCCTATGCACGCTCTCAATCCCTTGTCCATTCCCATGGCTTTCTGAAGTTTCCCTGAGGGTGAAGAGGGGAGAAGCTGAGGTGCCCACAGCCAGCCATCTCTGAACACATCTTCTCTCTGGCCAGGGAGGACTGACACCGTGCGTCCTGTGGCTCAGATCCAACTACCCAAATGCCTCCCATGGCTGAGGTGGCACACAGAGCCCTCTTCTCCTCAGAGAGAATACGACAATGATTACTACTACATCACTGTTAACCCCCATTTAACCCCGACTGACTGCATTTCTGACTTGTTGAGCCTCTCTATCCAAGGCAGAGCTCTGAGGTCCCTGAGATGACTGCTGTGTAAGCTAGCTCCCTCGCTCTACTCAGCACTCCATTCCTCTCAGGGATCCTCCGGGACGCTCTTCCTTCCCACACTCCACCCCTGCCACAGCTCAGAACAGGACCTGACAAAAGCCTCTAAGGACTTCACAAGTTTTCATTCCATTTCATTCTGCAATTTCAGACCTAACCCTCCAGGCATTTGTGCTGAGGTTGTACGATGAATCCTAAGCTGGGAACTAACTCCTCTCCTCTCCTCTCTCTCCTCTCCTCCCTCCCTCCCCTCCCCTCTCTCCCTTCCTCCCCCACCCCCATCCATCCATCTCTATCTCTTGAGTGTCCCCAAAGTGAGCATATAGCTGAAATGAAAATGGACAAAGGGACCTTGCTCCCCCAGCAGCTGACAAACAGGCATTTTCTGGCCCAGGGCAGGGTAGTGCTTCTCAGAGTTGAAACCCTCCTTCATGTTGCATTTGGACCACCACTGAAAAGGCCCTAAATCACACAAAGTTCTATCACACCAGGGCCTGTGCTAAAGGGCCACAGTCAGAGCTGGCGCTCCAATGGAGGGATCACATTGCCAGTATATTTAGCTTTAGATTTGTATCTAATCAGAGACCAGAGAAAGTTCTTGAAGAGCGAGAAGGCAAGCAGTGCATCATTTGGGGAAAGGGTACACCAGAGAAAAATTGGTATCATTGGCTCAGTTAAGGGCTCTGCAATGTCTAAGACAGAGGAGAGGAGGACCCAAAGCATAGGAAACATCTAGAAAATTTCAAGAGGTAGAAGTGAGCAACAAGGTTGAGCAGGCAAAGAAGCCAGGCCCATCATTTCCTGGTGAAGCCAATACAAAATGGAATTGTTGACTTACGGAAAAGAACACAGTCTTAGGGGATGCTGACCTAGCCATTCTTCCCACAGGGAGGATCCTGACACCACGGGTCCTGAAGAAGTGATTCTCCTGGCTGCCGGGTCTGGACAATTCCCAAGCCCACTGCTGGTCTGCCTAACAACACAATGAGCCAATTCTCTGAGGTGCTGAAACTTGGCCTACACAAGTTCAAGGCTTGAAGGCCACCCCAGGATCCCATTGGGGTTCTTTTTTCCTTGTGCTGTCTCTCCAGAGCGAAGAAACTGATCTCTGAGAAACTGGCAGCAGCCACCTGAGAGACATGGCCTTGGCTCCAGACCAAAGGGCACGAATGGAAGAGGTTACTCTCATGTAACTCCTACCCCGAGGCAGCCAAGGGTGGAGACAGACCCTGGACCAGGCCTCTTCACCAGGATGTCAAGGCAACTGCTGAGAGTCCCCACAAAGCATGGTCATGTGGCATGGAAGAATGGACAGCTGGCTTTAACAGAGATCCCTGTTTGCACCTGGTGTGAACTGAACCCACTCAGGGGCGGGGGGGGGGAGTCTCAGTGGGTACTTCACTTGGGTTCCCTGGTGACAGGGCTGACATGAATGCCTGTGTTAAAGGCTCGGAGGTGGTGGGATCTTTAAGAAGCGGAGCCTAGTGATAGGCCTTCAAGGGTCACTGAGGGCATGCTCTCCAAGGGAATTACGATGCTTTGGTCTTTTCCTCCCTGTGTGCTTCTTGGCCACCATGAAGTGAATAGCTCTCTCACGGATTAAAGGCTTGGTCCCTAGCCTCTAGAATACTGGGAGATAATGGAAGCTGCGGGAGATGGAACCTAGTGAGAGGAAGTGGGGACTCTAGGTCACTGGGGGAACCCAAATTATTTCCATCGCTCTTTCTCTTCTGGTAGTCATGAGGTAGGCAGTCTTGTCCACCACACGCTCCCCACCCTCAAGCTCTGCCTCAGCACAGACTCCCAAAGCCAAGAGCAGAGAGGCAGCGAGCCAGAGCTATCCTCTACCCCATTTGGTTGACTTCTTTAGATGTTTGTCCCGGTGACAGAAAGCTGCCACACAGTCCAAAGGGTTTATGGAGGAGGAGGAATCCCAGGGGACACCTGGTGAGAAGAGACAGCAGTCAGGGAATCCAAACGGAGACACCAGCTCTGCCTAACATGGACAGTCCAGGGAAACTAGGCAAGTTCTTCATCCCACCTTAACCCAACCCCACAGGTTATCTCTGATGCATGAAAGTCACTGCAGGGTTGTCTCCCTCACTTTGAAGCAAGCAAGAGGCCCGCCTTCTGTATGCCAGGCAGAGGTCTTTGGCTATACCTCCAGCCCGGACCCCCCAGGTAAAGTGGAAACTGTCCAAGAAGGACAATCCCCTGAGGCAGAGGCAACTAGGAGCTGATACACACCAATTCCTGTCCCCACTCCAGACAGATGGGAGCACCAGCCAGACCAAGGGGCTCTGGACAAGGTGTTGACGGTGCCTGCTGCTTGGAGAGGTAAAAGCTTCAGTACCTGAGGGAGGCCAGATACTCAGCCAACACAGCGGGAAACAGCCCCCAGCAGACATCTCCAGACAAATGCATGCCTCCCTCAGAGTAAGGGTTAGAGGTTCTGCCACTAGGCTGTATGTTCAGAGGAGAAAGCCACAGGATGAGCCAGCCATGGGGCCAAGGGATGGGATGGGGGATGGGATGGAGGATGGGATGGATAAACTGATTCATTTCTGCAGCTCTGTAGATGTTAATGGCATTAGCTCAAGGCTTCACTCGTGCCTCTTTGATACAAACAAGAGAAAGGCTCTGGGTGACATTCAGGGTTCTGCCAGCCATTGACAACATGAGGTACAATAACTCATATTTATACACTCCAGCCACATTCCACATTCAACAAAGCTTTGATAAAAATGAGAAAACGCTCTCCCATCCATAACCACCAATCAGCTGTCATTTTCTTTTCAAAATACAAGGACTCCTTAGTGAGATATGCAGTCCGATGAAAGTTACTAGTTAGCACCTTTAGAAGGCAAGCTATTGTGGAATGAAGAGAGGCATGGAATGCAGCACATTGCTAAGGGGGCGTTGTGCAGAGCCCCGAGATCTTGTGCAACAAGCATTTTTTGAGTTCCTGTTACGTAAGAATCTCAGTGCTGAGGGCTGAGGGGAGAGGGCCAGTACCAGGTCTCCCCACTCAGGCAGCTCCCCAGTCATTGGGGAAGCTGGATATGGACATGCAACATCTACAAAAATGTTGGGGGTCAGAGAGTAACACCAGTTATGTTCCAAGCAGGGTACTGGGATGAGAGGAACCCATGGGTTTCCCTGAGAATCGGATCATCACAGATGCAGTGCAGGTCAGGGTGAAGCAGACATTGCTAATGGCCCCCAACATCTATCCTCCCCCTCTTCCCAATGTTTAGCCAGACAAACGGGCACAGTGACTAAAACTACATTTCCCAGGTTCCTTTGAAATTATGTGTATGATTAAGTGTGCTAGCCAGTGAGAGTGGAGAGTTTTGTCTGACTTCCAGGGACTATCCTTCGTTAGAACCAAGCCCCCGTTCATCCTTGCCTCCTTCAGGCTGGTTGTGGGATGCCAGAGGTAATGGCTGGAGCTTGAGTAGCCATTCTGGACTGTGACATGGACCTACTGTGCTGAGGATGGTGGAAAAAAAAGACGGAAGTAGCCTTTGGTCTGTAACAACTTAGGGACCAGCTTGAAGAGCCTTGGACTGTGTGACCCCTGCTTCATGTTTGGAGAAGTAACTTCTGCTTCATTGAAGTAAGCCATCGTTGGTTTAGATTTTCTACCAGCCATAGCCAAGCCTAAGTTCACAGGCAAGAGTACTGCCTCCAGCCTCCATTCCCCAACTAGCTCTTTTGTATTCTAGAATGCAGAGCCCCAAGGAATAGAAGATTTGCTGTCCCACCTATGGCTAGTGATATCAACAGGTATCTTTTGGCTTTTGGCTTCTTGAGGGTCTCACCCCTAAGCCCATGCTTCTTCTCAATGTAACCAATGCAGATGGCCAACTGAGGCAGGGAACTGGGGGACAGTGATGATTCCAGAAGCCTTCGAGCTACCTCCGCAGGACTCAGTCCACACTGGGGGGACTAACGCCTAGTGCAGGGCTCCCTGTGCTAGGTCAGGGCTATCGCCAGGCAGCTCCATTTCAACCTGTGCCTGTGACAGCTTCCTTCTCCCAGGCCTCGCTCAGCCCCGGGACCTCTCACAGTCTGCCTGCCATGCCGAGTAGATCCCGCCTGCCATAAGCCTGCTTCTCTCCGGGCCTCTGTCCCAGCTGTTCAGCCTCCTCCTTCCCTTTCCAGCCCTTCACACCAACGCTGTGTGTGCAATTGGCACCTAATGCAATTAGCACTTAATGTGAGCTTTTCTGTGATGCTAATGGAGGCTTCTCAGTGAAGTGGGGGAGGGGCAGCTTCCAAATGGTCCATGGGAAGCAACTCAGGTAAACTGAGCCCCAAGTGGGAAACTGGGAAACCTGGGTTCCCTTGACCACTTCTGCTCTCAGTATGCTGTGTGTCCTCAGGTCAGCTATTCAAGTTCTCTCTGCTTTCAAAAGCTACCACTGGAAAGCCAGAGGAGAAAGAAAGAAAGAAAGAAAGAAAGAAAGAAAGAAAGAAAGAAAGAAAGAAAGAAAGAAAGAAAGGAAGGAAGGAAGGAAGGAAGGAAGGAAGGAAGGAAGGAAGGAAGGAAGGAAGGAAGGAAGGAAGGAAAGAGAAAGAAAGAAAGAAAGAAAGAAAGAAAGAAAGAAAGAAAGAAAGAAAGAAAGAAAGAAAGAAAGAAAGAAAAGAAAGCAGAACTCCCACTTTGGACTTGAGGGCCTACTTAGAGCCAAAGCTCTGTTGGTAATGGGTCCATGCATCAAACACAGCTCACTGTCCGGTTTTGTGAACAGGTTTCCAGAGTGAAGCCACAACTGTATGTTTGACTCTGGCTGCTGCCAGGCTACTATGGCAGAGTCAAGGAGCGGGGACAGAAACTCATGACCTAAGAAGCCCACCCTGTTTGCTCTCTGGCCTTCTGCTGAAAAAGCTGGCTGAATCCTGCCAAAACAAGCCAAGGACCCATAACTCTTGCCTCCAAACATAGGACCTCACCAGGGAGATGGCATACGCTTGGAATCCCAACATTCAACAGGCTGAGGCAGGAGGATCTCAAGTTTTGGTATAGACTGGACTATATAGAAAGTATAAGGCCAGCCTGAGCTACATGGCAAGTTCAAGGCCAACTGTCTCAAAAACAAACAAACAAACAAACAAAATGGGGGGTGGGCATCCAGATGACTCAGCAGGTAAAGGCACTCACTACCCAAACCTGACAAGCTGAGTTCAGTCCCTGCGACCCACAGTAGAAGAAGGCAACTGACTCCCCCCAAAAAAGCTCTCCTCTGACCTTCGCAAGGACCTGGGGCTGTGACACGCGCATACACACACACACACACACACACACCCCTCTCACAGGTACAGCGCCAACTCACTACTGGCCTAGTAATCGATGGTTGGGCCAGTGAGGTAGCTCAGCGGGAAAAAGCACTTGTTTCAAAAGCCTGAGAACATGAGTTCCATCCCCAGATCCCACAGTGGAAGGAGAGAACTGACTGATTTCTTTGTGCAGAATAATAATAAATAAAAACTAAATTTAAAACAAACAAAAACTACCAGGCGGTGGTGGCGCACGCCTTTAATCCCAGCACTCGGGAGGCAGAGGCAGGAGGATCTCTGTGAGTTCGAGGCCAGCCTGGTCTACAGAGCGAGATCCAGGACAGGCACCAAAACTACACAGAGAAACCCTGTCTTGAAAACAAAAACAAAAACTTAGGACTGGAGTCTGTGCATTCATTCAACAAACACTTAATGGATGCCAAGCTTCGGTGTAGACACTGGAGTCACTGCAGTAAACCACACCTCCTTCCACCCAGAATGAAGAAGACAGGAACATTAATAAATGCATGCGGGCGGTTCATGCTGCATAGAATATTAAAGTGGATCGCGAAGACAAAGGGATGGAGGTGAGGCAGAGCGAAGATTGGAAGTCAATGGGATCCCTAGTAAACGCACATAGGGAGCAGCAAGTGCAAAGGTCCTGAGGCAGGAATCGGGCAGGTCTGTTGGCAGGTACATGAGCAAGCCAGCACATTTACAGTGGAGCGTGGAGACAGACGGTGAAGCCAGCATAATCATAGGAGCTGGATCCTAGGGCATCTGAAAGATTGAAAGAATGAACTAGGAAAATACAAACCCTATGACCCAGCTATGCCACTCCTGGGTTTTTACCTGAAGGACTTTGCATCAACACATCACAGACACACTTGCACAGCAGTGTTGACTGCGGTGTTATTCAAAGTAGGTGTGTTACAGAAGCAACCTGGGTGCTGCGTGTTTTTTTCTTATTTGCGGGTCCCAGATTTTATATAGATAAAATCATGAATGTATGTATGATATGAAAATAGAAAATGAAACTGTCTGGGGGGACGAAGAGGACTAATAGGAGCAGAGAAAATAGGGGGCATTCAGGGAATATGCTCGATATAGAGCATATACTTGCATGAAAATGGCTTTATGTAACGCAGTATCGTGTGTGATGAATATATACCAATGAAAATTAAAAATAAAGATTTTTAAAGGATTCTAGCCTTGACTCTGAGAGCACTTCATTATCACAGGAGAGCTGTGTGCAGAGAAAGAATATTTGGTGTCCGCTCAGGCTTCGGGAGGAAAGGCTGTGGAGGTTGGGCAGGCAGCAGGGAGACGACAAGACGAAGTGTAAGGGTGGCTCAGAGCATCTCAGCGGAGGTGCTGGGAGCAGTTGAAGAGCGGATGTTCTTTCGCAAGTCCGATCCAACAGCAAGGTGCTTGTTTCAGAAACAGGAGTAGAGTGGAAGTCTGGCCCCACCCCTGCCTGTCCCTAAACAGAGGAGCTTGCCCTAATGTTGCCTGCTGGATGCCTAGAATAGGAGCTGTTTACTACGAGCCATTTCTGTCGGAAATGATTGACACGTGCACCAGTGATAAGGAAAATATCTTCTCCCCAAAACAGGGTCAGCAGCTGGACACCTCAGCAATAGTTTCCCTAGAATGCACTGCGTTACAAAAGCCCCAGGGTGGTCCAGAGTCCCTTGGAAGGCAAATAGGCAAACAGAGTGCTCCTCAAACCTAAACCATCAGGTCCTTCCTCTGCCCAGAGCCCTCTCAGATGCCTTGGGTTAGAGGTCAGCTAGAGTTACTTTCGTTGTACCCTGGGCTGACCTGGGAGACTCAGGGAGCCGGTAGAATACAGTAGAAGTGACACTGTGGGACATCTGAGGGTAGTTCCGGCAGCTCCTGGAAGATTCCAGTGCTAACTCTGCAAGCAGCCTGTTCCTTAAGAAGACATCCAGAAGGTCAGCATGGAAACACATCCATCATCTAAGCCTTCAGATGACTCCGCCCCGTTCGGGATCTGATGGAGGTCCACTAGGACCTGCTTCCAGTTCCTTGCTCCTGAGACCATGCATAGAATAAAACCTTGAAGTTTGATCTTTGGTTGTTATGCAGCCAGAAGTAATAATGAAATTCAGTGAAAAACTGGGTGTGGTTACAGGTGCCTGTGGTCCCAATATTCAAGAACCTGAAGCAGGAGGACTGAGAGTTCAAAGCCAGCCTAGGCTACAGAGTGACTGTAAAGCCAGCCTGGGATATATAGCAAATCTCTGTCTCCAAAAATAAGTGAAGAAGAGATGAGGAGAGGGGCGGGAAGGGGAGGTGGTGGAAAAAGGAGGAAAGAAGAGAGAGGATAGGGAAGGGGAAGGAAGAAGGGAGAGAGGAGGGGAGAGGGGAAGAGATGGAGAGGAAAGGAGAGAAGAGAGAGGAGGGAAAGGAAGAGAGAGGAGGAGGGGAGGGGAGGGAGGAGAGGGGAAGGGAGGGGAGGGGAAGGGAAGGGAGGGGAGAGGAAGGGAGGAGAGAAGAAAGAGCACTGATCATTGGTAGTACCAATAGAAGGTCCATTGGTAGACTAGACCTGATGGTCCCCTGATCCCCACTTACACACAGAGAGGCAACTGTCAGAAGAACAGACCAAAGCCATCATTAAGCTATTTCATCTTCCAGAACAACCCCATGGACCACCTCAAGATGGGACTCTGATGCCCTAGGCTGTGAGTAGCAAGCAACTGCTGCTGAGTTAGGGTCACTTTCTTGCTCCTCTGTGTACATGACAGCATGGGGGTTGGAGATCACCACCATGGGCTGAACGGCATCTGATACCAAACAGAGAGTGCCCCCCCCCCCCGAGTCCAATGAGGGAGAGATTTATGCTTCTCACTCCCCATCTGCAAAGCAAAACAAAAATAGCTGAAAAGCCGGTTTTCTGCTTTAGCGCCTCTGTGAATAAGCGTATAAATTTCGGTGACATTTCTGGAGGCTTGCTGAAGGGGAAAAAAAGCCATCCCCAGGACGCGGCCAGCAGCAGTGACAGCATATGGTTTGCTGAGAGCGGAGGCAGAGATCCTGTGAGCAATGGAAAGGTGACTTTGCTGGGAAATTCAAACGCAAGGCAGAGTGGTCATCAACCCTCTTCCTTTTTTTTTTAACTTTTTCCACTTTTCATAGAAGAAGAGGGAGGAGAAAAAGAGAGTAGGAGAAGGAAGGGGAAGAGGATGAGGATGAGGAGGAAGAAGAAGAGGAGGAAGAGGAAGAAGAGGAAGAAAGAAGAGGAGGAGAAAGATGAAGAAGAAGAAGAAGAAGAAGAAGAAGAAGAAGAAGAAGAAGAAGAAGAAGAAGAAGAAGAAGAAGAAGAAGAAGACCTATTACAAGGCAGCCACTAAGGCCCATCAGTCCCAGGCAAGAAGCAGCTGTATTGGGTCCCTGGAAAGTATGAAGGATTCCATCTGCCTTGGAACACCCAGCCTTGGCCTCAGGAATAGGAAGAGGGCATTCTAGTACCCAGCTCATAGAAAAAAATTAGAAAGCAGGCCTAGGGCTGAGGAAAGATCTGTGTAATCAGAGAACAGAATGGAGGACTACCTTTCCACCCTCTCTGAAGCTTCCTCTCCATTGAGAATTCAAGTAGGAAGTAGAGAAGACATACCTCTTGTCATTTGGCAGGAATCAGAGCTGGTGTTACAACCATATCAGCCTGGCACAGAGATACATGCCACACCTCCAGCCAGAGGGCAGAAAGGGGAAAATTATGTGCAGCTTTGGGGACTCAAGACCAACAGCCTTTCTTGTTTATGCCACACTTAAACTGGATGTTGATCCTGGAGGGTGGGATGCACCTGTGATCCCAGCACTTGCTAGGGAGGCCAGCCTGGGCTACATAGGAACACCCTGCTTCAATTAAATGAGTGAATGAATAAACAAACAAAAAAAGAACATTGTCTTACATCTTAAACCAAACAAGAACTTCAATTATGTCTTTCTTTATAAAAAAAATTGCTTTTGTTTGGATTTTTTATTTAATTTTATGTGCATGGATATTTTTCTATATGTATGTCTGGTGTGTGTGTGTGTGTGTGTGTGTGTGTGTGTGTGTGTGTGTGTGTGTGTGTGTGAGTGTGGTGCCTATAGAACTCTGAAGGGGCATCGGATCCCTGGAACTGGAATTACAAACAGTTGGGAACCATTATGTGGCTGCTGGGTACCAAATCCAAGCTCTCTGTAAAAGCATCATGTCTGTAACTGCTGAGCCATCTCTCCAGCCTCAATTAGCCTTTCCTGATATACATTTACACGTCGCTTTCAATCTATTACTTGCTCTTTAGGTTAAATGAATGTGTTTGAAAGTAAACGGTTCAGGAGAAGAAGACACTAACTGGGCTGGAGGGAGGCAGAAATGGTGAAAGATGACCAGACTGGTTCAGGAAAGGGCTGGAGAGAGTGAACATTATCCCCAAGACAAACAGCCTTCTTTGGTCTCATTCTGCTGGACCCAGGCTGCTGTGGGGCTGCATGGCTGAGAAGATGGAGACAGAGAAATCACAGGAAAAAAAAAAACTGCTGCTCCGTCCTCTACCCTTGCCCTCAGGAAGCAGCAGCTGGGTGTAGGAGAGCACACTCCATCCTGTCCTCTATCCTGACTGCCACTAAAGTGTCTACGTACAGTGGCCTGGGTGTTTCTAGAACAAAGCCAAGAGGTCTGCAGAGCGATGCACAAACTTCTTCCTAGGCTTGGGAAGCCTATCACAACTTTCTTGCACCTACTGTGCCAGGGGTAGCCCCGTGGGCTGCTTGCCTTGTCCTCTGCTTGATCCATGCACCTGCTCCACCGAACCCTCTCCCAGCCCCGAAGGCAGTCCACTCTCTTGGCTCATGATATCAGAGTTTCTGGGATTATCCTTACCACTTCAACTCCTTCAGTGTCCATAGTAAATTACACTTCCACCAAGACATCTTCCGAGATCCTTCCACAGACTTCCTGCATCCTCTCTCATCTTGTCTTAGCAAGCTGCTGGAAGCGGTTACACCTTGCTTGGAGTCATAGTCTTGGTCACTCCTTCCCAAAGCATGGTGTAAGATAAGGATTGGGGAACTGGTTGCTAACTTGTAAGGCACATTCAGGAATCCCAGTGAGAGGCTGGGGAGAGAGAGACTTAACTGGAAGGAAAGCAGAAAAAGGAGGACACACATGTACACCCCCACACCCCACAACACACACACCCTACCACTAGAGCTCAGCTCCTGGGAGAATCCTTGAGGAGACCTGTGGCCCCAGGCTCAGAGTTAGCTTCACAGCAGAGCTGGATCAATTACTCTTCCTGGACCATGATCCGGGCGTACTAGCTGTCTGTAATTTCTTCTTGTTCCAGTATTGGCCCAGGCAAGCTGCCCTGATACCTCCCAAACCTTCAGGCAGTGGGACTGAGAAGCATAGCCCTTGAAATGGTAAGCAGACAATGTGCTAGAATCAACCACCACATCTGCCCAGGAAGACTGGTAGGCCAATAAGAAGCCAACAGAAAAGAAGTGGCACTGGCTGTGTGCATCTGTGGTGCCCGGTGGTCCCCCATTTGCCCACAATGTTGTTTTTGGCATTATCCAAGGTCAACCATGCTCTGAAAATATGAAAGAGGAAATTTCAGAAAGAAGTAAAAGTAATTCCTACATCTTCAATAGGTTGTCATTCGTTGACTTACTACAACACAAGCACCTACACTGAGAGCTAAGAGCACCAACCTCCAAGAGAATAATGAGTGGGTAGTGTATACAGTATGGATCCGCCAGATGAAAAGGGACAATTACAGTCTTGGGCAAAATGGAGCAGGGTGGC
The DNA here is from genome assembly GCF_004664715.2 of Peromyscus leucopus. Classification (NCBI taxonomy): domain Eukaryota; kingdom Metazoa; phylum Chordata; class Mammalia; order Rodentia; family Cricetidae; genus Peromyscus; species Peromyscus leucopus. The sequence continues at coordinate 13,573,220 of NC_051083.1, read as the reverse complement.
ACGAGACTCCTCATACTGGTCACAACAGCTCACAGGAGGTCAATGAAGAACCTCAACAGTGGGCTCATGCTACGTCACTGTTGCTGTGTTGTTCACACTACTTGTCTCATCACAGAGCATGAGAGAAGGGTGAGTAAGACATTGTGTGAGAGACACTGCATTCCTGCTTAATATTTCATTGCATTGTTATAATTCCATTTTATTGTCATTGCTATTAACCTCTTAATTGATATGTTAAACTTCATCCCAGTCTGTATAGGAGCCGGCATTACACAAAGTATTTCCCATAGAGGACGGGACAACTGGAGTGACTTGGAGTGACTTAGATGCAGGCTTTACTTCTCCAGTGTTAGATTTCCATCACCGTGACAAATGCCGAGAGAAAGGGGGTTCCGTGAAGGCTTTCGTTTGGCTCATCGTTTCAGGGGATTTGGTCCATGCTGGCTGGCTAAGTGAAGAAATACCTCATGGGAGAAAGCCATGGTCAACGACCTCATGGGAGCCAGGAAGCAAAGAGGAACAACAGGAAAGACCCAGAGCCCAGATTCAGCCATGAAAGGTTCACCTGTCTGCCACTTTCTCCAGCTAGGCCCCACCTTCCGCTTCCCTACAGCCCCCCAGTTCTCTGTTGAAGCTTGGAGTTCAACCATTGGTTAGTCAGAGCCCTGTGATCTGGTTGTCTTGGGAAAGGTTCTCATAGACACACACAGAGGTGAGACGGACTAATCTCCTGGGTGTCTTTCAATAAAACCGAACTAGCAGGCAAGATTAATCATCACAGCTGACAGTACAAGAACCTTGTGACCAAGAATTCTGCCACCCTCCCCTGTGACTTCTTCCTTGGCATTGCAGATGGAGAATGGCTGACAGCCCTCTGAATAAAACCAGGGCTATTGTGGGCACAGGGCTTCTTCACCCAGCACCCAGTCCAGTGCTGAGGAGACGTTAACACCCAGCCTGGGCAGCCATTCCCAACTCCCAACTCAGCAGCAGGTCACAGAGCCATGGCTAGACTGCCCATGTGAATGGCCCCAAAGGTCCTCTCAGTCCCTGCGTCTTCAGAGACAAGGGTTCTGACTACAATCAGGAAGCCCGTGCCTTCCATCGGCTCAATTCTGACCCACCTGTGGAGACGGCAAGGAAAAGCAGAATGGCAGAAAGCAAGCACAGATGTAGGAGCAGGCAGCCAGAAGTGGTAGTCGCAGGGTGGGTTCCTGCCATCAGGTCAGGGGCTGAGGCCAGCTTTTGCAAGAGACTCCAACCATGCTCCTTCCAGGCTGGGCTCTGCCTGGCTCACTCTTTTCCAGTTGCCCTGGGGCCATGGGCTAAATGGTGATCCTCAAACTATGTACGTAAATCATATACATTTGTTAAGAAGAAAGATCTATCTTTACAGGCGTGTTTGAGTTACAGCTCTCCAGACAAGGCCATCCTGCATTGTTCAAGTAAATCCAATGCCATTCTGGCTGCTCCCTCTCTCCTCAGGTCATCTTAATGTCACCTTTCCCTCCTCAGACTTAGGTTTTTCCAAGGAATTCGTCACCTTCTAGTATACTATAAACAGGGCTTTTTTGTACACCGTTATTTCTCAACACATAGAATGGAAGCTGTCCTAGGGTTTCTTTTGCTGTGAAGAGGCTCCTTTAATAAAGGAAAACATTTAATTGGGGCTGGCTTACACTTTCAGAGGTTTAGTCCATTATTGTCATGGTGAGAAACATGGCCAGAGGCAGGCAGATGTGGTACTGAAGATGGAACTGAGAGTTCTACATCTTGATCTGCAGGCAACTGTGACACTGGGTGGAGCTTGAGCATAGGAGACTTCAAAGACAATCCCCACAGTGACACACTTCTTCCAACAAGGCCACACCTCCTAAGAATGCCACTCCATATGGGGGCCATTTTCTTTTAAACCACCACAGAGGCCAACTCACAGCAGGCCTCTGCTATCTACTAAGTTGATCAGGGGATGATCTGAACACAGAACACATTCTACAGTGGTAGATACATGTCTGCTGTTTGTACTAACCATATCTCTTTTGATACTCAAAATAACTCATGGGGTGATGTCATTGCTTCACCCCAGAGAAAGGAGGTCACAGGTAGAAGTCAGATTCAAACTCAGAACTGTGTGACTGCAAGCCACACCTCTTCTCCATTAGACATCCACAAGAGGAGGTGTTGTCCAGAAGTTGGTGAGAACATAGGAAGCAGTGCCATGTACAATGAAGAACTAGTTACAAATCATCTAATATGGGATTTACACTCAAGATTGGAAGGTGGGCAACTCCATACATCCATGTGTGTGAAATTAAAATTAGGAAGGCATGTCCCTGTTAACTGATATGTCCCTAAGTCATTATCGCAGATTAGAAAATCTGCATTGTAGACACAGCTACCCCCAAAATATAGTCAACAAACATTTAATTGCTTGTGGGGCATGCTCTGTTCCTTACCCCTTCTGCCCACTGATGCCTGGAGGGGGAAGTTCTGGACTCACCTGTGGTCTCTTATCTCTTAAAAATAGCAGTATACTCAGCCCATACTGTAGGCAACCTGGAATCTCCAGAGATAACACAACAGAAACCACATTCAGGCAAAGGCAAGCGGGGCAGGAGGGCAGGAATCGCTACATACTCACCCCAGCTTCCCAATGCCAGCTAAGGTCAACTTAGGCCTACATTCCTCACGGCTTCCCAGAAGGGTCCCAGTAGGTCTGGGCCTCTCTCGCCCACTGCTTACACTGTTTACGGGCTTTCTTACCTTTCCTGTCTCACTTCTGCACCCACTTACTGAGTTGCTGGGACCTCTTTTCACACAAACGCCTTTTGCACACATCTTTGAGAGGAGGCGAACTAGGGCATTGGCCTTGAGCACACTGCTACCAGCTGGAGATGTGGAGCAAAGAAAACTGTGGTGAGAATCCCAGAATCCCAACAATGGAAGGATCTGGAAAGGCAGCTTCCTCTGTAATGTGATGCTCCCTCTTGCCATGCTCATCAGCAGCATACACACCAGGGACATGTCAGGAGGGTGACTGTGGTGGTTTGAAAGAAAATGGCCCCCAAAGGGGGTGGCACTATAGGAGGGGTGGCTCTTGTTGGAGGAAGTGTGTCACTGTGGGGGTGGGCTTTGAGGTTTCATATATGCGGAAGCCACACCAAGTGAGACAGTTTACTTCCTGTTGCCTGCAAGGTGCAGAAGTCTCAGCTCCTTCTCCAGCACCATGTCTGCCTGCACACTGCCATGCTTCCTGCCATGATGATGAACTGAACCTCTGCACTGTAAGTGAGCCACTCCAACTAAATGTTTTCCTTTATAAGAGTTGCCATGGTCATGGTGTCTCTTCACAGCAATAGAAACCATAACGAAGACAGTGACCCACCACTACGTCATTTCTGAAAACACCTTCCAGCTCTGATAAGCCAAGCAAGAAAATCAGGCTCCTGTTGCTCACATGATTCACCATACAGAAATCATTTCTGACCCTAAAAGAGGTTGGATCATTCTTTTATCTCATGAATCTCTAAATGCTAGGTTAAGTATCACCAGCCACATAAACCAAAATTTAGCAAAGGAACTGTGACCTGATCGCCAAAATGTGGCCCAATCTTGCTGTCTCTGAGGCCACCTTGTAGCAGCAATCTTCAAAGTTCTTATTAATAAAATCAAACCTGAGGCGAGTTATTGGGGTCCATGCTGGTAGATCAGAGAGACAGAATGAGCCACAGCTATCTCACCTTGCCGGATCCTCAGCTGGTTTTGTCTCCTCAGACTGGAGGCTTCTGAGTCCTCATCCCAATGGCTTTCAGCTGAATTGCTGCTCGAAAGCCTGAAGCTTAACCAGCCACATGCTTAACCAGCCAAATGCCTAACCAGCCAAAACCTTCTAGTTCCTCACCCTCACGCCTTATATATCTTCCTGCTTTCTACCACCACTCCCTGGGATTAAAGGCTGGCTTTCTGGGATTAAAGGCGTGTCACCATGCTTGGCTATTTCCAATGTGGCCTTGAACTCACAGAGATCCAGAGGGATTTCTATCTCTGGGATGCTAGGATTAAAGGTGTGAGTGCCACCATTTTCTAGCCTTTGTATCTAGTGGCTGTCTGTTCTCTGACCCCAGATATTTTTATTAGAGTACACAATATTTTGGTGAACACAATACCACCACATCTCCTCTCTTTTTGTCTAAAATTAAAAAAAGCTTATAACTAATACAAGAAAAAACTATCCAATAAGTATATACAATATATACAGCCAAAAATTACATTAATGATATCTAGTCCATTAACATTTGACAGATTCAGATAAAAACCTCCATTATATATTTTAACAATGTCCAGTCCAGTAACATCTGATAAACTCAGACCAAAAAAATTTTCATTACTTATCTTATTTAAAACAAGTAGTTCCTTTTTAAAGTAGATTCCATAGTCTCCCTTTTTATCTTATCATATCCATATTCTTTTTTCTTTCATAATACATTCAGTAGTCTACCTTTTGTCATTTTTATATCTTCCCCTTTTCTTCAGTGTAGATTCAATGATCTACCTATTTATCCTATTATTTCTTTATCTTTTTTCTCAGAGTAGATTCGATGATCTATCTCATATCTATATTCTCTTTTTCTTTTTGCTTTCTAGGGTGAAGATATCTTTAGGGAATCTTGAAAAGAAATTTTTTGGGTTAATTGTCAAGTCCTGTATCATTTGTCCAGTCTCTGCATAATAGGAAAGTTCAGGGCTTGTTTCAAGTCCTTGTTCGAGTAGTCTGTCAGGCTGGATCATCTCAACTAGTCCTCTCGAAATTGTCCTGACCAGTTTGTAGTCCAAAGTCGATTCTTCCATGGTGTTAATCGGCTTAATGGCTTTATCATAGTCCATGTGGAATCATCATTGTAGGATCCTGTCATCTTTTTGAAGATTTCAAAGTTACTGTTAGACATAGTAATGGTTTCCTGCGGTTTTTTTTTTTTTTTTTTTTTTTTTTTTTTTTTTTTTTTTTGCCTCCTCTGTGGTTTGGAGCAATCACAGTCTGATAAATGTCTGTCTCTCGGAACCATGAACATTCTTCCCTAGAACAGAAAATCTTCACAGCAGTTTTTCCCCACCATTTGTCTTGCCAAACTTTTCCAAACTGACCTTTGCCGATGCTTTCTTGTAACACGATGGTCCTGGCAATTCTTCTCTGAACCAGCAGCAGTAAACCCTTCGTCCCAGGTAGCAGCATCACCGCAGTCACCAACACGATGAGGAGCTGGCAACGTGGAGCAGTAGCCACTACTTCCATGGTCCCACCACTGTTTGTGGCTCAGTCCGGGCCAAAGCTTCTCCCAAGCCTCCTAGGCCAGCCTCAAACTCGGGATCCTCCTGCCTCTGTCTCCTTCAGCAAATCCTACCGGTGTGCGACACCACAACCGCCTGAGTGTAGCTTGGGCCTGAGCTGGGCTCACAAGGCCACAGGCAAACAGCTTTTTCATGAATTCGTAACATGAACGTTGGGCGCCAGATGTAGCATGAATCTTAAAAGTTCTTATTAATAAATTCAAACCTGAGGCGAGTTATTGGGGTCCATGCTGGTAGATCAGAGAGACAGAATGAGCCACAGCTATCTCACCTTGCCGGATCCTCAGCTGGTTTTGTCTCCTCAGACTGGAGGCTTCTGAGTCCTCATCCCAATGGCTTTCAGCTGAATTGCTGCTCGAAAGCCTGAAGCTTAACCAGCCACATGCTTAACCAGCCAAATGCCTAACCAGCCAAAACCTTCTAGTTTCTCACCCTCACGCCTTATATATCTTCCTGCTTTCTACCACCACTCCCTGGGATTAAAGGCTGGCTTTCTGGGATTAAAGGCGTGTCACCATGCTTGGCTATTTCCAATGTGGCCTTGAACTCACAGAGATCCAGAGGGATTTCTATCTCTGGGATGCTAGGATTAAAGGTGTGAGTGCCACCATTTTCTAGCCTTTGTATCTAGTGGCTGTCTGTTCTCTGACCCCAGATATTTTTATTAGAGTACACAATATTTTGGTGAACACAATACCACCACACCACCTAAAAGGACATGGCACAGGGTCTGAAAGATATATCCATGGGATGTTCCCAAAAACAGTTTTTACAGATTTTATCTGTTTTATAAATTGTATGTACATATGCTCGTGCCCCTGATTGCAGTCTTCTCAGAGGTGAGAAGAGGGCTCCTATCCTATGCAGCTGGAGTTACAGACTGTTGTGAGCCACCTGATGTGGTTGCTGGGAACCAAACTCTGGTCCTCCACAAGAACAGAGAGTGCTCTGAACCACTGAGCCATCTCTCCAGCCTTCCCACTCTGTCAAAGCAATTTTGAGTGATAAAGGCCACCTGGCAATTGGAAAATGCCTGCCTGAGGTGTCTCACTCAGAGGACCACACCCAGGAACCAGAAGCAGCTATGGAGTGATGGTTTTTAATTCAAGGTTTCATTATCTTAAAATTGCACCATTCTTTTTTTTTTTTTTTAATTACTGATGTTAAACCAAAAAGACAGACAAAAGATAGAGAATAAGTCACTACATCCCCCAACACAGTCCCAAAGGAAACCAGTTCCGTAAGCAAACTGTGAGAGACTCCTTCCACTCAGCTGGCTGGAATGGCATCATCCTCAAGAGTGTAAGGTAACTCAGAGCTGACTGTTCAGAAAACCCAACGCCCGCCGTGTGGCCAGAGCCAGCCATTGATCCAGTAGTCTGTCAGAGTCCAGCCCCTCTTAACATTCTTGGCTCAGTCTGTGGCCTCTGCAGACCTCCTCTGCCTGGCAACCAGGAGCCCTGGAACCGCAAACTAGAAGCTGGAAAATCGCGGACCCCTCCAGTTTTTGCCAAAGCACCTTTAGTGCCAGCTGGGAGATCAATGCGAGGGAGGGCCTGTTCCAAGCTGCTCCAGGCTTTTCCATCCAGCCTGCCCTGGGATCCATGCAGAGACCACCTGGGGAGGCCCTGTTGTCCCTTTCCTCCTCCCCCAGAAGAAAGGAGGAGTTCTTTCTGCTTTGCAGCTGCATCCTCCAAACAGTCCCCAGAGACTACGGGATAATGTGACCTTCCCATGCCCGGTAGCCTGCACTGGTCCCCAGGAAGGGGCCGGAAATCTCCTCCTGGCCTATGCTTAGCAGCCAGCCAGGTGCCCTCCTAGCACAATTGGGCGGCTGAACTTTCTTCCGGAGCCTTGGTTTCTCCGTTCTTGTTTAATTCACAGGGAGCCAGGGGCTGGTGGAATGATGTACTAAGATCAAAGAGAGAGGGAATGGGCTCCCCTGAAGGCACATCAGGCCTCTCTGGGAAGGAAACATTTTCTGATCCAGGAAGTGAAAATCTTGCATTTTAGGCAGTGATAAAAGATGAGATATTCTGAGTCTCTGAGGTCCGGGGTGAGAGAACAAGAGGAGTCTGGGTTTTTGTTTTGTTTTGTTTCCCAATGCCACCCAATGCTAAAAGGGGCGAGCTGTATTTTACACTTCAGCAGCCTCAGATGGTGAGACATGAAGTGAGCATGTTCGTACAAAAACATTCCATAGAAAGCCAGGGTCCTAAAAGACCCCAGCCCTCTTTCTGGGGTTCTCTTCTGTCCCAGCCCCTCTCCAGGCTTTGCCATGCTACCTAAACCAAAAGAACTCATTCATTCAACAAATATTCGCTGAACCACTATTCTGTGCCAGGCAGTGGAAATACAATGAAGAAGAGCACAGATGTAGCCCGTCCCTTCAAGGGTGTGCAATGTGTGGAGCAAAGAGCCCTAAACAAAGCTGGAGTCTCCTTTGAAGGAAGATGCTGAGTGTCTTTCCACCACAGGGTGTGAGCTAGTCTCAGGAGTGAAGGAAGTTTGATACATGTAGACCACGATCCTCAAAAGGAAAGGAGAAAGCCATCCAGAGTCTGTCCCTGCAGATCAAGTTCACAGCTGTCGACACCAGTGAAGTACCACCTCACTTCCATCTGCATCCCCACACATGTTATGACATTTCAGGATGCAATCAGGAAAGCACACACTGGGAAGCTCCACAGGACAAACAGCCTAGTTTCCTCCATCAGATCCGCGGCAAGACAGGAAGGGGAACAGCTTAGGGAAAACAGTTTCATATGTGTGTCCTTATTTGGTTGCCAACACAGACAATCCACTTAAAAATAATCACTCTGGGGGCTGGAGAGATGCCTCAGTGGTTAAGAGCATGTACTGCTCTTGCAGAGGACCTGAGCACAGTTCCCAACACTCACATCAAGGAGCTCATAATCTCCTGTAACTCTACCTCTGGGAGATCTGACCCCCTCTTCTGACCTCCAAGAGCCCCTGCACTCACAAGCACATACATACACACATGCATACATATACTTTTAAAACAATGAATTACTATACCAAATTTAAATATATACATTTAACAAAATATTATTTAAATATACTTAAATATTAAATATTTTGAAATAAATAACAAATCTTTTAAAACTATTAAAATAATGACCATATTGACGAAGCAGTTGGAAGTCTCAACACCCACTGGATATCTGCTACTACTTAAGAATTGTTAAATATTTTTAGACATGTTTTACCTGTTTCAAGAAACCCCCAGAGACCACCAAGGAGCCAGTTTCCGATGCAAGCACGTAAGGATTCTTTTATTGTCAGGTTCAAACCTGGGCCACCGCACAACAGATGGAGGGAAATGCAGCAGCGGCCTTGGGCACAGGGGTAGAGAGTTTTTAATAGGGAAAAACCGCAAGCTGGGAATTATATGCTTTGGCAACCTGGGATTGAGTAGAAGGAATATGGGGCAAGGTAATTTTTTGAAACTATTGGTCTAGACTTTCAGTACAAAACTACATTTGAAACTATTGGGTTGGGCTTTTTGGCAGGGGAACACAACTTGCTGGGCAGGATTATCTGGGCTGCTCAGCAGGATTATCTAGATGTTTTCAAGGGCCATAAACCTCAAACAGGATGCCTGCAGGGGCATACTGCTCCGTATCTGTTCCAGTTGTCATTCCTGAGGTCCTTCCTAAAACTGTGTATAGCAGGTGGTCTAAGATGGTGGCCCTACACTAAGATGGAGTCTGTATTGCCTTCACAGACATAATAATGTATTTCAGTTTTTTGAAAGTCATTCTTCTTTTAGAGATGAATGTGATGATAATATTTGTGGGCATAACAATGTAATGCTGTAATTTGTTCTACTTCCTGTATGGGGAAGAGAGGAGTCCATAAGGAGGCAGATGAAAGCCAGTGACCATGAATTGGCCATTGTTATAGCTCCATGTTGGATAAAGATGTTTTAAATATGCTTTGCTGTGGTTTAGATAAGGTTTGAATATGTCCCTCAAGGATTTATGTGTTGGAAGTTTGGTCCCAGTGTGATGCCAGGAGGGGTGGAGGGACCTAAGGGAGGTAATAGGGAAAATGATCTCCAAAGGGACTAATGTAGTTTATCATGGTACCCCAGAAGTTTCCTCAAGACTGAGTTGTCATGAGAGGACAAGTTGAGTCCACACTCTGGCTTCCTGTCTTGCCTTGTGATCCTCCTCCCTCTTATTGTGATGCTATTACCACAAGGCTGACACACAACCCAAACCAAAGTTATCACAACACCCTTGAATCTTCAAAACAGAAAGCTAAAAAAATCTTCTCTTTGGGCCAGTGAAATGGCTCAGCAGACAAAGGTGCTTATTGCCAAGATTGATGACCTGAGGACTCCCATGGGTTGTCCTCTGACTTCCACATGAACACAGTGGATTTGTCACACCCTCTGTCAAACAAATAAATAAATATATATATAAATACACACACACATTTTAAACTATTAAAATAATGCTATTAAAATAGTGATCATATTGATGAAGCAATTGTGTGTGTGTGTGTGTGTGTGAAAACCAGCTTTTGGTATTCATTCATATAGTAGCAGAAAGTGAAATAATATATGTTTGAAATTTCCATTAAAAAGGTTCTTCTCAAGGTATACGGGCAACACTTGCAGATATACAAAGAGCTCTGAGCAGGAATGGGTCCACATATTCCAGCTCTTAAAGGTCAGTGGTGTGCCTGAACCTGGTGAAAGATTATGTGTCATGAAAGGACTAAGGAAGGGAAGCAGGGCTAAATTATGTAAGATCTAGATGCCTAAAACTCACTCCCTTTGAGTTTCTGAGGTTATTTTTGAGCCTCTGGGAAAATGAAGTCCAGAGCTGCTCCATATTTCCCACAACAAGAGAAGGACGGAAGGGGGCACATAGACACGTGACCTGTGAGCACATCCTGAATAATTGATGAGTGACCCTTTTCATGGTCAGTGTGGGGAACTTCTCCACTGAGAGGAAAGTTGCGAAGCCAAATAAACCAAGTGTGGTAAAGTCTTAGATGGGCACAAACAGTGCACTTGTTTTCTGTGGCCACCATAACCAGCCAGCACTACCTGGGTGGCTTAGAACAAGGCGAATTGACTCTCTCCCCACGCAGGAGGCTAGAAGTCTAAGCTAGGTGTCTGCCAGTGTGTCCATTCTCCCTCCGAAGGCTCTCAAGAGGACTCCTAGCTCATCTCATGCAGCAATCCTTGCATTCTTTGACTTGGACACACACACACACACCCTGTCTCTACTGCTCTCTTCACATGGCTTTGCTCCCTCTGTAAGTTTCCAAGTTTCTCTCTCCTCATAAGGACACCATCACTGGATAACAGGCCCACCATATCACAATATGATCTGCAGACACCTTATTTATAAATGAAACTACAGCCCTAAGTGCCAGAGATAAGAATGAGAAAAAAATTGAACTAGTCAGGTTGGGCAGGGACCCCAAGGCAGCAGCTCCAAAACTGTCCTTTCAGGAGACCAGGGAGGTCAGAAAAAAGCCCTGCTTCCTGCTCTCCTGTTATCTCTTACACCTACCTGAAAGCTACCTGTGAGGATTTGAGTGAATATGAAAGAAGGTACCTGAACACCTTGTGGTTGTGCCAACTGGACTGGCTGGCTCATGCCCCCCCCCCCCCCCCCCGCTGCCCACAATCACCTAAGTTTCTGCTTTATGTCCTTTACAAAGCCCCCAGAATAGTTAGCATCTCAATGGTATCTCACTCCTAGGGACCTACTAAGTTCTCTCTCTCTCTCTCTCTCTCTCTCTCTCTCTCTCTCTCTCTCTCTCTCTCTCTCATAACAGGTTTTTTTTGGACTGCCAGCCCCCAAATCATGGCACTGAGACTTATTATTAGTTATGAATGCTCCGTCTTATCTTATGCTTGTCCCACTAGCTCTTATAACTTAACTTAACCTGTTTCTCTTCATCTACATTTTGCCTCAGGGCTTTTAACCTTTCTTTCATTCTGTATGTCCTATTTTTTTCTGCTTCCTCTGTGTCTGTCTGATGGCTGCCTGCCTGCCTGGCCCCGGGCATCTCCCTTTTTTCTCCCTTGTTCTCTTCTCTCTTCATTCTCTCTTCTCTTCTCCCAAGCCTAGATTCTTCCTCCTAATTATTCTCTCTGCCCTCCAGCCCCGCCTATCCCTCTACTGCCTAGCTATTGGCCATTCAGCTTTTTATTAGACCAATCAGGTGCCTTAGGCAGGCAAGGTAAAACAAATGCAACACATCTTTATATAATTAAACAAATGTAGCATAAACAAATGCAACACACCTTTACACAATTAAAGTAATATTCCACAGCATAAACAAATGTAACACATCTTTACATAGTTAAAGTAATATTCCATAACACTCTCTGCTATGACCCTTTAATAAATTTCTCTCTAAAATTCACCTTTTGTGCTCTGTGAATTTTACTCTTTAAATTCTTAAAACAAGACCCCCAAAAACAATGACTTAAAGTGGCTTTGGCGGCCACTAAGTTTTCTGGAGGGTCCTACCCTTCAAGCTAAGTCCACCTGAAACAAGAGGAAAAGCCTCGATCAAACTAAAAATACTGCAAATTTTCCCACAAGGTCTTTAATATAACTTTTGGGAGACACAATCCACCTACCGTGTACTGTCAGGTGGACCCTGGAGGCTGGCATCAGTGGATCCATTTAGACTTCCCTTTTAAGATTTCTTGGGTCCCATCTGGCCCTCAGTCCCTCAGCTGCTTATAAAATAATCATTTAAAGGCTTAATATTTACTATCATTGTATGGCCTATGGCAGGCCTCTTGTCAGCTAGCTCTTATAGTTTAACTCAACCTATAACTATCAATCTATGTATCGCCACATGTTCCATGGCTTTACCTGTATCCCATTACATATTACTGCTAGGATGGCAGTCTGGTGTCTCCCCAACTCAGCCTTTCTCTTTCCCGTCTCTCTCCTTGGGTTTCCTGCCTGCCTCTAAGCTGCCTTGCCATAGGCCAAAGTAGCTTATTTATTAACCAATGGGAACAACATATATTCACAGCATAAAGAAAGACGTCCCCGGCACTTCCCCTTTTCTATCTAATCAAAAAAGGTTTTAGCTTTAATATAATAAAATTATATATAACAGTTATCAAGCAAGAATTATAGTTACAATATCTAGTCTATTTGTATTTGGCAAAATTAAAGAAAATATTTTATCATCTATCTTATATTTGTAATATGAGTCTAAAGTTTCATATGTAATTTATCTTTTATTATAACCAAGGAAAACTATAATCATAACTATCTAGTCTTTGACTACAGCAAAGACCCCAGAAGGATATAATATTACCTAAATAAATAGGAAGAGCATGGCAAGCAACTTCTAAAAATCTAGAATGACAGAGACAGCTGACTGCCTGAAAAATCACCCAAAGTTTCTCTGTAACGTTGGGACATCCATCTTCAGCCTATAGGCCTAAAGTTTCTCAGTTGCCTCTCCCTGTGTCCTGCAAAATGTCTGGCAGTTTCCTCTGCAGAATAGGAACTTAAAGTATCAGCAGGCAGCAGTGGCTCAGGGACCAGCTGGGAGGCCAATCCTGCGGGTTTGGAGCCGGGCAGAGCCAGGGCAGGTGGACCAGGCATCCTGGCACTGCTGTTCACTATGTTTGCTCCACTCCAGAGGGCAGAGGGGCTGGAGAGATGTCTCAGAGGTTAAGAGCACTGACTGCTCTCCCAGAGTCCTGAGTTCAATTCCCAGCAACTACATAGCAGCTTCTTAGTGTGATCAGACACCAGATGGCCAGGCGCATTCGCTCCAGGCAAAACAGAGGGTGACTTTAGCTGTTTACTTGGTATTCATGGGTGTATTTCCCCAATTTATATCTTAATAAATCCCAATTACCCATTAAACAGACTCATGTGGATTGATCTTAACACTTGGGTCTCCGCTTTCCCTAAAGTCTCAAAGGGATCCCAGGAGCCTAGTGAGCCACATAGTTCCCTTAAAGCAATCCTGTTGGATTAAAGGAAAGTATCCTAGAATTGACTAGGCCCTAATCACATGACCAACTCCTCCAACATGCAGAGGCTGGTGTGTAAGGGTTTTATAGACATAAGACTGGTGTGGGGAGATGACAACAATAGACAGCCACTGCAACTACTGAGCACCATCAAGAGGAAGAACACTGGAATGTTCCTTTCTGAACAGACTGATGGAGTGGAAGGTTGTGGGGACATTGCCTATTAGACATTTCCCAAAAGTTCTTTTGAGCTAACATCAAAAGTAAGTTTAACTTGACTCTAAGTATGGCCCCTAAAAAGATATGCTGATAGAGTTTGCAGATGTAATCGAGTTAAGATGAGTTCTGCAGGACTTAGAGTGAGTTCAAATACAGTGATTGGAGTGCAGGTGAAGAGAGAAATGTAGACACATTCATCTAGAGGAAGGCTGTGTGAACACAGGCGGAAACTAGGTACCAGAACTGCTGACCATGAGAACCGACAAGAAAGGCCTAAAACAGGTTTTCCCCAGTATCTCCAGAAGGAAATATCATGTCCCCAACACCTTCATCCCTAACTTCTGCTTCCCAGAACTGGAAGAGAATCCATTTCTGTTGTTTTAATGCAGCCAGTTTGTTATCATTTGTTATAGCAACCCCAGGACACTCATACACTCTCTCCACGCATTTCAAATAATTTCAGAACAGGAAGTGCTCCTTTGCTCCTAGGCCCATTACTCATTTGATCGTGTTTCTACAAGGACACTATTGTATACACACACACACACACACACACACACACACACACACACACACAGCTGGAGGGGCCCATTTGCGACTGGTTTACCAAACTCAGGCAAATAACCACAACATCTGGCATTGTTTGACATTGCATCTGTAATCCACTGGAAACATCAGCATGGCTGTGAGTCAATACCAGCTTTGAGGACTTAGGTTGAGATAAGGGCGGGATCTGTCACTTTTTCCTTCCTGCCTGACAGTAGCTTCAACTTCCCTAGTGTCCATCGGTGGGGTAGAGAAGATGGGGGAGAAGGGTATAGAAAGTAGACATGGCAAGTCTATGGTCAGATGGCATCTTGGCCTTCCCAGGACTTGAAGACCTTGACTCTTTCCCAGGAGCATCTGTGGGCTCTTCAGGACCTCTAAGCTCAGCCTCCCATGACAGTGCACGTTGCTCTACTTTGAATGATCACTTCCGCTGCTCTTTGTGTGCTCACTTGCACAAACATTTGAAATCAAACACACTGCCGTTGTGTTACAAAGCCAACCTACACAGGTGTTTCAAAGAAGTCCCTACAGATCCCTGGACAAGGACTCGGTGCCAGTGTGAACCACCCATCTGGGAGGAGACCCAAATATATACCACTATCCTGTTATATGGGAGGGCAGTCATTTACTTTACAGAAGCGGCTCTCTCTCTTTCTCTGTCTCTGTCAGAACAGAGGGGTGTGTGTGTGTGTGTGTGTGTGTGTGTGTGTGTGTGTGTGTGTGTGTGTGAATTTCCAGGTCATAGTATCCAGATAACTTCCAGAAGCAAGTATCACTGGGCCTTCCAAACAGAATGCTAATATTGTCATAGGTCCCAGTAAACACCACTCCCCCTACCACCACACATCCATATCCACTTTGACCCACTTTTCCATGCGAGGGCCTCTGGCATCAGCAAGAAGGTTCTCACCAAGGAAGCCTGGTCGCAGAAAAGTCCAGTGTCTCCTCTCTTCAACCTGTTATGTGCTCCTCTGGATTCAGAATCCTTTGGCTTCTTCTTTGATATTTTATATTGAAAAAAAAAAACTGCAGTGTGGCCCTCTATTGCAATTTCTCAGCTATTGTCTTTGGTGCCCCCAATTAAAGCACACAGTTTTGGGCCCTAGCTTGGAGGCTCAATGCTAGAGGTACTGCTGGTCTCCCACTTCCATTCCACACTAGACTCTGCCACAGGTCTTCACCTAAGACCTATTTTTGACAGGGCACCAGAGATGTCCACTGGTCCCCTTTGTGGCACAATAAACTGTCTCGGGACACGGGCCTTTCCATCAACCTCAGTCCAAGTTGAAGGAATCCTGGCCTGGGTCCAGCCTAAAAACTATAGTGGGTGAAATAGTGACCCCCCAGTAGATATGTCCACCCAGAGACTAGGAATGTGGCCTTCCTGGGGAAAGAATTCTTTGCAAATGTAAGCCTCTCTGGATGAGATCATCTAGGATCAAGGCAAATTCCAAATCCAAACAATTGTCCTCAAAAAAGAAAGGGAGGAGAGGCAAAAAAGAAAATTGAGGCAGAGACAGGAGTGAGAGACAGCAAGACCAGGAAGGACACAGTTTGCCAATAGCCCTCAGAAGCCAGGAAAGAGCTTTGGAAAGGGATCTCTACCAGGGTCTCCAAGAGGAAGCAACCTTGCCTTCACGCTGATCTCATGTTTCTGGCCTCCAGACCTGGGAGATGATCAAGTTCGGTTGTTTTCAGCCACTCAGTTTGTGGTAATTTGATATAGCAGCCCTAGGAAAGTAATCAAAGAGAAACTGCCACGGGTGTTCCCTGTTGGCAGGCTTCCCCCCTCCCTCCCCCCAGAGGGCTTCCTTAGCTCTGCCTCTGTTTTCATGTTGCCAAAGAACTACACAGGTTAGCTGCCCTACCAGCTTCATGCATGGGTCACAGCCTTTGGCATGTGTGCTCAGTGAATATGACTCCATGGGGATTCTTTCTGTCATTCTCCAGCCCCACCCCAGCCCTGGTCAAAGTTCTCTTCCCATGCATAGTCTCCTGACTCCAACCTCATGTCCTGTGCACAATACCCACAGTTCATGTCACTCTACCAAGTGGCCAGAGGTCTAGTGTCCATGAAAGCAACCAACAGACTCATTGGAGCCCTGTTAGGGACTGGGCACTGTGCCAGCACTTGGAAAACAGGAAAGACTGCTGTCTGCCCTTAGGCAGATCTCAGTGAACTGGTCTGCTTCAGGCTCTAGCTGGACACAGCCTGAGGCTGGCAATCTGACCTCTTTCTCCTCCACAGGAAGCCATCAGCCCATGACTATACACCCTTCCTATCAGCTATCAACTGAGTAGACTCAACATTTTAACCCCTCAAAAACTAAAGGTGAATCTGGGTGTGGCAGCTCATGCTTGTAATTGTAGCAGCACTCAGAGGCAGAGGCAAGATTGGTACAAATTTGAGGCCATTTTGAACTATATAGTGAGTTAGAGGCTGACCTAAATTATATAATCTGGCTTTCTGTTAAAAAAAAAAAAAGTGTAGTCAGGGCTAGATTAAGATCTCAGTGGCTGAGAGCACTTATTGCTTTTTCAGAGGACCCAGTTTCAGTTCCCAGCATCCACGTGGCAGCTCACAATTGTCGGTAACTCCAGTTCCAAACGGATCCAGCACCCTCTTCTGGTTTCCAAGGGCACCAAGCATGTATATGGTACATGTAGGCAAAACACTCATACACATAAAAATAAACAAGTTTTACTTAATTATGAGTTCTAGATCTTCCTCCCCCAAATAAAATGGGATCCTATACAGTGCATGGAATTCCAGAAGGATATTCTAAAAGGGTGCTTGGGTGAATTGTGCCCTTCTCAAAGTCTTCTGTTAAAGTGCTGACCCCTAGAACCTCAGGATGTGAGCACATGTGGAAATAGCATTGTGGATGATTGTGCTGGCTAGTCTTATGTCAACTTGACGGAAGCTAGAGTCATCTCAAAGTAGGGAACCTTAATTGAGAAAATAACTGCATAATATTGGGCTATAGGGCATTTTTCTTAATAAGTGATCAATAGGGAGAGCCCAGCCCACTGTGGGTGGTGCCATCCTAGGGCTGGTGGTACTGGGTTGCTGAACAAGCCATGAGGAGCAAGCCAGTAAGAAGCATCCCTCCACGGCCTGTGCTTCAGTTCCTGTCTCCAGGTTCCTGCCCTGCCTGAGTTCTTGCCCTCACTGCCTTTGAGGATGAACTGTGATACGGAACTGTGAGTGAAATAAACCCTTTCTTCCCCAAGTTGCTTTTGACCATGGCGTTTCATCACAGCAATAGAAACCCGGACTAAGACAATAATCAAGTGAAAATGAAGTGGGTCCTCATCCAGTACAGCTACTGTTCTTTTCAAATAGGAAAATTTGTACACAGACACATACATATGAAGGGTCCAGGAGTATAGAAATATAAAATTATAAGCTTAAGAATTGGAAACTGACAGTCATCAGCTCTAAAGGTTAACTGCTAACAATGGCTCTCTGCTTGCAGCCAGCTCCTCTGTCAACAGCCAGGGGTTAACTTTTAACGTCCTTACCCCTTATAGCCAACAACTGCCTAGACAATAGTTAACTTTTAATAATTGTTTCTATGTGACTTCTAGCATGCATCCCATGCCTGATGTTTCTACGTGACTTCTAGCATGCACTCCATGCGTAATGTCTTCCCCCTTACTATAAAAAGGGGCTCATAACCCGCCTCTAACTGCCACAGCCTCAGAAATCCTGAACCTTGGCTGTGGTCTCAGTAACTGCCACAGCCTCAGAAATCCTGAACCTTGGTTGTGGTCTCAGCTAGCTGATAAGCTTTTGTGCCCCATGGTGATTTATTTTTATTTTTGTTTTTTCTTTGTTTTTTTTTTCAGGAATAAAATTTGCTTCTGGTTTAATAGACTTTAGTGGTCCATCCCCCATTATTGTGAGACCTTGGACCCAACACATAGAGGGGAGATGATGAGAAAATACAATGATGTCCATCTTCAAGCCACAGAGAAGGGCCTAGAACAGATTCTCATAGCCAAGAAGGAACCAGCTCCGCCAAACTCCTGATTTTGCACTTCTGACTTCCAGAATGATGAAATATGCTTACACCCAAGCTGTGGTACTTTTTGTTACAGCAGTTCTAGCAGACAAATGCATTGTGATTGTTGGTTGTCACAATGAAACTAAGGGGGCCTCTGGCCCTCGTGACCATCCAAAAAGGAAAAAAATGGAGATAGAAGCCAGGGGTCTCTGAAATGGGCTGTCCTGAACGTCAGGAGCTTTGCAAACTCCCTCAGCAGACAGGGCACAGCTTGAGATTCTGGCATACCTGGTTTCACATCTGGGCTGGTCGACTTGGCAGCTGTAGGATTCAACCCAGATTCTGAGCTTCCTCTGTTCAAAAATGGAAACACAACACACTTCACAAGGTTGAGAGGATAGAATGCAGCTGAGTCAGGCCTAGGCCACAGGAGGTCCCTCTGTGGACTATCTCGGGGCAGATTCCCCCAGAATCAGATCCTGAATATGGATCTGAGACACATGATTTTTTGGGAAAGGACTCTGGGGACATTCAGCAGGGAATGAGTTAAGTGACACAAGAGCCAGGGATGGATCAGTCAGTAAAGTGTTTGCCACGCAAGCTTGGAGACCTGAATTCACACCCCCAGGAGCCACATAAAAAGCCAGGCACTTATAACCCCAGTGCTTGGGAAACAGACAGTATGATTCCTGGAGCTCACGGGCCAAGGTTTAGCAAAATCGATGAGCTCCAAATTCAGTGAGAGGCCATGTCTCAAAAAAAAAAAAATAAAATAAAAAGGAAAAGTAGAGAGTGGTTGAGATAGACACCACACATAAACCTCTGTCCTTCACACATGTGCATCTATACACACAATGTACACACATGCACACACACACACACAGAGACCAGCCGTATACAATAAATGAATAAAACATAAAAGAGACATGAGGGAAGAAAGGGTGAGAGGAGGCACATTAGCAAGCCCCTTAGAGCACTGACAAGAACTTAATACCATACGGAGACTGAGAAAGGGCAGAGATCAGTGCCTAAGAGTTACCCAGCCTGTGGGCTGTGGAAACGGGGATAATTACCAACCCGGACCCAGCAGGCATCAGCTGCAGGCTGCTCTTGAAGCGGTGAAGAACAGCTCCTGCTATTGTAATATGTTCCCCAGAACTTTGAGGCTTAAAGTGACACAAACGGGTTATCTCCTAGATGTCAGAATGAATCAGCAGGGCTGTGTTCCTTCTGGGGACTCCAGGGGGGAATCCGTTTCTTTCCCGGCTGCCAAAGGTCACCCACATACTTTGGCCCGTGTGTTAGTCAGCTTTCGATCACTATGACAAAATATCTGAGATAATTCACTTATAAAGAAAAAAAGATTTATTTGGCTTACAATGTAGGATGTTCCTGTCCAAGATCGGATGACCCATTGCTTTGAGCCTCCACTGAGTGTCCCAGATGGTGATGGCAAGGGGTATGTGGCAGAAGAGAGTCCACCTTATGACCAGGAAGCAGAAGGGGAAAGGAAGAGAAGACCAGAGTCCTGTAACCCCAAAAGATTTCCCACTAGGGCTCACTTCTTTAAGGTTCTACTTCACCTCCCACGACTGCTGTACTGGGACCAAACTTTGAACACAAGAGCCTTTGGGCAGGTGACATATCCACCCAGAGCAGGCCCACATCACTCTGATCCATGCTACTGTCACAGGTCCTTTCCATTTCCATTGTCACATCGCATTCTACGAGTCGGCCTCTCCTGTCTGCTTCTCATAAGCCCACTCCTACCTGAGGCTGCAGCTCTGTTGGCAGAGTGCCTGGGTAGCATGCATGAAGCCCTGGGTTCAACCCGCAGCACCTCATAAAACCAGACATGGTTGTACATGCCTGTAATCCAAGCACTCAGGAGGAGCAGGCAGGAGGAACCAGAAATCCAAAGTCATCTTTGGTTACTAGCGAATTCAAGACCAGCCTGAGCTACATAAGATCCTGTCATTTAAATTTGTTTTCAATAAAGTCCCACTTGGATAATCTGGTATAAGCTTCCCCATCTCAAGAGCCTTGTTGAGTTGAATCTTCCAGTCTCTTCTACCATCAAGGACCAAAATCACAGGTCTCAAGACTCAGGACATGCAATTCTTGGGGACTATTATTTGGTCTACTTCAGCAGATCTTTCAGGCCTAGTCCACATAAGAAGAATGCCTTTCGGGCTGGGAGAAGCACTCCGAGCCAGATTCCAATACGTGGAACGAGTGGCTGAGTGTTAGCAGGGGAGTGATGCTGGGGGGCAGTTATTGGTGACAGGACAGAAAAGTGAAAGCGCACAGGACGCTTGACTAGGCAGAGCATATGGCCACAGAGGCCTCAGAACTCAGGGTAAAGGTGTGGAAGAGGAATCCATTTGTTAGAACAATCAGCTCCTTAATAGCCTGCATCCTTGAGGGAATTAGGGAGAGTGCATACAGTTGTTCCCACTTTAGAGCCTAGGAAACCAAGGCTGGTGAGCTGCCCTCTGTCACACAGTGGAGGAGCGAAGACTTGCTCTTGAATCTCCTCACTAATGCATTACTAAGGGCTGCCCACCCCCCACCTAGCTAAGGCACAGCTTGCAACCGTTTGGAATGAGCCAGGCCTGTGGCCACACGTGAGAAGATGCCAGTCTCTCAGTCATATAATCTACCTCTGCGCCTTGGAGTGCCTGGCTGGGCTGCTGGAACGGGGAAGGGCCCAGCAGGACTGTTGATGAATTCGATTGCTTTCCCAGAAGTTTAAAAATGTAGCTACTGTGGCTGAGCATTGTTTATAATCTATCTCTGGTAATTTGCCTCCTACGTGTGTACATGTGAGATCCGTTGCCAAATCCTGTTGATCATTCCTCCCCAATCTCTCACTCCCCCATCTGTCGCCTCCTTTTCCTTCTCTCCTAACTCTTAGCTCCCTCAACTCCTGGTTTATGGTGCCTCTATGTCCTGAGTGTCCCTTCATGCAACGGACATCTGCTTCCTAAAGAACTCCAGCTGAGACAGGTATGGAATAAGTTGTTCAAGCTCTGTCCATACTCCTCCGTACCTTTCCAGCTTGTTGTGCTCCGGCCGATTTTCAATTGCCAGTACCCACATCTCTACTCCTGAAGGGGTTTTTTTTTTTCAGAACCACAAAGTGGAAGTATCAAGGAAATAGTGCCCTCAGAAAACAACCCTCAACACGGATGGGGGAGGATGTCAGTTCCCCCCTCCCCTTCCCTGCAGTTCCTTGTGGATCGCTTGGGATAACTGAGTTGCACACTAGACATCGTCTCCCAGAACTTTGCACAGGGCTGAGTTCCTGTGGGCCACAGCAGCCGCTGGTCCAGTAATGCCCTTGGCATCTGCCATCTCTTCCCTGTCTTGCTTCTCTACCTACCCAGCTTTGCTCCGCTAGCTCCTCTCACCATCATCCAAGAAAACTCCCAAGCCTGAGTCCTTCTGTTGGATCTACTTCAGGAGACCTTGGGCTCAGGCTACTGGTTTATGTATCTACATAGCAACTGGTCTGAGAATGCTTTCCCATACCCTCCTCAGTCTGATAGCCATGGCTCTCCAAGGCTCTTCTCAGCCTACTCTGCCACTAAAACTTCACTTCTTCTAGCATGAATGTGATAGAAGCCAAGGAGCTCTGTTGATGGTCTTCCTGGTTTTGCAGGACCATGACTTTGGTGTCTCTTTGGCCTGTATTCCCACCCTCCTTTTCTTAACCATGTCTCCTCTAGCCTATAAAATCACTTTAGAGGTGTCGATGAAGCCAAAGGGAAGAGTGTGGATCATTGTTGACTAAGGATGAACCTGTGGGGGCTCATTATGCTATTCTGCTTACTTGGTAGACATCTGGTGTGTTCTATACAGCACAAAGCTGAGAAATCATATCTGTTTCTAACTCTTTGCCTTCACTTCTTTCTCTCTGTATATATATTAGTGTGTGTGTGTGTGTGTGTGTGTGTGTGTGTGTGTGTGTGTGTGTCTGTATGTTCAACATTGGAACATTGGGTGCCCTACTCTACTGCTCTCCATCTTATTTATTGACACAGGGTCTCTTTCTCTCACTGAACCTGGAGCTCAACAATTGGCTAAAATGGCAGGCCAGCAAGCCCCAGAGATCTCGCTGTCACCCCAACCCCCAGTGCTAGGGTAACAACAGGTGTGCACCACTAAGGTTGCTGGTATGCACTGCCATGCCTGGCTTTTCACATGGGGTGCCAGGCATCTGAACTCAGATACCCATGCTGCGCAACAAGCGCTTTACCCGCCAAGGCCTCTCCCGTCCCTGTTCGCCTTGTTTCTGCAATAGCCACACCTCCTATCTCTTCCACTCTTGTGCAGAGTGATGGGGAGAGCAGGGAACTAATACTCCCTACAACAGCACTTCACATGGGTGGATGGGGTAGCGGGATGGGTGGATGGGGTGGCTGGATGGGTTATGGAGTAGGTGGATGGGTGGATGGGGTAGGTGGATGGGTGGATGGGGTAGGTGGATGGGTGGATGGGTTAGGTGGATGGGTGGATGGAGTAGGTGGATGGGTGGATGGAGTAGGTGGATGGGTGGATGGGTGGATGGAGTAGGTGGTGGGTGGATGGGTGGATGGGTGGAGGGTGGATGGGTGGATGGGTGGATGGAGTAGGTGGATGGGTGGATGGGTGGATGGAGTAGGTGGATGGGTGGATGGGGTAGGTGGATGGGGTGGGGATGGGTGGATGGGGGGGGTGGTGGATGGGTGGATGGGTGGATGGAGTAGGTGGATGGGTGGATGGGGTAGGTGGATGGGTGGATGGGTGGATGGAGTAGGTAGATGGGTGGATGGGTGGATGGAGTAGGTAGATGGGTGGATGGGTATTTGGAGTAGTTGGATGGGTGGATGGATGGGTGGATGGAGTAGGTGGATGGGTGGATGGGATAGGTGGATGGTTGGATGGGGTAGGTGGATAGGTGGATGGGTGGATGGAGTAAGTGGATGGGTGGATGGATGGGTGGATGGAGTAGGTGGATGGGATAGGTGGATGGGTGGATGGGTTAGGTGGATGGTGGATGGGGTAGGTGGATGGGTGGATGGGTGGATGGAGTAGGTGGATGGGTGGATGGGGTAGGTAGATGGGTGGATGGGTGGATGGAGTAGGTAGATGGGTGGATGGGTGGATGGAGTAGGTAGATGGGTGGATGGGTATTTGGAGTAGTTGGATGGGTGGATGGATGGGTGGATGGAGTAGGTGGATGGGTGGATGGGATAGGTGGATGGTTGGATGGGGTAGGTGGATAGGTGGATGGGTGGATGGAGTAAGTGGATGGGTGGATGGATGGGTGGATGGAGTAGGTGGATGGGATAGGTGGATGGGTGGATGGGGTAGGTGGATAGGTGGATGGGTGGATGGAGTAAGTGGATGGGTGGATGGATGGGTGGATGGAGTAGGTGGATGGGATAGGTGGATGGGTGGATGGGGTAGGGTGGATAGGTGGATGGGTGGATGGGTGGATGGGGTAGGTGGATAGGTGGATGGGTGGATGGAGTAGGGTGGATGGGGTGGATGGAGTAGGTGGATGGGATAGGTGGATGGGTGGATGGGGTAGGTGGATAGGTGGATGGGTGGATGGAGTAGGTGGATGGGTGGATGGAGTAGGTGGATGGGATAGGTGGATGGGTGGATGGGGTAGGTGGATAGGTGGATGGGTGGATGGGTGGATGGGGTAGGTGGATAGGTGGATGGGTGGATGGAGTAGGTGGATGGGTGGATGGAGTAGGTGGATGGGTTATGGAGTAGGTGGATGAACACCCCAGCTCCCTCTCTCGGGAGTGTGCAAACCCTGTGGGTGTTCCTTGCCATCTCCTGGCAGAGCTCAGGGATACTGAATGCCATGTGCTCCTTAGTGGTCCTTGTACTGGCTTCTTCCTTGTCCCTCTCCGACTTCTCTGCCCCCTACTGTGCTGTAGGAGTCTCCTCTCAAAGAGCCCTCTCACACACAATCTTATGCACAGCCTCTCTTTGAGTGCAGCCAGTCGTGGGCATGACCACCAGGAAAACATCACTTCTTCTCACACCTAGAAGTGAAGTCCTCCTCTCCAGGTCTCTAGAGCACATCGACTGGACTCTGGAAGATTCAGCTCCTCCAAAATGGTTGGAAGGATGGCAGGATGGAACTTGGCAAAGAAATCAACAACAGAGCTGTGAGGAATGGAGGCCAGAAGCACCTCAAATGGATGTGTTGAATCTGACTGGACCATGCTTCAGAGAGCCTTCAGTGCAGACTGTCCCCTCTTCAGAAAGCCATTTTCTAAAAGTCACTATGTAGATGTCTCATGCTGACTCTGGCCAAAGGAGACACCTGCATCCAAAAGCTTCATCTGCACAGGAATGGAGACTATCTAAGGGTCCAGTTAGAAGGGGCTAGGAAGGATGAGGACTAGAGCGAGAGGCCAAGTCTGGCACAGTGGTATTGGATGCAGCAAGCAACCAGTCTCAAGCTCCCACATAGGCCTGGGAGATAATAGAATTTCTCTTTGGAGTACTGCTTGTCTCCTAGAATCTGAACACCAAGATCCATCACCTCAGGATCTTCAATGAAGATCTCGGGAGCCATCATGTATCTTGAGAGAGTGGACAGCCTGAGCAAGAATCTTGGACAATGGACCTAGTCATCTCCATGCCTCTTCCATCCAGTTTCTAGTCTTCAGAAGTCCAAAGAAGTGGGCTTGATAGATGGCTCAGTGCATAAAATGCCTTCTATGGAAGCATGGAGACCTGAGTTTGGATTCCCAGCACCCACTAGTAACCCCAGTACTGAGGGGTCAGGTAGAGACAGGCAGATCCAGAGGGCTAGGCTGGCCAGTCAATCTAGCCAATTATGAGCTCCAGGTTCAATAATAGACATTGTCTCACAAAATAAGGTAGAAAATTATTGAGGAAGACACTTGACATTGACCTCAGAGAGAGAGAGAGAGAGAGAGAGAGAGAGAGAGAGAGAGAGAGAGAGAGAGAGAGAGGCAGGCAGACAGAGATCCCAGGGACTCAAATACAGCTCACTGAGAAATAAAGAAACATCCCAGAGATCCCTGACCCTGGCAAATGGGGCCTCCAAGCCAACCCAATAAAGTCTTATGAAATTTTTTTTACCTTCAAGAGACATGCAAACCAAACACTTTGATGAATTTAACTCTTGGTCTCATTGGTGGGCTTGCCTTCCAAGGATAAGCTGGAAAAGGCCATGTAACTTACGCTATTTTCAGACATTGGCTTTGGGAGCCCTGAGCCTGGGTGTAGAAGTAATGCTACCCAGTGAGGTATCCATGCTGCATGTGCCACATGGAAAGACCACAACAAAATAGAGAGAGAGATGTGAACATGTAGGTCAAAGGACACAAAACCAGTTAGACAGTAAGTTCCAGAGATCTGTTGTATATTAGGATGACTCTAGCTAACAACATTGGGCTGTATATTTGAAATTTTCTAAGAAGGTAGATATTAATTGTTTACACCACAAAAGATGATCAATATGCGAAGTAATTAAATAGCTTGACTTAGTCATTCTGCAATTGCTATGGTTGGAATATGTCTCTCAAAGTTCACCATTCAAAACTTAATCACCAATGAAACCGTGTTGAGAAATTGGATGTCATGACTGGATTGATGTTGTTATTTATAGAATGGGCTCATTAACAGAAGAGCAAGATTTACACACACACACACACACACACACACACACACACACACACACACACGATAACACAACAAGGTCCTTGCCAGATGCAAATTCTTCATCCTTGGACTTCCCACTCTATAGAACTAGTAGAAATAAATTTCTATCCCTTATAAATAACCCAGTCCCAGGATTCCATTACATCAACATCAAACAGATAAAGACAATAACATGTACATATATCAAGGCAGTGTATTGGATATCATAAGTATACCTAATTTCCACTTAGTAATTAAAAATAGTCTAATTAAAATAGACAAAAATAAAAATATCCCAAAGGAGACCCAGTTTTTCCAGACTGAGATATATAACCAATAGCCAGAATCACTCACCAAAAATGTGAACAAACAGGCCTCCAGATAATCTGGCCTTCAGCTTCCGCACCAGTCCCGCAAACTCTGAGGGAAACAAAGGTCTGTCCCCACAGAGCTCTGCCCATACTGTATGTTTATAAGAAAAATGAAGGGTTTTTTTTAAGTTACTTGTTTTGTGGTGGTTTATAACATGGTAATAAGTAACCAGATCAACCATCCTCATTCCTGGAAATTATATCGTTGCTGAATTCTCAAAGCCAGCTCTAATTCTGGCAGAGATGACCCTGTGTTCCGGGATCCCTATTTCACTTCCTCTCTGGGCTCACAGAAAGACTACATTTCCCAGCAGTTGTAGGGGCAGGTGGTCCAAGCCATTGAGTTCTGGACAGCATAATGTGGACAGACTGAGATACGATCTCCAAAGCTTTCTACAAGGCCAGCCTGATCTACATAGCCAGTCCCAGGCTAGCCAAAATTACACAGTGAAGCCTCTTCTCACAAAAACAAACAAAAGGACAGTGGAGGATTGTTAGATTCTAGAAGATGGAAGGAGAGTAGTCTCCTGAATTGCTTCATAAAAAAACCAATATGCCAATATCTAGCCACCTATATTTAAGGGCTATTTGTTACAGCAGCTTGCCTTCACTAAGTAATATGTACTTATCTTGTTTTCATCTCCAGAGAACTATATGAGGGAGGGCAAGCAGAACCCTGGTGACCTTTCCCCTTTCATTTTCTGCCTATATTTACAATTACTAATGTTTTTTTCTTGACTTCTTCACTAGACTGTAAAGTCCTTTAGGGCAAATAATATCCCCGAGTAACTGTGTATCTTTCACAACTTAACATGGCTCCCTGCATGTTGCCCAGGCCCAGTCAACACCAACACTGCTGGCTGGTATCTATAAGGGGGGCTGTATAAATTCTATTTCTGTGTATTTCCATAACATCCTGAAACAGTCGTTTCCACCTCTAACTTAAGATATTGAGGATGAGTCAAGTTAAGTCACTTTCCCAAGGCTCTCCAGCCAGTGCTGTCTGGCTCCAAAGCCCATTCTTCATCACCCACCATCCCCACTCTCTGAGCTTCGCACAAGGTGTTGGCACACACCCACCCAATGTGCAGGAGCTACAGGACAAAAGTCACCCCAGTCAAGAGGTTCAAGCCTTTTTGTTTTTTCTGTTCACATGAAGGGCTAGAACACCAAGCTTCAGGGTTGCCACGCCACAGTCACCAAATAGGCAAGTCTGCTCAGGCCCTGGCTACACAGCAGCTGCAGCAGGATGCTCCCAACATGCCCAGTGTGTCCAGGAAGCTCCAGCAGCTTCCCGCACCCTCCAAACAGCCAGCCCAGGCAACCTTGAGGCTGACAAGGGAACCAACCAAGGTGGTCCCTTAGATAGTCACCCATCACTATCCACACTTTCCCCCAAACCAGCCAGCACATTCTGCTGTGGTAATATTGAGGTAAACCCATCAAGACAGAAAGGGAGCTTTGGGGGTGGGGGATACTTCATGGGCATACATATGCTTGGAGAGATTTGCTTGGAAACAGAGCAACCCCTCACCAAAGATGTTCCCAGTTCTCATTTGCACACACAGTCTTCAAACATCAAAGTGTTTGTTAAGCATAAATATTTTTATTCGCTCCTCTCTTCTCCTCCCTCTCATCTTCCATCCAGGCTCCAAGCACAGTGAATGCCAGGAGACCCCTCTGACTCAGAGCCAGCAAGGAATGGGTTTTGGAAAAGGGCACTTCCAGGTCCCAGCGGGCAGCCAGCAGCTGAGCCTGACAGCCGCCAGGGACTTGGCTCCCAGCAGCAGGCTCCTAGCTTGGCGCCTGTTTCCATAGAAACAGGCGGGCCGGATCCGTGGCCATGGAAGCCATTCAAATCCTCCCTGGGTATTCCGCCCCCACCCCACCCTGCCATGTCTGCGGAGGGGAGATGAGGGCTTCTCCCAACACTGAATTCGGGGTCGACAGTGCATCTGAGATCGCACCTGGCTTGGAGCAGTCATTAACCTCCAGTGTCCCCTCCTTCCTTCACTAGGTACTCAATGTGCACAGTTTAGCTTTTCCATAGTGTTCACCCGCCTGCCAGAGGACCTAGAGCCCATCCGGAGAGAGCCCAGGTGGGGTCGTGCTGGGGAGGAGGCACTGAGGCACCAGGGGCAGCCACTCGTTTTCATCCACTAAAACCCTGTGATTAAGTACCTCTTGGCTCCACGGTTTCCTGTGCCCTGTAGGTCAAATTGTGCTCTGCCTCTTCATTTCCCTGCTACCCCTGTGCTGTGCATCTCTCATTAAACAGACGCCTTAAACAGAGGCTTCCTGGGGCTCCCAAGTGAGTGCCTTACAACTCTTATCGGAGAGCATTGAGAATGAGCATGCAGACGATGCCTTGCTCTCCAGGCTGATTTCAGCCCCTTCTTGGAGGGGACACCTCTAGGGATGTTCTTTGACGCCAATCCAGGTTCTGCCTGTCGCCTCATTCTGAACTCTAGTATCCCGCTATAGATCTTCTGGACATTGTGAGGCCTGTTGCAGCCTCCTGCAGATGGGGCCTCCTGAGATGGCGCTTGATCCAAGCTCTGCAAAGTTCAAAGGGCGCCCTGGGAGAAACCTGGGCTTTGCCGATGGGGCTCGGGAGAATGAAAACCCTGCTCAGAGCTGGAGGTTGAAATGCCAGGCCATCAGCAAGAACTAAACAGCTCTTAAGGCGGGAGGACACTCAGAACTATTGATCACGGATGCTCAGACTACATCTATAATTAGACCGAGAAAGCTGCTTGCACATCAGAAACAGAAAGACATGACCGAGGCTGTTGCACTCAAGTCAGATATGCATCAAGATCTCCAAAACAAACAAACAAAATGCCCACAGTGCAAAATGCCGGGTGCTGTTAATTCCTCGCTCTAAAAGGTCCCATGTGCGCCACACACTTCAGTCCTGAAACAAACAGCCAGGTGTTATAATGACCTGCTCAGAAGGCAGCAACAGTTGACTTTGGGGGTTGAGAACAGCTAGACCAGCAAGCTCTCTGATGGCCATGACCTCCGAGGCCAAGGCAGCCCAACGGCTTGCCCTGGGAAGCCAGCAAGCCTCGTTCCGTTGAGAAGTTTCATTTACTTTTTGCATTATTAAAGTCGGCAGGAAAAGACTCTGTTTCTGGGTATTTTGTGGCGTTCCTTCCTTCTTTTGTATAATGAATCTGATTTGGGAACTATAGCTAAAATTTGGAGGGAGAGAGTCCATTAGAAAGAAATACTGTTTGTTGGGGCCGTGGAATGCTTGTGGCAAATTGCCCTTCCTAAGTGCTGTTTTTTGAAAACTCATTCCTGCGGTAGGAAAATAAAGCAGATTTCAAACACTTAAGAGATCATTTTCGGAATGGTCTAGATGCGCGCTGGTGCGCTGGTACATTTGCCTCTCATTGTTTTTTAATCACTATTTTGTCAAGTTTAATTGCTGCCATGCTAACAACCCAAACGGGAGTGAGACAGAATAGGGCCTATCTATCATTGGGGAGAGCATTTTGATGGGATCCATATCCATTTGCATCTTCTCCGCCAAATTAGGAAAAAAGGAAAACAGAAGAGGTTTTCTTCGTTGCTGGTAAAGGATCACTCTCATTGGTCCGTGTGGGGAAATTCCCAGGGTACCAGGCAAATTGAACAACCTGCTACCCAGCAGCTCAGCCTCTTAGAAACTGGGATCTGGGGTTTTCTCGCCTGGATTTCCCTTCGAGGAGGATTGTGAACAACTACAAGTTGCAAGGAAGGGAGAGCCTTGAAGGCAGAGATGCCTTGCCTTAATTATGCACAGGGTGCCAGGAGCACCTTTGGGCTCCTTTGACAGACACGGAGCGGCATCAGTCAGAAGCCCTTCAGGAAAGCACTTGGTGCCAGCTGCTCCGAGCACGGCTGCCTAGCAGCCTGCAGCTGCTGGCTTCATCAGAGCAGGCCTTGGCTTCCAGAAGAGCTGAGGTCCTGTTTCCCTCAGGGTGGTCCACCACCACTAGCTGAACAAGGCCATGGAACTCAGGGCTGGCCATTTCTGCCCAATGTGGGGCTCCTCTGATGGTCCCCCTTTGCTCCCAGCTCCTGCTTTTTTTAGCTCCACATTGCCACTGGATCACCTTGCCTAGTCTTACTTCCTCCCTGCCACCCATGAGCATCTGTCAGACTATTCTTTTGTATCCAATGCCATTCGGTCCCTTCCTGAGGACCACTTAGGGACTAAATCATCTCCCACAATCAGTAAGTCCATTCCAGCACCTGCTTCCACGAGAATCCACCCTCACGCTGACATTTCTTCCATAAGAAAGCTTTTAGATTTCCACTTTTGATGGCCTTTGGTGACCATTTTGTGACAGTGCACTGGGTACCTACCAGGAACAGTTGGGGCTGGGGTTAGGTAGCGACAGAGACAATGCCAGGCAGCTGTTAGTAGCGAATGGAGGTGAAACCCAATGGGCCTTTCTGAAGAAAGCTGGTCCTAATGAGTTTCTGGAATGATAGGTATAGGCCTTACCTCTGTTACATGAAAAATGCAAAGAATCCAGAGGGCTGGTATTTCTCCACCAGATCCTGATGCAGAAGTGAAGCTCAGCTCTGGGCACAGGATTAGGCTCTGTGCCCCATCATGGCTGGGGTTTGTTGCCTCTCAAAGGCTTCCTAACCCTGCTCCCCAGCCCAAGCACACCACCCGTCAGCTCTTTAAAGGCCAAGAGTGCCTATTCGCTCAGCATGCCGGGTCAGGCAGAGGGCTGTTGTTCAATGAATCCTCTGTGAATGAATGAATGAATGAATGAATGAGCCTCATAAACACCATTTTTGGGACCATCACCTCACTGCTCCCCCATGGCCTTGAGGGTAAAGTACAAACTCCTTCACATAATGAACAAAACCCTCCACTACCTGGCCTCTGGGGATCCTCTCTTCCAGCAACAGCTCCGAACTGGCGTGAAGACTTGGTCCAGCTCAAGCTTACTTCACAATGGCTGTGTCCCTGCTCCTTTGTGGTCGACAATGTCAACTCATACTGAGACTTCCTGTTACATTTGCCTTGAAAGCCCAGGTCCGAGGGCAAAAGAAAACCAACAGAATTCTTCCCTTGGGCCACCTCTGAGGCAGGCCTTGGCTAGGGCTCGCAGCAGCCTAGCTCTGAAAGCCTGTAGTAAGAATAGCTCTCATTCTGTAGAACCTACTACTCTAAAGCATCTATGTTAACTAATAGAGGTCTTACAGCATTTCCCTAAGCTAGGGTGATTCTTACACAGTCAAGGAAACATAAGCACAGAGAAGGCGATTAACTTTCCCAGGGTCGCACAGCTGGTAAATGCCGTGCTCAGACGATCTCATCCCCCCTGACCCCCCTGTTTGCGTAGTGACTGCACTGAAACCTGACTAATGGAAGGAATGCTGCTCAAGTCGGGACAAAGCAAGTGCATGCACCTGTAGCCTCTGACCAGCCGAGCCCCTTGCCTGCATTCCCCGTCCAGTGCCTCCTGCTGACCATTTATACATGGCCTCTATCTGCTGAGAAACCTAAGCTACCTGACAGGTAGGATCTCCCAAGAATCAAAAGACACAGCTTATGGACAGACCTGAGAGAATTTGGTCATGGACACAGTCTTCACTTTCTTGGCCTGGTGGCTCTGTGCTCCTCTTGCTGACCAGAGGGTCCAGTGTGAGTGGCACCCATCCAATGTGAGGAAGAGAGTCAAGCGTGACCCATTCATGGCACACCCCTAATGTAGACATTAGTACCCCATCCTCTTCCTCCAAGAGTTGGCCCTCAGTGAATGGCAGGGCTGGGACGTAAGTCCAGAGTAACTCTAGGCAGCTCTGATCCCGCCAGGGCACAGGAATACAACCACTGTGTGGTCCCAGGACTACCAATGGTTGCTTCACTGCCCTAGGTCAAACCCAGAGCAGACCTTTGCCCCATCACCTTGCTCACATCTCCCCATTAGTCCTTTCCCACCCTCCTCTTCTTCCTCCTATATTTGCCCCCAACCACCATCATCACCACCACAATCCTCCCACATCATTTCCATGTCCTCTACTCACACTAGGAGTCCCAGCTGGACGCTGTACTGAGCACCTCCCCCCTGAGGCCTATACTCTGCAGCTTACCCTCCTCTGACGGAGAGCTGGCTGGCTCTGCCACCCCAATGCCAAATATTGCACTAACAACCTGGCAGGCAGACAGACCCCCACCTGATCCGTGCCGTAGGAAGCTCTTGCCCTGGCTAACGGCAGAAGGAAGAAACAAAATTCGACCAGCTATTTTGCACTGGGGCTCATTGTCTCAAGGGCTTCCCAGTGATCTTTCTTGTAGGCATTGAGTGTTTCTTTCAGTGATCCAGAGCAGGTGACGAGGCCAGGTATCCAGGGAGCTCACAGGTAATTCAAATCCTGATCGAATGTGCTAGCAGAACTCAGCATCACACTGGGAGACACCGATTCTCGTAAAACAACCACAGGCAATGTAAGGTTGTGCAAGCAACTGCTTCGAGAAGGGGAAGACCCTGAAGCCACCCACTGACACCGACCCGGCATCCCTTTGGAACACTTGACTTCACCTGCAGCCTAATAACTTCCCATGTGCACTGCCTGCCTCTCTCCCTCCTCCATCCGCAAGCTTTCTCCCGAATCCAGGCCAAGTCAGGCTACATAATGTGTGGAGCATGGTGCAAAATGAAGAGTGCAGACCCATGATTCAAACAACAGGGCGAAGGTTTTTTCCCTCTCTTGGAGATCTCTCACTTGGCCTGTAGTGCTCATTTTCCTCTGCTAGTTGGGCCGAACTCACTCTGGCAAGGGTGGGCGTTCATCTCAGGACAGGCTCAAGCTCTCCTTGGAGCCCCGCCCACAGCTTGGCACCTGCCCAGGTTTCCCATTTCTGCTGCCAGGCTCCTGCCAGGGGTGATCAGCAGCAGCGACAGGGTGGGAATGATGGGGCAAGGGGCCAAGAACCTGTCCTGGGCAAGCTGGGAGGCTTCACGCTCCCAGAGCACACTCCAATATCCCATGAGCATCCACTTATGAAACACAATTTCAAAGATAAAATTATTAAGAATGGCAAGATGGCTGGGAACACGGCTCAGTCAGAGGAGTGCGAGCCTTGCGACATGAGGACCTGAGTTCGGTCCTCAGAATTCATGTTAAAAAGCCAGGCATGGAGGTGGTACACGTTTGTAATCCCAGCATTAGGGAAACAAAGTCAGGCAGATCTCTGGAGCTCAGTGGCCAGCCAGTCTAGTCTATCCTATTTTAGTGAGTTCTGGGGCAGTGGGAGCACCCTGTCTCCAAAAACAAGGTGAAGAAGCACTGGCAAGATGGCTCAGTGGGTAAAGGCTGTTGCTACCAAACCCGAAGGTCTGAGTTCATGAACACACAATGTACACACAAGAAACAAAACGGCAGCTCTAAGCCTGATGTAAGTGACTCACTTGACTTCTGCATAGGTCGTGACATTAACCAGGGAAGCTTATTCAGTCGTGTGCAGGTTTTGCCCCTAAAGTGTGAGGCAACATATGACCTTAAATCTAACTCACAGTGAGCTGGGACAGGGGTTGTAGGTGCATGTAAACGTGTGTTTCAGCGGAATGATTCTGAGGCAGGCTCTACATATGCGGCTGAAAGGATGCCAGCAGGATTAAGGCCCGCTGTCTGCCCACAGCCACAGCCTGCTGGTAAACCACACTTCCTCTCTTCCTCGTTACATCTCTGCACTTCCTCATTCTGCATTTCCCAGTCTGAGCCTTCTTTAACACCTTCCTTATTTTAAGAGGGGAACTTAAGCCAAGCCCCCAAACTATTTGATGGGGAAGGTGTTGACGCCCCAGGGCTATCATAACAAAGTATCATAAACTAGGTGACTTCTGTCAAAACTGCTTCTCTCCCAACTCTGAGGGGCAGAATTCCCAAGTCAAAGTGTAGCCAGGGCCCTGCTGTCTCCAGAGGCTCTGATGAGGATGCATCCTTGCTGCTCACAGATTCCACTGGCTCTAGGCAACACCCAAACCTCTGCCTCCATCATCACATGACCGTTCTCCCCCAGTGTCCATGTTCATGTTACAGCTAGTCCTTGCACATACAGCCGCCACTGGTCATATGAGTTATGCCCCACCTCTCGTCCACTCTGACCTCATCTCAACTGATTACATTGACGAAGACCTATGTCCAAATAAGGTCACATTCTGACTTCAACGTGTCTTTGGGGGAAAAACACAATTCAATCCATAAAGGGAATCGTTTAAAAAGTTATCAAGGGAGAGAACTTGACCTATGTCTTTGAACAATGAGCAATATCTCTCAAGCTATGGTATAGCTGAATTCCCCTGGGAAATCAGGTTCAAGTACAAATTCTGATTCTGTAGGTTGAGGCTGGACCTGATAGCATGCTTTTCTAACATGTTCAGTGCTGCTGCTGCGCTGCTGCTGTGGCTGCCTCTTTAAAGGGCAGAGAGGAATGACTACAAAGGCCTGTGTTCACCCTGCATGAATTGATCCTAATAAACCCTGTCACTCTAATGGTGACATCCTCTCCACTGCAAAGAAAGCAAGCTGTCTGTCACCTATGGTCCTGTTTGGTGAAGCTTTAGAGGAAGGCCATCTCATTGGCCATTGGCTAGTCTGTGACTCAGCTGCCCTTGGACAAGTGTGCATCCATCCTTGGTTCAGTCAACACATATAAGGGTGGCAGCATCCTGTGGCACTGACTGGGAGACATTTCAGAAGGCATTTCCCAGCAAAGAGCTATGGACATGGAAAGAATTATAAGCTTTGGCCTTGCTAGTAGTGTAAACAATTTATATCAAAGGGATTTGAAGACTGAAAGATGCTGTTCAAATACTGAGGTGCAACATTCCAGTGACTCAGAAGGCATTAGGAAGTGGGCAGTAAATCAGAGCAAAGCGGACCTACTCAGGGCTCAAAGCAAACCACTGACTTAAGAAAGGATTGGCTCTGACTCTCCAGAGTAACTGGGCTTGAGCAGGCTAAGTGACTCAAACAGCACTAGCAGTCTCTACCCAGCTCTATTACAAGGAGATGTCAGATGTACTAGATGAGTGCTCATTCAGGTTCAATTCCACTCTGCTGGATGCTATTAGTCAGCTAATTCTGCAATCATGCCAAGTAACAAATGATCTCAAAACTCAGCAGTACAGTGGTGTGTGTGTGTGTGTGTGTGTGTGTGTGTGTGTGTGTGTGTGTGCTGTATTTGCACATTTGTTTGTAGGCACATGCATCAGTCTTTACCTTAGTCTCTTGATGCAGGGTTTCTCACAGATCTGGATCCAGGCTGGCAGCCAACAAGCTCCAGCAACTCTCCCATAGAGCTGAGCTTACAGGTGCTTGTGGCTATGTCCAGCCCTTTATGTGAATGCAGAAGATTTGAACTCAGCACCTGTGCAAGATTGTTCTTACCCACTTAGCTATCTCCCTATATCTATTGTCCCTGCCTCAAAGATCTTTGCCCATGACAATGGTGCAAACACAATATATAGTTAGTAGAAAGGATATCTTGATCTTCCCCAGGCTCTTGAGATGGTAGGCAGTGGCAGCTCCTGGTCACCACCCAATCCCAGGAAGCAATGGAGGGTATCAAAAGCATAAATCCATTTTCAGCTCATGATATTTTCAACTTCTCATAAGCTTATCAGGCCAACCCCATCATAAGCCATACACATCACGAGCCATGAGAGAGAGCTGCGTTTCCAGCTCCTCAGTGGGTTCTGGGGTTGCATACACCTTCTCATTCTCCTTAGACCAGTGCCATCTGGGCCAGCTAGAAAAAGTATAGCGGCACTCTCTGAAGAGGAACAAAATGGCCCTTGAGACCTGGGCTCAGAACTAGCACCCTCTCATTCCTGCCTGTGTTCCACTGGACAAAGCAAGCCTCACAGCCTAGCCCAAAGTCAACAAGTAGGGAAATCTAGTCTTGAGAGATCCTCAAAGCTTACACCCAGCCTATTGGTGTGAGGGTGGGCACCTCACCAGATCCTGACCCCACTCCTAGTAACTGTGTTACCTTTCCTCTTCTGTCACCAAATTTTGAATTAATTGAGCATCACATTTTGTCCTTGGGATTCAGTGTCAAGAACACAATACATATTGCCTATGAGGCAGTTCGAGTGGATGGTAATTAATGAAGAGTTAGGTGGTTAGAAAAATTAACAACTACTGAGATTACACATTTTAACAAGATTTGGTGATGTTTTAGTCTCTACTGGTATTAGTTTAGGGGCTTGAGAATACACCCAATTTTATTTTCCTTTGGTAATATGATTTTGACCAGTGAAAAGTAACTGGAAGGGAGGTTTCCCAGAAACATCTTTTTTTCCCCATGGCACAGAGAAAGACAGCATGGGGCCAAATGAGAGGGGTAGATAGTAAGGAAATGTCTGAAATATGGTAGCCCTCCAAATATGCTCATCCTCTTCCACACACAGGCCCTAGTGAGGGGGGGACAGCAGTGGGTTCCCATGGGAACAAAAATCTTCCTTCTTAGGGTGAAGGGAGGGAGCCTTGTCCTTTCTCTATCCACCCCACCCCCGTGGTCTAGATGGAACACCCTCCCTGTTCCCACCCGTCCTCACATCCTTGGTGTTTCACAAGTTCAAGTACATGCTAGGGGAGCTGGAGAGATCACTAACACAGTGATTAAAACTGCTCAAGTTTGGGCTGGAGAGATGACTCAATGGTTAAGAGCACATACTGGTCTTGCAGAGGACCTGAGTCCGGTTCCCAGCACCCACATCAGGTGGTTCACAGGCGCTTTCTAACTCCAGTTCTGGGGGATCTTACAGCCCTGGCTTCTGCAGATTCGTGCACTCACACACATGCCTACACCCCATAGATGCACACAGACACATAATTAAAATACATGTTTTTAAAAAAAATCCAAAGGTCAAGGATCTGTATCAACTGCGGGGGAGGTCAATGTCTGTCTCCATCATTTAGTAGCTGGCTACCTAGGGCAAATTATTCAATTCTCTGGACGTCTGTCTCTTTGTCTGGCTGGAAGTGGGGATAGAATGCCGTAAGTAGGGTTCTTGTTAACATCTGAGTTTTTCAAAGAGGTCAGCCCTGCCCCTGGCACTTGCCATTCATTCAAGAGACAGAAGCTAGTGTGGCTTCACAGCCACTTAGCCAGACTATGGGGATGGCTGCCTTCAGAATTTTGCATTTTTCATATTTTAGGAAGACAATACCGTGCATTTAGCACACAATGCAGGAAATCCCAGCAGTGCCTGGGACAGCATCTCACGATCAAACACATTCACATTTCTGCAGCAAAAGGCTCAGACAGTCTCATTAACTGGGGCTGGATACAGCCTTAAATAGCCTCCCATCAGTTCAAGCTAGATTTAGCCTTCAAAGGAGTTTGGGGCCAAACTCCTGTTTGGGGGGTTGGGGAAGTCACGCTCCAGGCAGGCAAATGGCTTTATTAGGAGGCTGCCGGCCTCTTGACTGTGAGGGGGAAGGGGGAAAGGAAGGGGTGGGTAACCGGAGGCATCAGGATGGAGGTGGATGAAAACCTGGCCACCAGGCAGAGGCTGCTGAGAAAGAAGGCAGACTGTTCCTGCATTTCTAGCAGCATCGTTTTGCTCCCCAGAGACCTAGAATATATTCATTCCCAGACCCCCTCTATCCGTCACTGAACAGCTGAATAAATGGAAGCAAAGCAATGAATAAATAAACAAACAGAGCAGGGAGAGGAGAGCAGCTGGGTTCTGCGCCCGAACAGAGACACAGTTGCCCCTTTCCACTGAGCATTCCAGAAGGTGTGTGGGAGGACTCCTGGGGCTGCCTCAGCAGGAGGTGATGGGCAAGGTGGGGTAGAAGAGTGTGGAGCTGGGTTGACCACTCACTAGAGGCAAGTGGCCCGGGATGGCCATTTGGACCTTTTAGCCCAGGAGATGTAAAAGTCCCAGGAACCAAATGATTATGTTATCCTGGGTTTGTCCCCAAGTCCCTGATAGCAGCCTCTGAGGTCAACAGTGAGTAGTGGCAGTGTGTGTGTGTGTGTGTGTGTGTGTGTGTGTGTGTGTGTGTGTGTGAGTGCACCCACGCTATTGTTTTCTCTAAACCCAAAGGAAGCTGAGCTGGGGGAAAGGGATGAACATGTCCTCCTCCCCATGTCTTTTCTTATTTTGCATTTCTCATTACATCCTCATGTCACGGGGCTGCTGGCTGATTTATAATTTATTGGTTTAGTGTCTCGAGGCAGGGAAAGGATGCTACGCTATATTTTTCAGGGACACTCAATTCAACTTTGAGTGAAGCAGCCAGGGCCACAGCTGTGAGGGGCACAGAAGAAAGCTGTGTGTGAGGAGGAGGCCAGAGAGCCCCCCGTGACCAGGATGTCCCCGCTAGATGCCATCTACCATCACAGACACTAGCCTGCAAGGGGATTTTGTCTAGGCGGAAGTTTTTTAATTGCATTTTGGAAATCTAATCCCAATCAGGCATGTAAACATGCCACTACAGTTCCGGGCTCTGGGCTGCTTGGACTTGGAGTCTTCCTTTTGCTGGCTTTCCAATGGCAGGCCCTGAGACTGGGATTCACACGGAAGTCATTTGACTTAAGTTCTGCCAGGAAACAGCAAGAGGGCATGGTAGTCGTTTTCCAGGGCTGCCTGTTAGCAAGCTAGAGGCTCAAACAGCACAAATGTGTTGTCTCGGAGCAGGGCTAGAAGTCTGAGATCAAGGTCAGAAAGCTTGCTTCCTTCCGAGGGCCCCAAGCAGCGATCACTCATTGTTCCTAGCTCCTGGTAGCTCTCTGGCCATCTCTGATGGTCTTTTGTTTCACCTTCTTCTTGAATGTTTATGTCCAAATGCCTCCTTTTACAAGACCACCGGTCTTACTGAATTACGACCCACCCGAATAGCATCATCTTAACTGATTATGTCTTTAAAGACCTTAATGCCAAATAGAGTCCCATTCTGGGGAACTAAGGTTAGCATCTCATTATGGGAATTTAGGATGTACATACATAATTCACCCCTGAACAGGAAGTGGGGAATTGATACAAGAGAGGGGAGGAGACACTAACCAGTGAATACAATGTCAAATAAAGTACCTCAAAGGAGACCTTGAGTTCAATCCCACAAGAGATTTCTAGAGTAAGAGGAGAGGATTCATCTAGAAAGGTGTCCCAAGGAGGGGACAAGGAGGCCGAAGTAGTAGTGGAAAGAGGCCACCCCTCAATTTTCAGGGACTGCCAGCCGTCTCCCAATACTGCGGTCAGCAATGAAAACAGGTGGAAAGTGATGTGCGTCGACATGAGAGAAGGCTCCTGAAGGGCTGGGGGAAGGCACCAAGTCCTGCTTCCACCCAGAGGGCACTCACTGCCTCTTGTGAATTACCCATCATACGTGACCGACACATGCATGTTCCAGAGCCCAGAGGGGAGACGCTAAGTGAGGGAGCTGAAAGCTCCCACTCCCACAAAAGCCTCGAGTGATGTTGATCTTGAAAAGCCGGGGCTTCTGTTGTTGTTTGGGGGTTTGTGTGTGGGAGAGAGGTTTTTGTCAATGGTAGATTTGAAGTAGAATGAGGAGGAGGGCGGATGATACACTGGTGATAGCCATTCTTGTGTGAAACACGGAACGGGAAATACACTTTGGGAAAAGTGGTAATGATCGACTCTCGGGGTTAGAATCACGGTCTTTGATTGAATAACATAGCAGGGCTTTGATTCAATAGTAATCCGATTTGGGTGGCAAACCAATAATAAATTCTCCAGCAAACTAAAAAATTCTGTAGGGTAATGGAAAGCATTCGAACCCCATGGTTTTCATTGAATTAAATATGAAAATGTATCATACAATCGATATTGCAATATTTGATTCAATCAGCATTTCGGGATGGGAACCGTTTTCTCCCATTTGTTTTTATACTGTCTCAAAATATTTCAATTTGCTTCAGAGTTTATTATTGACAAATCACCCTAATAGCCATTGGGGGTTGGGGAAGGGAGCTTGTCAGAGAATTGGCAGCTGAGAGGTGCTGGACCCAGGGACCTACCCAGGGACTGGAGAACACTTAGGTGACATTCTGGAAAGGGGCTGATTATGCATAGCAAGTGGAGAGGCAAAGACGTTTGTCACTGGGAGAGGAAATGAGATGGATGATTTTGACTCTCCTTTGAATGGAGGCAGTCCGCAGAGGGATGTCTCAGCAGTGAGGGTCTGTCCTGACAAGCAGCCAAAGGGAATACCCCTGCCTCCTCTGCCCTCTGACCCGGGTTCCCAGAATAAAAGAGCGTCAGTCTTTACTCCAAGCGTTCGTCTTTGAAACCCAGGAATGAGTGGCCAGGTGCCACAGTCTAGATACCACTGTGGAATTTCAGAAACTTGGAGCTGATGAGGCTGAGGTGACCCCTCAGTAAAGTGCTTGCTTTGAAGACCTGAGTTCAAGTCCCAGAACCCACATAAAAAAAGCCAGGCATGGTGGTGCACACTTATAATCTCAGCACCCGGGAGGCAGAGACAAGTAGATACTCTGGGCTCACTGACTAGTCACACAAGCCCACTTGGCAAGTCCCAGGCCAATAAGAGAGTCTGGCTCAGAAAGAAAGAAAGAAAGAAAGAAAGAAAGAAGAGAAGAAAGAAAGAGAGAAAGAAAGAAAGAAAGAAAGAAAGAAAGAAAGAAAGAAAGAAAGAAAGAAAGAAAGAAAGAAAAAGAAAGAAAGAAAATGGCTCTTGAGGAACAAAAGCCAAGGTTGACTCTTGACCTCTTCACACACGTGCACACGTGCACATGCATACAACTTGGAGCTGTATCATCTGGGGTCTTCCACTAACTAGTGATGTAACCTTGGGTAAGTAACTTAACTGCATTGTGTCTCCCTTTGTGGAATAGTAGTGAATCCCTACCTTCCTAGTTGAGCTGTTGCAATTAGTAAATGGATGCATATTAATGTACATGCTAAGCTCCATGCATCATGAGTAACTAGTAAATAGGAGTTGTTAGTAGGACCACTAGTACCTTAGTTATGTATTGCTGTGTAGATAACTTTCACTGTAAAGTTTATTGGCAGAAAACAATGACAGTCTTGTTCAGTATTCCTGGGCCAAAAGATCTGTGGCCAGGTAGATGTTCACCTTTGGAGTGACTAGCCTTGAGTGGCCCTGAAGTGCTGTTTGGCTGATGCTAATGGTAGTGACAGGGCCACGTGTCTCTTAGAGCCCAAGAAACTAATTGAAATTATGGAGTGACAGCTAGAGTACAAAAGGGAGCTAAACCTTAGGAAGACACATACCTGTCATTCAAGTCTTGATTTGGGTCACATTTGCTAACAATGGTTCACCCTGGCTAGAGCAGAGCCTAAGCTCCGGGGATTAGAGAAAGCTTCCCCTCCTCCTTCATGAACGCACATTCGGAGGATATGGACTCGAGGTGGGGAGAATCTGTGGCTCCTTTTGCAATTGCCCACAATAGTTATTGTTATCACAGTCCTCGTTTCTCTTATCCCATCTCAGGTAAAGCTGTCTACATGAAACACCTTTCTTACCAATCTGATGCTCCCTGAGGGCCAGGATAGCTTGGCAGCTTTTGTCCCCAGCCAGGTAGAAGGTGTGTAAAACATGCTCTCGGAATGAATTATCTAATTCTATAATTTTATAAAAATGAAACTTCTAGAAACATGCTCGTAGTGATGAGTTATAGCATCTAAATGGCACGTCTCACAGGGCTATTTGCATTTCTAAACTAACAGCTGGAAAGGGGTCTGCTTAACACAAATAGAAGCTTTTGGTAAAGTTCTAATCATCATTGATGGGTGGCCATTTTAAAAAAGACTCTGTCATGCCCGTATTCCTCCAATCACACTCAGCCAGCATTCAATGTCACTTACAAGAGTGGCTGCCCATGTCTGTGGCTCTTGGGGAAAGGCAGTAGCTGCCAATACTTACTCCATTTGACAGGTCTTTATCAGTCACCCCTCAGGTTCTGGACTCAGTAAGCTTACTCAAGTAAGCTTTAAGCTTACTTGGCATGAAGGAGCAAGAGTTAGCCAGAGTTCTCTGGAATGGAGAAAACCGATGAGATCAAAGTTAACTAGAAATCTCCCCCAAACAATGTTCGTTGAGAACCCATTATGTATCAGCAACAGTTTTGGACACGAGAGAAACAGCAGCCAGCAAGACAGGCCAGGTCTCTGGTCTCGTGGAGTGCTCATTCTCTTAATGTCAGCTCCAAGGGGAAGGAGCCTGAGAAAGTAACAGGAGGAGCTGCCTCTAGAGGGGAGGTGGAATGGTCATCACTGTCCTGAGCTCTGGGCTAGGTGTGTGGAGTCTGATCGGCTCAGCATCTCACAGC
This sequence comes from Peromyscus leucopus, assembly GCF_004664715.2. NCBI lineage: Eukaryota > Metazoa > Chordata > Mammalia > Rodentia > Cricetidae > Peromyscus > Peromyscus leucopus. Next base: position 13,530,731 of record NC_051083.1, on the reverse strand, counting down.
TCCCAGAGCCAGGGCCAGCTGCAATGTGATGTACAGAAGACACAGGGAAAACACTGTTTATGCAAAGCACACAAGTGCACCATGCCCAGGACTTTGTAAGCATATGGGCCAGTCACTGTTCTGGCATCTACAAGCTAGACAGAGGCCATTTAACTGGCATACCACCACCAAGATCATATCTGTAAGATTTTGCTACTGCACCAAGCATCTCAAAACCTTAGTGGCACCTAACAGCTGGTATTTATTTCAAGAGTTTCTATGGAGCTTGCTGTCTGAGCCAGTTGGGTTGGGCAGCTCTTGCTGTTGATCTTGCCCGGACTTATTCATGCATCTGGGTGTGGGCTGGTCACAGCCTGGCCACTGGGTTCTGCTCCTATGTGTGTTTCTAAGGCTATGGCACAGGCATCAGACAGGGAGGCCCACAGCACAATCCCACTTCATGCCTTTTGCTTGTGTCCCACCTGCTAGCATCCCAGTGACCAAAGTGAGTCACATAGCCAATCCCCGAATCTAAGGAGTGGAGCAAATCAGTTCACTCAAAGTGGAAAGACTTTTCCAGGTTACAAGGCAAAGCACTGATTCAGGGGAGTCTGATGAGCTGCGAGGCAATCTGCCACACAGAAAAGTAGGTATTCCCGTCAAATTCTTCTTAGGAATAAGAGTACAGGTAGCTGAATGCACAGGCCCAGCTAGTTCCGCTGGAAGGGGATGGAGCCAGAACTTGACCTCGCGCCATCTGTTCCTGTCCACTTCTCCTCAGCAGTTCACTTCTTAACTCTGCCTTAATCCAAAGATAAATCTCAGAGGATGGGATATATGGACTGTCACCTCAGGAAATCCTCCATAAATATTGCTTTTCTTCCAAAGCCCTTGGCAGGCAGTAAGCCACAGTGGATTCTAGGTTAGGCTCCTAGCCGGACAGCAGAGTTCACAAAGTAAGTGTTACCATTTGGACAGGGAGCCACATGCTTTAACAATTAGCCATGCACATGGGGTTTCACATTTGGGGAAGCTCACAAGCCTGGTGAGGACAAGACTGGATTAGAAGGTCTCTTTCCTCCCATTGTGGCTGTACCATCAAGCAAGCCAAAGTTTTACTCAGGAAATTCTGTGGTCCTTTTGAATATAGAAAGGAAAAGGCAATCCCTGAGTTCCTACTGTGGAGCAGTACAGTGCACAGTATAGTGTGAGCTTTTGTGGGTGCTAAGGTTTAGCTGCCCCACCAACCACCCTCGCGCGTGAGTGCATACGTGCATGTGTGTGTGCGCGTGTGTGTGTACATGATGTGTGTATGTGGGTGCACAAGTGCCATGGCAAGAATGTGGAGGTCAGAGGACAACTTTTGTGGAGTCGGTTCTCTCCTGCCACTTTAACACGGGGTCCGGGGCTTGAACTCGGTTGCCTGACTTCACGGCAAGCACCTTTCCTCACTGAGCCATCTCCTTGGCCCTATCTTAAGCCTTCACTAGGCCACAGATCCTTAGAGAATTGATGAAAATTAAAGACCATCCATTCAGGACAATGTACATACTGCCCGGAATTCCCCTATATAACAGAGGTTTTGACCAACACTTATGTGACCCAGTCCAACATCTGTGATAGGCTGGGCCTGGCATCATTTAAGCTGTCCGTCTTTAAAGCTGACGTCCATTGTGGCCCTGCAAACTTCAATAAAGAGCTCATAGTGAGCTGGGGTGGGGTCTCAGGGGTAAAGTACTTGCCTTGCAAACAAGAGGACCTCAGTTCAATCTCCAGACCCCAGGAGAAAAAGCCAGGCATAGTGACATGAACTTGTAATCGCAGTGCTGAGACCGTAAAGACGAGCAGATCCTGGGGGCTGATCAGTGAGCGCCACGGCACTGAAAAACCCTGGCTCGGGAAAGAGATGGCTCAGTAAGTAAAATGCTTTCCTTGTGAACCTGAAGGACTGAGTTCGGGTCCTCGCCATCCACATAAAAAGCCAGGCATGCACTGTAGTCCTGGAACCAGGAAGGGAGAATTAGGCAAATCCCTGGAGTTCATTGTCTGGACACTCCAGCTTTATCACTGAGCCCCTGGTTCAACAAGAGAGCCTGTCTCGACAAATAAGGAGGGGGCTGGGTAGCTGGCTCAGCAGTTGAGAGCACTTGTTGCTGTTGCAGAAGACCTGGGTTCAATTCCCAGAACTTACCTAGCAGCTCACAATCATTTGCAGGTCCAGTTCCAGAGTATCTAACACACTGTTCTGGTCTCTACAGGTAACAGGCATGCACATGGTACACATACATACACACAGGCAAACACACATACACATAAAAATAAAAGTAGGGCCTAAAGAGATGGCTGAAAGATTAAGAGCACTTACTGTTCTTCTAGTTTGGTGCCCAGGTCCCAGCTCAGAAGCTCACAACTGTCTGTAACCCCAGCTCCAGGGGGTCCTAGGCCTCTTTTGGCCTCCAAAATACACACAAACTCACACATATACATACAAATAAAAAATAAACAAATACATTCTAAAAATAATAACAACTAATAAACCTTTTAAAGGCACAGGGACTGGTAAGACAGCTCAAAAGGTAAAGGTGTCTGCTCCCAAGCCTGAAAACCTGAGTTCAATCCCCTGGCCCCACATAGTGAAAGGAAAAAAAAAAAAAACAGTTTCTGGCAGTTGTCTTCTGACCTCCACTCACATACTCACACACTCACACACTCACACACACACACACACACACACACACAGAGAGAGAGAGAGAGAGAGCAATTAAAGAATACACCTGACCTTGACCCCTGAACACACACACACACACACACAACACACACACACAGAGAGAGAGAGAGAGAGCAATTAAAGAATACACCTGACCTTGACCCCTGAACACACACACACACACACACACACACACAGAGAGAGAGAGAGAGAGAGAGAGAAGAGAGAGAGAGAACAAAGGTAAAAACTGCTTTCCAAAAAGGTAGAGAGCAATTAAAGAATACACCTGACCTTGACCCCTGAACACACACACACACACACACACACACACACACACACACACACACACGCACATGCACACGCACACACACACAATAAAATAAGATGGATGACACCTTGAGGAACCATACCTGAGATTGGCCTCTGGCTTCCACTTGTACCTCCATACAAATCCACATACATCTGCTTACATATGAACACATCAACACACACACACACACACACACACACACACACACACACACACACACACACCATCATACATTATTCAACCTTGAACCACAGGACTTCCTGGCATAGCTTTTAAGGGTAACATGGAGCAACATACAGCCCTAGCTAAAGGTGAAGCCAATAAGGTGTTCCTCCTTGAAGAAGCCTTTGCCGCCCTACTATGGTCTTGTGCCACCTACTGTACACATACACCTGGAAGTCCGTAACTCCCACATTCCCATCCGCAACCAGCAGGTCTGAATGTCAAAGGTGCACAAGGTTGCATTTCTGGCCTGAGTCTAGTTGGAAAGGCTTTTCTGCAACAAGAGGCAATAGGGTCAGTTATAGTTAAGGGCAAGGAAGCTTGGACCAGATACATAAATACTACCCCATAAATCCTCCCCTCCTCTCCTCTCCTCTCCTCTCCTCCCCTCCCTCCTCTCCTTTCCTCTTCCCCTCCACCAACTGTCTTCCCATTCTCCCACTCGGGCACTCTAATCCCTACTCTGGTTACCGGGTTGGCTCCGTCTTCCAGTGGTGCAAACAGCCCTTTCATTCGCTGTGGAAAAAAAAAAAAAAAAACAGGACTCCCTCTTCTCTCCAAAGGCTGTGTTCCCTTTAAAGCAAACATGTTAGAACCGAGGCGCATCCAAGGTCAGACTCCTAGGCAAACAAAGCAAGTGTTCCCATTTTGACACGGATCCACATGAGTTAGCAATTAACCGTGCACACAGAGTTTTGATACTTGGGGAAGTTCATGAGCCGGGATTGGCCAGGCCCGCACCACGTGGCCACTTCCCCCAGACCACAGAAGCTGGGGAAGGAGGGCTTCTGCATTTGCAAAGCACATGGGGCTACCAGCCTGTCATTGCCACTACTGAAGACCTCTGAATGTTTATTGCTACGCTGACTGCCAAGACGGAAGGTTGAAGGGCACTGCTTCTCATGATGTACTGTTTCTAGAACTTTAGCATGCTTCGGAATCATGGAGAGGGCTTGTTTAAGCGGAGTTCTAGGCCACACACCCAGAATATAAATGCAAGATTTTTATTTATACCAAGTTCCCAGGTGACGATGGTCATGAGCCAAGTAACACTTTTTTGTTTGCTTGTTTGTTGAGAGAGGATCTCACTATGTAGCAGAAGCTGTCATGGAACTCATTATAGATCAGGCTGGCCCTGAACTCCTAGAGATCCATCTGTCTCTCTGCCTTCTGAGTACTGGGATTAGAGGCATGCACCACCACACCTGGTTGGCTCAAGTGGCATTTTAAGAACTGAATCCAGGGCTAAGGAGATGGCTTAGCAATAAAAGTGTTTGTCATACAAGCGTAAGGACCTGAGTTCAAATCTCGAGAACGTACATAAACCAAGTATGGTAGTCCATGTCAGCCATCTCAGCACTTCTGTGGAGAGATGGAGAAGCCCTGGAAGCTCACATGGCATAAAGAAACATGAGCAAGAGACCCACTCTAAAACAAGGTGGAAAGCAAGTATCTACAGCTGAGATTGTCCACTAACCTCCATACGTGTGCTATGGCATACACACACTTACACACACACACACACACACACACACACACACACACACACACATCCTCTAACACACGTATCATATACACATATGTGCCAAAGATGTTTTAAAACTGAGTGGCTTCCAAATTGCCTAGTGCCCTTTCTAAAGCTCCCCTCGAGATAGTTCCATCTGCTTTCAGCACTGCCCCCTGATGAATGCTGCCCCTGAGAATTTTGTACGGCTTTGCTAGCTGCTGGAGTGCTCAAAGATAATTATATGGCCCAATTCTAGCATTGCTATGTGACAACAGAGCCTCAAATGCATCCAGCAACCTTAACCATAGCTTCATTTTCTTATTTTGCTGCTTCTGCCTTCCCATTATAATGTGTGTGTGTGTGTGTGTGTGTGTGTGTGTGTGTGTGTGTGTAATATACAATGTATATAATATATACAATGAGAGGGGGTTGAAAGTGATAGGAACCATTTGGAGAGTCGGTGGTAAAAAGACACTGGAGTGTCCAGCTAGGACAGAAAGCTACTTGACAGAAAGCTACTCCAACCTTGGCTGCACTCTCATGCTTTCTCTAGGGACAGAAAAGACGATCAACAGGGCTCCTGGATGCTGCCTAGGAAAGGCTCCGGCGCCTGACTTGGTGCTTGCCCTGTCCCAGGCTCACACTCTGTAACAGGACTGTGCGGATGGCTAAAGCAAGAGCACTGGACTTGAGATCCTCAGATCCACCTATGGAGTGGGTGTCACGTTCACCGTCCACCTGTCATCCCAGGCTCCAAAGTCAGAGACGGGAGGGGGTGGGGGTCCTGTGCAGCAAGCTGAGTAGTGAGAGACCTGCTACAGTGAATCGAGGGATCGTGACCAAGGAAGGCGCCCAGCATCTCCACACTCACGAAAGCATGTGTACATACACATGCACATAACATATACACACATCCATAAAAAGAAAACACACACACACACACATCAGCTCCTATTGAGAGAGATACCTTAGCCTTGGGCCAGTTGGGTGTGTTAGGGGTGGAGCAGTGTTGTGCAAGATGGCTGCCCTGCAGTAGTTACTGCGGCTGGGTTAGGAGATGGCGCTTTCTACAGGTACACTACAGAACAGGTGTCCAAAGGCCGTCACTGTAGAATTCTCTCTTGCTAGGGAGGCCTCTCCTCTTCTGTTCTACTCAGGCCTTCAGTTCGTTGGATGGGGGAGGGCCAACTGCTTCACTCAGGCTTCTAATAGAAATGCTAATCTCACCCAAAACCACCCCCACACAAAACGCTTAGAATCCTGTTTGGCCAAGTATTTAGGCACCCTAGAGCCAAGTCAGGTTGACACATAAAATGAGCAATCACAAGTATCTTGTTTAATTGATACAAACTACATTTTGCTACCTAGCTCCACCTTTGTCACCCGGAAAGAGCTCAGAGAATGCTAACTGAATGGAGAATCGGTGGCACTGTGAATGACTGTGAATGCCCTGACAGGGGTGGAGAGGGGTCTTCACCATTCAAAAGCATCTGAGTTTTGTCTCTCTCTAGAATGGAGTGGGGGAAATTGTACTGTAATTCTATCACCTCATAGATTCCAACTTTAAGGTGTTAAATCTCCTTCATGGTCTCAGCAGAGACCATGGGTGTCTTCAAGTTTCTTTTCTCCCCAAATGACTGAGGCAACGTGGAGGAAGACATTGTTGCACCAGACACCAGGATTTAGCCTTCCACTCAGCTCTGGGCTTTCTGATTCCTGGCTCACAGGACCCTATCCAGATGCCCCCAGAATACTGGCCTAAATCTCCCACATACAAATCTAACAGGCGGGCTGCACCTTTTGTGGCTGGTGCTGCCATGTGGCAGGTTGACCATACCGTGGGATGTCCCAGAAAATTCATCAAGTCCGAAGCAGGAAGTGTGGATTCACAAGCCTGGCCCCTGTGTTTGGCCAGAACTGGAGGAGTGGCAGAGAGTATTTCCAAACACGACTTGCCAAAATAATGTCTTTTCTCCAGCTGAGAGCCTCGTACATGAGAAGTTCCCGCCTGGTGACATTTGCAGGTCCTCCCAACACCAGAGCCACAACAGAAGGTATGTGGAGAGAGTTCTCTGTTCAAAGCCCCAACTGAGATTTGAAGTGCGCAGTGCTTCGAGTGTATCTGAAGCTGACACCAGGAGACAAGCATCTCTGCAGGTTTCCACTCCGAGACTCAGTTGTCTCTCCTAGCAAGTCAAGATGGGACACAAATCCGATGTGACCGTCATCATCCAACAATCACGAATTTGCTTTCAAGCAGCATTTAGCAAGAACCCACTCTCTGTAAAATAATATCACCGAGCCAAGGCTCCTGCCCACTGGGACATTTGAAGACTAGAAGCTTCCTATCACCGAGTGCCTCAGGCAGCTTGCCAAGGGCAGTGGCCACTTCTGTAATGTGGGGGCAGCAAGGATTCTCAAGAACCCTGACCACATGGTCACAGAGGGGTTCACAGGGATATTTGCTACCACTCTGTGTGTGTGTGTTTGCTGGACACGGCTGTGCAACCAACTTTAGAAGGAAATGCTGGGATCTTTGAGACAGTGAGTTCACAATGAATTGGGTGATTTATGTGCGTCACTGGAGAACCCCAAGCACTTTGTGAGGCGAACAAGCACAGCAAGTGGAAACCAGATTAAAATTAATGAGGTAGAAGGGGGAAAATCAAACCCTAAAATCTTTGGGGGAAAGTGAAATTACAGAAGAACACAAAGGACACTTGTCCCAGGTGTCGAGGCGAACACAGAACAGAGTGCAGTCATGGCGGGCGGGAACTCGGTAAGCATCAGTTTCTAGGTGTCGATTTGAGGAGAGGTGAGCTAGCACTGAAGGGCAAACCTGAAGCTCCTGAATCCCAGGCCAGCTCTGCAGTTTCCCAGGTCTGCAATGCACCTTCCTTGGCACCACCAATAATTCTTAAATGAGGATGTGCCAGGCACCACTCTCGGAATAGTATTCTATGAGGACAGGCAGGCACTAAACAATAAACGCTGGTGCATGAAGGACAATAAAGTGGAGTTGAGAGACAGGGGTAAAGGGAGAGCTGCTATCAGACACACGACTTAACTTTTGAAAATCTCAACTTCCCTATCTGTGGAATGGGTCATGCTCTCCGCTCCACTGGATCCACTTGATGATTATGTGAAGTCGCCCATATCTGACAGTCCCTAAAAGAATACAGTGCATATGCCCTTACCACTTTCAGCTGCTAATGCCAGCAAAAGGCACATAGCCAATATTTCAAAGAAATCTCTTCCTCACAATATTTCAGAATATCTCTGGTCTTCTGGTCTGTGTCTACAATTGGGACATATAATCTTGACACTGGAAAGATCTAAACATTTTCATAGTCTATTCGTAAGTACCCTTGGGTGCAGGCAATGCAAAGACACATGAACCTCGCTGACAGAAATTCAAACCAAGGCTCTGCCTGTCAGCTGATAGGCCTCGAGCATTGGCCCCACTGTTGCTAAACTGGAAATGACGGTGCTTACACCGGAGGGCTGGGGAGATGGTGACTTAAATCCCACATACAAGCACGCTGAGCTCACCTGGCTTGCAGTGGGGACTGGGCCAGTTGTGGTCCTTCTCCTTTCCTACAGGCACACTGCATTTGTTATTTTTTTGGCTCTTATGACCAAATACCTGACAAGAAGCTACTTCAGACAGGAAGGGTTTATTTTGGCTTACAGTTTGAAGTGACGCAGTCCATCACGGCCAAGAAGGCATGGCGGCATGCGACAGCTGATCCTATTAGAGCCAGGAAACAAAAGAGACATGAAATAGGGCTAGGCTATGAAAGCTCAAGGCCTGACCCCAGTGGCCCACTTCCTCTGCTGAGGCTCCACCTCCTGAAGATTCAATAACCTTCAGAAATGGTTCCACCAACTGGACTCTAAGTGTTCAAACTTACATGGGCCAATAGAGGACATTTCACATTCAAAATATAAAAGAGAACAAAGAAATAAACTGTCCTCTCTCCAAAGCTGGCCAGTGACAGCATCGGCATGGCATTAGAATGTGGCCCCTATTTATGTCCCAACTGATATCCATTGGGCACTGCAAAGCAGGTGGAAAACAATGAGGAGATGTTGATTAAGGATTATAGAGAATCATTGGTTCTGGGGGAGGGAGTGTACAGTAGGAGGTGTAATGAGGGAAAGGTGTTGCTTTCTTCTTAGCAAGTTGGTAAACAGGAAGAGAGCAAAGAAAAAAAAAATACCTTGACCTCTCATTCCCTTTGCCTCTCATTTGCTACTCATCGTTAACAAAATCCAATGAAAGCAACCCATTCGCTGAAGCCAACTGAAAGTCAGCCCATTCATTGACTAAAACCAACTGAAAGTCAGACCTCCTATTACCTGAAGCCAACTAAAAATGCACCCTCCCACTGGCAAGAGCCAAATAGAACGTCGTCCCTCCTGTTGGCTGGAGCCAACTGAAGGTCGGCCCTAACATTAACCAAGGCCAGCTGAAAGCTAGCTGTCAAGGAAGTCCAGCATGGCAGTCCATAGAGCTTGGCCTCTGGGAATCAGAACACGAGCTAAAATGGCCACCAGTGGATCTCAGAGGACGAGCTAGATAGCTCTTGTCACAGCTATACAGTGACACTGCCTTTGAAGACACTCTGGGCCTCTACTGCTCCTTTACCTCCTGCTGGCCTCAAATCTGTGGGCTCATGGAGTTCTCGTGTGTCTCCATAACCGGGACTGTAGTCATGGACCACTACACCCAGCTAAGTACTCCTTTACAACATTGGTTCTTCTACTTGATCGAACCCCAGAACTTGCTGAAAGGCTAGCTACATATAGATCGCCAGGCCATGTGCCCAAAGTGGCTCCTCGTATGGATCTAGGTGGTGCCTGAGAGTGGACATTTCTAACCAGCTCCCAAATAGTGCCGCTGTTGGCTGTTGGTCTGTGCATGTGCTGGGAATCTGCTTGATGTGAGCTTCCTAGACAGCGCCACCCTCTTTCTTCCTCACTGGATGTTTAACCAGGTCCACTCCACCACAGGGCAGCCGTGCCACCAGCCGCCCTCTAACTCCCCAGGGAAGCCACCGGGTCATGAGCCTGCCAAGCACACTGGCCACCCGCTGTCTTCACATCTCACCTATGCACCCCTGTCCTTGTTCTCCCCAGGCTTTCTCCTCTGCCCGATCTTAGAGCGGCTCCAGGCAGGCTGCCTGGCTGTTTCTGCAGATGCCACCTACACAGCCACACACACACACACACACACACACACACACACACACACACACACACACACACACGCTCCCTGATTAGCCACACCTGAATGTCTGACCTGTTTTTTAGGGGAAAATGAACAAACACTCCTCCTGGGACCCTCAAGATTCTATACTCCAGCCAGGGGGATCACAATTTCTGGTCATGAGACATTGACTCTCTGCGTGGCACTGACATTCAGATGTTTTCCCTGACATCTTTGTTTTTAGGGGAAATGAACATGGAACACTGCTGAGTCCCTGGAAAACTCAGGTCAGCCACCTCCCCCCGCCCTGCCGCCCCAGGTCTTGAAGAGAGCAGCTTGCATCTGGCCTTTCTTATCCCTGTCCAGCTTCACTCTGAGGAAGTCTGTATTGCTGTTAACGGATTCTGTTGCTGTGATAAACAGCACGACCAACCGCAACAAGAAGAGGGAAGGGCTTGTTTCATCTTACAGTCCATCATTCAGGGAAATCAGAGCAGGAACTCAAGGCAGGAACCTAAAGGCAGGAACTGATGCAGAGGCCATAAAGGAGAGCTAATCACTGGCTTGCTCCTCGTGACCTCCTCAGCCCGCTTTCTTATACCACCCAGGACCAATAGTCCAGGGGTAGCATCAGCCACAGTGGGCTGGCCCTCCCACATCAATCATCAATACAAAACAATGCTCTCATAGGCATTCCCACAGGCTAATCTGAGGGAAACATTTTCTCAACTGAGGGTCCCTCTTTCCAGATGACTTGTGTCAAGCTGAGAAAAAAATTAACCAACACAAGGGCTAAGTCTGAGTGGCAAGGAAAGGTGATCAGATTGGCTGTGTGGACAAGGGATAGCAGCCTGTGGAGGTCTCCTCCTTCTACTAGCTTGGGAAAGCCAAGTATGTGCTGTCCTTGGGTGGTTTGAAGTTAACCATGGTGAGAATATCTGTGCCTTGGAGAAACCGGCAAATGCTGTAAGCCACAGAAATAGATGCTCCGTTTCCTAGTCGCTAAGCTGGGAGGCTGTGAAGACACTCAACTTTTTATGCTCTATGGATAGATCTGTGTGCAGCAGCAGAATTAAAGCCACTCAGCAAGAAATAGAATGAAAAATACTGAAAGAGAAGGAACGGTGTGGTGTGTGACCAAGAACCAGCCATGGTAGCCTAAACTCCAAACCATCCAGCAGCCAACAGAGTGGCCTGCCTGGTAAGTTTAACCACAAATCGAAACCTGCTTATCCTCTGTATGTCCAGACCCAGAATTGAGAACACATACATCCACATACATGCACACTCCACATAGACATGAACTGCAAACATATATAGATAGCGATGAACAACATAGTACATATCTAAAACCTATACCTATCACATTTATAAGCTTCTATGTCCACACTCACTTCTATGTGCAGAGACACATAAAACAGTCACTAACACATATAGTTAAGCATACATAAATATACAAGCTTATATATCCATACACTGGTACATCCAACTTGTACATACATACAAACACATACACACATTCACAGACACAGATACACAGATAGTCACACAGACAGACACATAGACAGACAGACATACACACACACACACACACACACACACACGCACAGAGAGAGAGAGAGAGAGAGAGAGAGAGAGAGAGAGAGAGAGAGAGAGAGAGAGAGACCCCTGATGTGAGTACAGCTCCTGGTAAAACCTCAGTTCCTACAGCCATACGTGAGCCACATCCTTGGCCCAAGCCCATCCCTGCTCAATAACCAATTGCTACTTTCCCCTTTCCATCATGACCCCAGCCCCCAGAACTCGGACCACTGTTTCCACCCAGCCTCCTACTGCACACAGGCCTGTTTTCTTTTCCTAAGCGAGTTTAGGTTCCCATCTGTCATCTTAGGTCATTAATCCCAAGACAGAAGGCCAAAGAAGCCTACCCCACATCGCCAAGCCATTAACTAATTGCGAAAGGTGCTCGCATCGTGTCATATTAATCCGCCGAAGCGGGCCCATTGCTTGCGCCTCGCTTCCTGAGTTCTGCTGATAAAAATGACAAGCCACCTGCTACTGCCCTAGATGGCACTGCCATGATGGATGATCTGTGTCCTGGGGGGGCGGGGGTCAGCTGGGGGGACTCATGTGTCAGGCCAAAGAGAGAGTTGAGTGGCAGACAGAAAAACAAGTGGCCAGCTGCCAAGGTAATTGTTTCCCCTGCTGAGCGGGAGCCCAGACTTCCTGTGTCCCCAGATACTGCTGCCAAGGCCTGGCGACCCACCCTAGATGCCTGCCTGCCCCGGCATGACAGGGTGCCTAAGGTCCAGGACAGGGAGGAAGGCCTGAAAGCCTCCCAGACCCCTTCCTTCCAGCAACTTGTTGTCAACTGTTGAGCTGCCGGCTACTTCGTCAACCATTTCAAGGAGACAAGCTGCCCACTGACCACCCACAGGCCCAGGCAAAAACTTCTCTGACAGAAGGTCATCGAATGCCAATGGCTTACAGAAACATCCCTTCCCCTTTGCTGGGGTTTCTGAGGCCGCCCTCGCCCAGCGCAGGGACTGTCTGATGGCCTGTTTCTCAATAGAGATTCCCTGCTAGTCTGTGTGTGAGCATGCATGCACATCTTGCTTCTCTGCTTCCAGGATTGGAATAAATTGCCTGATTGACAGGTCCCCTCTGCAGTTCATGTGTACAGGGCCTGTGGGTCAGCTGTGGCTACACCTCCAGTCAGCTGACCTAGTCCCTTTATCATAATTATACTGTATTCTACCTTCCATATGCAGAGTTAGGGCCTCCTGGATCTGCTGTGCAAATTAGACATGATGGTGTGCAAATGAGTAGACGCCTGGCACCTTTTTAAAAATCACCATTAAGAATGTTGCCACTCTGGCACTGGGAGGAGGAAAAGCTGAAAGCATAGAATTCCGAGTTGCCATCCCAATGCAGCTAGCTGGCACACTTCTGTTCTCTCAGGCTTCCCAATTCTCCAAAGACTTTTGTCCTTCTACATAGCTCCTCCCTTGGTAGAGAGTGATGGGCACAGACATCACTAGAGAGAAAAAATGGCTGGCAAGTGATTCACAAGGCATTGAACAAGGCCAGCTGCAGAGTTGGCAGTGATCATTGGAAAGTTGGCACCAGCAATCTCTATGCCTAGCCTCCAGAGTCCCAGAGCCCATGGCCTTGAACAAAGGACAGAGATTCGCCTACAGATCTCTTTTTCTTTTGTAGGAATGGAATAAGGTGCATGGACAGTGATTTCCCAGGGACTTCATTCAGGTAAGCAAGGGCCCACAGACTTTTCTTTAGGGCTGGTATTCAAATGGCCCCAGAAACAGCCTTATGCCATCAGATTTAAACTTGGTTGAAACAACACGTGCAAACTTTACAGGACCTTCTTTCTCCTTCATTCTCTCCTCAAACCCTTCTCTAGCAGATGAGTTCATCCGGAATTCCAGAAAGCCAGGCCCAGCTCAGTCTCTTGTCATGACGCTCAGAAATCAGCAGGTTGGCGAGGCCAAGCCAGAACACTAGGACCACGTGCTCCAGAGCTCCCAGCAGGACACTCAGCACTGTGCCAGGGGAGGCCTATGAAGCCACTCAAGACGAAGTCACCCTTGGTGGGTCCAGACCCCAGAATGGTTTCTACAGGCCACTGTCCACCCATCCCGTGTACCATGAGCCCACACCCTCTGGCTTCTCCTGCTGGGACCTCTGCCACCCTGCTGCATTGTTGTTTTCTGGTGCGATGTTCTAGAAAGAGAGCTCATTCTAGTGCGAAGTTCTGGAGGTGAATCTGAAGCCGACATCTTACTTTTTTTTTTTAATCCACTGAAGGAAAGAACATGTAATCCCAGCTTTCCCAAAGGCAGAGCGGGAGAGGTCAATGACAAAGTTGTAATTTCACTTGGCAATCAGGGAATGCTGCCGCCTTTTTTTTTTTTTTTTTAACCCAAGTGTCCTTGTTTGCTGCTCTGTTTCTAAGACTGCAGAAGTGGCATCTCCAGGGCAGCCAACACTCGGGAGGAATTTCAAAAATGGCATTCAAAACATTTTGCCAATAGTCAGACAATTGTGAGCCAGTCCCCAACATGATGCAAATCTGAGTGTCCGACATTACGAACGAGAGCACGTTGCCCCTGACAAATAAGGCAACGTTTGCAGCAGCTTTCATAAAATTAAGTACAAGATGCTACAGAAGACAGCAGCAGATTTAACCCCACAGCACCTGGTTTCCATTAAGAGCCCATACAGGCCCTTGCTAGCCTCCCAGCTCCCAAGGCGAACCCTCCTTTGAAAGTAGCTTGATGTGATTCATTGAGGCCAAGCCACCATTGGTGACCAGGCAGTGTTTTTAATTATCGTGTTCTGTTCATTTCTACATGGTCACATCGTAATCCTTCCCGCAGATACACACAAATACAACTTCTTTGGGAGTTCCCTGTGATCCACACGCGGACTGGAACAACTAATGAGAGCCAGGCAGGCCCCCAGCCAAGGGGGCTGCTGGTTGTCAAGCCAGGAAACATCCAGCCTCAGCAAAACTAATTAGCTGGCAGAGAGACCAGAAGAGCACCAAGGAGGGAGGCCACCTTGGCAAGCTGAGGTGGAAGGTGGAGAGCAGAGAGGAACTTGCATGCCATCAGAACATTTGCACGCCAGGCTCGGTGACACAAAGCCTGGGAAGCTGAGGCAGGGGGATGACTCTAGTTGGAGGCCAGCCTGCATAAGATAACCACCCTCTGTTTAACCAATCTCTCTCAGGTTGGTACTGCCAATGCACAATGCTGCTGTGCCAGGGGAGCAAAGGTGGCAATTTATTTGGAGTTTTCGGAGATCTGGCTTATCCACCAGGAAAAGGATGGATGGGCTGTGGAAGAGGAGCCTTGGGCCTGGAGGCTTTCCTCCTCTGTGGAGCCAGTGTTTGGAAACTAGAGCTCTGCCCTCACCATTATTCCCCCTTCTTGGGTTGCTACCACTCACCTTTCTACCCCTCTGCAAATCTTCGTGGCCATTCTCAGACTGGAGTGAATTCCAGTCCCAACCAACAGTGGTTTCACCCACCAAACATTGGCCCCCACCTTCTGTGTCCCATGCACTGGGTAGGCATCTGGGACATAAGCTACAATACCCTCCTGTTACCCTGAAAGAAGATCTCACAAAGCCAACATGGCCTTGCTCTGAGATTTCACTCAGGGATTGTTAAAACCACATGTCACAGGGCAAAGATGGGCAGACATACACCAGAAATGGTTCTTTAAAAGCTAGATACAGTGATGGATACCTATAATTCCAGCATCCCAGAAGCAGAGGCAGGGGGATCATCACAGGTTAAGCAAGTCTTGTCTACACAATGAGTTCCAGGCCAGTCAGAGCTATAGAGTGAGACCCTGTCTCAAATTCTTCTTTCTTGGGGTATGGTTAAAGCACATTCCAAAGCCTATCTTCATCTTGATGAAGAGACTTGCCCTCATCAACCACACAGAGTGGAAGTGATGAGAGAGTTAGAGTGACCTTGTTGTCACCCGTGGTCCTTGGCTGCTGATGCTATTTTGAAAGCTCATGGAAACTTTAGAGACAGGGCCTAGCGGGCAGGCATAGGACACTGGGTATGGGGCTCGAGGGTTATAGTCCACCTCTGTCTCCAGTTGCATTGTCTGCTTCCTGATTGGCTGCCACCATATAAACTCCTCCATCCTTCCTTGCCAGGCTTCACTGAATCCGTGAGCCAAAATAAGTCCTTCCTCCCTTAATTTGCCTCCATCAGGTCTCCCCACCCTTGTCCCAAACAGCAGAGCTTGAGATGCAGGTCTCCTGCAAGGGCTGTTATTGACAGAAACTACTGAAGGAAACAGGCAAGGGAGTAGGAGCAGCCACTGAAACAAGGGAGGAATCTAAGTAAGTAAGGGGGCTTGAGTTGAAGTTTAGCTTCTGGTGCCCTTTGGAACTAGGCCAACTGAGGTCAAATAACCAGGCATTTGCAGCCCTGAATCAATCCACTGGCTGTGGGCTGCCCTCAGGCTATGGATTCTCTTGGGTATTTGTGAACAGGGTGACAGTTGGTAGCCAACATCCAAGCTGCATGTTGGACCTACCGTTCTGAAGAAGGAAATCCGAATTTTAAAAAAATGATCTAACAGCATCTACAGTAGGCCCTGAGTAACTGTGGAGCATCAACAAGAAAGAATCTTTGTGTGAAGGCACTAGACCTGCGACTTGTTTGTTACAGCAGCTATTAGTAACTAATCTTTGAAATCAAAAGTTATCTCTGGTGGGATGGCTCAGCAGGTAGGGGCACCTGCTACCAAGCCTGATGGTTTCCTGGGTTCCATCTCCAGTGCTCAGGACCCACATGATGAAGGGAAGACAAATTGTACTGGAGCCTCCTCATGTATGCTATAGCATGCACATGGACACTTAATAACTAATCAGTTCTTTTTGAAATAGAAGTCACTGAAGTTTTCCTGACTACATTGTAACCTTATAGCTTTGAGGGTCATACTGTCTTTTACCACTCTTATTAGATTTGTCTTTTGGCTTATAATTTACCAACATAAATGGTAGCTTTCAAAAGTGGAGTCTATGTCTTTAAATTAAATTCTCTCTCTGTCTCTCTCTTTCTCTGTCTCTCTCTCTCTCTGTCGTGTGTGTGTGTGTGTGTGTGTGTGTGTGTGTGTGTGTGTGTGTGTGTGTGTACATATGTATTGAGCCAGAGGGCAGCCTCAGACACCATTTCTCAGGCACCTTCCACTTCGTTTGAGAAAGGGTCTCTTATCAGCCTGGAACTCACTGAGTAGACTAGACTGGCTGGCCAGCAAGTCCCAGGGCATCCTCCTGTGCCCACCTCATCTGTCGTGGGATTACATGCACATGGCACCAAAAATGCCCAGGTTTTGAGTTCCTTCTTTTTCATCTATGACCTCTGATGGAACTTCACCTGTATGAGACAATTTGTTAAGAACAACGATCCATTTGAAAACTTAAAGTCAGATTTTTGGTTATGGCTGTTTCATAATTTGATTTTAGCTTGAATAAATGCAGCTGAACTGACTCTCTGGATCCAGGGGAGATTGTTCTAGATTCCGTGTGATCTCTATGTGTGTTCCTAGTGGAGGTAACTGAGTACAGCTCACCAAGTCTGTCTCAGCAGTGAGTACAGAAATGGGGCAGAGAGATCAGCAAGCAAGGTGCAGCCAGCAGCAGGGGGATGCAGCCTATGAACAGCCTGACGTGCAGCAGGATCAGCAGCATCCTGTCCTAGGATCTGGAGGTGGATGAGAAAATTAAGCACTCCGTGCTCAAAGCCCTTTCTGCTACAATCCCCTCTTGGCATTCCCATGCCCAATCTTAATGATAAATTAACAAATATGGCCGCCCGAGCCTGAGGGAGCTAGGGGCTCCAACTCACAGGAAATGAAGGGTTTCCCACTCCCCCTTCTCCCTCCCCCACCTCCTACACACAAAATAAATAAAAACGCCTGGCTAGGTCAGCATAGTGCTGAGTGTGGGAGATCCTGCAATGCAATGGATAAGCAGAGGATGGAATGGTAAGAATCAGTAATGGTCCCACTATCTCCTTGCCCTTCCATGGTGTGTCTCCCAGGAGCTAAGACCATTCAAAGTCCTGGAGAAAGTCTTCCCAAACAGAGGAAAACTTTCCTAAGCAGCAGATGGATTTCAGCAACACAAGCAGAGAGAGGTCTGTGTAAGGATTAACACACCCATGCCAAGAACTTGAATATCACTGACCACTCCGAGCTAGGGCTTCACTTGGTGCTGCCTTTGCTCACAACCAACTGCCCTGTCCAGAATATCCAAAACAGCTTTGAAAAGAACAGTCACCTTTTCATTGAAAACATTCTACAAGGGGCAGGAGAGATGACTTGGAAGGTAAGAGTGCATATTACTCTTGTAGAGGACCAGAGTTCATTTCCCAGAAGCCTCATCTGTCTGTCATCTCACAACCACCTAAACCCTAGCGCCAGGGAATCAGATGCCCTCTTCTAGTCTCCATAAGCCTTTGCACTTACATGTACATACCTGCACACAAATACACACCCAAGCAAACATATTATTTTAAAAATAAAGTAAGTCTCAAAAACCCATACTCTGGAGCTAGAGACATAATGAGACATGGCTCAGCAGTTAAGAGTACTTGCTTCCCTTGCAAAGGACCCAGGTTCGATTCCCAGTACCCACATGGTGGCTCACAAACTATAGGTAACTGCAGTTCCAAAGGATTCCATGCCCTCTTCTGGCCTCTTCACGCACCAGCCACATACAAGGCATACATACATACAAGCAGGCAAAGCACTCATACACATAAAACAAAATAAATAAACCTTACTTACAAAAACATACAACAAAACTGTAATCAAGATAGTGTGGTATTACCATAAGTGTAGACACAGAGAACCATGTAACAGATTTGGGGGTGAAGAGAGAATCATTATATTTATGATGAATTACTTTTTCAGTTAAGGTGACAAAGATATTCAAAGGTAATGGGACTACTGGCTAGACACATCCAAAAGAATAAATGTAGGTCTTCACCTACAAAAAAAGATTAACACAGTGAATCACAAACCAAAATATAAGTTCCAAGATTATAAAACTTTTAAGAGAAAACATAAAGAAAATCCTTGTGACTTTGGATTAGGCAAAGAGTTCTTAATTATGATACCCAAACTACAATCCACTAAATAAAAAACTAATAAACTGGAGTACATTATGTTGCAAATCTTTTGCACTTCAAAGATACTCTTAAGGAAAATGAAAAAGACAAGCCATAGGCTAGCAGAATATTTACAAATTATAATTCCAATAAAGGTCTGTGTTCAGTATATGTGTGTATGTATATATATATGAAGAACTTAAAAATCAAAAATAACAAAACAAGTTCATTTTTTAAGTGAACAAAAAAATGAATAAGCATCACATCAAACAGAATATCCGAAGTTCTAATGAGCATAGGAAAAGATATTTTACGTCATTTAGTTACCAGGGGAATCCAGATCGAAAGCACAAGCTGGGGCTGTAGAGACAGCACTATTCGAAGATTGTACTTACTATGTAAGCATGAAGACTCCATGGCCATCTAGCTTAGCCTGCTAGGTGAGCTCCAAGACAGAGAGAGAGAGAGAGAGGAGGGAAGAGGGAGGGAGAGAGGGAGAGAGGGAGAGAGGGAGAGAGGGAGAGAGGGAGAGAGGGAGAGAGAGAGAGAGAGAGAGAGAGAGAGAGAGAGAGAGAGAGAGAGAGAGAGAGAGAGAGAGAGAAAGAGAGAGACCGGCCTTATCTCAAAAACTTAAAACATGGACAGCACCTAAGGAATGATACTTGAGGTTGATCTCTGGCCTACGCATGCATGTGCGTGTACACACACACACACACACACACACACACACACACACACACACACACACGTGCATGCACAAGGTTACACTCACTTTAGACAGCTATAATCAAAAAGTTTGACAAGAGAGGCTGGCGAGATGGCTCAGCGGCTAGGAGCACTGGCTGCTCTTCCAGAGGACCCGGGTTCAATTCCCAGCACCCACATGGCAGCTCACAACTGTGACTCCATGTCCAAGGGACCTGACACCTTCACACAGAAATACATGCAGGCAAAATACCAATGCACATAAAATACAAATAAATGGATCATTTAAAAAATTTGAAGTGTGACAGGAACAGCTTCAGTGAGGCTGTGGAGAAAGCAGCTTCCTCATTGCTGGTGAGGAATATAAAGGGTACAGTTACTTTGGAAAATCATCTGGTAATATCACACTACCTAGAAATTCCACTCTTAAGTATAAACTCGAGAGACTTGGATGTGACTGTCCTTAGAAACGATAGTCACAACAGACCCCAAGTAGAAACAACAGAAAAATGAGTAAACAGAATGAAGCCTGAGCACACAATGGAATGTTATTCAACAGCAAAAAAGGCGGGAAGTAGTGTCGCTACAGCAGGCTTTAAAATACTATGTGTGGTAAAAGAAACCAGGCTCAAGACCACACACTGTGTGGCTCCATCTTCCTGAGACATCCAGAACAGGCAGAGCTATAGAGAAGCTGAAAGCTGGTTAATAGTGGCGGAGAACTCGGGGTAGAAAGAGGCCATGACGGCTGATGGGCACCAAGAATCCTTCAAAGAGGAAACAGGGATGTTCTAAAGTTGGGCTGTAGTGATGCTTGCATAACTCAGTAAATTTACTAAAAGTCTTTGAACTGTATGCTTTAAAACAGATGGATTTTCTAGCATGTAAATCATACTTCAATAAAGGTGTTTTAATAAAAAGCCTTCTGCATACACATCTCCATCTCAAAGTCTATTTCCAGGGAACCCAATTGAAGACAACATATATTGCATTTGAACAGAAATGCCGATTACTTTTTTATCTCTAGCCAAATTTGAGAAAATTGCACTTCCAAGAGGAAAAACCAAAAGCGTGCTGGAACACAAAGAGCTGCCCTCCACCTTTGAGGCTGTCTCCCTTTATGTCACAGCCACCACTGCTGTCCCCTTTCTCTGACACCAATCGTAAGACCCAGTACTTACACTCCATTCCCACAAAGAAAATAACTCAATGACTGCCGGCATTCAGCAGTTAGGTCGGCACGTCCTACCATCCCTCGTCATTTTTAATTATGAGTCCCCTTTCTAATAGATGTTTCTGTTCGGTGTTATCTGTCGTAATTCTTTGCCCTGAAAAGTCCAGACACCTTGAGTGTAGACAGGGGTGGTATAAATTACCTGTGACTGCTAGGAAGTGAGAGGCACTGGGTTGGCAGGCAGGAGCCCGTGAGGCTGACTAGGAAAAGAGAAGAGAAAAGAGGAGGGGAAGGCAAGTTGATAAACAAGGACTCCTCGAGTTCATCCCCACAAGGCTGGCTGCTCATTGCTCAATGTTGCGAGACACTGACTTCTTAGAGGCTTGCAGTAACAGCTCACTTGAGCTGGAAATTGCTGTGAATGCATGTGCTACCCAAGGCTGAGCTTGTAAAAAAGAGTTCTCTGGCATTCTAGCCTTCCTGACAGCTCCGGAACATGGTATACTCCTTTGGGGCAACTAATTCTGAGCCCCAGCAAGCCTGCCTTCTAGCTCTTGACCACCAGATCAATCATCTTGTTGTATCATCTCCAGCGTTTCTTTCTGGAGTCTAGGTCCCACGCCACAAGCCCTAACCCTTCCCTCTGCCTAGAATGTCACTCACTCTCTTACTCACTCATCCCCCAAACATTTATTGAGCATCTAGCATGTGCTAACAGAACTACCCCTAGGCTAAGTTCTGGTACCAACATGCCATGAATAACACGGTCCCCACCAACAGGAAGCTCACAGATGTCAAAATTGGTCTTTGGGTTATAATGCTAGGAAAGTGGATACAGGCAAGTCCATAGAGAAGGAAGAGTCCAAGGTGAGAAGATGAAAATGTTCACACAATCTCTTAAAACAATAATTGTGCCAGATTGTGATGGTGAAGGCCTGTATCCCAGCCCTCAGGAGAGCAGGAAGGCTGCCCTAAGTTCCAGGCTAGCCTTGGCTACACAGCAAAACCTTGTCTCACAAAACCAGTAATGAAGAGGAGAAGGCCAGATACTAGAGTCCATCCAAAAGAAAGAAAACAACAACGTGTTAGACAAAAATCCAGAAGCAATGCTGACTACTAAAACTTCTGCAGATGAGCACAGTGTTTTAGCACCATCCACTACAG
Organism: Peromyscus leucopus; assembly: GCF_004664715.2. NCBI lineage: Eukaryota > Metazoa > Chordata > Mammalia > Rodentia > Cricetidae > Peromyscus > Peromyscus leucopus. The sequence goes on along the minus strand of NC_051083.1, from coordinate 13,509,089 downwards.
GAGCTGCTACCTAAGTCAACACTTGACGTGTCGCTGGGGCAACAAGAAATGGAATTTTACCCATTTCATTCATTTGGTTTTAAACTGCAATCTGCCCACATGGCTAGTAGCTACTGGTACCACGGAGAGCAGAGGCATAAAACAGCAGGGCTGTGAGTGTGTGAGACAGGAGCTGAAGGGACCTGAAGCCGCGCTCGACACAGCCAAGGAGAAGGCAGATCACAGAGGAGCTGGCCGACCTGTGGGATTCACTCCGCCCAACAGCGGCACAAAGACCCCAGCTTAGCGGCCGGTGAATTCCGCATTGGTCATGAGTCTGTCCTTTCGGGCTCCGCACGTGAGCAGTAAACTCACCTGCCGTGGGCTGGGCTGGTGAGCAAGGGCCTCCATGCTCGTGCACAATTTGGCCATTCTGTGCATCATTTGGTTACATTGTTACCTCCAGATCAGGCCTAGAACTGCTTTATCTTCCAAGGGTTCGAGAGACCCCATAAATCCTGACTTCTTTCATGAGATGCTTTTGTTTTGTTTTGTCTTATTTTGAGACAAGGGCTCATGTAGCTCAGGCTGACCCCAAGGTTACTACGTGGCTGAGGATGACCTTGAACTTCTGATCTTTCTGCCTCCAGGTCCCAAGTGTTGAGACTAAAGGTGTTTACCCCGTTTATTCAGTGCCTGAGATCAGACCCAGGGCCTCAGGCATGGTGGGCAAGGCCTCAGTCCCAGATAATCAACACTACAGGGCTCTGTCAATATGTGAATGTTGGAGAATTTCTCATCTTTAATTATTTATTTATTTGTATGCTGTATGTTTGCTTGATTGAATATGAGAGAGAGACAGAGAGACGGAGAGAGAACAAATGCCGGGGCACTTGTATGGAGTCAGTTCTCTCTTTCCATATAGACCCTGGCAATTAAACTCAGGCTGCCAGTCTTGCTGGCAAGAGTCTCTACCCACGAGGTGATCTTGCTGGTCAACGCAGTTTTTAATGCTATGCTGGAAAGCCAGTCTTGGGGCTGGAATTTGATCATGGAAATACAATTTTGCTGGGGGATTTTTGAGGGTTTAGAGTGTACCTCTCTTCCGTGGGCTCCCTGTGCTTCATCAGGGACCAAATCTTGCTTATCTATCGCTCTCAAGACTGCACACACTACCTGATAGTGGGGTGTTTGTTTACTAGATGTTTGTGCAATAAATGAATGATAAGTGAATGACCGTATTCATTTGCGCATCTTTTCTACTAGCATAGACAGTGGCTGACACAGCAGCGAAGGAGTTAAAAGGCAGGAAATGAACTAGGCTTTGGGATAAAGCCCCATTAATTACCATCTTACTAGAAATCCTCTTCCCTGCAAATCTGAAGGCTGTAAATTAAGATCTCAGTTGTTCTGAGCCCCGCACTCTCTAAAGCACAGACTTGCAAACACTTCTCTTCCGGTAGCTTGAGGCCTCACAATAGTCTTGTGCTGAAAAGTGGACTGAGACCATTAGGTCTCTTGTGAAAATTGCCAGATTTGTGGAGGGCTGCTGTGGGATTTAGCAAGACGCTTCTGCCCCTGTCACCAGGGAGAGAGGCTGCCATGAAGAGACACCCTGAGGAGGAGAATCTCTGACCTTGGGTGATAGCTCCTGAATGAACTTCAGGACGGGGACCTAGAGTTGGCAGGTGGCCTCTACAGTCCTCTTGTTTACTCTGCTCCACATTCCCACAGCAGCCTAAGGGAAGTCGTTTGGACTCTGCGCTCCAGTTGCTCCAAGCTTGACTGGAAGAAAATGCACTCTCCAGCACAGCAGCTTCCTAAAGCCAGGTGGATCATAGTGCAGCAACTCGACACTCCTGGCAAGAAGAGAGGATCTGAGCCAAGCAAAACCTCGGAGCAACTTTCCAAAGAGGTGAGGGGGGAGCAGCCCAAAGGGCCCCAAATGCCTGCTTCTTACACACAGGCCAAAGGTACACACTATGTTTTCACAGCTCTTCCTTTGGGGTCATTTTGTAGCTAACCTGAGCACCTGCTGTCCATCCTTGTAGAATGGGGAGGGGTACACAGAGACGTCTAAGAGTTTGACACCCTCCACTGCTCTCTGCATGGGAAAGGAAACTGAGGCATAGACATTCCGTGCATTTGTTCAAGGTCACACTGTGTACTCCTGGAGCCCAGCCCAACACTCTGTCTTCTCTCTCCCCAGTGTGCCCCTTGATAATCCATAGATCTGAGCACACCAGTGTCCCCTCTGATGACAAAGGCCATTTTTCACAGAGGATATAATCAAGGGAAATCTTCTTCTGCATCCCAGGGTAAAAGCACCCATATTTCACAAAATAGGTTCATCACAAATATTAACTGATGAAAGAAGAAGACAGGGGAGGGAAGGATCCCCACAGCTTGGAAACTTTTGAAATGGGACACATTTCCCTCACCGTGCTCATTCAATGATTACAAAAAATCCAAAACACTTGTAACATTTAGCATAAGGCTTTTAAACACCTGGGCTTAAACTAATACTGTCTTTAAACTGATAGACAATTTGTTTAGGAAAGATAATTGATGAGGTTTTTACATTAATCCCCAGTGTCCAGTGCCACCATCATCGAGATGAAATGCTCAGGACAGACTGACATCCCTTAATTACCGTCCTGTGTGTCATGTGTTGCAGGGAAAGAAAACATAATGTGAAGTGCTTCTATATGTCAGCAATAATATTAGCTTGATGAAGATTTCTAAATTTTTCAAAACGTCATTTCTTTCCAAAAGATGGATTGGTTCTGTTGGGGCTTAGTCTACCTAATTATTCCTGCCTTGATTACTTAACTACTCCAGATAGTTCATGTCTCCATGCTCGTGTCATGTTGGCCATGTTAGAAAAAACAAGACAGCTTCTCAGTACCCAGCAGACCATCCTGTTTCCTAGCCATGAGTATTGGACCTAAGGGTACCTCTCCCATGGAGAGGGTCTCGTTTATGGACCCTTTGCTAACTTACAGTGGCCGAGACCTCTTTGGAGGCACAGCAGCCAGAACTGCAGGGCATCTTCTAACCCAGTCCCCACCACGGTTAATTCCCCGTGGCTCTAGCTCCCAGCCCTGAACACTACAGAGTCCTCCAATGTGGACTCTGCCCTGGAGGCCTGCTTCCCTAACAGCTGCCCAGAGCATCCCCTGAAAACCTCCTGCTGAGGCTCTGGCCCTCCTGTCTGAGTCCAGAAGTCTAGACTGGGACCAGAAAGCTCCATTTTCTTTCTTTTTTTTTTTTTGAGACAGAATTTCTCTGTGTAGTTTTGGTGCCTGTCTTGGAACTCACTCTGTAGACCAGGCTGGCCTTGAACTCGCAGAGATCCACCTGCCTCTGCCTCCCAAGTGCTGGGATTAAAGTGTGCACCACTACCACCACCCACCCCACCCCACCCACCACCCACCCCACCCCTGGCCAAAAGCTCCATTTTTACCTTCTTCCCTGGGGATGTCCATGTTACAGAGCCTGAGACTACGCCTCAAGAACACAGCTCAGAAAACTAAGCAGCTTTTGTCGTTCCTTCTTCTAAAAATAAATTTAAGATCTAGTGCTATGGCTAGTTCAAATTTGGTTGAAGTTAGAAACGGAAACGTGGGGACTTGGGTTTGTTTAACTTTGTAAATATCTGTCCAGGGTCAAGTTCTTGGCTCAATAAGCAAAATATTTAAGTAAAAGGCAAGGTCCTCAGAGGGAGAGGGAAAGAAAGAAAGAAAGGATGTTTGGTTGGAAAGGCAGGTCCTTCTAGAACATCTCTGGAAGTCAGGGGTGGCCATCGTTCCACCACAGGACTGTTCTTCCATATAGCCAAGAGGATAGCTGGGGTCGGCTACTCTGTGGACTGCCAAGTTCTTCTTCATTGACTTGAGGGGTAATGGGCAAAGGGCACACCCAGATCCCAGTGCCTGCCTGGGCACACCTGCCATTCAGAGGGAGGGGGGCCTGTGCCCTTTGGCTGATCTCACTGCCTGGAAACTAGCCAGACTCTACTGCCTCTAAAGGCCAGTTCCTCTGAGCAATCCCCACTCACTAGGTTTCCTCTTCTCTCCTCTCCTTCCCCTCTTCTCTTCCCTTCTTTCCTCCTCATCTTCTTCCTCCTCTCCACCCCCACCTCTTTCTCTTGTACAACAGCCTGCAAAGGCAGGAAGGGAAGGGCGGTGTCTCCCACAACACACACTCTCAGCTCCTATTTCCCAATTATAAAGAAGCGTTTGCTGCCAGCTAATGAAGTGCGGCAGGGCAGGGCGAGCAGGACACACACCTGGGATGCTCTGTGCCTGGTAGAATCTGTTTACACATCAGAAGTGGCCACAGGCGTGCCCTGGCACTTGGGGAGATGCGGTAAGGGGGCAGCACAGGGCAGGGGGTGGGGGTATTGAAAACCTATGGAGGCTTGTGTTCGGTGTGCTCTTTGGACCAGCTTCACTAAATTTGTTCAGAGACAAGAGCACGGTCTGGCCCAGACCCACCTAGAGCACTGTGGCAGGGAAGCGGTTAAAACTCTGCTTTCAGGTTGAGAAGATAGCTCAGTCGGTAAAGAGCTTGCCCTGGAAGCATGAAAACCTGAATTCTATCCATAGCACCTACATAAAACGGCCAGTTTGGTATTCACTCGTGGTATCGCACTGGGAAGGCAGAAGCAGGAGATAGTCCATGAGGGCTTGCTGACCAGACAGTCCAGCCTGACTGATGAACTCCAACCCAAGGAGCGATCTTGTCTTAAAGGAAGTGGGTAGTATTCATAGAGATGACACCAGAGGTTGTCCTCTGACACACACACACACACACACACACACACACACACACACACACACACACACACACACACACACACACACACACACACACACACAGAGCTCTGGTCTAAGGTGAGGAATGAGAAGGAGAAGAGATAAAGTTCTGTACTGGATTTGGGATGGCAAGTGGTGGGTTAATCCTGAGGTTGGCCTCTGGGGTGGACCGAGAAATTAACATGTGGAATGAATTAGAGGGTAGGGTTTTAAAGCTAGGAGTAAACACAGGCCAGGAGATGGCTCAATTTGTCTAGGAGGAGGGTAAAAAGAGAAAAGCTGGGCAACGTGAGTGAGACCCACACTCCCAGGGAAGGAGAGGCCGTTGCATACTGTGACCTTTTGCCCCCCAGGCCCACCTCTGCCCCTCTGTGGGGCTCTCTGAGAACCAGCTGACGCATTTTAGCACCAGGATAAGGGGGGACTGAGAAGACAGTGGCCAGGGCTGAGATTCCAAGGCAGGGAGGGCAGAAACACCTGGGAAGTTCTTAATAAGCAAGCTGACATGTGGTGAATAAAATTTTAATGCAGGAAGAAAGAGGAAGCATGTGATCATAAAAAACGTGCCCTGGCAAGCTGCGCGGGAAGCAAGAGGACACGCTGTCCACTAGCATCCAGCCACCACAGGGACTGGGACTGTGCTCACACTCCAGCCCGCTTGCTGTTTTCTGCACCAGCGGAGGGGAGCAGAGGAATCGAGTGTGTTGAAGAGAAATGGTCTGAGTTTGTTGGAAGTGCCTTTCTAGACACCCTCTGACCCTGTCCGCCTGCCCTGCTGGAGCAGGTGGGAGAGGTGAGGGGCAGAGTAAAATCCCCTGACATCAAAGGAAGCGATGCACTTTCAAACTCCCCGCCAGGGCTTTTTTTTATTTTCAGTCTATTCAGCAGGCTTCTACATGGGGCAGATGGACCCATGGAAGACACACACTAATCAAATGCCAGCTTGCCCCAAGCTGGGAGGGTAATTCATTCGGAGTCCGGTGTTGTCTCCCTAGACTCTTCCAACAGAAGGAGTCTATCAAAACGCTATGCATGTATGTGTTTCTAGGCTTCTATAGCGTCTGCCGGAGGTGGCTTGATGAAATGGGAATCTACTAAGCTAAAACATGCAACTGCAAGGGTGAAAGTCACGTTAAGTTCTAGCACAAACTGAAGTGAGCAACAAAGAACCCTTGTATCCTTCTCACTGTTCTCTCCAGATGGGTAGGAATGATGGTATTTAACAGGGACCCCGGTGTCAAGTTCTGTCCTGCAACTAGGAGGCACAGGCTTGGGGGTAGGATGTGAATGATGAAGCTAGCAAAGTCGTGGACGAGAGAGGAAATGAACAGTGTGAGCATAGAGAGGGGGTGGGGGGCTCACGAAAGGAAGGGAAACCCTGCGTCGAATTATAGTCACAGCTGGAAATGTTCCACTTTGTCCCTTTCTTGTCAAGACCACTCCAGGCCTGATTGAACCCCCTCTCTCCATCATGACACTTGGGCACATGGCAGAGTGTTGGAAAATAAGAAAATAAATGTGCCCTGTGCAGTAAAGTGAGCCACCAACACCAACTGTTTCAGAGACGCTCTCCTGGAAGGGACAGATCTCCCTGTCCAGTAAGTCAGGGCAGCAGCCTGATTTCCAGTGTTAGAGCATTCACATGTGCAACAGAGCCAAGCCAAGTGTGGTAGCAAGCCCTTCGCCTCAGCACTTGGGGGGGGGGGCAGAGGCAGGAGGATGCCAAGGAGAAGACCAGCCTGACCTGCATCGAGTTCTGTGTCTTCTAAATGACTGGTGGGGAGGGTCCGACCTTGCTGCTTCTCAGCTGTCCACTCCAAGCTCACCGTCTGCCTTCTGCTGGCTCAGGCCATGGCAGCTGACCTATCAGGCTCCATTAACTGACTCCCCTGAATGTATGGTTTGGTGGAGCTAGCCAGCAGGAGTCCCAGAAAGTGCTCAGAGGCTAGGAGAGGGTTCACTCATGTCCTCCCATGGCTCCTTCCCTACAGGGCACCTCCAACTGTCTTCACCACACCAAGACTGCTGGCTACTCTTCTAAAGATCCCTCATCTCTTATTTAGAGTTCCTGTGGCTTCCCATGGCTTACTCAACCTGCTTTCTTATACAATTCATGACCACCAACCCAGAGGTGGCACTATCCACAGTGAGCTGGGCCCTCCCATATCAATCAAGAAAATGTACCCAATCTAGTAGGGACATTTTCTCCATTGAGACTCCCTCTTGTAAAATGACTCTAGCTTGTGTCAAGTTAACATAAAACTAACCAGCACACCTCCTCTGAGCCTGGGATCTGGCAACCACTAAGTCCTCTCATCGTTTTGAGCTTGTGCGCAGCAAGAGTTTGTATGCTATCCCTGTGGCTCCCTGCCCATTCCCCTGTAAACAACACGTTTGATATGTGTGTGTGTGTGTGTATGTATGTGTATATATGTATGCGTATGTGTATATTTTTTTTTTTTTTTTTTTTTTTTTTTGTGTATATGTATATATGTATGTATATGTATATATGTATGTATGTGTATATATGTATGTATATATATATATGTGTGTTCCTCAGAGGTGTGTGTATGTATGTGTGTGTGTGTATGTATGTGTGTGTGTGTGTGTGTGTGTGTGTGTGTGTGTGTGTACATGCCAGTATATATGTGCCACTGCATGAAGGTCAGTGGACAATTTGTGGGAATTTGTTCTCTCCTTGCACCATGTGGGTTCTGGGGACCAAACAGGTCATCAGTGTTGATGGCAAGTGCCTTTGCCTGCTGAAGCATCTCTAAAGGCCTGACTTGAACACCCTCCCCATAGTGTCAAGGACATACAACAGGTGCCACCAGTGTGCATGCGTGTCACATCTCAGCTGCTTTTCCTGTCTCTGCCTGTGAGCACTCACTGGCCACAGCAGCATGCACATCCCATGTCTGCAGCAAATCCACGCATTCCAGAAGAGAGCTCAGACAATGAAGGCCATGTCTTTCTTGGTAGTATCCCTTTGAGGCATGCTCTAACTCTGAGAGGGTCTACTGAGGGAGGCCTGGGTGCCAGGCCTGGGTTGTTTTCACTTCCTTCCCTCCTTATCTCATTTCTCACTGCACTTTCTGGGCTGGCCTCCCAAGTGAACCCACTGACATCTTCATCTCAAGCTAAAACCAAATCAAAGGGGGCGGGGAACTGCACAGAGCTTGGCTGTGCGCACACTCAGGTTCGTGCTGCCTGAGCAGGCCCAGGGACTTAGAGACTCTCAACACCAGGTGCCCAGGTGCCTCCTGCAGGGTAGCAGCCTTGGGAGACAGAGAATGGCAAGCAGCCACATGGCCCTGGGCCAGACAGCAGAGCTGCTTGCTAGGATACAACAATCTGTCACCAAAATCCTCCTTCTCGGCCCAGTGGAGCTCTGGACATACCCACAGGCCAAGAGATTAGGGAAGAAGGAAAATCTAAAACACGTGGCTGCTTAACACTAGGAAGAAGGACGTTATCTGAGCAGAAAATGGTAGGGAAGGAGAGCTAAAGGACAAGAGATTTCTTCTTGAGATGATAAAAATATTCATAATGTGGGGCTGGAAGATGTCTCAGTGGGTGAAGCCGCTTAATGTGACCTGAGTTCAAATCTCCAGAGCCCACATAAATCTGGCCATGGTGGCATAAATCTGGATTCCCAGTGCTTCTCCAGAAGGAAAACAGACAGAGACAGGAAAATCCCCAGAAGCCCATGGACCAGCTAGCCTGGCATACACAGCAAGGAACAAAGAGACCCTGTCTCAAATAAGGTGGAAAGAAAGAACCAACACATGACGGTGTTCTCTGACCTCCACACATATACTGTGGCATGTATATGCTCACACTTACACATACAAATATACACACACAAACCCCCATATATATATATATATATATATCATACACACAAAAAAATTAAATATTAAAAAACTGATGATGGCTTCAGATAGCTGTGAATAGACTAAAATCTATTGAGTTATATATCCTTTCAATGGGTACATTTATTGATTGGTTGATTGATTGATTAATTGATTAATGGTTTGGGTTTTTTTTAAGACAGGGTTTCTCTGTGTAGCCCTGACTGTCCTGGAACTTGCTTTGTAGACTAAGCTGGCTTTGAACTCAGAGATCCACCTGCCTCTGCCTCCCGAGTGCTGGGATCAAAGGCACGTGCCAACACACCCAGCTTCAATGGGAACATTCTATGGTATATATATTTTCAAAATGTAAACTATGGAGATAATGAAGCACTTTACCCCCACAACATCTATGGCCACAGAGAAGGTAGAGATAAGCCCAGAGTCCTTGGCATTGGCCATCATCAAGGGACTCATAGTGACAACCCTGGCCACAGCACTAATGCAAAACTTGAGAATAACTTCTCAGGATTCTCCCTCCAAAGATAGCTCCACCTCACATCATTATGATGACTGTGGTCTGGTGGTTTCGTGGAAGCCAGAAGCAAAATAGGAAAAAGAAAAGCCAGAGTCCCAGAGTCCCCTCCAAGGGCATGCCCCCATCTTAGCTGACTTTTATTTCTGTAATAAAATATCACCAACAAAAGCAACTTAGGGAAAAAAGAATTTATTTGGCTTACACTTTCCAATCCTAGTCCATCATGAAGGGAAGTCAGGGCAGGAACTCAAGGTAGGAGCCTGGAAGCAGGAACTGAAGCAGAGGCCATAGAAGAACACTGCTTACTGGCTTGCTCACCGTAGCTTGTTCAGCCTGCTTTCTTATACACCCTGGAATGCCTGCCCAAGGTGGGCACTGCTCCCGTGGGATAGGCCCTCCCACAGTAATCATTAATCAATAAAATGCCTCACAGACTTACCTAAAGGGCAATTTAATGGAAGTATTTTTCCAACTAGGTTCCCTCTTCTCAGATGCACTTAAGGACCTTCCACTAGGTCCCACCTTCTAATTCCACCACCTCCCAAAAGTGCCACCGTAGAAACCAAGTTTTAACACATGGGCATTTAAGGAATGGTCAATGTGCAAACTATCTCAGTATCAAAAAGAAAAGGGAGGTTTGGGCAGATATTTGTACATTCACATTCATAGTAGCCTATTTCAAACTGCTTAGAGGTAAAAAAGCACCATGCAGTGGGTTTCTGCTCAGCCTGGAAGCAAAATGAAATGCTGATACAAGTTATAGCATGGACAAACACTGAAGACATTGTGCCAAGTGAAAGAAGCCAGGCGCAAAAGGACAGATACTAGATGATCCCTCTTTTCCGAGGAAGCTAAAGTATTCAAATTTAGAGACAGATGGTGGAGCTGTGGGTGGCAGAGGCTAAGGTAAGAAGGGAGCAAGGAGTGAGTGCTTAATGGATATGAAGTTTTAAAGCTTTGGGGCGTGGCTCAGTGGCAGCTGCACAAGGCCCTAGGCTCAATTTCCTCCTCCTAGAAAATTTCCACTTTACAACCTTACACATTTAAGGTAGATTAAAATCTAAAAGTGATGTTATTTGTATTTTGTCATGATATCAAAAAAGAAATTTCTCCTCTTGCATCTACCTCAGCTTTGCTGCTTTCCTGACCTTCCGTGCATGAACTGGCAACCATATTGCGACCCAGACTCTTGCCACACATGTCTTAGGTTAGAGTCCCCTGAAGCAGGCGCTGAGACAGAGATTCTCCTGCAGTGGTTCAGTGAAGAAAAGAGGGGTGCAGAATAGGGGAGAAGACCCCAAAGGGAAACAGGAGTCCAGTTGAAAGTTCACCTCAGCTTGATCCCATGGGGGGACGCTGGAATGTGAGGGTCCCAGGCTAGCCACCTTGAAGTACAGTATGATCTCCTACTTCCATATGGGCTACCTTTGGCTGCTGGGCACTACGGGAAGAGACAAAGCCTCACAGGCATTTATTTCCTAGTGGTATTTCCAAGCTCCAGTGAAACTGAGAAGGTAACAGTCAGGAGTGGAGGGCAGCTCAGGTGCCAGTAACCATTACCCCTCAACAACTGGCAGATGAGTAAAAGGAGCTGTGAGTCAGTAACTTCTTCCAAAACATCCTTTCAGAAAATAAGTGGAACGAGCGGCAGCTCAGGGGTAGAATGCCTGTCTAGCCTGAGTTTGCTCCTCAGTGCCGCAGAAAACAAGTTCCAGTCCCTAGCCTAGCCTATCCAGCCCCATACAGGGAAGAGAGGAGTCTCTGTATAGTGGAAGCAAATGTCAGGTTGAATCCTGTGTCCACAACATGCCTTGCACATCAGCTGGCCAATTGGTTTGTCTCCTTCAGGCTCTGTTCCCACATGTGTGAAATAAGGGTGCCAATGAGACAGTTCTAGCGTGATTTAGATGAACCAAGATGCTGCCTATGGAACTCCCTTCTTCTGCCAGCCCATCCCACTTATCCTTCATTCAGCCACGGGGCCTTGCCAACCACAGGATCCCATGTACTTCTGCCCCAGGAATAGAATATAGCCCAAGGAGACCAAGCAGGGCTGTCTCTGGGATTGTTCCAGCTGAGACTGGCAGAGAAGGCCTAAGCCGAAGGACAGACTAAGACAGATATAAAGCAGACATCGGCTGTCCATGTCTGCCAGCATATGGAGGAAATCTGTCTGCCAGAGGACTGGGAGGCCCGTGTAGAGAAGAGAAACAGAGAGAGAATGTGAAAGGACCTGGCTCACATCCTTTGCATCCTAGATCACGGCCATGACCGGCTCCATCGCTCCACTTCTCAGGTACAGGGAGAAATACATTCTGTTTTTCTCCCAGTTCACTGGAGCTGGATTCCTCCCACTTGCAAACAGAAGACAGATGACTAGTCTAAGGAGTGTCTGCCTTGCAGGGCTGTTGTGAGATTTAAATAAAATAGTTTGTGCAGAAGGAGGTTTCTAATAATGGCCATTGTAAGTCTTGAGAGGCCAATAGGAAGCAGAAAGAAAAGCCACCTCCTCTGTCATCTGCTAGCATCTCCCTGAAGCTGTAAGCAGACATCCGCCAAGCCCGAATTCAACTCAAAACACCTTGGCATTGTGGAAGCCCAAGGGGCCTTTGGGCTTCCTGGGGCCACGCTCAGCTCTCTGCAATGGTTGCATGTTCATCATTAGCCATTTGCTCCCTCTTTTGAATGATTTGTGTTGGGGGGGGTGCAGGTGCACATAAGTACATGTGCATGTGGTGGCCCCGAGGTGTCATTCCTCAGGAGCTAGCCACCTGGATTTTTGTTTAAAGACAGAGTCTGTCATTGACCTAGGGCTCACTCATTCCATTAGGCAAGGCTGGCTGGCCAGGGGGCCCACTTCTTCAGTGACAATGTCACAAATGGATGCCACGATGCCTGTTTTTTTACATGGCTTCTAGAGATCAAACTCCGTATCTCACGGTTATGCAGCAAACACTACCGACTGAGATATCCCCCTCAGAACCATTTTTTGTATGATTTTTTTTTAATTTTACATAATAGACTTCCCTGGGTTACTGTGGCTCTTAATCATGATCCTTTTTCCTTCTTCTTTGGGCTCCTTTGTGGTAGTTGGCTGGGAATTTAAGTTTTGTGTCCTCCAACCTTTGGGCTAGTCTATCTATCTATCTCTATCTATCTATCTATCTAACTCACCTCAAGCCATGAGGTCTGGCCTCCATATTCTCTGAGGCACAATTTTTCAAAGTGTCTTCTGAGGGACCCTTGCATTCAAAACCCTTCACATTCTTGGTTCTAACCTAGCCAGCCAGAGTCTGGGACAGAGGGCCCAGGAAAGGAAATAGGCAAAAAAATCTGTATCAGTCCTTGATGGTGTGGACACTACACCCCTAGCCTACAAACTGATGCTCTAAGGCTTCTGAAGCTGCAGCAGACCACATCTGTGAGCCTTGTTGTAAGATAACAAATTTACCTGCTCCCAGAGTCCCATCTCACTTCTTCACCAAATAGTCCCGTCTTAGTTAGCTTGAGTTAACTCAACAGTGGCCATTTCCCTTCCTCCTCCCCCAGTTCTCACGACGTGAACCATTAAGAAAGCAAGCCAAGACCTGGTTTGGGTATACTCTGCTTGAAGCTCACAGAAATCGAGCAAGCCACGCAGTTGGAAGTGCCCCCATCTGTAATTCTCTTGCCTCTGGGCCAGTTGTGTGGTCTCAGTCAGGAGCCCATCGTCAGTTCCCCCATCTGGTCCAGCAGCCTGTAATATACTGCTACAATACGACTTCTATTCGCCTCGCCTTTGATCTCCACCCACACGGTTTCCAACACAGAGCCCCACCCTCGGCTCTCTGAACTTCCATGTGGGAATAATCTCTGTATTGTGTGCAGATACTTCTCCTTCTCATAGCTTCTTTTCAAAAGCAAGGTCAACCTTCCTATGTCCACTCTACCCCAAATCCCCTTCTGAGGATGGCCCTTCTACTCAAGTGACATTGGTCAAAGCTAATTGGACTAGTACTTTGGTCTGGGTTCCCCTAGAAGCAGAAGATGAGGCCAGGATTATGTACAAGTAGTTTGTCTAGGAAGTTATTAGCGTTCTGAGATAAGCTGGTCATGAAAGGCCAAATGAGAGCTGGAGAGAACCAATACAGGAACGTAGGCCAGCACATGACCACTGTGGCTAACTGAAGCTCGGTGTCATTGAAAAAGAGGGCAGAACACAAGCCTTGGCCTCATCCCACCAAGAGATGAAGAGAGAATATGAAAGGACCCAGTCCATGTCCTTCGCACCCTAGACCATTTCCACAACCAACTAACTGTATTGCTCCACTTCTCAGTTACAGGGAGAAATAAATTCTGTTTGTTTGCACACTAATTTTTATCCTTTGAGGATTCCATACACATGTACAATGCCCAGCTCCCCACCTCCAACTCCTAAGGAATCCTACTCCTTGTTCCCCCTGCAACTTCATGTCCTTTTAAAAAATAACCCACCGAGTCCAATTAGTGATACTCATACATGCCTTAGTGTAGGGCTATTGACTGAAGCATGGCCAACCACAAAGGACCACACTCCTAAAAAAGAATAACTATCCCTCCCTTAAGCAACCATCAACTGCCAATAACTCCTCAGCTAGGGATGGGGCCATGTACAGCCTTCCTCATCCAAGCAGGAATGTTGGCTGGTTTGATCCTTTGCAGCAGCCACACCTGCTATGAGTTCATGCATATAGGGGTCCTGTCATGTCCAGAAGATGCTGTTTCAAAAGTCCGAGTCCTCACTAAACTCTGGCTCTTACAATCTTTCTCCCCCTCTTCCATAATGTTTCCTGAGCCTTGGGGGGTGGGAGGAAAGTTAGGGTGTGATATAATGGTCCCATTTGTGGTGGATGGACACTTATTCTCTACACTGACCAGTTGTGAATGGTGTTTGCATGGCAACTGTTAGCAGTCACTCAGCATTCACACCCAGTCCTTCAAGCCAGCCACAACTCCCCAGACCCAGCGGTAGGCAGACAAGCCATCAGACAAAGAGATGTCAGAGCTAGTGGTTAGTGATGTGACTAGCATGCACCAAAATGATAGGCTAAAAGGCTATGAGGTAGTGGATAGGCAGCCAGTCTAATTCACTTGGCAAGCTTCAAACCAACGAGAGACCCAGTCCAAGGAAAACAAAGTGGACAGTGCCTGGGGAATGTCAGCTGAAGTTTTCTTTTGTCCTACACACACACACACACACACACACACACACACACACACACACACACACACACACACACGAGTAGCTATCACAAGTTCACCTCTTCTCAATGTGATACCAAACATATCTCCTTAAACTGAAACATCCCACCTCTGATCCCCACAAGGCCATATCCATCTCCACGTCACTGCAGTCTGAAAAGTTCCAGCACCACTCAAAACTTCAAGCTGTGACTCTCTGTCCTTGAACCCAGGCTGTAGACATCTCTGGTTACATGGATGGATTGACATGGAGAAGCTCTTCCTAGATGACCATGAATGAACAGCTCTCCTTCCCCCAGTGCTCTCAAGGGAAAGTCTTTCAAATGTATTTACACGTTTTTTTTTTTTTTCAGAATTTACTTTCATTACTTTTAATTACGTGTGTGTAGGTCTGTGTGTGGATATGTTCATGTGAATGCAAATACTCACAGAGACCAGAGGCACAGGCTCCCCTGGAGTTGGAGTTATAGGCAGTTATGATCCACCTGATGTGGGTGTGGGTGCTGAGAACTGAACTCCGGTCCTCTAGAAGAGCAGTAAATTCTCTTAACTACTTCTCTCTCTCTCTCTCTCTCTCTCTCTCTCTCTCTCTCTCTCTCTCTCTCTCTCCAGACCCATGTTTATACTTTTAAATCTTTGTATAATTCAGGGTCTTCTAGAGTAACAGAACAGAGTAACATAGAATATATGACAAAAGAGATTTGGCCTCCCCTGGAATTGGCTGAGATCACATCAGCTAAATCCACCAAGAAGGTTGATAACGGGACCCACTATAGTGCCTCCCTCCAGAAAATGGTGAAGAAAACTGAAATCAGCCAGCATGCCAAGTGCACTTGCTCCTTCTGTGGCAAGACCAAGATGAAGAGATAGGCGAGGAGCATCTGGCACTGTGGTTTCTGCACAAAAACACTTGCTAGAGGGGCCTGGTCCCACAGTCAACTCTGCTACCAGAAGTCTGAAGAAACCAAAAGACCAGAAGAAGAGCTTGCATTTTTGATATCCCTAACCTACAGTAAATGGGTTAATTTATGTAACCAAAGGCAGGGGCGGCATTATTAGATTGGCCTATAGGGCATGAGCTGCACACTGGAGAAGTTGAGAACCCCAGGAACTACTCACTCCACAACACTGAGTGCCTCAGCAGTCCCAATCTGGTACGGAGGGTCTGCAAGATTCTTGGAGCGCCTCCAAACTTCAGTTCACATTGGGAGACTAGAGAAGATGGTTTCTTGTGTTCATGGAGGATGGTAGCAGCGGTGGCGGCGGCGGCAGCAGCAAGGTAGAAACACTCATCAGCAAGGCATAAAGGTGAGAAGACAGGGCAGCGCTGTTTTTCCCTCAAACCTTATAGAAACGACTTACGGGAAGGAGGGTTCATTTGGGTTCCAAACTTTGGAGGTTTCGGTTCATCACTGTGGAGAGAGTACATCAGAATAGAGTTGCTCACAGCTTAGCAGCCAAGAGGCAGAGGGAGAATGCCTGCAGTGGGCTTCCTCTTTTTAATGCCTCAGGGCCCTCAGTTTATTGGATGCTGCTGCTCACGTTCTCTGGAAATGTCCTCAGAAACACAGGCAGAGGTTTGTCCCACTAATCACCTAGGTGATTTTCAAATTAATCCAGTTGACAAGGAAGATTAGCCATCATAAGCATGGTCTCAAAAACCCTAAAGCAAGTGTCAGCCTGTTTGTGTTGCCATAACGAAAAGGCTTTCCCTGCTTTATTTATAAGGAGTATAAATCTGCTTTCTCACAGTTCTAGGGACTAAGAAGTGCAAGATCAAGGCAAACAGACTCAGTGTCTCTGAGACTCGATCTCTGCTTTCACTCCGAGGCTGTGTCCTCGAATGGTAGAAGGGAACTAAGCCGCTCTGAGATAGTTTTTATTGCTATGGTGTGTGTGTGTGTGTGTGTGTGTGTGAGAGAGAGAGAGAGAGAGAGAGAGAGAGAGAGAGAGAGACTCTGTGTGTGTGTGTGTGTGTGTGTGTGTGTGTGTGTGTGTGTGTGTGTATAAGGAGGCCAGAAGAGTGCATCATGTATCTTCTTTTGCAGTTCTCACAGTTTTTCCTGAAGCTGGGTCTCTTTCTGAGACTAAAACTCACTGTTTCAGCTGAGCTGTCTAGCCAAGGCCCTCCTGGAATCCACTTCTCTCCACCACTTTAACACTGGGGTTTCAACACACATCAGCTTTTATGTGAGTGCTGGGGATTTGAACTCAGGTTCTCTTGCTTCCACAGCAAATGCTTTTACCATTAAGCCATCTCTTGAACCCCTCAAGCTATTATAAAAAAGCTCCATCCCAAGAGACAGAGTCCTCACCTCCTAAAAAGACTCACCTCTTAATTCCATCACACTGGCTATTAAGTTTCAATATCAGAATCTTGGGGAATATATTCAGGCTGTAGCCCCGAGAAACACAGAAACCTCAGCTGTATGATATGATCCCTTGAATTGAGGGGCTTGTCAAACAAACCTGATGGAACAACACAGGAAAGAGGTCCATCTGCAAAGAAGACCACCCTAGGGGTAAGCAAGAGAATGGAGAAATAAGAGAGCCTGTCACCCCAAACAGAGAAAGCAACCAGTACCTCTGTTTCCTAAGAAGGCCAACCTCTCAACAGCTACTCCTCATCCTATGCTGTGTCCTTGAGGGTTTTGAATAAAGGTCACCTTTATTCAAGTAGGTTTGTGTTCCTTCCAGCCAAAAAGCTTTACTGCAGACAGACAGTCCCTGAAATGAGTGAGCATGTCAAAATAGTACGGTTCTACAAGTCTTTATACAAGTATATGGAATTCCAGAGCAACAGGGCTGTTCCTAATGCCTCTTTCAAGCCTGTTCTCAAATTAATTCTATAAGACAACCATCCCCTAGCCATACTCGAACATGCCCTGCTGCAATGTGCTCAAGACAGCCATGGCCTCAGTATTCCAAGACCTGCCTGGACAGTGTCTTAAACCAAGGTCCTCATCACATCCATGCACCCTATGTCAAAAACCTGTGACTAATCAGGATCGTGTTGGGAGTTTCTCATGGCCTGAGAAGGTCTAGTTCCATATGGCACAGGCCAGTGACATGCCACACAATCATATGATTAGCCAGGTTCCAGGAGAACCAGGGATGGCCATCTAAGCTCAGAGTAGAACCATTTCGTGGAGGCTATCCCCTGCATTGATTGAACAGATCCCTAGATTAAAAAGCAAGAGAGCAAAGCCACCATTCTCTTTAGCTTGGCTTTTCAGACTCTGGTAGCCAGCCACGTGTCTGTGAATCACAGCTGTAAACCCACTCTCTGAGACCTTGTCTTTTTTTTTTTTAATTCCAGTTAAAGATCTTCATCTCCTCATTCTGATACCCTGATCCCAAGATGGATTAACTCTGTTCCATGGATCTGAGCCAGGAGCTTTGGATGCAGTCAGATATTTTTGGTGGTGTTTTAGTTTTCCAATGTGCAAATGTAGCTCTGTGGTAATACAGGTTCTTTGACTTGGCTGGAAATTCCGCCTAAGCAGCATTTAATTAATGCATTACCTTAGGACTTTGAAATATTTCTTGGAAGTAGGGAGGAAATTAATACAGAAACTAAGTAAATAAGCATTTTCATTCTTTAAAGACAGTATTTTTGACATACAACAAATGCTTACCATAGAAAAACTGCTGTGGGATGGTCTATATGTCAAATTACTCTGATTGGTCAATAAATAAAACACTGATTGGCCAGTGGCTAGGCAGGAAGTATAGGCGGGACTAACAGAGAGGAGAAATGAGAGAACAGGAAGGCGGAAGGAGTCACTGCCAGCCGCCACCATGACAAGCAGCATGTGAAGATGTCGGTAAGCCACAAGCCACATGGCAAGGTATAGATTTATGGAAATGGATTAATTTAAGCTATAAGAACAGTTAGCAAGAAGCCTGCCACGGCCATACAGTTTGTAAGCAATATAAGTCTCTGTGTTTACTTGGTTGGGTCTGAGTGGCTGTGGGACTGGTGGGTGACAAAAATTTGTCCTGATTGTGGGCAAGGCAGGAAAACTCTAGTTACAAAAAACTTCAATCCAGTGTGTCTATACTGACAAAAATCCTGAAGTAATTGGATACTGTGGAGCTTTGAATAAGAATGGTCCCCCCCATAAGCTCATATATTTAAATACTTGGTCCTCAATTTGTGGAACTGTTTGGGAAGGATTGGAGGTGTGGCCTTGTTGGAGGAGGTGTTTCACTGGTGGTGGGCTTTAAGATTTCATAAGCCCATGCTGTTCTCAGTTGGCTCTCTCTGTCTGCTGCATGTGGATGACGATTAAAATTCTCAGCTACTGCTCCAGTGCCATGCCTGCCTACCTACCACCAAGATCCACACCATGATGGTCACAGACTTAGCCTCTGCAACTGTAAGCCCCCATGCTTTCTTCAATAAGCTGCTTTGGTCATATTACCTCCTCACAGCAAGACAAAAGTAACTAAGACTTAGAAACTACACTTTATATATATATATACACAAATGAAACAACTTCTTCAAGTACACTGGTACTCCTGAGTCACTTGTTGATGACATTTATTTTTTATCTTTTAGTATTTTTTTAATTATAAAATCAACAAGGGAAAACTGAATTTGATTCCCAGCACCCACCTGGCAGCTCACAACCATCTATAATTCCAGTTGCAGGGGATCCAACTAGCTCTTCTGGCCTCTGAGAACACCACACATATGTGGCACACAGACATACATGCAGACAAAATATCCAGACACATAAAATAAATTAATTTAAAAAATGTTTAATCAGCCGAGTGGTGGTGGCAGCGCATACCTTTAATCCTAGCACTCAGGAGGCAGAGGCAGGCGGATCTCTGAGTTTGAGGCCAGCCTGGGCTACAGAGCAAGATTCGGGATAGGCTCCAAAGCTACACAGAGAAACTCTGTCTTTAAAAAAAAATGTTTAAATCAACAGATGATCCTGATGAAAATTCTAAACTCAATGCAAACAACAATATTACCCCTGATTCATCCCCCAGGACTAGACTCAGAGCTACCTTCTATTAACAATTTCTGCAGTATTCTTCCAGAATTTTACAGACCTAAAAATATACTGCTAGAGTTTGCATTGTAATCGTACCCCAAAGCTTGATCACCAGGATGGTACCATCAGGAAGAGACAGAACCTTTAAGAAGTGGGGCTTCTTGAAAGCCCTTGGGTCATTGGGTACATGCCTTTAGAGGAGAATAGTAGAACTCTGGCCCTTTTGCTTAGATTTTTTTTTGTCAGTCCTTGGTTTGAGATGAGATTTGTTACCCCATACACCCATCCCATGATGCACTGCCCTAGCTAAAGCAACAGGCCAAATTCTGAATGAAATCCCTAAATCTGTGAGCCAAAATAAATATTTTCTCTTTAGAAGTTGATTATCTCTAGTGTTTATTGTGATAACAGAACATGTGTGTGTGTGTGTGTGTGTGTGTGTGTGTATTCACAGCATAAATTTAATTGACCTAAGGGCATCATACTCATATCCCATTGGTGGTGATTTGAATAACATTGGCCCCATAGGCTCATATATTTGAATGGTTAGTCACCATGGTAGTAGAACTATTTGAGAAGGATTAGGAGGTGTGGCCTTGTTGGAGTAGGTGTGGCCTTGTTGGAGGAAGTGTGTCACTGGGGGTGGTCTTGGAGGTTTTCAAAAGTCCATGCTAGCTAGGTGTTCTCTTTGTCTCTGTCTCTGTCTCTCTCTTTCTCTCTGCTTGTGCATCAGGAGGTAGCTCTGAGCTACTATTCCAGCACCATGCTTGCCACCATGCTCCCTGCCACTATGATAATGGACTGAACCTCTGAAACTGTAAGTGAGCCACCCCAATGAAATGCTTTCTTTATAAGAGTTGCCTTGGCCGTGGTGTCTCTTCACAGCAATAAAACACTGACTAAGACCTCCTAAAACTAGAATTACAGATAGTTGTAGTCCACCGTGTGGGTGCTGGGAACTGAGCCGGGGTCCTCGCAAGAGTAGCAAGTGCTCATAACTGCTAAGCATCTCTTCAGACCTGCCCACATACGAATTTTGCTGGTGGTATTCGATACAAGTGCTACTGTTTCTTCCTTGCTTCAGAAAACTCCCGTGGATCTCCACAGAACTGTGTTCTTTGCTTCTTAGCAAACCACAGTGGCTAAATTACAAGAACAGGGAGCTAGTCACCGAGTTTCCTGTTCATCTGTATAAGGCCAGGACTGCATCATCTATAAGATAAATACAGTGCACAACACAGAAAGGATTTAATTTCTCACTAACACAAAAGCAATCCATAATAGTCATGGAACAACTGCTGGGGCATTGGACACAGTCGGGGACCAGGGTATTCCTAGTCTATTACTCTGCTATGAATGGCTTCCAGTCACTTCAGGCTCAACGTTCTCCGGCAGCCAGCTAGAAAGGATTAAGCTTCTGAAAAGCAAGGTTCACAAGAAAAATTCCCAAATCTTTATCCTGGTATCCAAAGCCCTTCATAATATGGACCCAGATTCTTTGTGACCTCCTGTCTCACATGTCCTCTCTTTTCCATGGCTATCATGCATCTTCTTGTGCCAGCCTGAAGAGCGGGCACCCAACTATGCACCCATACATACCCTTTTCTAAGGATCTCTCTCATTCTGCCTGCCTCATTCACAAATGATACTGTCCTGCATCCTAAGCCGTATCACTCTTTATATCCCTTGGGACAAGATGGACGAGACTGGAAGGTGAATATGTTAGATGAACTTTCAGTTTTAGTTTTTAATACTAAAGACACAAGGAAAACAGGATAATATACCCCTGACAACACAGAGAACAGTCTCCAATAGTAAGACATGGGGCTGTATTTATCTTTATCATTGACACCAATAAACACCATAAGGAAAATTGCAGGTGATGTAAGACATGAAAGAAGAAAGAATATCTGAATATTTGGGGACCTGATTCCATCAAGATAAAATTGAATGGGAATAAATGTAATAGCCTGCAGTTGGCCCTTTGAGGTCAATGGCAGAGCTCCAGAGATTGGCAAGCACATAGAACAACTTTCAGTTTCAGTGGCGGCAGCCGTGGAAGACAGCCAAGCACTGCCCCCAGCCTCGTGGCCTGGATGGTGGTGGCAGCAGGCACCACTACAGAGGACAAATATGTGATGGAGAGGTGGGAAAAACAGAAACACAGAGTGTCACATGCACAATGGAGAGAGGCAGAACTGGAGACTTGGTGGTGGTGCCCCCAGGTGAGAGAGAGGGTTGAAACCTACTTGCTGGCAGGCATTGCCTGGTAGGGTCGGTTGGATGGTGCACAACAGCCTGGTGCTTATGCAGATGCAGACTCAGCCTCAGAACTGGCCTGGGCTCTGGGCAACAGTGGAGGCCCAAGATGAGGAAAAGCTCACTTTCTGGATTGGACCTCCTCAAAGGACCACTGTGGCTCATGATGCCACCAGAGGCCATGTCAGTGTTGGTCAGGCCGAGATGACACCTGAGACCCATGTGGACATATGCAATCTGTGCCGCTGCCTCATGCCTTGGTGATATCCTCAGGCTTTGCTGCCTCAGGGCATGCACCATGCTGATGTGAATGAAATGTTTATCCAGCTGATGCCATGTCAAGACTCATGGCCCATGCAGCCTCTAGGGGCCATAAGTGGGTCAGTGGTCCTGATACAGCCAAGAGCCGTGTTGATGTCTACAGCCAGCCTGTATTACTACTAAAGTCCATGCAGTTGCCTGTGGTCCGGGCTGCCGCCTAAAGCCATGATAATGGCCATGTGCCTAGGAGAGCTGATCCCTCACCTGCTGATGCTCTTGGGGAAGCTGGCCCCACACCTTGAGGGAGAGATGATCCCACCCATCTCAGGAGAGCTGGCCCTGTCCCTTGACTACCAATGCATGGGTTACCAACAGTGCCTTGGACATGGGAGAGCTGGTCTTGCCCCTTGCAGGAGAACTGGCCCCACACATCTTAGGCCCACAGCACTGCAGTAATAGGTGGCAGAGTGGATGTGGGAGAGCTGACTCCAGTCACAGCACTGCTCTCCTCAGTTGATGACTTCTGACAGGGATGCAGGCAGAGAAAGATTCATCCTTCCTTAGGGAGCTGGCCACTAGGAATCTGACCATGCTTCACTGAATATATGGACAACACAAAATGAGTCTATTTTTTTCTTCTGGGGGGGAAGTCACAGGGAAGGGGGCAGACATAGGAAAACTGGGAGGCAAGCATGATCAGGCTACATGATGTGAGATTCCCAAATAATCAATAAAAAAAATTAAAACAGACTTTCAGTTTCTACTTCACAGCAAGTTTTCTGGAAGTCATCAGTTTGGCTACTGAAAAGGGCCATTAAATTTTAGGTGAATTAATAGAACTATAATATTCATAAAAAGAGAGGAGATAACTTAGCTCTCTGAGCTGATCCAGTGACATCTAGGGTAGAGATACTAGTGGTCTGTCCTCACTTCATTCCTGCTGCTATGATAAAACACCTTGATCAAAAAAGAAAGAAGAAAAAAAGCAACTTCAAAGGAAAAAGTTGAATAAGGCTCACAAGTCCAGGTTGCAGCCCATCATTATAAGGAAGTCAAGGCAGGAACCTGAAGCAGCTAGTCACATCACAACCACAGTGGTGTGGAACAAAGAAATGATGCATACATGCTTTGTGCTCAGCTAGCTCTCTCTACTATTGCAGTCTAGGGCCCCAAACCTGGAAATGGAGCCACCTACTTTCATGCTGGGTCCTCTCACACTAAGGCAATCGAGACAATTCCCCCACAGACATGCCCAGAGGCCAATCTGTTCTAAATAATTCCTAACAGAAACTCTTTTTTCAGGTGATCCTATACTGAATCAAGTCAACAGAACAAACCATCACATGCTCATATTTCTTCAGCCTTCCATTGTTCATGCTTTTTGACATGTGACTTTAAAGGTTCTTCCACCAAAGAGTTAGAGTTCCCCTCCCCATATTGGCCATAGACTTTGGCCATATGACTTATGTTAGCAATCTTGACATGACCAGACAGTTAGAGAAACACTTCTACAATTAGACTTGCTGCCTTCTGTATCTGTCATCCTCATGAGAAGTTAGGAAGTTGGCTGTGATGGCTTGAATATGAAGTGTCCCCACTGTGGAACAATCTTTCTGTACATTGTAAATATGTATTACTCTCATTGGTCAATAAAGAGCTGACGGGCCAATAGCTGGGCAGGTAGTGGTTAGGCAGGAATTGCAGACAAAATGAGAGTGCAGGGAAGAAGGAGGGCAGAGTCACAAGGAGACTCAAAGAGAAGCAAGATGAACATGCCATCTTGAAAAAAGATACTGCTGCCGGGTGGTGGTGGCACACGCCTTTAATCCTGGCACTCAGAAGGCAGACATAGGCAGATCTCTTTGAGTTAGAGGCCAGCCTGGTTTACAGAATGAGTTCCAGGACACTGAGAGCTACACAGAGAAACCCTGTCTTGAAAAACCAAGAAAGAAAGAAAGAAAGAAAGAAAGAAAGAAAGAAAGAAAGAAAGAAAGAAAGAAAGAAAGAGAAAGAAAGGAGATACTGCCATGTGGTAGAGCATACATAAGAAATATGATTTAATTAAGCTGAAAGAGCTGGTTAGTAACAAGCCTAAGCTATCAGCTGAGCATTTATAATTAAATCTCTACGTGGTTATTTGAGGAGCCAGCTGGCAGAACAGAGCTGACTTGCAGGACAAAAAAAACTCTGCCTACAATCTCCTACAAAAACTTCTAGTAGAAGTTTTGCTTCCAAGCTGGTGGGTCAATCATTGAGAGGTGATTTTATCATGAGATATCTGCCTTCTCCAGTGGATTAACCCACAGATGTATTCAGAATCCGATGGCACTTTGAAAGGCGATAGAAACTTCGGATGTGATGCTCAGTTCCTGAAAGTAGGTCAGTCAGAGAGAAACCTTTGAAGGGTATTTTATCTCAGGCTTCTCTCTCTCTCTCTCTCTCTCTCTCTCTCTCTCTCTCTCTCTCTCTCTCTCTCTCTCTCTCTCTCTCTCAGTTTCCTGACCACCATGAGGTGAGCAACTCTGTTCTGCCTTCTACTGTGATGTTGTGCCTCATCATGCTCCAGAAACAATGGTGCCAACTGACTGTGAACTGAAACCTGTGAAACCATGAACCCAAATCAACTTTTCCTCCTTTAAATTGTTTCTCTTAGGAATTTGTCACTGTGATGAAAAAAAAATGACTAGCACACTACCCCTCTGGTCCTGTGAGGGGGTAAGAAAAGACACCTGATACAGACTGAATGGCCCCAGCTGAGTCCAGCCTAGATCAGCTACCCTGGACATGTAAGGGAGTCCACTCAAGAGCCACAGAACTGTCCGTCCAAGCCCACCCTGGATAAGCTGGCCCAGGTAAGCACACTTCTACATTCCCCTGGAACACCACTGGTTCGCTGCTATGTAGCACTAGCTGGTTGAAACAAGATCTTTGTTCATTAACTAGGGTGCTGCGAAACTTGAATGCATCCAAGAGGACAGTAGAAAGCTGAAGGTTTACTAGGCCATAGGACATAAGGATCAGCTGATGGCACTGCCATTTATGGTGAAAAGGGTAGAAACCCATAGAGAATGTGAACATGTTTTCCAAAATATGTGAAACACTGGCAACTGAAAGGTGAATAGAATGCCACTATGATCCAAATGGGTTCCCCCAAATTCATGCATTGGACCTTACAGCCAATAGATAGATTTACCTCTTTTGGATTTTCTGTTTGTTTTGTGTTGTCTTGTTGTGGCGGTACTGAGGCTAGAACCCAGGGCCTCATGTGTGATAGACAGATGCTCTACTTCTAATGTATAGATAGCCTCATCTATTTTTATTTTTATTTTGAGATAGGGGTTCAATATATTGCTGATGTTGGTTCTGGACTCACTATGTACTTCAATCTAACCTCAACATTGTCATCCTCTTCTTTAAATATTTTTTATTATTATTTATTTATGTGTACATGTGTATATATCTGTACATGTGCATGTACCTGTGGTTAGGGCAATCCCCTGGAGCTGGAGTTACAAGCAGTTGTAAGCTGCCTGATGGGTGGGTGCTGGGAATCGAACTCACGTCCTCTGCAAGAACAATACATGTTCTTAACCACTGGGCTATCCCTCCAGCCCCCAAATTATCATCCTCTTGCCCAGCCTTTCCAGTCATTAAGATTACCGGAATGTGTCACCATGTCTGATTCCAATGTGATAGTATGAAGAGGCAGGATTCATCAAACTGTGAATGACTTATGATGACGGTGACTTTGTTCTTTACTTCTTGCATTTCTTTCCTAAAATACAAATAGTCACTTCTTAAGGGATGTTTTAATGTGTGTGTGTGTGTGTGTGTGTGTGTGTGTGTGTGTGTGTGTGTGTGTGTGTGTGATTGCACAGGTGCCATGGCACACATTTGGGGCGTCAAAGGGCAACTTTATGGCGTTGCTGTTCTTCATCTACCATGTGGGGTTCCTGGGATTGAACTCAGGCCATCAGGCTTGGCAGCAAGCACCTTTACCTGCTGAGCCGTGTCTACAACCCTCACATACTAACTTTTAAGAAAGAAAAGAGTTTTTTTTTTAGAGGCAAAGCCATTAGGAGATGATTAAGCCATAAGATGGAACCCCCATAGATAGGATTAGGGCCCTTATAAGAGGGCTTCTGTTTCTTTGCTGTGTAATGATATGGCAAGAAGGCCGTTGCCAGATGCCAAGTACCAGTGCTTTGATCCTAACCTCCCCAGGTTTGAGAACTGTGAACAATAAATTCCTTCTGTTGAGGACTCTCTCATCTCAGATATTTTGATATTTTGTTATAGCAGCACAAATGGACTAAGAAAACTTATGCTTCCTAACACTTGGAGCTCTAAGAGCTATGGATAGAGATGAAAGACCTGGGTGCCGTCTTTCAAGCTGATGTAGGTTGAAGCAAGTGTTCAGAAGTTGTTCATTCTTTGATGGAGATATTGCAAAGACAAGAGGTCCCCAGGCAGGTCTAGCAAAAAGGATACTCAATGGTGGAGAGATGTCACCTGAGGCTCTTCCAACCTGGCAACACTTTATGAGACCACCACCTGCCTCCCAAAATATATGCCTCACCGTCATCTTCCCAGGGTATTCATTAAACTGTATCTTCCTGCTGGTCCTTGACTTCTTATCTCTGTTGTTCGACATTCCTCTCCAGACCCTTCTGAGGCTACTTTGGCTCCTCAGTAGTCAGCCCCTTTGTTCAACTTCCACGATGACAAGGATGTGCTGCTCAGGGTGCCTGGCTCTATGCTGGAGAACAGCTCCTGTGGTGTTCTGAAATACTAAAGAAAGTTTGATTGGTGCCAGCTGCTGTCCCCACCACTCTTGGTGTGTGGCACTCTCTCTCCCCACATTACTGCCCACTCTTGGTCATCCAGAATTCCCAAGCACAGATGGGTGGTGGTGGCACATGCCTTTAATCCCAGCACTCGGGAGGCAGAGGCAGATGGATCTCTGTGAGTTCAAGGCCAGCTTGATCTACAAAACCAGTTCCAGGACAGCTAGGACTGTTACACAGAGAAACCCTGTCTCGGGGGGGGGGGGGGGGGGGTGAGAAAGTATAGAATTCTCAAGCAGATCTATTTCCCCCAACACAAACCTTTGGTTTTGCTCCTGGTGCAGAGGAAGAAGGGAGAGCCTTTTTCAAAATGGTGAGCATTCTACAGCTGAGCTTACCACCAGCCTTAAGGATGACTTTCTAATATCAATGGCCTAAAACTTAGCATAAATCAAGGCCCCCAATGTTTACCCTGTCTCCCAGAAACAGTCAGATTAAAATTCTCTTTCCTGCCTTGGGAGGACTCCACCTTGTACCTTGTGTGGGGCATTCACAATGGCTCCTGATCTCCGTTGGGAGCCAGCCTCCCAGGGGCTCCTCCAGCCCACACTGCTCTCATAAATAAGGATTTAAATAGAGTAGGCTAGAACTCATGTGCCTTGATGCCTCCGACACCAACCCAAACAGGCAGCTGAAAGCAGAAATATTAGTCCACAGTCCAGTATTTCCAAGTCATCAGCCCTGGGTAGAAAGAGTCTTCAGTCTAGGTCTTTTAAAAGGTCATTATTTTCAACTTCACCAATAGTAGAGAAAAGCCAAGGTAGGGAGACAGACGTAGTGCCCCAAATTAGCAGCAGCGATCCTGTCAAGCGTGCTCCTGGAAGAAGCCGAGCCCAATGGTCACGGAGAGTGTATGGCCCCGGCTTGTCACAGCTATTGATTGACTGTTCACAATATTGCAGGTGATTTCAAGAGTTTCCCACCACCTTGTTTGTTTAATGTCACCTCCATATGAGAATGTCAGCCTCTGACATGTTTGACTTCTCCACAGGACAAATGTCAAGCCGTGTGCGGCTGTCCCACCGACACGGATTGTTCCTTCCCCTCCATAACAACAATGACAATGGTTTCTAAATGCTTCATTTTAAAAGAAGCCCTGACAAATTCCTGCTCCTGTCCTGATTGGTGGTCTCACATGACTCCGGGCATGGGGCCAACCAAGCCTTGCCTGTTCATTTCTTCCCTGCACTTGTAAAACCTTCAATCCCAAGCCACACTGATTTGCAGGGAAAGAGTTGAAGGGGTCAGAGCTGAGGCTCTGAGAGGGAACTGAGACTGGGGCCAGAGGCCAAACCTGGCCAGCTCAAGACAAACAGACTGTAGAGAACACGAGAAGGAAGCTCAGAGCGATGGCGGAAAGCAGAAAAGCAGAGGAGAACTGGAAAGCAAGCCTCTCCATGTGGAGGGGTGCTGAGGAGGATGAGTGGAGATGGGGGACCAGAAGGGGGTTGTGAAGAGAAGAGGGCAGGGGGAAGGGTCAAGTAGGGGAAAAGATGAGGGCAGGAAGAGCAGCAGGAGGGCAGGGAAAAGTCTAGAAGGCGAAAAGGGAAAACAATAGAAACCGAAAGGAAGGATGAATTAGAAAACCGAAGCAAGGAGGAGAAGAAAGGAAGTGAAAGCTGGGAGTAGAGGAGGGATACTAGCCAGCAAAGGAGGGCGGCCACTGTAATAGTATCAACTGGGGTTGATGATGCGGCTTAGGTGATCCAGTGCCTGCTTTGAACACATGAGGCCCTGGGTTCTCATATCCAAGAGAATTGGGCATGCTGGTGAATACTTGGAAGGCAGAGACAGTAGAATCACAAGTTCAAGGTTATTCTCGACTACATAGAGAAGTAGAGGCTAGCCTGGGCAACATAAGACTATCTCACATTTTAAATAAAAGACAAAAGGCCAGAAAAGTAAGAGACGATTAGGTCATAAGGGCTCCAGCTCTTGAATGGATTACTGCCATTTCTTGGGGTTGGGCAGCTAACTGGAGAC
Source organism: Peromyscus leucopus (assembly GCF_004664715.2). NCBI lineage: Eukaryota > Metazoa > Chordata > Mammalia > Rodentia > Cricetidae > Peromyscus > Peromyscus leucopus. The sequence continues at coordinate 13,480,319 of NC_051083.1, read as the reverse complement.
TGAGTTTGTTATGGAAGGGTGGGATGGGGCCAATTTCCTGTCTCTGGCATGCTCACTCACTTGCCCTTTTTACCACATTATGACAGCACAGAGACTCTCAGCAGCGGCCATGCTCCAAAACTACCCAGACTCCAGATCCATGAGGCAGATAAACTTCCCTTCTCTGTAACTCGCCAGTCTGTGGTCTTGTCTTATAGCAGCAGCACAACAGACCGGGACAGCACCCCTGGAATGCCCAGCCACAGACGAGACTGATTCTTTGTGAAAGGCAAAAACAAAAACAAACCTCTCCAGCCTCCTTCTGATATGCTGTTGTTTGATACTTTTGAAGCCAAATGTAAAAAGAAATTAAGTTCAGATTTCAATTGAAGACAGTTTATGTTTTATAAAGTAATACATTCCGAGTCCTCTATAAAACAAAACGAAATGAGGTTTTGCTGTGTGTCTAATCCAGTAGTTCTCAAATGAAGGCTCGGCAGACATTTTGTTTCCCAGAGGGCATTTGACAGTGTCTGGAGACATTTTGAGTTGTGAGAGTTGGGAGGGCATGGTGTTAAAGAGCTATAATGCAGAGGAACAGCCCCACGGCAGAGGATTAGCTGACACAAAGTGGTGACAGGACATTGAGGATCACATGGGGGTGGCAACCATACCTGGAGCCTAGATAAACAGACGGATTTGTGTATGTGGCCCTGGTTCTAGAAAAAAGTAAAAGTAGCACAAAAGTTAAAACTGATCATGCTTCCTTTTTTGAGACAGGTTTCTCTGTGAAACAGTCCTGGCTGTTCTGGAACTCACTCTGTAGCCCAGGATGGCCTCAAACTCACAGAGATCCGCCTGCCTCTGCCTCCCGAGTGCTGGGATGAAAGGCGTGCGCCGCCACACCCAGCTCAGACAGGCAGATTCTTGAGCCCAGACCACACTGGTTTGCTGCTATCTCTATTTTGTTTTCTTTTTGATTTTTAGGACAGGATCTCAATATACTAGACTGGCCTTGAACTCACTATGTAGCCGAGGTTGGCCTGGAATTTCTAATTCTCCTGCCTCTACTTCCAAAGTACATGTGCCATCACTTGCACTTGGCCAGCACTGTTGTTTTAAGGCATAATAATAAAATAAAATATAATAAGTTAAAACAAAAACTAGCCCATTGCAATTGGATAAAAACAAATAGAAAGAAGAACCCGAGAAGGCACAAGAAACAGAGATCCACCTGTTCACACACTCAGGAGTCCCATAGAAACACTAAACTGGAAGCCAGAATATATACACAGACCCAGTGCAGACTCTTATGGCCCTGTACACAGCCTCTCAGTCTCTAGCCCTTCCACTTGACCCTGAAGCACACTCATGTGTGAGAAACACTGGTAGAAAACAATACCGTCCTGTTTAGGAGCCACCAACAGTTGGCTAATTCAATGAATTAAAACAAAATCGTATCCAAAATTCAGTTCTTTGATCACATTAGGTAATTTCAAGTGCTCAGTGGCCACCTATGATTGGTGACTGTTGGGCAACCTAGAATGTTTCTGTCGGCACAGAATGATCTAGAACATTAAACATGTAGACTGAAGAAGATGGCTTCTTACCATATGAAGGCTTAGCTACAGACAAACAGACACCGGCTGAGGTCAGATGCACAAGACTGGAATTTTACCATCAGATTTATGAGCAGATGGCAGTACCATATGGCAATTTGGGGACAAGCTTCCAGGATTTCTACCTCTCAGTGCCATGGGCCCCTCTGACAATCGAGCGAGGCCTCTTACCCTAATATGTGTGCTGTTGCTATAACAGAATACCTGAGACTAAGTGATTTATAGAAGAAGGTACTTTAGCGTGGCTTGTGGTTCTGAGGTCTGACAAGTCTAATGGCATAATGGTGTCTGATGAAGGGTCCAGACAGAATGGAAGCTGAAAGGGTAGAGACAGAGCACAAGGTGTTTACAACAGCCCCTGTTGTGATAAAGACATCAGTCCCCTTAACCTAAATCTCCTTTGACAGGCCCTACCTCCTAGCACTCACACAATGGTAATCAAATCTTAACATGAGTTTTAGTGGGGACAAACTATATTCAAACCATAGCACCCACGGGCTGCATCTCAGATGAAAGTCTGTAAATGCACAAACAAAATACAATTACAAAGAAACCCAATTATATTGAAATGCAGTTATTAAAATAAAAAAAACAGCACTGTGATATTGTAATATATATGTTTCTTTATTAACAGAGTAATTAATACGATAGAGTGGCAAGTCTAATAACTGCTGTAATTTCGAAGAAGTGATAAGTGAAAATGATATTTGGTGGGCTATGCAATCACGGTAATATGAGATGAAGTACCAGGAAGTCGACTGGAGATTCAGGCTCAGCCTCTGCAAAGGCAGCCATGGTTTGTAGGCTGTGCTCATAATTGAAGGAAATGGGAAATCTCATTAGGAAGTTGGTGGAAATAAAGAACAAGGTGTGTTCACATCCACATTTACTTGGGATGGGATTGGATGCCTCCATACTTGTCCAATGGCTTGCCAGCCAACACAGTGGTTCTCAACCCCTTTGACAAACCTCTGTCTCCGAAAATATTGATATCGTGATCCATAACAGTAGCAAAATGACAGCTATGAAGTAGCAATGAAAATAACTTTGTGATTGGCAGTCACCACAACATGAGGAACTGGATTAAAGGGTTGCCACTTCAGGAAGGTTGGGGACCACTGCTCAGGTCCTCTTCACACTTCTGTGGATGAGAACAAAGACACAGAGGAAAGGAGGTCAGCCGCAGAGGATTAGGCTCTGGACCTGGGTGTGGCAGTGTGTATATTACTTCTGTCCTTGGTTAGTGGGACGACTCCCCTGGGGCCTGATACAGACAGGCCAGTAGGCTCTGTCACACCTAGCGACCTCAGAGATCAAAAGAGAAAATGCAAGCTTCAGGACCTCAGCACCCACTTTAAAAGCTGGGCACAACAACATGTCTATAACCCCAGAGCTGGGGTGGCAGAGACAGGCAGCTCTTAGGTGCTCGCTGGCCAGCCAGTGAGGCAGAAACTGTGAGCCCTGGGTTCACTGAGAGACCTGCTGCCAACAACAAGGGAGAAAGCAACAGAGACCGTGACCTCCACATGTACGGACACCCATGACCTCCACATGTACAACACACGTGAGCATGTGCACACACTCTTTTATCATGCTGGGAGAAGAGCCAATGTACTGAAGGCAGGATTATAAGGAGGCTCTGGAGACAAATAATGGGGCTCTTATCTCAGAAGAGAGAAGAAAAGGAAGAGCTGGAAAGGGAAATCCCAGTTTGGGGGAAAGAGTTTGAGGGCATTTACTAAGATTTAAGGTCCCTGCTTGACTACCAAGACCACCAATGTCCCAGTGAATCTCACCTTATCCTGCCCTCTCCCACCCCCGAAAAACCTAAGTTCTGGGACTGCAGCCTCAGTGGGGCCCACCTCCCTTGGTCACTCACATGGAGACCTGGCAGGTCCCCAGGAAGGAGGTAACAAAATCAAAAATAGCCTCTCCTCCAAGGAAAAAAATTAAAAATAGATTCCAACCCACATGAAAATTAGGGTGGAAAGAAAGGAAAGGAAAACAAAATGAATCATCTTTATGTGTTTTTGCTGAGCGAGAGCCTGTTGCCATGGCTACAGGGCCCTGTGTGTAGGCAGGGTCTTTTCCAGCAAGTTCAAGGCCCACTAAAGAGCCAATGGGGGCGGTCCGATTCCCAATATGTTACAGCCGTCGGATCTGCGATCTTCCAACACAGCCGCTGCCACCAAGCTGGTCTTATTAATGACTGTCACGGTTAATTTACGGCTTCCCTCCATTGTAATCTGTCTATCGCTGTAATTGAACAAACGAGACAACTGGTCTGGATCGCATGGGCGGTTAGGGAAACTCTTGCCTGCTTTTGCAATCTAGACAGTCAGAGGAGGTTATGCGAACTTGTGAAGGCGCCTGGTCTTAAATCACCGAGTGGGAACACTAGCTTCGCAGCCAGGGCCAACCAGCCACTGTGTGCCTTCCTGGTGGGTCTGCTGCATACATGAAAGTCCCCAGGGAGGCCAAGAAAGACAAGCGATCAGCAAGACCCCATGCTGGGCCCTCTGTGCCTGAGAAACCACAACAGGACTGTGGCCTGATCCCCCCAGCAGAAGACCGGCTTGTGCTCCACTTACAAAGAAGTACCTCTGGTTTAGAGGGGCTGAGTTCCAGAGGGTTCTTTTCTTAGAGTCTGAAGCTGCCTCAAACTGGAAAAATGATAGCTCAGGGCTCTGGTGAAGCATCCTGTCTCACGTGTACTTTTCTAGAAACAGTAGTGGTCTGCCTTTAGGACAATCCAATATGTTAAAACTTCAGTCTGACAAACAAGTGCACTGGACAGGGAGGGAGGAAAAACTGGATTCAGAAATAATGCCTCCGTTTAAAATAATTGGCCTGGTGATGCGCCCTCCACACAGGAGATAGAAGAGATGTGTGATCTTAGACAGTATCTTATGCCACACAGGAAGAAAGGATGTTGGAAACATTCACGGGGCAATTGACAAAATTACAATATGAATTGTAAATCCAAACCAAACCTTGTATTGGTGATAAATTTCCCGAAGCTGCTAACTGCACCATGGCTATTCTTAGGAGATACTGAGGTGTGTAAGAATGGAGGGTCGTGATGTACTCAACTCCTTTAGTCTGAAGGTCTGTCCCCCCACACACACACCCCTGCAAATTCATGTTGAAATTCTACTGTTCAATGTGATGATATCAGCAGCCAGGGGTTTTGGGGAGGAGATGAGGCCTTGAGGATACAGCCTTCAAGAATCTGTTAATGAGATTGGTGTCCTCATAAAAGAGGCCCCCAAAGGCATTGTCACTTCTACCTCTAAGAGGACAAAGTAGCAAAGTGCTGTCTGTGAACCAGAAGTGGGTCCTCACCAGGCACCAAATCTTCTAGCATCCTGATTATAAAGAACCAAAAGAATCCCGAGGCACATGTGCAGATCCAGAGAAGAGCCCTCTGTGAGCTGGGAAGCAGCCCCTCACCGCTGAATACGCTGGCATATTGACCCTGACTTTTCAGGCACCAGAGGAGTGAAAAAACGAATTTCTTTTTGTTTAAAAGTCATCCAAGTTAATAAGAACAGGAATGTACCCTTGAACAATATAGGAAAAGATTTTATGCAGTCACCCCTTGGGATCTGAGGAGGACTGGTCCCAGGATTCTGCTCCTGCACATACACACACATGCACCCACAAGAGCACAAGTGGAGGCGTGTACACACACACACACACACACACACACACACACACACACACACACCCCAGATTAATTAGTTAACCTGTTCTTTAAAACGAAAACACAAGGGGCGGCAGAGATGGCCCAGTGGGTTCAATTCTCAGCACCCACACAGCAGCTCACAACTGTCTGTAACTCCAGGTCCAGAAGATCCAACACTCTCACACAGACAGACATGCAGGCAAAACACCAATCCCCAGTGCATATAAAATAAATAAGTTATTTAAATAAAAAAAAAGAAGGAAAGAAAGCACAAAACTAGAAAAATTGTATTGGCCAGCTCTGATTCACATCGTATTTTTCTATACCTGAAAGATGTGATAAATAATCCTAGATGTATTTGAGTGTCATACATCAGAGTTAGCCCTAAAAAGTTGACTGCAAATTGAACTTGCATACTTAAACACACCAGGAGGGCTAACGATATAAAAGGAAACTGAAGCAAATTGAAAAACAGAGTTCTAGCTGGGGTCTTCGGAAGTCCCATCCTTTTTATAAAATGTCCCTGTAGCCTACCCACATCCTCCTCTCCACTTTAAATCATTTCCAGACTACTTATAATATCTAAGGCAACATAAATACTATGTAAACAGTTGTTAAGTAGTTTAACAATTTAGGGTTCCTGCTCAACCATCCTAGGCCTAACTGTTAAAATACAGTGAGGGCACACCAGAGGCCTTGGCGGGTTGGGCCAAGGTGCCCCGTGGGTGAGGGAGACACGCCATGCAGACTCGATGGTGGGCTGTGGCATGGAGTGGTGGGAAGTCACTCCCACCATGCAGACACATGTCCACGTGGAAAGTTTATTAAAGGGGGGGGGGAGAATGGAGAGAAAGGGGAAGGGAGAGAGAGAGAGGGAGAGAGAGAGAGGAGAGAAAGGAAGACAGAGGTACATGCAGCCTCATGAAGAGAAGGGAGGGGGAGGGTTTTTTTCTTACAGAGGGCTTTTATGTAAAATGACATCCAGGCTGGGCAGCCCCGATGGGGCTGTTCAGAATGCTAACACTAACTACATTTGGGAGTTTTGTTGTTGTTCGGCTTTTCTAGTTTTGTTGTTGTGGTTGTTGTTGTGATTGTGTTGGAGGTAGAGTCTTATGTAGCCGAAAATGGCCTTGAACTCATTATGTAACCAAGGATGACCTCGAACTTCTGATCCTCATGCCTCCCACTTCCTGAGTACTAGGATGACATATGTGCACCACCATACCAGCCTGGGGATGGAACCCGGGGCCTTGTACATGCCAAGCAAGCACTCTGCCAGCTCAACTATATACCCAGGGCTCCTAACTACATTAGTCTACAACTGTTAGAATCCACGGACACAGAAGGTTGACTATGCATTTACGTGTGTGTGTGTGTGTGTGTGTGTGTGTGTGTGTGTGTGTGTAGAAGATGCACAAATGAAATGAAATATAAAATGTTAAGAATATGTGAATATGAACATTTGTAATCCTAACACTGGGAAGGCTGAGACAGGAGGATCACCATGAATTTGAGGTCTGGGCTACATAGTGAGTTCTGACCAGTTCAGGCTATAGAGTGAAAACTGTCTCCAAAATGACAAAAGTGTGACTATGAATAAAAGGTGCTTGGTATCCTTTGTACTGTGATCACCCTCCAACAACTCTGTACGTTTGAAACTTTTTCCAAATAAAACTTTTTCAGTTTGCTTCAGTTTCCTTTCATATAACTGTTAGATTTCAAACCTAGGACAAACGGCCGAGGTGCCCACTTAACATATCAAAGTGGCCTCATCTCCCTAGCCCCAGATGGTCCTGCAGAGCCTGGACAGTGAAACAGCCTGCTCTTCCCAGACTTGGCCAGCAATCCAGCTTCCTGGCCCTGCCCCGCCCCCAACAACAACCCTACCTAATGTCAACAAGAGGTAGTCATAGAGAAGATTGCATTGCCCCATATCATTTCCTCTCTTATCAACAAAAAGGCTGGGATGTTAGGTTTCAAACCTGGGACAAATGGCTGATTTAACATATCAAAGCAGACACTGGCCTCCAGGTTTTCCCAGCATCCCTCAGTCCCTACCTGCCACAGGGCCCTCCTGGCTGGCATACCCACCCCCTATCCTAAACTTCTCCAGCCCAGGGGCTGGGCTGCCCTTCCCCCAGCTGCCCTTCCCTATATAATCAACAATTTTGGTTACCTGCCCCTTTTCCATCTTCTTTCTTTGGGCCTCCTGGCTGCTGTACCTGGTCCCTGCTCTTTCTTCTCTGTCTTCTGCTCCCCCTCTGCCCACATGGCCCAGCTCAGTCTGGCCATGTCCACTCTGGACTCTCCCAGATGTCCTTGCCTCTGGCTATGCTTTCCCACGCATCTACAATAAACCTTCTCTGATACATGGCACTCAACTACAACTAGGATTATTTATCACATCTTTCAGGTATAGAAAATACATTGTGGACCAGAGCTGACCAATACAAGTCCTACTTTTGTGGTTTTGTAAAAAAACAAAAGTAAGGAGCTGGAGAGTTCACTCGGTGTTTAAGAGCACTTGTTACTCTTGCAGAGGGCCACCTTGGACTCCTAGCACTCACATGACAGCTCACAACCATCTGTAACTCCAGTCCCAGGGAATCCAGTGTCCTCTTCTGACCTTGACCAGGCACTGAGCATGTACATGGTGCACATGCAGGTTAAAAAAAAAAAAACTCATACCCATAAAATAAATAAATAAATCTAAAAAAGTGCTATTATTTATTTAGTGTGCATGCATGAGTGTGTGAGCGTGTGTGTGTGTGTGTGTGTGTGTGTGTGTGTGTGTGTGTAAGTGTAGGGACATTTAAAGACCACAGCATGCACGTGGAGGTCAGAGGATAACTTGCACTTGAAATGAGGCTAGTCCCAACAAGGAATACTCTAAATGCAAAATTCACACCCGATTCCACAGACAAAAAACGATTGAAAAATAGCTTGGGTTCTTTCCTCCCATCTGAGGGTCCCAGGATTAAACTCAGGCTGTCAGATCTGGTAGCTAAGCCATCTCTCCAGCCCATGCTCCACCCCACCCCACCTCACCCCTGCCTTGCTTTTTTGAATCAAGCTACCCTGGAACTCACTGTGCTCTCAAAGCTGGCCTGGAATTTGTGGCAATCCTCCTGCCTCATCTTCCCGAGTGCTGGGATTACAGGCACTTGGCCACCATGCCAGGCTTCTAATACTAGTTTCCGTGATGATGGCAATGTTGGGTGTGTGCATTGTCCTGTGCCGCTGACTATGGCCCCAAGCAGCTGTTGAGCACTTGGAATGAGGCTAGTCCCCAAGGGGAATGCTGTAAATGTAAAATACACACCAGACTTCACAGGCCAGGTATGAAAACGAATGAAAAATAGTTTGAGTCTATTGAGCTATATATATTAATAATTAATGTCACCTGCTTCTTGTTATTTTTAAGATGACTACCAGAAAATTTTAAATTACTTACATGACTCATATTTGCAGCTCATTTTATATTTCTGTTGGGTAGAAGGGGTCTAGGAACTTGTGGGAACCGGTTTCCCCTGGCTTTCCTGGCCCAGCTGTCTGTCACAACAAAATACTCTGAGGAAAATCCTACGGACCATATGTCTAGGCAAGGGAAAGAGTTGGTTGAGGAACAATCTACATAGAGAAGCAGAAGATGAACTTTGTAGGGATGGTTTTGTTCAAAGCCCACTCTGCCCCTGTGGAGTACAGTCGGGGGGACTGTTGGAGTCTCCGTTCTGTCAAGAGAAAGGACCAGCATTGGCAGCCCTGAACTGGACAGAGCATGAGAGCTCACTGCACAGACTGATCACAGCCAGCTGTCTTTGCCAACAATGCTCGTGTAGAGGTCTCAGTGGTCTTCCAGCACCTTGCTCTTCCCATCAAAAGGTGGAAGGCATGGGCCTCCAAGGGGTCTCAATGGGTAGACATTTGCAGCCATGCCTGACAACCTGAGTTCAATCCCCAGGACCCACATGCTGGAAGAAGACAAAGTTGTCCATGTTCACCTCATGCTACTTGCTCGTGTGTGCGCGCGCACACACACACACACACACACACACACACCTTAATTAAATAATACAAAGACGGAGTCTATGTCCCATGACCACTCCTACGGAAATGTTCTGTGGAAAGGACACTATGTAGCTAGCCTTGACACAAGTAATCACAGCTCTTGAGAGTCTCATGCAGGAGGATTTCGAGTTCTAGGTATCTGGCTACAGAGAGACTTTGTTTCAAAAAAGTAAAGTAAAATACAAAGAAACTGACACTGTATAACCTGACTCTTTTGGTCCTCACTCATCCTTGGAACTCAATTATCATTTCAGGAGGAAGCCTGGACTACGTGAGAGGCCAGCTTAGAGCTCACCTGGCAGCCAGACTCAACTACCAGATACTGCGCATGCCCAGGCTTCTAAGGGCTCCAGCCCCCTCACTCGGAGCCTTTGTGGTGACACTCCAGGCACCCTAAAGCAGAGACAAGCCATTTCTGCTGGGTTCTGTCTCAGTTGCCAGCTAGCAGTGTCTGTGAAGATTTAATAAATGGTTTCAGGCTGCTAAGTTTGAAAGTAATTTGTCTTGCAGCCCTAGTACCTGGAACATCCAGAGTATGGCCGTAAACATCCAAGCTTTATTGAAAGAGGACACAGCTGCAATGCATGCTGGGGCATGAGGTTGGGAGCTGTGTTGGTTAATCTTCTTTGTCAACTTGACTGGATTTAGAATCACCATGGCAACACACCTCTGGGTGTGTCTGTGAACGTGTTTCCAGGGAGGCTGAAGTGAAGGGGAAAGACCCATCCTGAAGATAGGTAGAGTCCTGGACTGCATAAAACAGAGAAGTGAGCTGGATGCCAGCCGGCCGGCCGGTGTCCTCACACTCTGCTTCCTGTTGCATGGGAACGAGCCTGGCTGTGTGAGAGCCCACCAGGATGGACTTGTGCCCTCACATTGTGAGACAAAATGATCCCTTTCTTCCCTCCATTGCTTTACTCGGGTATCTTCTCATGGCAGCAGGAGAGATAACTAATAAGAAGGGAGGAAGCAGTAAGCCTTTGCCACCACCCTCCAGCGCATTCTAACACACCGTGGGAAACACCAGCTTAGTGTCTAGCCACTGCTCAGTAGATCTCAATTAGGTTTTTCTAGAAGTAGCAATGGCTTGGCGAACTTTTCTGGGGGAAGATTCAAAACGCAGAGCCGCCTTGAAAACACCGAGTTTGACATTAAATAGGTGTTAAAATATGCATCGGCCCTATTGCCTTTCAGCTCTGGAGAACTCCAGTCACGACGATAATTAATATAATGGCTTGATTTATTGCTCCTCCTCCTCTGGATTGTATTTCTTTGGTTATTTTTTCATGTTTGAATCACACAAAACAGGCTGACTAAGGTAAAAGGCTGTGGAGGATGTTCTCCCAGAAGAGGGGAGGGCGGGGACAACAGGAAAGAGAAAAATGGAGGGAAAATATGCGCAAATATAATTTCTAAAATTAGCAACATACAGGGAAAGAGATTATCTGCATACCGGAAAAATACAGTGGCTCCAGGCAGTCTTAGGAGTGAGGTCGTGTAGAAGTTAGAAAGAAACCAGAGGCTGGGTGACTCAAATCCCTGGTCATGTTCCACGGAAGGAATACTGCTGTTGGCCCTGCCAGCTTGGGTCACGTGATGGGGGGGTGGAAGGCTCCTACCCACCCATGTGTAGTCATCCACCAACACTCCCCACTCTGAACTGGAAGAGGGTACCCATTTGCCCAAACAAAACACCTTTGGGTCAGCCGACTAAACTGAGTTACTGGGCGGAAGTGGAGCAAGGAAGACTTGACCCAGAGAAGGGCAAATCCACCAAGACAGGGTAGGAAAAACCTGAAGTGGCTAACCTCTGGAGTGGGAGCGGCAAGGTGAATGCTGGGAACGCTAGAACAGCTAACATGTCCTGTCCCCACCTCATGCCTCTCCCCAGCATCATCTCTTTTAATCTAGGACAAGCATATGAAGGAGATTTTTGTAATCCCCAGATTACAGACGAGACCATGGAAGCTGTACATTCAATTTCCCAAGACCACAAAAATTAGAAAACAGAATCAGCTCTCAGTTACTACGGAGGTTTGGGGGTCCTTCTTCACTTCCATCATAACCAGTGTTTCAAACAACTTAACTTTATGAGGAGGCATACCACACACCATGAACAACTCAGAGAAGCGAGGCTCAGAGAGACAACCGGCTCTGAGTCACAACCCATTCACCCACATACGACCTCCAACCTAATCCTTGCAGGTTCAGCACAAAGAATGTACCACAGGGCAAGGTACTGGGCAAGGAGGTCCACAGAAATGGGTCGAGTGGAGGGGGGAGGGGGACAGTCCCCTGAGACACATGCAGGGGGAAAAAAGCAAACCTAAACTGAATCTCTGTGGATGGTGGGCCCAGGGATCCACAGCCTAATGAACTAGATCATGAAAGCTCATTTGCCTGCTCACTAGCTTCTTCCATTCTCTCAGGTTCACTTGGAGCAGAAAGAAAAGGGAGCTGGGAGAGAGCCTTTTTATTTCCTCCTCCAGCTTTCAAAGCATGGGAAGATGGATGGAAACAGGTGTCAGGACAACCCTCCCTACCGCCCTGGGAGGCAGGTGTGGCCCAGTGAGTCTGAGAGAGTCGAGTCAGCACCAACCAACCGGATGAATATCCTCCATAAACCATGGCCAGCCCAGTCAGCCGCACGGAAAGGCCTTTCGGAGGGAGACAGCCATTCGTAACTTAATTGGGTGAGAGAGTAGCTAACTGGGCCTAGCTGCCCAAGTGATGTTCCAGAGACCGGGATGCTGGAGGAAGCTGGTCAGAAGACCATAGAACCTATAGGAAGCTGGTCATGGGACCCCACAAAACAGCAGTTCCCAAGTAATTTGTGCTGAAGGACTTGTTATTTCTTTTGTTTGTTTGCTTGCTTGCTTGCTTTCCCCAGCTGTCACAGACAAATCTCTTGTAAAGTATTTTAAAAAATGAATTATGGGAGGTGGGGGGGAATGACATTTTTTTAAGCCCAAATTTTAATAGTCTTTGGATTCAATAGACATAAAATGACTCTGACACATAGAAGTTCTAAAATGTTTATTCTTGATTTCTGTGTTAGGTTCTCACTTACAGGTAACAAATTGCTGCTGAACCAGCCCAGGTCTGCAGACCACTGTTGGAGAATCATTGCTGTAGAAGACTCTAACATGGTTGAACAGAGCTTCCTAGCCCTGACTAGTTATCCAACAAAGGAAGAATGTCACTGAGGTAAGACATCCCAGGAAACAGGAGTGCCTGACAGCCCTTTGTTGAGTCTTATATCCTATAGATGCTGATGATTCTATTCTATATGTTATGTTCTATAGATGTCTCCAAGGGACAGAGCTAAGATGCCAGTATAGTCGTGCTCCCTCAAATGGAAAAGCCAAGACTCAGTGGAGGACTAAGTATTTTTCAAGTTCACAAGGAGGTTAGAGACCAAGGTCTTCCTTAATAGCAATGAGCTCTCCCACCAACTCCCTCATTCTGCTAAGGATGGCATTGTCTACATGAGTGTCCGCAAGTGCCATGTTCTCCCTTCAGGGGCTCCTCTTCTCTGCAGTTGTTGACAATGTCATTGAGCATCGTTCAGATTCCTCTGACCCTTCTTAGGTGCCTCCTTCTTCACCCCTTTTCCATGAAAAAGAAGAGTCAGGACCTCCCCAAAAGAAGAGACAGGGCCCCCAAGTCAGAGAACTCTTTGGTTGGCAACAAGAACCAACAGACCCATCTTGGATATTTCCTCCCACCCACTGGTGAGCTGAACTTTCTAGACTAGGTAGGGCACCTGGGACCTGGAACCTGGTTCCTCAAGTCCTCACAGCTCCCACAGCTCACTGCCACAGCCTGGTTTTCTTGTCTCAGTCAGGACAAAGGGGCTCTGTGGAACTCTCTTCTCCCCAACTAAGCTATCTTAGAGTCCACATGTGTACTAGGCAGACCCACAAGCTCCTGACCTGCTAGTTGCCAGCGACAGAAAATCCTGTTAGGGCCACTTCTGTCTCTGCCAGCAGATGTCACTGCAGCCTGACCTCAGGTTACCAAAAGGGCACTGGACACAAAGTCTCTTGATCCCTTTGCTGTTCTCTTCTGGTGTGGCGAGTTGGCTGCTGACTGCAAGAAAGATGTGTGTTTGTCCCTCTGTTTCACCATCTGTGAAATGGACCCATTCCCCCTCACTCCCTATCTTCCTCGAAGAGAGAATTTAAATAGCCATGATGTTCCAGAACTAGTTAGTTCTCACCCTCCCCAACCTCAGTTACTCCATCAATCAGAGTACCCCGGTGATAACTCATTTGCATCTACCAAAACAGGTACCCAGAACCATCTCCACCTATTTCCGTTTCCATAGTAACAGAAGAGTATAAAAAAAAAACACCTCTAACAAAATAAGACACCTAAGAGGCATAAACAAAATATGTGATGGTGTGGGAGACTGTAAAGTTTTTATTGCCACCTGTTTGGAAGACCTGCATAATTCAATCGTGCTCCCAGCATTTGCGAGGGAAGCAATCACCCCAAAGTTGTGGCAATAAAGCCTTTATAGTCCCCCATGCTAGCACACCCACTTTCGAGGTACAAAGCCCCAGTTTGATAAACTTCCGCTTCTCATATTTGCATAATGGCGATGGACGAGATTTTCAACCCAGGCTGCTGGGAGGCTTTACTCGAAGCTCTCCTGGAAGCAATTCTAGAAGCTCATCTAAGTGGAGATGGCTACGAGAGAAATCAAACCCTGCAGACAGGGTGGTGGGGCTGGGCAGGGACACTGGGAAAGGGTCTTCCTGCTCCCTCAGACCTGAAGCCAGGCAGCTTCTAGTTGAAGGTCTTATCCCCCCTGAGACTAGGAATCACAACTCTGAGTGCTCTGTAGGAAAGCACGCTAAGTGAGAAAGCTTGTCTAGGGTAAGTGTAGGGAAGAAAGGCCCCAACTCAAACAGGCACTCAATGGTCCTCACCATCAGCCTCCCCCACCCCTCCCAGAGTTCTCTCACTTTCCAGTACCTTCTCCTGCAATCTGCTGGGGACAGGCCGGGTAGCAGTGGTGGTTCTAGATGCCTCTCCCTTTCTCCCCTCTCCCGGCAGATTACCGCAGCCCTGCCAGGACTCAGTGGTAAAAGTTTGAGCGTGTCTGCAGAGCTTAATCAAATGCTAATTCTGTGTGGTGAAAGAATTTGCTGGAATCTGCAAGGGAGCTCCTGGCAGCAAGAAAATGCGTTGATTCACTCCCAAATCTGCTTTGCCCAAGCCGGGTGCGATTTAGAGCGTAAGCTGTATTAAATCACAAAGTGCTGTGTGGATCACACAGCCATCCTTTGTGTCGTTAATGAAGGGAAAAACAGGGCTTTATTCTGAAGCTTTGTGTATAATCAGATGCCATGTTGTAAAGCTCTGGAAAACACACCAGAAATCATAATTGGGAGGAAATAAAAGGGTTAGTCCAAAACAGCGTATGCAAATAAGAAGGAAAAAGAAACTGCCCCCAAGATTTGTGCGTTTCAAGAATCAACTTTTAATTCATGCACAGGGAGATTACAGAAGGGAGGGGCGGCCTTTAAAATAGTATGAAAAGCTAGTTTAGATGTAAATGAGAGATAATGGGCTTTCACCAGGAAATAAGCAAGGGGGCCTAGTTTGTGCCCAGGGCTGGGGCGGGGGTGGGGGGGTGGGGGCGGCATTTTGGCTTCTGGTTGTCCTCACTGCTGCAAAAATACTCAGGGCTTGCAGTCTGATAAGAGAGAAAAGGTTTCGCCCCACCGGCTCCGGTAGCTGCTGAAGAAAGAAGGAAGGTCCAGGTTGCCTGTAGTAATCCCCAAGATTCTGGGCCTGGCTGAGTTGGGGTAGGGGTAGCTTGCTTGTTGTTTTAACACAGAAAATCTCTACAGTGTGATCATTTCGAGGTCGCCTAGGAAAGTGCTGGGGTTTTGACGCCTGTCGTACAGCTGGAGTTTAAGGAACGCAGCGCCGAGCCCTCCCCAGCCTTAATTCACTAATGATTTGCTTATTAGTTCGGATCAGGGAGCCGGTTTCTGGAGAGATGTGAATTGCCATTGATTTAATCCTCTTCCCAGCACGCGCTCCCAGCCTAGGGTGAGGCTGTGAGGGGAGAGGGGGGCTGTCAGCTGGTTCAAGAGCAAGTTGCTGCTTCTCCTGCCTGGCTTTGTCTGCCTCCCCTACCATCTGCTTTCAGGCGGCGAGGAACCCTGGGTGAAGGAGCTGAGTCCAAGAGCCCAATACCTGGTCTCTAGGCCTGTGTGTCTCTGGGTGACTGAGGCTGAGCTCAGTGTTCTCCTTGGGAAACAGTATGTGGGCAAGATACTGCGGGCATCTCCTTAAACTAGAACATTGAGGCTAGCATAGAGCTCGCGCTGTCTAGCCATTATTCAGTGTGTGTCGTCGCTTAAGCCACCCGCCTCACCAGCTTAGAGGGAAGAAGCTGAGCCTCAGAGAAGTTAAGTAGCCTGCCTAGGGTCACACAGGGAAAACGCTGGAAGGCCAAGGTGTGTAGCTCCAGGGTGTTCGGTCTACACCACAGCCCCATGTAGCCTACCAAAGCCTGCTCCACCTTATATGAGCCATCTCATCCATCTCTCTGTAAACGGCCATCAAGAAAAAGGGTTTTTTTCTCACTGGGGCCTCATAGTAGAGGCCTGTAATCTCAGCTACTCTGGAGGTTGAGGCAGGGGATCTCAACTTCAAGATTGTCTGGACTAAAGAGTGATTTCAAGGCCACTTTGGACAATTTGGGGAACCCCTGTGTCAAAATAAATGAGAAGAGGCCTAAGAATAGAGCTTGTTGAGCACGCTCCAGGCCTATATTCAATCCCCCTAAAAGGCAAGCATTTCCAGCCATCATTCTAACTACATACTTTTCCCAGGCCTTTCCCACTGAACTGCCGCCCCAGCCTCTTAGTAGATCATTTAATGATAATCTGCTGCTCACGGGCCAAGGAAGAGAGTGGCCGCCATTTTCTGAACATGACAACACGTGTGACCCACACTTAGTAGTAGCCTGATTAATTGTAAGTCCCAGCTCCACATCTTTGCTCAGACAGTTCCTTGCATGACCCACCCCACCCTTCTCCAAACAGCACCCCCTTCATTTAATCTACCAGCAAGCTGCTGGTCATCTTGTCCCCACCCTAAGCTTCAATCCTAGAGGAGTTCACCTTCCCAACTGCCGTCAGGCTCTTCACACTCACCCAAGGCCCTCTTTCCATGGATCTCTGGTTCCATTCTCACCTCCCCATCAAGCCTTCCACTTCACTGCCTTTCCCATTCTATAGCATCTTTGACATAGACACTCCTCAGAAAATACTGTAAAACCTAGGCCCTGATTTGTGGTTTCTTTGGAAATTGCCGGTGGCTATCTTTTCAATCCTGGCAAGCCCGGCCATCCCTCAAAAGAGATCCATTCCAGAGGTCACTCCATTCCAGAATACTCCAGGGAATTAAGGAGAACAAAACTTTCTAAGACGTGTCTGTCGAGCGCTCAAAGTCAGTACTAGCAAAATCCAGTTATCTAGTTATACTACTTACACTAGTAACACTAGTAACTGGTGCATGCTCAAGTGCAGTGGTCGGTATTGAGGCTATTGAAATGAAGGAGACACAGAGTCTGCCTTTCTATCCAGAGTACTTGCGGGGGCGGGCTTCAAGACAGGGTTTCTTTGTGTAGCCCTAGCTGTCCTGGAACTCACTCTGTAGACCAGACTGGCCTTGAACTCAAAGCTCTGCCTGCCTCTGCCTCCTAAATGCAGATTAGGCATGCATCACCTGGAATAGAGTGCCTTTGCTTAACCTCTATTTTTACATGTATGGGTGTTTTGCATGTATGTATGTCCATACACCATGTGGTGCATGCAGTGTCTATAAAGTCCAGAAGAAGGTGGTGGATCCCTGTGGGGCGTTTACCTACCACCTCCACAGTTCCCCAGAGTTTTCTTGAGTGCAATCAGCAGGAAATATTAGATAGAAGGATTAATTGTGGAGAATATCGCGGAGATAAACAGATAGAAAATAAAGGATAGCCTGGAGAGGGCCTGGAACCTATTCCAACGGGCCCCGACTGTCTCTGCCCCAGGGTTTTTATAGAGACGCCAAGGGGTGGAGCAAAAGACCTCCTCCCCCAGCACAGCCAAATGCAGACCATCTCAGACACCTGCACTCAGGCCCATGGTCCTAATCATCCTCTATTCGGACCTGCTGGGTAAAGCCACGAGGAACCCGAGAACGGGCTCCCACAGATCCCCTAGGACTGGAGTTGCAGGAGGTTGAGTACTGGGAACTGAACCCAGGTCCTCTGCAAAAACAAGTGCTCTTAACCACGGCGCCATCTCTTCAGCCCCATCCAGATTTTTTAACTGGAATAAATAAGCATTGTGCCCAAGTCCCCCACCCAGTGTAAGCTGCACAAGAGCTGGGATCAAGTCCAGTGTTGTCCACTTGTCTGTCTCCATCTCATAGCACTGCACAAGGAATGCTCAAGAAATAGATTCGGAAGATGAACGTGCAGAGAACTTGACCAGGTTACTTCGTTTAATCTTGACTCCAGTGCTGCAAGCTCAGTCCAACGATTCCATTTTAGTGATGGAAAAAAAACAGGCTTACTGAGTTCTTGTAAGTTTCTAGACACCGTATGGAACAAGGAGACGGGCAATGAGCCCATGGCTGTCTGCTTCCAAATTTATTTAGCACACCTCTCACCCACGGTGCCCTCTTGAGTTAGTAGGTGATGGGGCAGAAAGATAATACCAAGTGTAAGGAAACAGATTAAAGGAGGCTGCAGAGACACGGCAACCAAATGCAATATTGATCCTAGGGTGCATTCTGCATCAGGAAATGAGCATTCAGTCTAGGAACTATTGGCAAAATGGGAGTGTGGAGCATGGTATTTTTGTACTGGTATAAATTCCCTGAATGTGAAAATGGCCTTGTGGTTAGGAAGTTCAGGCTGCAATATTTAGATGAGAAATGTCATGATGCCTGGTAAATTCATCATGTTCTCTCTCTCTCTCTCTCTCTCTCTCTCTCTCTCTCTCTCTCTCTCTCTCTCTCTCTCTCTCTCTCTCTCTTTCACACACGCACACGCACACACACACACCAAGAGAGAATCTCATGTCTGCCTCAGCCTCTCTAGTGTTCCCATACACCTGGTTTAGAGAAAAAAATTTCTAATGGGTTAGGAAAAAGATAAACAATTACACAGACAGACAGACAGACAAGCAACTGTTCCAAACAATAATTCATAAATCAAGATGTAAGATACACAGTTGCCCAACATGCTACACTTTCTATTTTTTCTGGAGGTTTGATATCTTTCCAAACAAAAATTGAAAGAGGAGAAAACGACACAGAAATGACCCTGAAATTTTTGCTCACATCCACAAGGAAGGCTGAGGGCCACAAAAGCAGACACCTTGGTCCCAGTAAGTGCTCAACAGCTGTGAAAATGGATGCATTAGCCCAGGCCCGTTTTTCCAGGAACACTCGCAAGAAGCTTCTTTGGCAATGGACTATTTTTTTTTTCTAGGTCTTTTCAAATGTGAAACTAAATTAACTACTCTATACCATTAAGTAACAGAGCGGTGCACGTGAAAGAGTACCAGCAGCACTGGGACGAGGTAACCCACCTCCAATTCAGAGCTCAAATCTGGGCCACTTATTACCTTGGGTAACATCTAAATGTCAAAAGGCAGGGATGGAGCCAGAGAGCAGAGCTTGCCCGTGAATACAAATGGGAACGGGCTTTAAAAATAAAGCCCGGGTTCAGATTCCAATACTCCAAATGCCAATCAAAAGATTCATTTATTTTTTAAGTATGTGGGTGAGAGTTGAGCGTCACATCTGAAAGGCAGTTATCCAGGAATAAGCACGGATTCATCCTGTCGATTTTGAATATCTGTTTGTCTGCCTCAGCTGCAGCTTCATTTTGTGGATTTTGTTTTTGGCTTGGTTTGACGTGTTTCCCATGAATAAAATGGGGAGGGGCGTTACTCTTTGATTTTTTTTTAATGGTTCCATATTTGCAAAATTTTTTCAAGATAAAAATTGTTATGAAGGGAAGAGAATCATTCAGATGTGGCCCTTTAAATATCTATGAACACTAGGTTTAGGGAATAAGATAGACTCTTAAATTTAAAGTAAATGGATATATATGGGGGACTTATTTTTAAGTCCAAGATTTCCCCCTAAATGGAACAATAATTCATGCCTAGGGTGAAATTTTATTTTAAGTACCATGATTGAACCCAGGGTTCAGTGCATGCTAGGCAAATGTTGTTCTGGGCTAGGGTAGAAAGCTAGAGAAAGTTAAGAGGACATGGGAAAGGAAAGGAATCCCTTCCCCCAGAGTCTGGTTGAAGCCTCTCACAAGCCGAGTCAAGAATTCCAGAACTCTGGGGCTGGGAGACAGCTCAGTGGTTAAGAGCATTTACTGTTCTTCCAGATAGCCTGGATTCAGTTCCCAGCACTCTCATGGCAATTCATAACCTTCTGTGGCTCTTGTGCCAAAGGATCCGATGCCTCTTAAGACTTCCAAGGGCTCCTGCATACACACACAGTACACATACCTGCACTCAGGCATGCACAGGTACACATAAATAATAAATAAAAGGATTACATCACAATTAACAACACTTGCTCTGAAGGCTGTTGACACAGTGACATGATTCCTTTCACACAGAGATTTCAAACAAGAATGTTAAAGTAGCCTAAGCTAGATGAACTTTCTGCAATTTTCAGAGAATATCATAAACAAGATTATGAACTTTGTTTACAATAAAAACATGTATTGGTCTCTTCTCCAACTCCATGACCTGTGGTTTTAGTCATCAGCTGCAATCCTATCCACCACACCTCAAGAATCACCCTCTCATTTTGTTTACTAGGAACACAAAAACAAAAACAAAACACAAATTTCAGAAACCTCTTGGACAGTGTAACTTTAGAGGCCAACAAAATCACATATGTACAGCTATTATGGTACTGAAGTGCAATTCTTGGGAAGCCCACACATGGATGTGTAGTGCCCTCTCCCTACCTAAAATCTTTCTTAAAATCTGTTCTTACTAAATTCCAACTCTGCTTCATACTTACTGGCTCTGAGATTCTTTTCTGGGGCTCAGTCAAGAATCCAGGCTTCACTTCCGTAGCAATCTCTACAAGTAGAAGAATAACGTTGTGTCTCTAGCCCCCTCCCTACTGTTCCTTCACTATCACCAAGCCACATCCACAGCCCCAAGATGAACTTTTGTCAGCACTTTAAGAAAGAGGCAGAAGCATCTGATGGAGTCCTTTCTGCTGCAATGTATTAGCTTGGAGGCATCTAATTCCTGTAGGTGAAGTTCAGATGATGTCTTTGGCAGCTGGTGGGTGAGGGGGTGACTTCTGACGGGGGCCAGTCCACAAAGCAGGCAACCTTGTTCTAAAATGGGAAAGTCCAGCTTAGGGCAAAGGAAAACCCTGAACTACCATTAAGTTTACCCCTGTTACCACAGGCAAACACTCTGGGTGCCAAGTCCAGGCAGAAGTCCTAGTCAAGGGCTGGGGAGGGAAGCCTCTGCTTCCTAGCTGGGCACCATTTTATTTCATCTGAGGAGAAACTCACAGCATGGGCAAGAACAGAGATGAAAAGAATGAGGAGCCAAGATGGTTTTAGCACTGAATTCTACCAGACTTTCAAAGAAGAACTAATTCCAATACTCCTCAAATTATTGCACAAAATACAAACAGAAGGAACATTGCCAAATTCATTTTATGAGGCCACAGTCACTGATACACAAA
This sequence comes from Peromyscus leucopus, assembly GCF_004664715.2. Lineage (NCBI taxonomy): Eukaryota > Metazoa > Chordata > Mammalia > Rodentia > Cricetidae > Peromyscus > Peromyscus leucopus. The sequence goes on along the minus strand of NC_051083.1, from coordinate 13,459,202 downwards.
CCACACAAAAATTCAACAAAGAGAATTATAGATCAATTTCCCTCATTAACATAGATGCAAAAATACTCAATAAAATACTCAAAAATGGAAATCCAAAAAACACATCAAAAAGACCATCCACCATGATCAAGTATGCTTTATCCCAGAGATGCAGAGATGTTTCAACATATGAAAATCAGTCTATGTAAAATACCATATAAACAAACTGAAAGAAAAAGAACACATGATAATCTAATTAGATGCTGAAAAAACCTTTGACAAAATCCAACACCCCTTCATGATAAAAATCTTGGAAAGATTAAGAATACAAGGAACATATCTAAACATAAACAAGGCAATTCATAGCAAGCCTATAGCCAACATCAAATTAAATGGAGAGAAACTCAAAGCAATTCCATTAAAATTAGGAACAAAACAAGGCTATCCACTCTCTCCATATCTATTCAATATATTACTTATTGTTCTAGCTGGAGCAATAAGACAACTAAAGGAGATCAAAGGGATACAAATTGGAAAGGAAGAAGTCAAAGTATCACTATTCACAGATGACATGATAGTATACATAGGTGAATCCAAAAAACCAGGGAACTCCTACATCAGATAAACTTTATCAACTACGTGGCTGGATACAAGATTAACACAAAATAATCAGTAGCCCTCCTATATACAAATGACAAATTGGCTAAAAAAGAAATCAGGGAAACAACACCCATCACAATAGCCATAAATACTATAAAATACCTTGGGGTACCTCTAACCAAGCAAGTGAAAGACCTGTATGACAAAAACTTCAAGTCCTTGAAGAAAGAAATTGGAGAAGATATCAGAAGATGGAAGAAATCTCCCATGGTCATAGATCAGTAGGATTAACATAGTAAAAATGGCTATCCCACTAAAAGCAATCTACAGATCCAACACAATCCCCCATCAAAATTCCAACACAATTCTATACAGACCTTGAAAAGACAATACTCAATTTCATATGGAAAAAGAAAAAAACAGAATAACTAAAATAACCCTGTACAATAAAAGAACTTCTGGAGGCATCATCATCCCTGATTTCAAGGTGCACTACAGAACTATAATAGGAAAACCCACATGGTATTGGGATTAAAAATAGACAAGTTGATCAATGGAATCAAATTAAAGATCCAGATTTAAATCCACACACCTATGGACACCTGATTTTTCTTACAAAGAAGCCAGAAATACACACTGGAAAAAAAAAGCATCTTCAGCAAATGGTGCTGGTCTAACTGAATGTGGACATGTAGAAGGCTGCAAATAGATCCATATCTATCACACTGAACAAAACTCAAGTCCAAGTGGATCAAAGACCTCGACATAAAACCAGATACACTGAACCTGACAGAAGAGAAAGTGGGGAAGAGCCTTGAATGCATTGGCACAGGAGACAACTTCCTGACCAGAACAGCAATAGCACAGGCACTGAGATCAACAGTCAATAGACGGGACCTCGTGAAAAGCTTCTGTAAGGCAAAGGATGGCCTACAGAATGGGAAGATTTTTACTAGCTCCACATTTGGATGTAAAGGATTAATATGCAAAATATATAAAGAACTCAAGAAAATAGATATTAAAAAACCAAATAATCCAATTAAAAATGGGTACAGATATAAACATTGAATTCTCAATAGAGGAATCTCAAATGGCTAAGAAATACTTAAAGAAATGTTCTCTGCTGAGTAGTACTCCATTGTGTATATGTACCACATTTTCTTTATCCATTCTTCAGTTGAGGGGCATCTAGGTTGTTTCCAGGTTCTGGCTATTATGAATAATGTTGCTATGAACATAGTTGAGCATGTGTCCTTGTGGTATGATTGAGCATTCCTTGGGTATATGCCCAAGAGTGGTACAGCTGGGTCTTGAGGAAGATTGATTCCCAATTTTCAGAATCCGCCATACTGATTTCCAAAGTTGCTGTACAAGTTTGCATTCCCACCAAGAGTATAGGAGTGTTCCCCTTGCTCCACATCCTCTCCAACATAAGTTGTCTTCAGTGTTTTTGATCTTAGCCATTCTGACAGGTGTAAGATGGTATCTCAGAGTTGTTTTGATTTGCATTTCCCTAATGACTAAGGGTGTTGAGCATTTCTTTAAATGTCTTTCAGCCATTTGAGATTCTTTTGTTGAGAATTCTCTGTTTAGCTCTGTAGCCCATTTTTTAGTTGGATTGTTAGGTATTTTGATGTCTAGTTTCTTTAGTTCTTTATATATTCTGGAGATCAGCCCTCTGTCAGATGTGGGGTTGGTGAAGATCTTTTCCCATTCTATAGGCTGTCGTTTTGTCTTATTGACTGTGTCCTTTGCCATACAAAAGCTTCTCAGTGTCAAGAGGTCCCATTGATTGATTTTTTTCTCTCAGTGCCTGTGCTACTGGTGTTATATTTAGGAAGTGATCTCTGGTACCATTGCATTCAAGATTACTTCCTACTTTCTCTTCTATCAGGTTCAGAGTAACTATATTTATGTTGAGGTCTTTGATCCACTTGGACTTAAGTTTTGTGCATGGTGACAGATATGGATCTATTTGCAATCTTCTACATGTTGACATCCAGTTATGCCAGCACCATTTGTTGAAGATGCTTTCTTTTTTCCATGTACAGTTTTGGCTTCTTCGTCAAAAATTAGGTGTTCATAGGTGTGTGGATTAATGTCACGGTCTTCAATTCAATTCCATTGGTCCACATGTCGGTTTTTTTTGCCAGTACCAAGCTGTTTTTATTACTGTAGCTCTATAGTAGAGCTTGAAGTCAGGGATCGTGATGCCTCCAAAGGTTGCTTTATTGTACACGATTGTTTTAGCTATCCTGGGTTTTTTGTTTTTCCATATGAAGTTGAGTATTGTTCTTTCCAGGTCTGTGAAGAAATTGTGTTGGGATTTTGATGGGGATTGCATTGAATCTGTAGATTGCTTTTGGTAAGATTGCCACTTTTACTATGTTAATCCTACCAGCATACTTAGCCATCTGGGAAATGCAAATCAAAATGACTTGGAGGTTCCCTCTTACACCATCAGAATGGCTAAGATCAAAAACACAAGTGACAGCTCATGCTGGTGAGTATGTGGAGCAAGGAGAACACTCTTCCATTGCTGGTGGGAGTGTAAATGGTACATTTACACAAGGGACTCAGCTGTTTACACTCAGCTGTTTAAAACAAATGGCATCATGGAATTTGCAGGCGAGTGGATGGAGCTTGAAAAAAATCATCCTGAGTGAGGCAACTCAGACTCAGAAAGACAAACATGGTATGTATTCACTTATAAGTGGATATTAGCTGTTAAGTAAAGGATAATCACGCTGTAACCCACAGACTCAGAGAGGCTAAGTGGCAAGGAGGGCGCAAGGGAGGACACATGGATGCCCCCTGGGAAGGGGAAATAGAATAGATTTCACAGGTGGACTGGGAGTAGGTGGGGATGGGAACAGGAGGTGTCAGGAGGTGGGGAGGAAGGAGTGGAGGGAAAGAGTACTGGAAAAGACAAGTGGAGTTGAGGAGCATTGGAGGGGGTGAGGGTGGTGATGTGGTAACCTAGTACAATGGAAATTCCCCGGAATTGATGAGGGTGATCCCATTGAAGACTCCTAGTAATGGGGGATACGGAGCTTGAATCGGCCATATTCTGTAACCAAGCAAGTCTCCCAGTGGTGAGCCTGGGGCATCAACCCAGCCACAAAACCTTCAACCTACAATCTGTCCTGTCTGCAAGATGTGCTGAGGTAAGGGTAGCAAAGAACCTGTGGGAGCAGCCAACCAATTCTGGTCCAAATGACAAGGAGCCCACGCCTGACACTGCCTGGATGTCCAGGAACCTGAGGCTGAATAACCCAGAGGCTAACAATATTCTGCTGTCCTCATAGACCAGAGCCTAGCCCAATCATCATCAGAGAGGCTTCACCCAGCAACTGATGAGAGCAGATGTAGAGATCCACAGCCAAACATTAGGTGGAGCTTGGGGAGCTCCACAGAAGAGGGGGAGGCAGGATTGTGGAAGCCAGAGGGGTCGAGGACACCACAAGAACACAGCCAACAAAATCAACTGATCAGGGCTCATAGGGGCTCACAGAAACTGAAGCAACAACCAGGGAGCCTGTATGGGTCTGAGCTAGGTCCTCTGCATATATGTTATAGTTGTATAGATTGGGGTTCTTGTGGGACTCCTAATAGTGGGAGTAGGGCTGCCTTTGACTCTTTTGCCTGTTCATGGGACCTTTTTCTTCCTACTGGGTTGCCCTCAACCAGCCTTAATATGAGGGTTGTGCTTAGTCTTATGGCATCTGTTACACTGTGTTCAGTTGATATCCCTGGGAGGCCTGCTCTTTTCTGAAGGGAAACAGAAGAGGAGTGGATGTGGGGAGAGGAGAGGTTGTGGTGGGAGAGACTGGGAGGACTGGAGGAAGGGGAAACTGAAGTCAGGATATGATGCATGAGAGAAGCATAAAAAGCAAAATAAAACAAAATAAAGAACTAGGGGCCAACAAAAGATACACCCCTGCAGTAAGAGAGACAATCCCATTGATGGCTCTAGGTTGTGGTTATCGCCATTTGTATTATGCTTTTGCTCCAGAAAGGCAGATTGCTTGCAGAGAACAGTCATTCCATCTTCTCCTGGTTTGCCTTCCAAAAGTTCTCTGCCCCCAAGAAGTGCCTGGACTAAAAGGCAAGAGCCTGAACTCTGAGTGAGATTAAGTCTCCGGAATCTACTCCTGTAGCCTTCGTGGTATGTTGTGTTCTCTTATTTTGGAAATTTATTATATGCATTCAAAAAATACACCAGATTTTCCTAAAATCCATTCAAGTTCAGTCATTGTATGGTCCAAATCTCCAGCAGCTTGATTTCTTTCATCTTTATCATTCATTAGTTTTCAGAGAGAGAATTCTTAACATCTCCATGTAGACCTCCTGGTTTGTCTGTTCATTCTCTAGTCCTGCTCCTCGCTGCTTGAAATATTTGCAGCTATGCTGATAACTGCATAGACTGTAAATTATAATGTAGAGACACGTTTCTGTTTGTTTCGGTCTGTGTTATATTATCTCATCAATGTCTGGGATATCATAAGCACTTAGTAAATTCTGTTACATAAATGTATTCATAGTTGTTATATATTCTAAATCTATAATTCCTTCCCCCAGTATGTCCCACCTTGCTTCGTCATTTGTGGTGCTATTGCCTTGAATATTCTAGTTTGTCAGATATTAAATTTTCAACTCCAAACTTCATTCCATTTTTTCCAATTCATTTACTTTTAGCTACAGGAGTCTCCCCCTTATTCAAGAGGAATATGTTCCCAGTGGATGCTTGCAACTTCTGGCAGACCCATAACCTGTATGTACTCTATTTTTTTCTATACATGTGTGCCACTGATAAATAGGCCACAGAAAAAGAATAATACTACTTAATGAAATGGAGCAATTATAATAATATACTGTAGTAACTAACAGTTGTATGGATGACTTTCTCTCATGCTCTCTCAAAATATATTGTACTGTAGTCACCTTTCTGTGATGAGATGATAGAATGCCTTTATGATGAAATAAGGTGAAAGATGCAGGCATTGTGATCCAGCATAAAGTGAGGGTCAATTGAACATAAGTATCACAGTACCGCCAGGGTTCATCCAATAACTGAGGCAGCCACTAAGTGATTAATAAGCAGGTACTATATGCAATGTGGATATGCTAGACAATACTAGATATGCTATCAATATGTGGATGATTTTCACACTGACTGGGATAGACAAGAGAAGCTGAGATTTCATCATGCTACTCAGAATAACAAAATTCGCAAATCATGAATTGCTTATTCCTGGTATTTTCCATGTTTACAGAACATGAATGATCACAGGTAACTGAAACTACAGAAAGCAAAAACATGACTAACCAGGGAAGTACTATATTCTATATTATTTAGTTTTAAGAAAACAAAAGAAGAAAAAGCGACAATAGGAAGGAGTTCTGACCAGTGAATTTGATCCACTTATATTTATTGTAATTGGCATGACAAATTCATTTAACCAACTTATTTTCCATTTTCTATTAACTAATTTTGAAGAGGAAAGAAAGGGGGACAAGAGCACCATGACATGTTCTACCACCCTTCTATTTCCTACCTACTCTGTTTCTACTTTCAGAACTTGGCTTAAGAGTAACATGAATGTACTTGGAAGAAAAGGGTCTCATATTTTTCAAGAGTTATACACTTACTAAGTTATGAAGTAACTAAGTTACTAAGTCATTCTTTCTTTCCACTTATTTCATAACTGGAGGTTCAAAGGTCATTTGTTTTGTTTGTGACACAAGATCCTCATATGTTCTGGACTCACGTGATCTTTCCACCTCAGTTTCTAGTGCTCAGTGACTGTGCTGAGATTATGAGTACCACTACATCCAGAGAGTGTTGTTGTTTTTCTCTTGAACTCTCACTATGCTGCCCAGACTGGCCTCAAACACCTGGGCTTAGGAGATCTGCCTGCCAGGAACGTCCCACTATGACCAGCTGTAACCAGAGTAGTTAACCCATTTATTTTTGCCTGTGATTTACTATGTGTGTATGTGCCATCTTATCTTGTCCTATTTACCATGATTCTTTTTCTGTCCTCCATTTCTTCTGTTAGATTATTTGATGTTCTAGTTTGCTTTCTGTTACTGTGATGAAAACACTATGACTCAAAAAAAAAAAACAAAAACAAAAGCATATAACAAACAAAAAAACACCTTACAGATTACCATCCATCATCAAGGGAAGTAAGGATAGGAACTCAAGGCAGGACTTTAGAGACAGGAACTGAAGCAGAGGCCATGGAGGAACACTGCTTACTGGCTTGGTTTCCCTACTCATATTCAGCCAGGTTTTTAGTGTAGCCCAGGGCCAGCTGCCCAGGAGTGGCACCACCAACAAGTAGGCTGTTCATTTTCACATCCATCATTCATCAAAACAATGCCCCACAGACACGGCCCCAAGCTAATCTGGTAGAGGCAATTCCTTCATTGAGGTTCCCTCCTCCCAGATGTGTCAAGCTGACAACCAAGGCTAGCCATCACATCTGGCTTTCCTTTATTCTCTTTTATCACTACTAGATTGGAAATCAGACACTTTAGGCCTATGTTTTCAATGTGACACTTACCTTTTTCATATACACGTTAGGTATAACAAAGTTTACGTTAATGGGTAGTTGTGTTCTCTCTCTTCTGATACCATTCCAGGAAGACTTTAGGGCACTTTAGTTCCACTGATCTGCCTTCAGATCATGTTACCATGGTTCCATTTCAACACTGTCTTGTTTTCATCCTTTAAATTACATGGTACTGCTATTATCGCACAAATCTATGCTTACCAATGTCTTTATCTAACAGAGCATCCCACATCACACACCTTCTGGGGTCAATTTCTTTTTGGAATGGAGCACAACTTTTAAGAGTCTTGTCAACAATGATCCGCAATTCTAGGTAAACTGTTTTCACTCTGTAGTCTGAAGATATCATCCCATCTTCTGGATTTTATTGACTCTGGTAAGAAATCTGCCAATGTTATATCATTCTTTTTTTTAATTTTTTTTGTTTGTTTGGGTTTTTTTTGTTGTTGTTGTTTTTTGGTTTTTTTTTTTTTTTTTTTTTTTTTTTTTTTTTTTTTTTTTTTGGTTTTTCAAGACAGGATTTTTCTTTGTAGCTTTTGGAGCCTGTCCTGGATCTCACTTTGTAAAGCAGGCGGGCCTTCGAACTCATAGAGTTCCTCCTGGCTCTGCCTCCCAAGTGCTGGGATTAAAGGCGTGTGCCACCACTGCCCGGCTCTCTTTTGTAAGGTTTTTGTTTTGGTTTGTTTTTTTTTTCTTTTTTGTTTGTTTGTTTGCTTGTTTTTTCCATGTGTGGGTATTTTGCCTGCATTGCGATGCAGTATCTGTTTAGGTGGGAACTCCACCACAACCCCTGGCATCCTGGTATCCCTGTACCCAACAAGTCTGGAATGTTTAGAAGGAGTCTGGTGGAAGATCCACCTCAGCTCCCCTCCCTATCTCTTTCCCTAAACCCGCCCCTTCAATGCCCACCAAACACAGCTCCTCCCCCAGAGAGGCTCAGGACAACTCCCACAGGGGATATATAAGAGGCATCCCAGAAAAACAGACATGTGCTTCTTCCGGTCTTGGTCTCGTATTCCTGGTCTCGCATCACTGTCTCCTCTCTGGGGGGCCGGGGAATCACCCGGGAGCACTTTACCCATTAAACCTGGGCTTTCCAATTCTGTCTGATTCAGTTTGCTGCATCGGCAGAGAGGGCTTCAGAAAGCCTAAGACTTATCAGTACGTGTGGAGTCCAGAAAAGAGGGACAGACCCTCTGGAACTGAAGTTACAGATAGTTGTTAGCAGGTATGTGAGAGCTGGGAACCAAACCCCAGCCCTCTACAAGAGAAAAAAATGCTCTTAGTTGCTAAGCCATCTCTCCAGAACTGACAGTTATGCTACTTTTAACCATGTCTCTGTGTGTTGTGTGTTTGCAGATGAATGCAGGAGTTACAGGCGGTTGTGAGTCACCTGATAGGGGTACTGGGAAAAAGCCTTGGGTCTTTTGCAAGAACAGTACATGCTCTTAACCATTGAGCAGTCTCTCCAGATCCCAGTACTCCATCTCTCCTTTCTGATTGCTTTTAAGATGTTCTTTCTTTGGGGAACTTTACTATAATGTGACTAGGTTTTAGGGGTTTTTTTGTTTTGTTTTTTTTTTAAGGTTCTCACTATGTAATCCTGGCTGGCTTAGAACTCTCTATGTAGATCAGGTTGGCCTTGAACTCATAGAGAGCTGCCTGCCTCAACCACCTGAATGCTAGGATTAATGTGTCAGTATGTTTACATGTGTTTATCCTGTTGGGAGTTCATCAGTTATGGCATCCCTCTTATGTCATTATTGCTTTCCCAACATTCTTTCTGTCCTGTATCTCTGGATTCCTAGTAGTTGTGTCTAGGAAGGTATAGCCTATCCTACATATCTTTCACCTCCCTTAGTTTTATTGCCCTGTGCTGCATCCTGGGTAATTCTCTGACATTGTTGGTTTAGTAATTCCTGTTTAACACATACATAGAGGTTTATATCTTGATGATTACATGTTTATTTAGTCTTTTCACACATACTGGTTCTTTATTGTACTGTCTATTTCTTATGTTTCTGCATCTATGCCTTGAGTCATTTCAAATTGTGCTCATTTTATGGCCTCTAATATGTTGTTATCTAAAGTTCTTGGGTATTTAATCCTGCTGTTCTTGCTCATGATCAGTTGTTTCTTCCTTGATTTTATAGTTTTGAATTGTGCATTCATCATGAGTAGAGTTTTATATGTAGACCTGTTAGAAAGCCTAATTGATGGGATGTCCTTCTGTGACAATTGTTTGTTTCTGACCAGCTCTCCAGTGGTTCCTTATCAATCTTATAAAAATTTCTTAGCTTTAGGCTTCCTAGAACACACAAGTAACATATATTCAATTCCAAACCTTCATAAGAGTCATAAGACCTTCATAAGGTCACTGGGCAGATTTCTCCTCATCTAGCCTCACATGGAGGGTTCCAGCTTGATAGAATGCTCTTAGATCCAACTTTTGCTATACATGAACTCAAGACATCAGCTCCTGACCGCACCTCCCTCTCCAAAGTGGATATTAAATTGTCCAAGGCCCTAAAGTTCTGAGCCAGTGTCTCTAGCCCTTCAGACTCTCTGTCAGCCCATCATATCATTCACAGGCTGGCCTAGTTTTCAGTTCTCTTTTCATTCACAGCCTCAGTCAATTTCCTGTGTGCTCATCTATTCATTCAAATAAATATTTGTTTATTTCTAGATAGCTGTGGAAAATGGGATTTGGGGTTATCTTGATCAGAAGTAGAAATAAAAATTTATTTATATAAGCAAATATGAAACTCACCAGTTGCTGAGATCTCTGACCATGATAATGAGAATCATTCCTTAAGTATCTCTGACAGAAAAATACACTGGTTTACATTTTTTGGCTGTATTTTAAAATGTTGTAATCATAAAAACTAGCCACTGCCCTAAGTCTCATTATATTGTGTCTTAAAATTCCTGACAAGAATGTGGAGAGTGCTGGATGGAATTGCTCTATCATATCAGAACTCTCTACCTCTTCTGCTCGTCTTTACCTCATTGCTTTAATTTCTGTAGTAGTTACTTTCTGGGTCGCTGGGACAAAAATACCTGATACAAGCAATGGAACGGAAAAGGATTTGTTTAGACACATAACTTGAGAGGGTCTCAGCTCATCATGGCATGGAAGCATGGCAGGAAGATCACTGGCAGAGGCTTCTCCATTGTAACCCACCAGGCAGCGAAAAGTACAGGCAGGAACCAGAGATGGGTATAATATTCAAGGCCTGACCCTAGAGACCCAAGTCCACCAACTATGCCCTGGCTCCCAAAGACTCTACAACTTCCCAAAACGGCACTGCCAGCTGAAGATCAAATATCCAAACATATGAAGCAAACAATGGAAGTATGCTTCGCATTGAAACCTTAACACTTCAGTAGTTCATTCAGTCATTAGTTAAAGATGATACAGAGTAGAAAAAAGATTTGGGGGCCCTGGAGTCAGGAAGATGTGTCCCCATCATTTTGTAGTTAAGTGTCCTTGATCAATTAGTTCAATATTAGCCTCAATATTCCTGTCTGTAAACTGGAGTAATGCTATCTACTTCAAAAGTACATTACAGAATTCTCTGGAGAGTCAAAACCAATAGCACAAAGGAGATAATGATAGAGATGATAGATAGATAGATAGATAGATAGATAGATAGATAGATAGATAGATAGATAGATAGATGGAGAGAGAGAGAAGTGACTTATTTAAGAAACTAGTTTACAAAGCCTGAGTCTATCTAAAAGCTAGAGAAACAGAGAGGCAGATGATCTGGCTCAGTCTAAATCTGAAGGCCCGAGAACCAAGGAGTCAATGATGTCACTCTTAGCCAAAGGACTTGACTGGAGGGATGCTGGTGCAAATCCTGGAGCCCAAAGATAGAAAAACCTGGAGTCTGATATCTAAGAGCAGAGGGGGGATCCTGCCTCCAATGACAAAAAGAGTGAATTTGCCTTCCTCTGGGGTTTTGTTCTCTGGGGCCCCTACTGATTGGTTGAGGCCCACCCCACACTAAAGACTTACATTTTCCTCACTCAGTCCACCAACTAACATAAAGTACCCTGCAAAAACATTCTCACAGACATGCACAGAAATGGTATCTTCTCTGCTACCTAGGAATCCTTCAGAACCATGGCAAAAGGATTGAGGTTAGAACTAGAAAGGATGTTTATAAAGCAGCTGTCACAAAATGGGCTTGTGAATCACTTACTTTTATTTATGAGGTGTGTGTGTGTGTGCACACATGCCTGTGTGTTGTGTGTGTGTGTGTGTGTGTGTGTGCGCGCGTGTGCGCGCGCGTGTGCTTTACCCAAGGAGCCATCTCACTGGCCCTTGACTTATACTGAGGTCAGCAAGATGGCTCAGTGGGTCAAGGTGCTCGCTGCCAAGACTGATGACCTAGTTTCAATACCCAGAACCTACATGAAAGAGAGAACTCACTACCAAAATCTGTTTTCTGACCTCCACTTAGACATACTCACTAACAGTAATAACAACAATAACAATAATAATAACCTTCATTTTAAACCTCCATACTAAACAAGTGTGCTTTATTTATTTATTTCAGATGCCAAGTGGATATGGCTTTAGCTACCTATTGGTAGCTGGGATGATACTAGCAAGAAAGGCAAGGTTATCTGTAAACTTGTAATTGAAACGTACCTGATCCAGAGGATATGTGAGCTGAAAGGACCTTAGACATCCCCAAGATGAGATGTGGAAGGGTCAGGGAGGAAAGCTGAGCGCTCCACTCCGCCTCACCACTGACTGACAGTGTTCAGCACCACAGCCAGGCTTCCTGATGCCAGGAGTCATTTTCACTGACCACATGACAGAAGTTGCAAGGAACCTTCTGGTATAATCAGTTTGTATCTGGAAGGCCGCCAAATCATCATGGTTAATCATTCCCCCTCCACTCAGTTTCTATGGCCCTGTAAACCTATCAATTGAAGCTTTCCAGGGAGCCTCATGACTCAGCGTACATAGTTGAAAAGCTGCGCTCGATGAAATAATGAAGAACAGTAATGAAGAGCTGTCTTGCCATTACCTGACCTTATGTGCTATGAATTCTAAGCCTGAATTACACTCTTTCACATTCTGGATCCCTGCTAGCAGTGGCCTAATTATTCTTGTGGCATTACAATTCTTATGTGCTTTTAATATTTCCCCTACATGAGAAATGGAAACGCACCTGCCTTTCATTCCTGGGTGGCTCATCACTCTCAGACTCAGGAAGCTGGCAACCCTTCCGCCATGAGCGACAATCTCCAGACTTTACACTATGCGGTGACCATCTACTTGAGTGATGGATGCCATTTGTCAAGGAGAAAAAGAGGTTGGAGCAAGAGGCAGAGGTTTGTCGAGACCTGTTTCCTCCACGAGCAAAAGGTGTGTAACCAACAATGGGCTGGGAGTGTGATGGATCTAGGCAGAGGTGTCTAGTCCCCCAAGCTCAGCCAGGTGCTCAGGGGGGTCTAGAGAAGAATGGGAGGCCGAGGATAAATAAACACAAGGCCAACTACAGCCAGAGTGTCACTGCTGCAGGGCATGGAAGCAGAAGAGTGGGTGATCGGCAGCCCTGGGACCTGATTGGGTAGGGTGGGTTATCCACGCTGATGTGCCTTTGGGGATGCGACTGTTCAATGTGCTCTGGCCATTGGCTTGGGGCTATGTCCTGAAATCAGTGGATCTTCCTCTAAAAGTCAAGAAACGTGTGTCCTCCAAAACTTGTAACCAAGGTATGGGAGCGCGTAGGATTGGGACAGGTGGGATAGCCCACAGTCAGACTGTATCCCACAGACATAGCTGTGCTGTGAATGTTCCTGACATAAAAAGAATTGTTCCACCTTTGAGCCTTGAGACTTATAGTATCCACTCAAGTCTTTTAGGTCACATGACTTGGTCCAAATCCCTCCCGGAGCTCCATTTTTGATGTCAAGGGGCTTAGATGGCTCTGCCCTCCCAGCTTTGCCCTCTGCCTCTCTTTTGGGCTAGTTCCACTCGCTGTGTGCAGCATCCCTTGGCAGATGTCACATGGCTCTGGTATCTTCAACATCTTGGCATCTCCAATGCAATCCATGCTTCATTTCCACAGCTTTATGAAGTGCCTCTCAGGGTCTCCATGCAGAGACACCTCACTGCCTGGCCCTAGTGACTCTGAAACCTTGGAGAAAGAGTCTGCTTCCTCTTTACTTCTGTATCCTTCATAATTCTAAAGCCAGAACCGCTTGGAGGCCACTGCCAAGTTCAGCTGCCGGTTCAGAGTGGCCCCTGGCCCCCTTGAATCACCTCTGCGGCAGCTTTTGTTGGTTGTTGCTTTTTAAGAACAAAAAAATTCCTTGAGCATTTTCCTTTCAGAAGATGGAAGCTTGGCGGGGTCGGGTCTTGCCCAGAGGGCACCTGTGGAGCTTTGAATGAAAAGGCCCCATAGGCTCATAGGGTTTGGCACTATGAGGAGGTGTGGCCCTGTTGGAGTAGGTGTGGCCTTGTTAGGAAGTGTGTCACTGGGGTGGGCTTTGAGGTTTCAGAAGTTCAACCAAGGCTCAGTGGCTCACTGTCTCTTCCTGCTGCCTGAGGATCCAGATGTAGAACTCTCAGCTACTTCTCCAGCACCATGTCTGCCTGCATGCACCATGCTTCCTGCCATGATGATAATGGACTAAACCTCTGAACTGTAAGCCAGCCCCCCTTAAATGTGTTCCTTTATAAGAACTGCCATGGTCATGGTGTCTCTTCACAGCAACAGAAGCCCTAACTAACCCCTTCCTTTATTCCAGTGCACATTTGGCCTCTCCTTAATCCCCTTAGCAGCTGCAGCCTTCCTTCCAACACAAGCCTTGGCAAAAATATTAATCTTGCTAGTATCTTTTTCTTCTCTAACCTGTACATTTTGTATTTATTTCTGTCCCCTTGTTCTTTTTCATTGTAAACATGCATAAGAGCAATTACTAATAATTGCAGGAAAGATTCACTCTTAGGCTGTCTGGAAATCTCCTCTGCTAAGAAATTAGTCTACTACTTTTCAGTTTAGTTTCAGGCAAGTTTTTGGGACAAAGGCAGAAAGCAGCACATTTTTTGCCAAAACATCACAAAAATGATCTCCAGTTCAGTTGCTAATATTGTTCCCCTCTGAAACCTCTTGAGCTGGGTCTCTGCAGTCTATGTTTCTCTCAGCATTGTTTTCCAAGCTCCTACTAGGACCATCCATTAAGCTCTGCTTACAGTGTTCAACTGCTTTTCTGGTCCAAAGTTCCAAAACCTTTCACATTCTTCAAAAACCAACATGGTCAGGTTCTTCACAGCAATACTTCAATCCCTGGCCCACCAACTGGGGACCACGTATTCAAATGCCCAGACTACAGACGACAGCTCATCCAAAGCACCACAATGATACAGCAAAAGTCAAATCTCCCTGGGTGTACTTGACCAAAGTCAATGAGTCCTTTAGATGTAAGGGCTGCTTCTGACTAGTAACAAAAGAGGACTACATGGTAAAATGCTCCAAGTTGCCTAGAAGAAAGCAAACATCCATGGGAACTGGCATATGATAAAGGGCTGCTGGTGGCCTCTAGAAGCAAGAGATGCCCCTAGTCAATAGCTTGTAAGAAAACAGAGCTCTGCTCCCCCCCCCAACAAAACCAATATACACAACTTTTTTAACTATAAGAAACTTGGAATAGGATCCCAAGCCTCAGGCAAGAGAGCCTCAGCCCTAGGCAACAGCCCGTGTTAGCCTGGTGAGACCATGAATAGAAAACCCAGGTGTGCTGTAACAGCACCTCAAAAAGAACTGTGAAGCAAAGTGATGTGTCCCCCACCAACAGAAATGCATTCTGAGAAAGATGTCCTTTGGTGACTTTGTCGCTTGTGCAAACATCACGTACTGTAACTGCACTAAGATGACTCTGACATCCATATGTAATATAAACATTTTCTCTGTTCATTTGTTTGTGATAAGGTCCCACTACATAGCCAAGGTGGGCCTCAAATTCACAATCCTCTTGCCTCAGTGTCTTAGTCACTTTTCTATTGCTGTGATAAAACATCATGACCAAGGTAACTTATAAAAGAAATCATTTAATTGGGTTTACACTTTCAGAGAGTTAAGAGTCCAGGATGGTGGAGCAAAGGCATGGTGGAAGTAACTGCTGAGATCTCAGATGTCAAACAGCAAATAGAAGACACGCAGCACACTAGGAAAGGCTTGAGTCTTTTGAAACTTCAAAGCCCACCCCCAGTGACACACCTCCTCCAACAAGGCCACACCTCCTAATCCATCCAAAACAGTTCCACTAACTGTGGATCAAGCATTCAAACATAAGAACCCATTTGAGGAGGGCATTCTCACTCAAAATACCATACTGAGTTTCCTGAAATGTGCTAGCATTACAGGCATGCATCACTATGTCTGGCATATTAGGTGATACAGTCTTATGGGACCACTGTCAAATAGGCTGTCATTGACCAAAATGTCATCATGCAAAACATCACTAATAAATTTGAAGCATTTTAAGTTTCTGTATTTGCAGCATTTTTTTTAACACAGCAATACAAAAGCAAAAATTGGGGTGGTGTGAGTCTGCCAGAGCAGCAAACATAATCCATGCTTGGTACATATCCCCTCAGGTCCCTTTGATGGCTTCTGTGTGCCCTTCCCCATCTGCTATGTGCTTTTAGTTCAAACAGCCCGCACCTGTAATTCTCTTCAGCTAGCTGGCTTGGACCTTCTGGAGCAGCTTTACCCAGCTTGGTAGGGCTGGAGCTGCCTGGAAGTTTATGCTCCACAAGGAGACCTTCCACAAAACTGGTAAGAGAGTATAAAACCCAGATTTCTTGCCTCAAGTTGGGAAAAGGTCAGAGGTATAACTCACACTACAACACTCCCCTGTAGGATCAGGTGAGACAGAAACTTGGGTTGAGATGGCACTATGCCTGGTTTTCTCTCCCCCTTCACCATCTCCCCTAGGAATCCATCCTTAGTAAATCCTTCACTCCAAAGTCTCACAAAGGTGCTTTTGTGTAATCACACTCATTAGTCCATTGTACGTGGCCATAACCAAATACCTGAAGCTGAGTGTTTATAGAGAAGTTTATTTGGTTCTACAAATGTGGGACCACTGATAAAAGTCCAATAACTAGTGGTCCTATCTGCGTGGCCTCTGGAGAGGGCAATCTGACTGCTCAGTGATGTGAAGAGGTCACAGATGTGAAGTGGCCTTGTTTGATAACAAGCCATTATCATGGAAACTAAGAAGAATCTCCTAAGAATTACATTAATCGCTTCCAAGGATGATGCTCCTGAATGACCTAATTACTTTCCAATTATCCAACCTATTAAAGGGCCCACCACCTCTTAATATTTTATACTGGGGATCATGTGACCAATACATGAACCCTTGGAGAACAAGCCACATCCAAAGAATGGCACCATCCATGGTACCACTGACTAACATCATCATTTTGGGGGGTAGATTTCTACATATGAATCAAAAGGGACACAAATACTCACACTGTAGCATTTGGAGAGTCCCAAAATATCCAAGCTTTGAACTCTGCCTCCATCTTAACCCTTACCTTTTTCAATTTCAACCTGACATAAGTAGGAACATCCCAGTATTTCACCAAAGGTGCCAAACTCCTACCTACTACAATCAGTCTTATATTTGAAAGTTCCTTTCAAGAAGACTATGATGTACGTACATATAGCATACAACACACACATAACAAAAAATACAAACATAGAAGGCATAAGACATATATAACACAGAGAGACAACATGTATGCAGCATGCAATACACACAATGCAAACATGTGGATATATACAATAAACAAAGCACAACACGCAAGACACAAACAACACAGGTAACACACAATGCAATACCATGCAGATAACACACATGACCCACAAACATGGCACACGTAACACATAAACACTACACACAGGACATATGTGATCCATAAATAACACACACACATACACACACCTATTATCATTTAGTCCCCCGGTCCCCTGGCCACCTGGACAGAAGGACATGTTTGAAAAAGACATGGTCACTATCTATGGTCTCAGAAGGCATCAGGACTGTTTCAAGTGCACCACACTAAAGAGAGGGTTATTCTAGTTCAACTCTAGCAGGCCTGGTGAGCAACTTTCTCCTTTCTTCCTCATGCTTCCATATTAATTAGCCCCAGAATTTAAATCTGATGCATTAGGCAAAAACAATTCCAAATGCTTTTGGAGAAACAAATTCCAAACTAGCTGTAGCTAAACGTGCATCTATTTGAAAGGCCACTGCCAGCAATAGACATGAGACACACGTACACTCCTCCAAGGAGGGCTGTGGTCAGTGGGGATTCCAACTGCCTGATCCACAACTAAGCTGGGAGGCAAGGGGCCTGGGAGGGAGGCTCATGGGCCACAGGACATAGGAAGGAAAAGAGATGCTTGGCATGCAGGACAATGAGAGCAGTTCTCTCCTCCCATGGTCCTCTCCCAGGACTTCTCTTTTCTTTTGAACAGCCCTGCCTGGAAGTCCAAAGGAACCAATCCTGTACAGATGCTAGATGTTAAGCTCAACTCAGATTTCTCCCAGGCAGTGGATGTCCTCCACTTGCTTTGTCCTCTTGACAGTGGTCCTTAGGATGCAGGCTAGGGTGGAGTCTTTGCGGACTGTTGAATACAGCATCAAGGTGGCTGGCAACTCCCAACAGTCTCTGATCACCTTGAAAAGAGCTGCTTTTGCCCCCTCAGTAAGACTTTAAGCTCCTGACACACAGGCTCCCTTGTGATTAGTGACACCAGATATGCAGATATTTCTGTGTTCCGCTGTCTAACTGGTGGTGTCAACTGGAGAGTGGTCAGAACTAGTTTGCGTGATGTAAAGAAGAAATCATCCTAGAGACCATCTCATGCACCAGAGACACTGTTGTACTCAAAGGAAGACCACCCTTCCTGGCCTGGAATAGGTTCTCCAGGCAGTCTGGCCAGCAACCAGGAGGCAATGATGGACTTGGGGATATGGTTAAAACAAACAAACAAACAACAAACAAATAAATAAATAAAAGCTGTGAGGACACATTGGGACCTTCCCACTCCTGTCACACACATTTGTCCCAGACAGTAAATTAGCTGCATTATTTGCGCATTGGCCACAATCATTGTGGAACAACACGCAAATCATAGCAGCACCCACCAACGGGCATCCATGTCCTACTCTCTAGGCTGAAGGTCACCTGAGACTGGCTCCACACATCTATCATCCACCTCCTGGGACCGTGTAAATTGGGCAGCTTCTCCTTGAGAACCTATCACAAGAGACCAAGCAAAACCTCGGCCCCAAACCAGAACATTTCACCTTTTACTTTATCCCATTGGCCAAGCAAGGCATATAGTCAAGCCCAAAGTCAAGGGCTGTGGGAATGAACCAAGTCATGCCTGGTAGTCACAGGGTGGAGGAGACCACACGTTTTCATTATTCCACAACTGAGGCAAAATTTGTGCTGATGCCACCCCAAATTCTGTAACAGAGACAACTGGATCAAAGAAAAGAAAGCCTATGGGCCTGGAAGTGAAAGTAGATTAAAATAGTCAATGTTGTCAAGGTCTCACAACCTTTCGACTTGTCTAAAGGTGCTAGCCACAATCACAGCAAAGTCTTCAAGTGCCTCCTTGGACCCTGCCAGTGAACCCGTCTTCCTTCAAGCCCTGAGACTCATTCATAAGAAACTTTCTTCGTTCACAGTTATTGCCTTGCCACAAGTCTCTAAGGCCTCTCCTTACTACCGGTCTCTCTCTTAGGGGACTTTTGAGGATGGACTGAGTCAGGCCACATGAGGCACATGGCACAGGCTTATTGGAAACAGTGAATGGTCTCAGTGTCCCACAAAGGAACACGAAGAAAGCAAAAGAGCTCAAAAAAGTGGTTCTTTCTGTAAAAAGAGTAAACCAGAACCCAAACTGGGACAGCAACACACCAGGGCCAGTGTGAGTCCTCTCTTTCATGCCTGAGTTAGGGGGTAAGTGCGTCTCATCCCATGGGTGGGAGCTCAGCTTCACAATCTAATGTGATTGGCTAACCAGCACAAAGGGGAAGGAGACGGTTCAGAAAATATAAGTCCGTGCTGGGATAATAAGTTTTGATTTAAAAAATAAGCATACCTTTCTCACAGCGCCAGGCATGTAGCAAGAGCTCACTGCCATTGCTTACCGTAGTCAGCTATTGCCACAGTCTCTGTTACAAAGACCAGGTGCTAGGCACAGTTACTGCTGTGTAACAAATAACCCCAGACAGAACAGCTGCCATTGTATTAAGGTTGTGGATTCTGTGGAGTGGAAATCCATTCAGGGTACAGTGGTCAATGACCGGGCCTTGGCTGGGAAGACTCTGAAGGTTAGGGTTGACTTGTACGGCTGGACTCCTAAGGTGTCTCTCTCTCTTTGTCTCTGGATGTTTGTGGTGTGGGACCCCATGGCCTCTTCAGCTCGGAGGCCTACAAGTACCCTGCCATCTTCCATAGCTTTTCTGGCCTCCAAGAATGAGTGTCCAACAAGCAAGGACAGAATTCGTGGCCATTCTCTGAAGCGACCACAAGCCCAGTGAACCCAAAAGGAGGGGACCCAGAAGCCACCTCTCACTGGGAGAGAGATGAAAGAATGTTCTGCGATGTTTTAAAGCCACCACTCAGTTATTCCTGGTAACTGACAGTTGAATAGGCTTTTGTGGGTTAACTGGAAACCTCAAGACTTTTCTTAGCAGTGTTTCTATGGAAACTATATGTTTGGGTCCAGAAAACAAGCTTCCCAGTTAACTATGAAACACAACTCATTCATAAGGCACAACTCTCTGACTTCTCCTCAGCCCTCCAAGCAGCAGACGTGGTGAACACAGCTACCACTGTTATGTTATGCTGGACGTTCATCAGCAATGCGGACAGACTACTTACCGTGTACTGCTCTACACTGTACATGCCAGCCGGTTGTGTCCTTTGCTCCTCCCACCCTCATAGGTGTTCTGATTAATTCCACGTCATAAATGAGGAGAGACAAAGGGCAAACGAACGGTCACATAGCTGTCACCGTGGCGGCTGACTTTTTGAAACCAGGTCTGTCTGATTTCCCAAGCCCACACTGAACTAACCATAATGGAATGACTCCACAAACGTCATGTGAGGAAATGGAAACCTCTGGAGACATCTTAAGGCCATGGGACTCTGCCCAGGGGGGCTGATGTGTCAGGGAAACTGGCAAGGGTAGAGTCATCCGTCTCCACCATAGGTATTCTGTTCTTCGGAAAGCGGGTCAAAGACCACCAAAGGGATTGCCCTCCTTGCTGGGCATATCTGGGTCACAAATTCTCATCAAGTGGCCAGAGTCGATTTATGTCCTCCGGCCATGCCTGCCTTGCCCCTGAGTTCCCAGCCTTCTTTGTCCCCACAGCCCCATCGTTCCTAAACCGGAGCAAAGTGAGCCACACTCAACTTTTTGTCCCCAGGCATGGATGGGGAATGAACAGACGTTTTTGTCCCTGGCTGTACAATGCCATTTGTGTGGGGGCGGCTCTGGGGTGGTGCTGGGGAAGGGAGCAGAATGAGGCCAACACAGCCCCCATTCTCCAGGGCTGCTCACAGACAGCCCCTGCCACACACACAGCAGGAGGCTGAGTTCAGGCTGCCGTGGCCTTGGGTCCTGGGCTGCTCAAGAGGAAAAGTGGTCTCTGCTCTGTGGGGCTGGCCACAGAGGTTTCACAGTCAAGTGTCTGTGTTGCCAGTAGCCTCCCCCTACTCCCTGTTCCCCCGACACGACACCCCTCTTCCACCCCCATCCTGCAGTTGAAGATGAGAAAACTCCCTTGTTTGGGGCTTTTGCAATGCCGATGAAAGCCTTTCTTTCCCCTTTTTGAGAATTCATCTCTGCATTCCACAGGGGGCATTTATCACCCTGTGCCCAGGCTGCAGACATAGCCCTCCTTCAGATCCCCCTGCTGAGAAAGGAGGCCTTGTCAGACACATGAAACCAGCCCCTCTGGACATCTGGACAAGGCATAGCCCTCTGGCTGAGCACGAGGCTACCCTGAATATTGCAGATAGTCAAAGGAGGGCCCTTGTTCCCAGGGCCAAAGGGCCCAACTAAATGGTTGCAGCTGGGCACAGAGGGGGCGATGGGGGCGGGGAGAGAGGAGCCAGGCCCTCTTGGTTTCTGCCCCCGACACCTCTCTAAGACAGCCTAGAAGGTAAGTTTGCTTGCCTAAAAAGTTTCTAGAGAGACTTTAGGACCGCCCTCCGGCTAATACTTTAGAATGTTTAACCATAACTGGTCATGGTTGGCTGGTCCTTTTGTCTGTAAAGCACCCCATCTTCTAGAGAAAACATCTTTTAATATTAAAAAGTCCGAGTCTTCCAGAACCAGCACCCCCATCCACAAAACTATGGCCCAGCCCTGACTGGCCAATCACTTTTCTCCAATACTCAAGTACAGCCATTGGGCATTTTACCTCTGGGTGGGCCAATGAAAGCTCTTCTTGAGACCTCTCTTGAAGGTAAGGCCTCTGTTTCCAGCAGTGTGGGCTGAGAACTGTACCAGCCAGTGGCCATCCTTACACTATGACCTGAGGCTGGCTAAGAAACAAGTCCTAGAACCCTAAAGTTCATAGTTCCATCCCTGGGTCCACCTATGCCAGAAGCTATTAGCTAGATAGTTTAGGTCCATACAGCAATTCTACTTTGTGTCTGAGCTGATTTGAGTGGAGTTTCTATTATTTGCACCCATAAGAGACACTCAAAGTTCCTCCTCAAAGTACTCAGACTGGCATTGAGGCTGCTGAGAGGAAGCCACAACATTGCCACCCCAGGCCCCTGCTCCAGAGAGTCAATCCCCTATATCCCTCCTGGAGCAAGCATGTCCCCAACCAAGGCACTCTAGGAAGAAACGTGAGTCCAGGGTCTCCAAGTAGCCGTGGCCCAAAGACCCCCATCATTCTTACACTTCATCTTGTGGTCTGGACAAGGCAATGTATTGGTGGCAATAAGCCAATTACCAGGTCTGAGTGCGAAGCCTCCACCAAACTGCCCCAAAGTGACGTAAAGGCTCATGCTTCTGTGCCCACAGTGAAGACAGAAGTCCAGAAGGACCTCCCAGACCCTCGGCAGCACCTCAGGAGTGCCGTCTGCAGAAGCAGGTTCCCATACAAAAAAGAGATGCGGCCAACTCCCCTGAGTTTCCCCAGGGCCTTCCTCCCCAACTTCTCACCTCTCTGCTGGGTGCCCCCCTCCACCCCCTCCATGGCTATCGCCAAATCCCTTTCTGACTCAACTCCCACTATCTCTCACATTCCAGTCTTAACCATCACACTTGAAAGCAATATTACTTACAATCAACTTTATGACAGATTCTTCACCCCTAAGCACTTCCTGTAGGTAGGTACTGTCACCCACATTTTACAGAATAGGAAACTGAGGCTTGAGAAAGTATTTCCCCAAGCCACACAGTAGCACTGGATTCAAAATTCCCAATTTTCTTTGTCCTGTAGCCTTGTCTTCCTTTGATGCTAGAATTATTTGGGCATGTGATCAATATTGATTAAACCAGGTTTCATAAGATGCACTGAACTGAGCCATACAGCCAGGAGGACAGCAAATCTTTTGACAACAGCTGGTTGTAGGACATAGTACTTATCATCTGCAGCCTGCAAATCGAGTGTCTACTTTACAGGTTTGCTGTCAAATTTGCATGCAAAAAAAAAAAAAAACCAAAAACCTAACTTAGAGTAGTACATGGATGGCATGGTGCTGGTACACAGTAAGTCTCAATAAATACTACATAGTATTACTGTTACTGGCATCTAGTGAGCCAAGCTTGAAGCAAGCTTTCTAATTTCTTTTACCCCAGGACAACTGCCAACCGCTTTGCTCAGTGTGAGAAGCAACCACAAAGACAGATCTAAATAATCCAGTGACTCTCCCAGGCTCTTCTGGCAAGCTCTGAGTGGCTTTCAAGGTCTCTCAGAAACACATTGCTCCACTGAGACTGTCAGGGGACATGCGACAGCTGCCGAGCAATCCGCTTTCTGTCTTCTTTAGGAGCAGTCTTGCACACCAGTGTGAAGGTCACTGTGATGCTACCCACGTAGCTGAGCCAGAGCCCAGTGAGACTCCGCGCCCAGAATCTGCTGTTGGAACAGGTCTGGCTTCCTGCAGGTCACCATACACAGAGCTACCATGTGCCTGAATGCTAGAATCATTTAATGATTTACAAAGATCGAGATCAATGGCTTCAGCAATTTCTGGGAAGCAGTAACTCAGTGAGCTGTGGAAGGTTCTCAATTTGCTGTCTCCAGCCCAGCCCCGTGGCAGGATTTATGCTGAATGGGCTCCATGAGGCAAATATATCCTAGGATCGGGCCCCATCCAATCACCCCGCCCAGGAAGTGCTGGCGTAGTGACATCACCTTCGAAGCTGCCAAGTCCCCCTTGCTCTGAGGGGCACTCTCTCATTTCACATTAATTAGAAGGCCATTTTCCAGGCATTTCCATCCCATAATGAAGGGCTTTCTGCAGTAGTTCAGTGAAATATTCAAACATCTGACTTTGAATCTTAAAAAGAAAAAAAAAAAATCGAGCCTGCCTGCGCTGTATAACTCTTCACATTTCATGGGGGACAGTGAAGTCAGACGTCAGGAAATAGAGGAGGTAGCCACAGCACCGCCATTGAACACTGGACACTGAGTTGTCCTTGTCCCCCATCATCTGCCTCTGATGAGGACATGGGAGAGTGGGAGAAAGAAAAGATGAGAAAATAAGAAAGCAGGATGGTGGGACTTAGAACTTCATAATGGCTCACTCCTGTAAACCCTTCACTCTGAAGGCTGAGGCTGAGGCCAGTCTGGGCTACTTAGCAAATTCAAGGCCTATCTGGGGTATATAATAAAACTCTGTCTCAAAAAAAAATTTTTTTTTTAGGCAACAACACCTCTAATCGCCAGAAGGTTGTTTTGGTTGTTCTCAGTAAAGTACATGGCCCAGTACTTAGTACCATGTACAATCGTTGCTATGCTAACGTTGGCGTGGCCTTGCGACTTTCTTTGCCCCCTGGAGTCTTAGCAAGAGTGGCACAAGAAGAGACTGGACACGCATGTGCACATTGTTCTCTTAGAACACTCACTCTTGGACTCTAAATACCATGCAAAGTAGCCCAAGCTAGCCACATGAAGAAATACCCCTGAGATACCCCCACCCGTTGTTCCATACAGAGACCATTCAGAAGGCCAGATCCTTCCAGCCATCCCCACCAGAGAGCCAGGTATGTGAATGAAACGTGTTGGTTTTGGCTTCTTTGTTGTTGTTGGTGGGGTTTTGTCCCCCAAGACATGGTTTCTCTGTGTACCCCTGGCTATCCTGGAACTCACATTGTAGACCAGGCTGGCCTAGAACTCAGAGATCCATACGTGCTGGGATTAAAAGTGTGAGCCACCACTGCCCAGCTGAATGAAGCGATCTTGGACATCCCAGTCCCATCACCTCAGTCACAGCAGATATCTGAGACAAGACCCGCAAATAACCCAGTTCATCCCCAATCAAGCTATAGAATCGTGGAGAAAAATTACATCATACTTGCTTTAACCTAACAAGTTCTGAGGAATTCTGTTGCTCAGCAGTGAAGAACCAAAGCAGCCCCAAGGTCAAGACCATACTTCCTGGTGTCCCCCATGCAAGTCCCCAGATCTGATCCTCTGTAGGTCCCTACTAACTGCTGTCCTTCTCCCTGACCCCAGCTCAGCAAGGTGTGTGCTAAACCATAGACTCTCCACTTCTCATATAGTGCATTGGGATCACGCCACTCACTCTAGGACCTTTACTGTGCTAATAATCCAGAAGTCAAGGACTAAAAGTATATGAAATACAATCTCTTTTGTGCCACCCTTTGTGGCAAAGAGTGCATTTGTATAAGCATGGTGTGGATACTGAGAAATGATGAGACTCTAAATTTTACACACACACACACACACACACACACACACACACACACACACACACGAACATATATAATGATTATGTATGTAATTGCCTCATGTTATATCACAAACTAAGCTAAGTATTGAAAGCCTGTTTTGCTATTTGGAAGTCCTTGCTATAATGAATTAATAAGAATGCTGTGCAATCAACATATTAATTGTATGTAAATGGTGTTTTTTAAAAGCTTTAAAACAATCTATCCCCCAGAGCATTTTAAATAGGCCCCCTGGAAAGTTGTTTATGTAGTCATTTATGTGGCAAACTTCTCTCTCCCAGCCAGTTCCTTCAACCCACAAAGAACAGAAAAAAATCTAGCTGGCCTTTTCTTCCTTTCTAGGATACAGGAGCAAATGTCTTGGGGGCAGGGAGGCTGCGATCTGTCCCAGTAGCTCTGAATCTGGTCACTTGTTCTTTTTCCCCTGTCTCGTGTCTCTCTGTCAATTATTGTCTGTCCTGCAGATTCCAATAAGGTTCAACTGTGTACTACTGGGGACCAAAGGAAAATAATCAAGCCACTAATAACTGCTCACTCAGCCCTGCCATGTTTCCACCCTGGTGTAGAAAGGGAAGATTCTCAAAGCCAAACATCCCATACGTTCCCAAGACAACCATCAACATTGAAATGTCACCAGTCACTCTGTACCTTCTTCACATCAAGCTAAAGCAATAAGCCAGGAATTGCACAGCATTAAAAGACGTTCAGTAAGAAAATGCATGAATTTAAGACATGGAGAAAGGCACTTTTGGGTTCCATTTTGATTTGGGCTCTGTGATCATTCATTTTAAATGTCAATTTTCGATGACCTAGAAATCATTTGGGAAGAGAGTCTCAGTTGAGGAACCGTCCCAATCAGGCTGGCCTGTGGCCATGTCCATGGGGGCACTGTCTTGATTGCCTGCTGTGGCCAACATCTTTCCTAGGCTGGTCCCTAACTGATGTAAGAGTGAAGAAAGCCAGCTGAGCATGAGCAGTGAAGGTAAGCACATGAGGATGCATTTGCTCTCTCTTTGCTGTTGCCTGTGGGTATCCTGTGGTTAGCTGCTGGAATGCCTACATTGACTTCCCCAAAAAGATAGATTGTAGCCTAGAAGTGTCGGCTGTGTAGACCCTCCCCTAAGTTGCTTTTGGTCAGGATGTTGAGTCACAGCAACACAGATGAAGCTGGAACAGACTCCAAAGAAATTACCCCAGTTTCTCAGAGACCTTTGATAAGTGAGGTTGCCAGTAAGAAAGGCCTTGAGCCAGGTGCGGTGGTGCGCATGCATGCCTGCATTCCCAGCACCCTGAGGCTGAGACAAAGATCATGAATTCAAGGCCAGCCTGAGCAACATAGTGAGACCTCATCTAAAACAAACAAACATGTTTAACTGAAACAGAAAACATCAAAGCCCAGTAGGGTAACAAGCATGAAGAGTTTAGAGACATCTGTGTGAGGCGGGTTTGGAATTCCGTGGCCCTCTCCAGAATGTCTCACGATGCCTTGGAAGTTATCCTAAGCCTTCTCCACACTGCCCCCTTACACATGCATGCCGACTCTACTGATGGTCTGAAATGGCCTTTCCTTTATTTATTCAGTGTGTGTGCAAATCTGTCACAGCATACATGTGAAGGGCAGAGGATGACTTGTGGCAGTTTGTCCTCTCCTTCTCCTGTGTGGGTTCTGGGGACTGAACTGGATGGCAAATACCTTTACCTGCTGAGCCATCTCACTGGCCCTGGACTCATGTTTCCAGCTTCCCAGGAAGCAGTAGCATGAAGCTTGAGGAAATCATTCATGGAAACACTGTGCATTGCGACCTGGGAGACACAGCCCAACTGCAGCTATCTTGGGGGCAAAGGCGGCATGTGTATCATGACCTGGGACATATAAGCCAATTGTAGCCACCTCGGGGACAAGGTAGCCTTTGTCACTTTCTGGTCAGGAACAGCTGAAAAGGAGAGTAGTGACTGAATGCCCCATTCTACAGGCTAAAGGGTGCACCTTCAGACTCTGGGATAAGTCCGAGAAACCTGTCACCTGCTGGTAGGCTGAACTCTGCTTGACGTAGTCACAAAAGCCTTAGGTTGCCTAGTTTGGGCTATAGCAGCAGACCTGCCCAGAGATCTGGTCCTTTGGCAAGTCACGTGGCAGTGTGCACCACTGCTAGCTTCCTCCCAGCCTCTTCCAGGTTGCAGGGCATCGGGATGCCTCCATTTGTTCGCCCGTAAGTTCCTAGGGAGGTCTGAGCATCAAGGGGCCCTGACAGACCAGAAAGCAAGCAGCAGGAAAGGCCAGGGTGTGTCTTCCGGTCTCACTGCTTCTCGAAAGCCGTTTCTTCCAGGGTCCCACACGCCAGCCTGGTCCCTGAGTCCCAAAGACATGGTCTCCTCTCTGGACTCTCTAGGCCTATGGTGGTAGCAGCTCCTGACAGTAGGAATCTCTAGATTGCCTCACTGGTGTGGTTTCTCAGAGCTTCCTCGAACTCTGTAGCCAGTTTCTTAATTAAGTCACCTCTGCTGAAAGACCTAGTGTAGTTTCCATAAGAGCTACCATCTTTTGCATGACTGAACTCAAACTGTTTTCCCTCTACAGCCAAATATACTGCATTGAGTTCAGAAGAACAATGAGAATTTTATTTAAAAAAAAAAAAACAGAGAAAGGACAGGTATGGTGATGCACGCCTTTAATCCCAGCAATAAGGAGGCAGAGGCAGATGGCTCACTATGAATTCAAGGCCAGCCTGATCTACATAGCAAGTTCCAGGCCAGCCAGAACCACCTAGTAAAGGAAGGAGAGAAAGGAGAAATGAAGAGAAAAAGAAGTGGTATTAATGAGCGATTACCTTGTTTCAGGCACGCTATTAAATATATACAGACATTGCCTTGTTTTGTCTCCCAACAGCACTGGGATGCTGGGACTTTTAGTTTCATTGTAGATTTCATTGTAGATGGGAAAACGGAGACTTCCAGTTCGGCAGCTGAACCAAGGGTATACAGCCAGGAAGACTCCGGGGCCCCTGGAGCTAAGCTCCCTCACTCATTAGATGACGCATGTCCACTACGCACTCCAGGGTAGCCAGGGGCATCCCAACAGACTTCTGAGAATGACACATCCCTGGCCTGAAATGACTCCATGACTTCCCCTCGTTCCCAAGGGAAGTTCAGGGTTGATAGAGCAAGAAGGCAGCTTTGTGGTCTCCAGTTCAGGAACCCTTCATTTAAGCAATGATGACTTCCGCTTGTGGTCTCAGCTTACCTGTTGCAGTATGTGTATGGAGGAAGGGACCTGCCTCAGAGGCTCTTCTCAACACTGTCACCCAAGGTGCCCGTCATCAGTTACTGGACAAGGGTGTGCAAGCTGCTCCCAACATCCTGAGCTATCTCATCTAGGATGCTGAGGACCAGGTTGGCCCATTCTACTCTTCTGGAGATTTAACATCAGGCCTCTGGGTGCTTCCCTCAAAGACCCTCCCAGGCAAATGGCAGATCTGTCTCCCAGCTGGGTGGGTTGGGGAGGGGAAGTGGGAATAATATCCCTTCCATATTGGCAGCCACTCCTCCCTGGATGCCCTATACCCAAGGCCCATGATTTACAAAAAATTAAGACGCAAAAAAAAAAAAGAAAGAAAACACTTGAAAACAGGACCACAGGGGAGGCCAGAGCCTAGTACAAAAACAATGAAATCATAGAAGAGATATTTGGAGCCTCCACAGGAAGGCTATTTAAGGGTGAAATGTCTCCAGTTCACTAACAGGTCACCAACTAGCCACCTAATTTATTTTGTCAAGACTAGTTGCTTTGGATAGCTGTCATCCCCACTGACCAATAAGAAGGGAGCAGACTGGCTAGGGTCCTGAATCCCCCTCCCCAACTGACTGACTATACCTGCTCTTAACTTTTGGGTGGAGGGGCACTTGGGGAACTGAAGCTGTTGGTAGGTGAGTGCACTATGACTCGGGACAGGGCTTGGGGAGGGAGGCAACTGATAAGGACTGAGATGTAAGGCAGGTTCTCCCAGGCATCCACATGAAGGAGGGCCCCTCTCTTCCAGCAGGCGCGTGGCCTGGCTCCTGGTGGTGCTTCCCCAGGAAGGGAGGACAAAATGATTTGCACCAAGCCTATCTGGCTGGCTCCCTTGGCCTTTGGCTCGGTGCCTGGTGTCTAGAGGCAGCAGGAGGAGGCCAGGGCCCCGACTGGCTAGTCTCTGTGCAAAGCTAAGTAGCCTGGGAGAGGGAGGGCGGGCTAGGAGAAAGACCTTGACCTCAGGAGCCCTAAACCTTGCTGACAGCAGACAGCAAGGAGGACCCTTGGGAACAGCACTTTATTGAGGGACATTTGTCTTCATTTGGGGCGGTCTACATTTCATCCCAGAGGCGTGCCCTGAGGCGCGAGTCTCCCTGACCCTTACCCAGACTGTTCCAGCACTACACTGTCCCCGTGCTAGACTGAAAAGGAAGCTGCCTCTTAAAGCCTCTGGCAGCCAGGGAGACAGATGTCACCAAAGAACAATGGGAAATTCCCCGTGGCACCCCAGAAGGCTCCCAGCCTCACCCCTGCCCAGCCCCCTCCCCCAGAAAGGAGACGTAGGACAGGGGTGGGCGCACTACAGACTCGGGCTCCAAACCTGAGTCCTCCTGGGTTAACCAACGCTTACATCCAGCATAAGAACCTTGGGTTTAGATAATGAACAAGTATCCATGGTTTCCAGAAGACAACCTGAGAAACTAAGTGTCCTTCCTCTGTGGAAGTCATTGTGGCTAGCCGGGAGGTCCCAGCCTGTTCTCCCACCACCGCCACCACATGAAAAGCCACTCCGGTGAGAAAGGCCCTGCAAAGGACAGCTGAAAATATCAAAGTGAAGATTTACATGGAGTGTGTGTGTGTGTGTGTGTGTGTGTGTGTGTGTGTGTGTGTTTCCTGGAAAAGTCAGGATATTGAAAATGTTAGAAGGCTGCGAACTATGGCCTAGATGCTGCCACTAACCCGTGGAGTTGTGAGGAAATCATTTCGCCTCTCAGCCTCATTTTGCAAATATTAAAAAAAAAAAAAAAAAAAAAAAAGATTGCCTGATCTTCAAAGGGAGAGAGGTGCCATTAGCAAGGCTAGGTGCAGCGATGCCTCTACCCCTCCCCCAAATTCCCAGCAGAGCCAGGACTGGCCCGGGGTGGGATGTGAGGACGGTGGTAGGCAAGCCTGGAAAGCTTTGGTTAGCTGCACCAAGCTAAGCACAACCCTCCCGGAGAGGTTTCCGGAGCGACGGGGAGGGAGGCACGTGGCGTGCCCTTGCTCCAGCACTTTCCCAACGTGCATCAACTGCTCGGGGAGGAGGGGGTGACTGGCGCTCGGGGTGCCAAGGGTGGATGGGTGGGTGGGCCTCCAGACTAGCGGTCAGTGTTTGGGGTCGTGGAACTAAAACCGCGGGGGCCAAGGGAACCGGCTGCCGAGCTCGCCCGCCGCGCCCGCTAGCTGGATTCATTTCCATTTGGAGCGCGACGCCCCAGCAGCCCTTATCTCGCCGCCGCCGCCGCCGTGGCTCTGCAGGCGCGGGCGCCCCGGGCTCCCTCCCCTCCTCCCTCCGCCTCCCCGCTCCTCCCCCGCCCGCCCGCCCGCCCGCGGCCCGCGCCTTTGTCTGGCCCCGCGGCGCGCTCGGAGCCAGCGGGGCGGGTAATTGGCGGCCGGAGGAGGCGAACCGGCCGGCTTGGCCTCCGCTAATGAGCGGGCGGAGCCGCAGGGTGGGTGCGGAGCGGCCGGGCCCCGAATGGCCCTGCGGGGCCAGGCGCCCCCCGCCCCGGGCCTCGGCGGGGACCCGCAGCCCCAGGGGTACATCCCCACCCCCATCCGGTCTCCGAGGTTCTCCAATTACCCTGCGGCCGTGCCAGGGCCTCCGGCTGCCCTCCGGGCCGTCCTGTTGTCTCCGGAGAAGTGCCAAGGACGCAACACTCGGAGGGGAGGGGAGGGGAGGAAAGAGATTGTCCCTTGGGATTTCCTTGAGCTACTTGGGGTCTCAGGTCGCCCGGCCGTCCTCTTCCACCCTGAGGGCACGGTCACTGGTGGGGAGGGCATGTGACAGGGTAGGAGGTGAGAAAAGTCTCCCAGAAAAGCCCGGGGGCGTCGGCGAACCCTGCTCCGCATCGACACTCATGAAACCCACCCCGCTTTCCACATTAATGACACTGGATCAGGATTCGCCAAACGGGCCCGGGCGACCCCAGGCATTTTGCTGGGATGGCGTGGGAGGGGGGGTTCGTGGTGTTGACCCCCCTCCCAGGCCTGGAAGGTGTAACAAGCCCACAAAGACAAGATTGGAGTCGATGGAGGGATCAGGGAAGCCCGCCCAGCAGCTACAACTGGCCCGAGGCCCCACAGCCTCGGGATCAGGACTCCGGTGGTCCAGCCCCAGGTGGTCAGGAATGCTAGCGAACTGGCGCTGTGGAGCCTGCTCCATCCAGTTCTACTGCCTCCAGTAAGGCCAATCCAACACCCACTCTCGCCTATGTGAGGCTCCCAAGTCCGGGAAGCTTTCAGATGTGGCTCCTTAGACTTGGGATGCTGAAGAGGAAAGGCCTTCGGGACTTGTGGATCCACAGGAAAGCCTCACGCTGACTCCAGCACGACCTTAGGGAACCATCAAGCAGCTCAGGGCAGCCCAAGGGGTGGTCCAGCGTCATTTGCCTGAAGGGAGAGTCTCAGCTCATGGGAAGTGGGCAGTTCCTTCTGAAGACTCTCAATCTAGAAGCCTTCCCTTTTCTATTCTTCAGTTTTCAAGGCAGCCCTCTCCAAAGTAGCCAATTGGAAGAGGGCCACCCACCTTTTATGTACTTTTTTTTATTAAGGTACAACTTTGTAGGGACGGAAAGAAGTGGTGGTGACTCTCCTCAGCCATCTTGAGGGTCACTGTGATATCCCTAGAACAAACAACAGGGTAGGAAGAAGAAAAAAGCATAACAAATTTACTTAATTGACATTTTACATGACACAAAAGCCTTCAGATTGAAGGCCTAATTCCCGGAGAAACTGTACATGGATTTAGTGAAGAAAGGATAGTCTCGTGGTAATGTGATTGGACAAAAGCTGTGAGTGCAATGGTAATAATTAGCTAAGAGGGAAACCAGCTCTGCCGCCTTGCTAGCATTCTCTTTCCCCGTTCCAAGGGATCTGTCTGGAATAAGGAACTTTAGGAGAGAAGGGGGAAAAAAGGGGCAAAAAAAAGAAGGGCAAAAAAGGGGCAAAAAAAGGGGGCAGGGGTCTAGTTTCTATGGCCCTTCCTAAGAAGAATTCTGGATCCTGGGACTTTCTTCAGGATAGGAAATGGGACAGGAGATTAGAAGACTAGGAAAAGTCCGACATTGCTCCCGAGGCTGCTTCTAAGCCTCTCTTGGTCAGAGTTTGTCCTGGCTGGAGGCCAAAAATGCCAGAAGGGCGCTCTTGCTTCTCGTTACTGTTCGTCTCCCTTTACACAATCTGAGTGAGCCCCCACAGCCTGGAAGGTACATGAGGATGTGACCCAAACAGAGAGGTACCTTCATACCTCATGGGTAGGACAAGTGGACTGACCAGCCCACCCTACCCCCATGCCTTGATCCACAAACGCCTTATGAACCCAGAGATGGGCCCTCCATCTCTAGACTGTCCTGCTAGCCAAGAGCACCGCTTGCTTGCTTGCTTTCTCTCCCACCTATAATCCTACAGTAAAACTTCTAAACTCACCCTGCTGTAGTCTGTGAATTCATTTTTTGAATTTGTGAGACAAAAGACCCCAAAGCCAATGGTTCGGTGTGGCTCTGGTGGCCATTGATTTGTCCAGTACTTTGACTCTCAAAGGCGTGCTCGTCTGAGGCACAACATGCCTCTATAGCTCTCTGGGACCTTCCCCTTCCCCCTTCCATTTTAGTTCAAAGTATTCTCCATGTTTCATAACATACTTTGGGGTACTCTGTCCTGACCTCCCACAGCTTACACACAGTGAAATGAATTCCACTTAAATGCACTGTTTGATTAATTTTTATATGCAAATCACTACCACCCAGGTCAAGAAATAGAACATTGCCAATAGCCCAATTGCCAAGGTTCCTTCTTGGCCCTTCTTAGTTAGCATCTCCCAGTAATTCTGACCTCATCACCATAGATCAGTTGACCTGCTTTTATAAATGGACTTACAGCACATCGTCTTTGGTGCAAGGCTTTGTTGTCTGCCAGATCTATCCATCCTAATGCATAAAATTGAGTTCATCCTTGTTAATTACTGAGTGATATTCCATTGTACAAATATATCACAATTTACTTACCCACTTGACTTTTGATGGGCATTTGGATTGTCTCCAGCTTGGGACCATTATGAATAAAGTGGTTGTGAACACTATCTGATTTGCCTTTTGGTGGATGACAAGGACCCTTTTTTTTTTTTTTTTTTTTTTTTTTTGGTATGCTCCCAGGAGTGGAGCTGCTGAATCATGAGTTAGGAATGTTTTACCCTCATTGCCAAATGGCTTCACCAGCAGTTGTATCTGGTTAGCTTTTAAAAAGCTACAGTCAGGATACCAGGGTTACCCAGAGAAATACATTGGAAACCCCGCATAAAAATGAGAGTGGATATATATTGAGCACTTGGAATATGTGAGGTACTATTCCAAGGGATTTGTATACAACTAATATGGACTTACATGCATTTATATGCAAACATTCACAATGCCCAGTTTCATCTTGAAATGAGCATGACCTATCTATCCCAGTTGGGATCCCAATGATACACTAGTTCAGGTTTGTGGAATGAATCCTCTCCATTTCAAAGATACAATGTGAATAACTATAGCCCTTTAATGAGATAGGTGTCACTTCCAGGGCTACAGAATGAGCCATGGAGCAGTCTGCATCTGAGATCTGTGGGCCAGATGTTGCTTGCTCACTTGCTTTCTAATTACATTATTTATTTATGGGCTCAGCACACACCCCATGGTGTGTGTGTGTGTGTGTGTGTGTGTGTGTGTGTGTGTGTGTGTATGTGTAGGTCAGAAGACAACTTTTGGGAATCAGTTCTCTCTGTGAGTTCCAAGGATCGAACTCAGACCATCAGGCTTGGCAGCAAGCACTGATTCATCTCAATGGCCCATGTTGCTGGCATTCTTATGAAAGGAAGCCAGAATCTACTTGGAACTTCCTTCAATTTCCTTACTCCTCTACCCTTGTGGGCACCCTCAAGTAGTCCAGTTCTCTAATCTTTGAAGGTCTTTGTCTTGTTTCTCCAGTATCTTGTTAGTGACTTTAGATATTTTATTACTTAGGTTCAGTGGACTGAATGGCCCCAGTAGACAGTTCTTACTGGCGGTCTCTCGAGCGACAGCTACACTCATGTGCAGGCTGCATCTAAGGCTTGTGGTTGATGCTGGCTGTTGACAGAAAACTCAGCTAAGCTCTTCCGTTGGCCTGGACTTTTCACAGCCAATGACAGGGAAAGCTAGGCAGGGGGAAAGGGATCCAAATGGGGCCATCTGCGGCCTGTTGCTTCCTGAGCACTAAGACAAAATGTATATCTGTACCAGCTTTCCTCGGGTAAAAATGACCTAAAAGATCCTTTCTGATGCAGACAGTGGATGCCACCATGTCTGGAGACACTTCTAAGACATGACTATACAACTGGGAATGGTAGTACCCCTCCCCATTGAGTCCCAGAGCTTTAATCCTAACACTGGAGAGACAGAGGCAGATGGATCTCTGAGTGCTAGGCCAGCCAGGGCTATATAGTGAGACAAGAAAAAGAAAAAGAGGAGGGGGGAAGAGGAGGAGGGGGAGCAGCAGGGAAAGGATGTGAGGGCCGATGGAGAGGAGGGAAGGAGGAAGGATGGGGGAAAGGAGTCTGTGGAAAAAGAGACATGAATGCCAACTCTGATATCGTCAGGCATAACACCCTTTGATGAAGACAGCAGGAGCTTCCTTGCCCAAACAAGGCCAAAGACCTCCTAGAAAAAGGAGAAAACACATTTTACAGCCTCAAGAGGACAGCCTGAAGCCAAAAAGGGCAAAGAAAGCTGCTACACCGGAAGGCACGGGAAGAAGCCGGAAGTAATAACTAATGAGATGCTAACTACTGTCAGCAGCCCCTCCCTCAAGGCCCTCTGATTGAGCCCACTAGCTCCCGAGTCCTAACTCAACAAGTGTAGCTTACTGTCTTTCCTCTGCAAGCCCCCCCCCCCACTTTTGACAGCAGCTCAAATCCTAACCCTACCCTGACATTCAAGATATAGTCACTTTTTCCCTCGGAACACACATGCACACCACCACCACCAACAACAACAATGCAACTGTTCAAAGACTTCATTGCTATGCCTGTCTGCCTCCCTGACCTGCAACTTACAAAGTGTGACCTTCCTTTTTCTTATCCATCTCCCTTCTTCAGGCAGCTACCCAGCTCTCTAGCTTGCTTATCCTGTTATTCATTTCTCTCAAACTCCAACAAAATCGTCTTCACGTTTCTTTCTGAGTCCATTTTGAAATTCTTTTCTCTACAAGACTAAGGACCCACGAAAGGGACCCTGTGCCCTCCTTGACACTAAGAACAAGAGTCACAGGAAGCCATCAGGCCAATGAAGGGCAACACTGGGCTCAAGTGAAGAAAATTCATGTCCGTTACACTTCAGGGAGTCAACTTGCGGATACAAAGGGTTGGAGACACAGGCTTGGTGGATGAGTGACAGGTCCCACTGCAGAAGACCTATGGTGATTTTAATAGTTCTGGTCATTATAAAGTGCACAGCTTTCTGGTCTACATCCCCTTCTCTAGCTGCAATCCATCAATCCCCTCAAACTCTTTGGTTCTTAAAGGCCCAAGACCCCATGATTCCTTCCTTTTTCTGATCAAAACTGCCACTTGGCACGTCCCAAGTATGCTCACCGTGCCATGACCTGAGCCAACCTACCGTTGCTCTCTGAGTCCAAACACACCATTCCCCCACCACTCTGGGATATCCAGTCTGGACCTTGACATCCTGGCCACTCAGCCCCAACTACCGACTGTAGAGACCTTCCCCTCCTGACAATTGGCCAACACAGAACTTTCCCAAACCCCTGAGCAAACTAGGACTTTTCTACAGCCACCTGAGGTATTTTGGAAGAGGGTTTGGCCTTCACTCTTTTTTAAAAATATTTATTTATTTATGTATATGAGTGCTCTGTCTTCATGCACACCAGAAGAGGGAATCAGATCCCATTACAGATGGTTGTGAGCCACCATGTGGATGCTGGGAATTGAACTCAGGACCTCTGGAAGAGCAGCTAGTGCTTTTAACCACTGAGCCATCTCTCCAACCCCTGGCCTTCACTCTTGAAATACTTAAAGATGTAGTATTTGTAGTTTTGAGGCCTGGCTTTACACATACCCTGCTAGTAACTGGCTGTGTAGTCTTGGGCAAGAGATCCAGCCTCTCTGTGACTTCATTTCCACATCAGCAGAATAGACATAACTGTTAAATCCACCTCACCATGTAACTACCCCAAACATCTGGCAGAATACAATGGGAAGGACATATACTCTAAGAACTGTCTTCTTGTCCCAGACTCCTAAAGTGCTTTTAAAATAAAAAAAAAATAGACTTATTTCAATTTATGTATATGAGTGTTTTGTCTGAATGTGTGTATGTACACCATGCGCATGCCTGGCACTTGTGGAACTCAGAAGATTGTACCAGATCCCCTAGAACTGGAATGAGAGGCAGTTGTGAGCAGCCACATGGGTGCTGGGAACTGGAACTAGGTCCTGTCTGTGAGAGTGGCAAGCGATCGTAACTGCTAAGCTATCTCTCCAGCCC
The DNA here is from genome assembly GCF_004664715.2 of Peromyscus leucopus. NCBI lineage: Eukaryota > Metazoa > Chordata > Mammalia > Rodentia > Cricetidae > Peromyscus > Peromyscus leucopus. Next base: position 13,422,259 of record NC_051083.1, on the reverse strand, counting down.
CCAAACCGCTTTTGGAAAGAAAACATTTTCTGCACCATTAATTTTTATCTTGATGAATTTTCACAAAGCAAACTGTGCTGCCAGCACCCAAGTGGAGAATCAGTGTTACCAGTGTCCCTCATTACCATCCTGGATAATCCCTACCTGCTCCCTAGAGCGCTGGGAACTTGTAGCACCACAGATTAATGTATAGCAGCCAACACCCCTGGACAACTGGCAAGCAAGATAGCCATCTATCTGATGGCTCCCACCAGGCTGAAGCTTCCCCTATTACAGAGACCTGAGTTTATATCAAGCATTGCATCCCGCCCATGATTCTCTTAAAATCCTGCAAACCCACCTGGGTTGGAGTAATAGTAATTCCCCAGTCTCATAGAGAAAACATTTATCTGGCCAAACAGTGAACTCTGTTCTTCAGGAAAAAAGAGGGGGAGGAGGAGGAGGAGGAGGAGGAGGAGGAGAGGAGGAGGAGGAGGAGGAGGAGGAGGAGAAGCAACAGCAGCTGCTAGGACAAGCATGGGATGGATGGGAGGGGAAGGGTGATGTCACCTGCCTCAAGATTATTTTGGATTTCAAACTTATTTTCAAATCTGGTGAATGATTCCATCAAGAAAAACAGCAGTGTGTGTGTGTGTGTGTGTGTGTGTGTGTGTGTGTGTGTGTGTGTGTGTGTGCAGAAGAAGAGGAAGCTGGTATTTAAAAAAAAATCAGTGTGGTGGGTGGGCTGGGGCTCAGCCGCACCCAGCTCCGGGAGACACACCTTGTCTAAGTCAGACCCACCAGCGTTCTGGTGCTATGACATCATGAGATGTCAGGACTTTGACAAATGAGTCCAGCCTGAAGCTGGAGCCTTTGATAAGCCATTTGCAGGCGTCTGGGAGACATCCACGCTGCTCTAGAGAATGCATCCTAACCCCATCTCAAATTCACATCTTTTCATGTTTGGTTTTGTTGGGGTGTTTTTTTAAGCACGCATGCATCTGTGAAGATTCCTAGCTTAAAATATTTTTTTCTTTTCTCTGACATTTCACACCCCCCCCACCCTTTTTTGAGGAAAAGAAAATATTCACTCCAAGGTTCATTTACTTTCTGGGTAATAACTGTCAGGTATTAACGGATAGCCCCATACATCCAGCACAAAATAATAGAATTTGTTGAGTGCATTAGACATCCAGTAATGGGCACAGCGGACAGCGTGGAGAGCTAAAGACAGCTTCTCTTGGTAAAAGGGAGTGCATGCTATGAAAAACAAGACATAAAGGAACATTTGTCAAAACGCCCAATTGTACCTTAATACATCTGCACATGCGAGCGCTCCCACCTGGAGAATTTCTACTTTACTTTCCTACGCCCCTCCTGCCCCTCCCCCTGTAGGGCTCAAATGGTCTCTTCTCTTCAAGAAAGCTTGCTTGTTCTGCTTCCTCGGGACTCTCACCTGTCCCACCCTGTCCCCAAAGCTTCTATCTAGGGACTGGTTACATACACACTTGAGCTCCTTGTGCGTAGGGCTTGTGTCTACCCCCTGAACTTCATGGCTCAGGTGAGCAGACTCCACTGTGGCCCATTTGTGGTCCCAGACCTGGCCATTTCTCTGCAGCTCTCTCCGGTCTAACATGTCACACCTGCTCCTTCACCTGAACATTTCCTCTGGCTTCCAGAGCCTGCTTTCCTGTTCCCAAGTCAGGCTGCAAGCACTGGAGGCTCACATCCCTTCCTTGGAGGCCTCTAACGGTGCCACAGTTGAGTAGGCATAGCCTTGCTTCTCCCAGGGCTGGGGAATACAGGATGATATTTGACACTAGCTTCCAAATTCCTTAGGAAATCAATCGAACTCCATGCACTCTAGCTCACACGCCTTTCTTCCTTCCTTCCCATGACTCACCTGCCCACTATCCTCTACTGAGTTTTCCTGGGTCAAATAAACTAGTCGCCCATCACTTCAGGAGAAGGACGTGCTCTGGAAAATGCATCGTTAGCTGGTTTCGTTATCATGCGACATAAAGCACACTAGCCCAAACTTTGATGGCTATGACATCACCAGAAGTCCGATCTTCGAGGACCACTCTCCTTCCTACACTACAGCCACCCTGCCGTTGGTCAGTATGGAATGTGTGAGGGTACTTACGTGCAAACGTTTGTCCTGGGAGGGGCAGCTTCCGGAGAAAGCACTTGAAGTGAGCAGACCTCGTCTGGGTATCTGTGCTTTCTTCACTCCCTCGAGGCTCCCAGTCGGATTTTCAGGACCAAGCAGTGTTAGATGGAGCAGAAGTTTTTAGTTTGGTTTTTGTTTGCTTGTTTTTTGTTTTTTTAGGGGATTGGTTCAGTTTTTTTCTTTGTTTTGTTTGGTTGGTTGGTTTTGGTTTTGTTTGTTTTTTTTTTTTTTCCTTTTTTTGGCAAAAGAGCCTGGAAAATCCACTTAGCCAACAGGTGGGATAAAGAACCCAGCACAAATAACTACTTATTAAGCCTTATAATGTATGAAGAGTTCCAAATACACACACACACACACACACACACACACACAGACACACACACACACACACATCTTGAACACTCACATCACCTATGAGGCATTCTGATCATCCCATCAGACAGATGTGAAAAGCTCAGAGAGACTGCAGAAGGAAGCTTGAGCTATCAGGTCAGTGAGCGGTAATACAAAGTCCACACCACAAAGCGCCTCCTTCTGAGCCACGACCCTCACTAGTCAACATTAAGCAGACACTGCTGGTTGGTAATGGGCAGCACCGGAGACTTCACGTGCTCCTCTTCAACCTCCTGTTTGCTATGTTCTGTTCAGTAGCATTTGTCTATATCTGGGTTTCTCTAAAAGGAAATCGTGACAGTCCTGGGTGAGCAGGAATCTTTTATTTGGGAGAGGCTTCTAGAAGAAGACATCAGGAGGGGGCAGGTACACCAGGCACGGAAGGAAAGGCAGCCACTAGATGTGGCTTATCAAGAAAGTTTCATGGTGAACAACTAGAACCTATGCCTTCTAAAGACCTTCAGGAGATACTAGAGTGCACTTCTGAAGCCTTGTTCAAAGGGCTAAGGGGCCTGGGCATAAATCCACCAACTTGTGTAGACCATTAGTTGAGGGCTGGCCTCCTAGCTAGCTACAAGCAGACAAAGTGGGTGTTTGTGTCAGAAGAAGCCAAGAGAGGCAGATGGTGGCAGCTGAAAGACACTGGGGGACAAGGGACTAGGGAAGATGGGCAAGGTGCCAACTGTGCCTGTCACGTATTATTATTGTATGGATAAGGACATGGGAGCTGTGTGATATACGAGGGAGGTCCACGTAACTCTAGAAGGAGGTGACAATAACTAAACCTCTCAGGACTTAGCACTATTTCTCTCTTAAAAGACTTCTCAGCTGAGCAAGGTAGCCCACACCTTTAATCCCAGCACTCGGGAGGCAGAGGCAAGAGGATCTCTGTGAGTTCAAGGCCAGCCTGGTCTACATAGAGAGATACAGCCCAGCCAGGGCTACATAGTGAGGTTCTGTCTAAAAACAAAGACTTCTTACACTGAACTAGAAGAAGGGGACCCCAACCCTAGGATTACATTGTTGAGGTGCTATTGGATCACTTTGAGATACCCCCCAAAAGACAGAAGCAACAAATGGTGCAGATGAAATAAAATGACAAAGAAAAGAAAAACTTCTAGTATGCATACATATATGCATATGATGTGACAAAGCCCTAAATGGAATGTTCCAGACCATGAGGGTGGCAAATGCTTTCAAATTCTCTTGAGCACACAAACAACAAAATAGTAAAATGCCCTGTGCTTTAAAAAGCTATCCCACAGCCGGGCGGTGGTGGCGCATGCCTTTAATCCCAGCACTCGAGAGGCAGAGCCAGGCGAATCTCTGTGAGTTCGAGGCCAGCCTGGGCTACCAAGTGAGCTCCAGGAAAGGCACAAAGCTACATAGAGAAACCCTATCTCGAAAAACCAAAAAAAAAAGCTATCCCCATGTTTGAAGGGGAAAAGAGCATGTAATCAACTGACCCTCCACCAGAGGATCCCCTGCTCTCGGGCCATGTCCAGTGTGTCTACCAAAGCCACCTTGGCCTACTCCTAAGAGAGAGGAATGGCCTCGAACAAAAAGCCAGGATGGAAGTGCTCTGGGTCTGATACACAAAGCAGTGGATCCCTTGGTCGGACATTCTAGGGAAACTGTTTATCCCACAGTAGAGCAGTTCAACTGGGGAAAAGCTCTCAAACCATAAACATTCCAGTCACTTCTTTCCCAACTGCAAGCAGCATTGCATTGCCAAATGTGGGAAGAGAGCAACAGTGCCCAGAGATGTCCACGTCCTAATCCTGGAGCCTGGGAACACATTAGTATACACCATCAAAGGACTTCGCCGATGGGAACAAGTTAAAACCTTCCTGGATTATCGAGGTGGCCTCACTGTCATCGCAAGGATCCTTAAAAGGAAGCAGGGAAGCAAGAGAAGAGGTCAGAGGGAAGCCATGCATGAGATAAGAATTCTGCTTGTCATTGCAGGTTTTGAACGTGGGAAAGGGGCGCCACAAACCAAGGAATGGGAGCTTCTAGGAGTGGAAAAGGCATGGAAACAAATCTATAGAGCTCCCAGAAAGAAACATGGCCCCTCTGGCTCCCTGATTTTAACCTAGTGAGACTGACTTAGATAACAATGTACGAAGTACTCAGTTTTAAAGCTCATTGGATGCTTCAACCAGTTGAGATAGTTGCCTTCCATTTTGGCTTTCTAACCTCTAGAATTGTAAGATTTAGTAAGTTTCATTGTTTTAAGTTTCTAAACCTGTGGTAACATGTTACCACAGCAAATTAAGATCTTGAGACAATGCTGCCTTCCCCCCAGGGTGGCAGGCTGCAAAAGTCCTGTGATAGTGCTGTGAACTTGGGGTAACATCCCCACCCCTTGAGACAAGTTCTCATTATGTAGCTCTGACTAGCCTGGAACTCTCTATGCTGACCAGGCCAGCCTGGAACTCACAGAGAGTTCCTCTAACTCCTGAGTACTGGGATTAAAGGCATGCATGAGCACTCCTGCCCTTAGGGTAACCTCTAAAATTCAGAGGTTAATTTAGAGTCTAAATGATGTGCTTGAGAGACCAAGGAAAATTGCAAAGAATCTCCACTTGTTGGGAGAGAGACGACAGTGGTGCCCGGGAAACATTAAATTTTAGACAGTTATTAGTCCCTATATCAATCTGGGAAGGCAGTGTTACTGAAATTCATTGGCAAGCAGTTCCCCTCCCAGGGAACGTCTTCATTACCCAAAAGCTCTTCCCGGCTATTTCTCATCCTCTTCAAACGGCTTTAATTGCATCTAAAATCATAACGCAGTGGCTCCCAAACCTGATTGGGCCACTTGCAGAAGAAGCTCTGAAGGGACCAATATCAGGACACCCCAAGACCAAGCTCATAGCATGAAGATTTGTTTGTCCCAGAGGGACAGCTCAAGCTAGCCATACAGTCTCTGCTTCCCAGCGTGGGGGCGGGAATGGAGGTGTTTTGGTCAAGCATCTCCAGGGGATTCTGGGGCCTGTCTATTCTCAGTTGCAAGGCTAGTGGGATTATTGAACCAGCTGAAGTGGTCGTGTCTCCAAACCCTCAGAAGAGCTGTTAATGGAGTAGTTTTGCAAATGTAAATTTGAAAATTGAGTGTCTTGTCCCGGGACAGTCATATTTGAGATTGGGGTCTCTCACTGGGACCTGAGACTCTCAGATTAGGTTAGACTGCCTGGCCAGCAAGGCCCTGCCTCTGCCTCCTCAGACCTTGGATTACAAAGCACTGCCAGCACACTTGGCTTTTGAACATACGGGCTGGGGATCCATCTCAGGTAAAGATCCAAATGAGTGAAGACTGAGCTACCTCCACAGCCTCTAACCTGGATGGTCTTCAGCTGGAGGTGCTCCCAGAACTGAAGGTGCATGGTGGCAGCTAAGGCTTATGTGTGCAGGCATCAGGCAGACCATGTTTCCTAAACCCTGACCTCAGTCCAGATGCCTATGGCTCCAAGGCCTCTGTTGACTTCTAATCTCCCCGGTCCTTTCTATGAGGTAAGATGGACTTAGACGACATCCAACCTGGCAGGCACTGTTGATTGATTGTCTACATAAGAGCCTCTCCATCCCCTTCTTCTTTGCTGGCAGGAGCCTGGTTTTGCTTGAAGGTATCTTCAAGCAGGAAACGTGAGTTTCTCCCCGAGCCTCAGAGGACCCTTGCTCTAATCCAGCCAGGGCACTTCCAGTCCCAATCCTCTTTGCTGGGGACTGGGAAATAAATGCTCCCATGACCCAATTCTGAATACAGAGTCATGACTGGCTATTTGCAGCTTTTCCTTCTGCTATAAGCAGAAAGCAGCTGGTTAAAGGAACGTCTCCTCCTGATGGCAGAGAAAGAACGCATTTTAAGAAGGTTTCTTTTCTACACACTCTCCTCTTGACTTCTTGGGTCGTAAAGATTGATGCCCTAACTGCTATCCTATCAGCATAAGGTGACGTATTTGAGTGTTGACAGAATATGCTAGAGATTGCAGAAGGATGAAAATATGCCCTTTATGAAAATTAGTAGACAACTTGATCAACCATGTAAACTCCTAGCCTCAGACTTCTTGACATGAGAGATTATGAGTCTGGTAGTTAGGCTCCTTTACAGTTATTCTATATGACAGTTTTAAAAACATAACTTCCTGTTGTCTAACACTTTCCTCCATGGTTGAAGCAGTCCATCCTGCAGGGGAGCGCCTTAAACAGGAAGGCAGACAACTCAAAACAGTGGCTAGATAAGGGACAGACACTTTCTCCAATGGTGTAGCCACTGGTAAGGGGCACATGCTCCTGTAAGCAACCCAAACCAAACAAATTAGTTTACCAAATAAATAAATATCCACAAAGAAAAGAGAGGCGTTAGAATATAAATAAATTACAAACTGTAGCAGGCAAGATCTCACCCTTAGACCAGGTTTGTCACTACCACCCCCCCCAGCCCATCCCAGCCCACCCCGCTGCTGTCAATCAAGGCTACCCAGGCTACATTCTCCCAAACCCCTCCTCTCTCCAGCCCTCCCAGAAGAGAGCACCAGCCGCACAGTTCTTGTTCATCAGGCTTTTCAAGCAGTTCCCAAGGAAGGTGCAAAGCTCAACTCTCCACTGTGTGCCAAACCTGAGGACTGACCAGAAAGTCACCCAAGAGCTCAAGCTTCCTCCCAGGGAGCCTGGAGAGCAAAGCCATAAAGATTCTTCCCCAAGCAAATTGTTCCCCCCACTTGACACTCTATTTAATGGAAAGCCTTTCCCAGAAATAAGTATATTAAAATAAGCTTTGCATTTTTTTGCATTAACTGAAATTTGATGCAAATTGATAATAAATTACCTTCCCCCCTACTCATTCATTTGGGACTCACATAAACTAGTTTACAGTTATGTGTTATTACATTTCACATTAATATAGCCATAGGAAGCAAAGCTTTACAGAAATTCGCTTCCCAGCAAACCATCAGAAATGGAAGAGGCAAAAGTAGGCTTTGGTGGGACAACAGACTTTCCTAATGTGCCAACCACTGAGGGCTGTGGAAAGTTAGGGCCCTGCTTGAGACCCAACTAATTCATCAGAAGATCACTGTTCATCTTCTGTTGCTGACACGATTTTCCCGCTTCAAGTTCTTATAACCCACAGGCTTACTTGCTTCCTTCCTTCCTTCCTTCCTTCCTTCCTTCCTTCCTTCCTTCCTTAGCCTTCTTTTCTTTCTAATTTCCTTCTTAGCTTTTTCCTTCCTCTCTCTCCTGCATACATAAGTGCTTTGAGCTCCAGTAACAATACCTCTATGTAGCAAAAACTGACTCAGAGAATGAAAACTTGATGTAGAGAAAAAGAAGCAAGCAGGTGTGCAAACTGATGAAGAGTATTCAAGGCACGATGTCTAGGTCTACCTTGCAGCTCAAAACCGAAGTTCAGGGGACACTACTGATTCAATATGGCAGACTGAACACACACAAGGAGTTCTGCTTCCTCTGGGGACGTCACTGAACAGCAACCAGTAAATTTTCATAAAGACAAACTCACAAAGGTAGAAAATATCTTTAGCTTTAGAATACAGAAAGCACGTGACTAGTTAGGAACAAACTTGGCAGATGAGAAAGTAAGCACTAAGCAGGCAGTAGAAAGCAGAGAGTCTGGAACCTTCCACACACTCTAGAACTTCCAGCGGCCCAGACATGGGGAGACATTAGGTACCTTGAGAAGTAGTGGTCCAGCTGGGTGGTGGCAGTGCCCACCTTTAATCCCAGTACTTGGGAAGCAGAGGCAGGTGGAGCTCTGTGAGTTCGAGGCCTTCTGGGCTATGTAGAGAGTTCCAGGACAGCCAGGGCTACATAGAGAGACTCTGTGTCAAAAACAAAACAAAACAAACAAACAAACAAAGGTGTTTATGGCTCAGAATAAAAAAAATGTTTGGAAGTCTGTTTAGAAGTTGTGCTGGTTAGTTTTTTGTGAACTTGACACAAGTTAGGGTCATCTGGGAAGAGGAATCTTCAGTTGAGAAAATGCCTCCTTCAGATCACCTGTATGCAAGTCTGTAGGGCATTTTCTTGATTAATGGTTGATGTAGGAAGGTCCAGGCCACAGTGGACTGTAGCTGGAGTTTTCCAGTGTCCACCCAGCTCCTGCAGCTGCTTAGACCCAAGTAAACACTTATAAACTGTGTGGTCGTGGCAGGCTTTTTGCTATCTAGTTCTTATATTTTAAATTAACACATTTCTATACATCTATACCTTGCCACGTGACTTACCAGTATCCACGTGGCTTACCAGTATCCTCACCTCTTGCTTCTCATGGTAGTGGCAGCTGGCAGCATCTCCTTACTCAGCCTTCCACTTCCCAGAATTCTCTGCTCTTTTTATCCCGCCTGTACTATACTTCCTGCCTGGTTACTGGCCAATCAGCGTTTTATTTATCAATCAGTCAGAGCAACACGTTCACAGCATACAGAAAGACATTGCCAGCAGTGAGCAGTGTCACCCCTGGGCAAGTGGTCCTGGGTTCTATAAGAAAGCAGGCTGAGCAAACCATGGGGAACAAGCAGTAAGCAGCACCCTCCATGGCCTCTGCTTCACCTCCTGCCTCTAGGTTCTTGCCCTGCTTGGAATTCCTGTCCTGACTTCCCTCAAAGATGGATTGTGACCTAGGAGTTATAAGATGAAATAAACCCTTTTCTCCCCCAAGTTGCTTTGGCCATGGTGTTTATCACAGTAATAGAAGCAAGCTAGGAAAGAAGAGCACTCCAAGAGCCCTATTCAACTTCACAGAGGTAGGCTACTCTCTTTTCCATGGATGCACAGTCCCTAGAAAGCACACGGATGAAGATCTGTACATGGGTTGTGGTACAGAGTAAGGGGTAGTCAGTACAATTAACATCCCGAATCTCATGAATAGCTTCTCTTCTTCACTGAGCTAGTGAGAAAGATAATGACTGGGAAATGAGGACATGCTGGCTTAGATTCACACCCCAGGTAGGAAAGTGAAGTATCCTATTCTGAGGATTCTGGCCCATGAAAGAAGAAAGGTCTGAAAATACCAAGACCCACTTTTAAACATGAATCCACAGATGAGGGTCAGGAAACATCTGCAGGAAGTCTCTAACTTAAAATCAAAGGAGAAAGATGATGGTGTAGCTCAGTGGTTGAGCTTGTGCCTATCATGTGAGTGGCCCTTGGTTTCATCCTCAACAGACAGAGAAAAGGGAGAGCCAGCCAGCAAGAGGGGTCATGTTGGCAAAGGCAAATAGTATAAAAGAAAAAGAAATCTGAAAGAAGACCCTACAGAATATCTGTCACAGAAATTAGATAGTGACTATATTGAAACGTTTCTTGTCCACTATGAGTCACCATTCTAAGCCCTTTACATGAACCAATTTGTTGAATTCTCTATAAGACAGTTAGGATTATTATACCCATTTTAAAGCTGAGAAAACTGGGCCCTATCAAGATTAAAATTACTTTCTAAGTCTATGCAGTTGCAGTAGTTTACGTCTAAACTGCCATTCATTTGATTAGTAGGTTGGATCTAAACCTAAGCAATCTGTCTTCCGAGACTGTACTTAATCTAATAAGCATGATGGGGTTTACAAGGAAATTTGGGGAGCTGAGAATGTGGTGCAGTGGTAAATTGTTTTCCTAGCATTCTTAAGGCCCCAGGGTCAATCCTCAGCATTGTAAACTCAATAGAGTGACAATTTGAAAATAATAAGGGAACATTTGAAAAACAGTCCTACAGAGGGAATTAAAAAGTTAAAAGGGCTGATAACACAGACACACACACACACACACACACACACACACACACACACACACACACATACACACACACACATAATACACATCAGCATACACATGGCTCAGTATAGATACATGTTAATCTGTGTTTCTAGAAAGCAGAGGAAAAAAGACCAAGAGATGACAGAATGGAAACCATAAAAAAAATTAGAAGATCTTTCCAGGAGGTCCATCATCATTCCAGAAAAATAAAAGAAAATAGCTTCAAAGAAAGAATCCAAGCAAAAAATTTTTTGAACTGAAAAATAGGAATTTCCAGATTGCAAGGGGCTTCCTGGGTATCTAATTTTATAGAAATGGAGTTACAGGAAGTTGGTGATAGCTTGTTATAGCAGCAACAGGAAATGAATACGGTGTCCCACTGGCCAAAGCAATTCACATGGCTTAGATTCAAGGAATATAATGGCCCAGTGTCATGATACACACCTGTCATCTCAGCATTCGGGAAGCAGAGGCCAGAGTCTGAGGTCAGCCTGGGCTAAAGAGCAAGTTCCAAATCAGTCTGGGGCTACCTAACGAGATCCTGCATCAGCCAACGAAGAAGGAGAGGGGTGCCAGTCACATTGCAGATGGGTGCACATTAAGAGGAGGCATTATAGTAGCCATCTTTGCAAACTGTCCACAACAGGGAGCAAGGGAAAAAAGTATAATAGTGTACCACATGGCTCAGCGTGAATGTCATTTGTGTAGTTACAGTGTAGTCAACCCGTCCTGCCCCAGATTTCGCATTCACAGATTTAAAACCAACCACAGAGGGAAAATATTGGAGAGGAATACATTTGTGCATTTCTACTTGCCATGTACAGACTTTCTCCTTATCATCATTCCCTAAAACAGTGTGTGATAACTATTTGCATAATGGTTCTGTGCTGGTTACTCTTTTGTTCATTTGTTTTGTTTTTATTCTGTTTTGTTTTTTGTTAACTTGACCCAGGCTGGGGTAATCTGAGAAGGGGGAGGCTCACTTAAGAAAATGCCGCCATCAGAACTGGCCTGTAGGCAAGCCTGCGGGGGCACTTTCTGATTAATGATTGGTGTGGGAGTGCCCAGTCCACCGTGGGTAGTGCCACCATCGGGCAGGTTCCCTAGGGTGTATAAAAAAAAGCAAACTGAGCAAGGCAAAGAAATCAAGCCAATACTCAGCACCCCTCCATGGCCTTGGCTTCAGTTCCTGCCTTGAGTTCCTGCCCAGACTTCTCTCTATGATGGACAGTAAACTTTAGATTTAAACCCTTTCCTTCCAAGTTGCTTTTGGTCATGCAAAATCATAGCGATAGAAAGCACACTAAGAAATTTTCTATTGTACTAGGTATTATAAGCAAATTAGAGATGATTTAAAGTATATGAGGTGATGCTGGTGTGTGATAGACAAATAATATGCCATTTCATATAAGGAACTTGATTATCCAAGGACTTTGGAAGCACTATGCCAGGAGACTGAGAGATGACTGAAATGCGAATATCAGATATTGATCTAATCAAAACTATCATAGGGTAATTTGAGAAGAAATAAGCCAGAGAAGAACTAGTAGAAGTGAGAGTACACTCCTGTGACTCAGGAAATCAGAAGGAATCAACAGATCACACCCCAAACCAAAGAATCGTCAGGGCACGGCCGAGGTGCATGACTTTGGGTTAGAGAGATAAATACCAAAAGAGAGAGCCAAGGCAGATGAAAGGGGAAGGTGACCAGGTTTGCCAGAGAATCTTTTGTCTAAAACCTTCTAGAGCCAGGCTGTGGTGGCACACGCCGTTAATCCCAAGGCAGCGATCTCTGTGAGTTTGAGGCCAGCTGCAAAGCAGTCCAGACAGCACGCTAAAGAAAACTCAAAAAAACAGCATGTGGCAGCTTTAATCTCAGCAGAGCCAGGCAGATCTCTGTGAGTTCCAGGCCAGCCTGGTCTACAGAGTGAGATCCAGGAAAGGTGCATAGCTACACAGAAAAACCCTGTCTCGAAAAACCAAAAAAAAAAAAAAAAAAAAAAAAAAAGAAAACCTTCTAGAACAATCATGCCATTTAAATTATATGTGGGTATATGGTATGACAAAGACCAACACTTGTGTTTTGAAAGGAAGGTGTGCTACCTCTGATCTTGATGCTATTGGGATGCATTCCCTCCCTTCAGAACTGACTCTCTTCTAGAATGATATAACCTCTCATTATATAACCCATGGCCAATGCTCAAAGCTATGGTTTTCCCCTCACTAATAAACACTAATAAAATAAATTTCAAAGGCAACATTTTCTACAAACATATGTAGATAAAACTAAACTTACAGATGGAGTGAGAACTCTAGGCTCCATGGCCTAGAGGCTAAAGAAGGGCCACCATAATGTTAACAGGTGCTTTCCCAAGCGTTATAAAGGTAATTTATACCCAGCACATTTCCAACCATGTGAGAGACTGACCCTCCATTTTAGTACATGTTGTATTAATGTCAATCAATATATGTTTGAGGGCTTTATACATTATGGATAATAATGTTGGAGCTTGGCAAACCATTCCTCTTGGGGGAGCTACACACAGTTCTGCAAAAGAAAGCCAGGCAGTCAAGACCAGCAAAGCCAGGCTCTCCTCGGGTGCCACACCTGTTCATCAGTTCAACTATGCAAATGAAGCCGAAGCCTGAGGCCTCTCAGCCTGCAAACAGGAAATGCCCTAGAGGATAGCGGCCAGCTGGGTGGACAAGGTCCTTGCTTCTCAACTATGGGGCCATGTGGAGGAAAGACAGCCATGCAGATGGGCTGGGGGCGTACCTTGACCAAATCACTTTGTGTATCAGTGATTGCTTTGCAACCTCGGGTGCGCTGATCACCTGGCCGTGGAATTGCTGTGAGGATTAGAAGGGCTGTGCAGATGCTCTGTGACAGCAGACTGAGTCACATCCTGATAGACCTATTGTAAGTAGAAAATGTCAGAAGTGGGGAGTGCATTTGGTGTGCCTCTGTGCATCCCAGCCTAGCCCTCGGTGCACAGCCTGACAGCCTTTCTTCAGCTTCTGCTTCTGCCCAACACATTCCTATGCAGCCTCCAGTATATGAGTGTGTAGATCAAACTCGTACTGATAATAAATCATAAAGAAATTTATTTGAAAATAATTCTTTGGTATACATATAATCTGTTTATTAAAGACAAAGGGAAATTTGCATACTAATGATATGATGTGCTTGTCTATTTTTGCATAAAGAATTAAATCTTGGCTGAATATGTGATAGTGCAGGACGTAAAACATCGTGAACATTTTCCAGACTTGATCAATATTTTGATTTTATAATCTTCAGTGCTGAGAATGTTGCTTTGCATAAGTAGGTAGCACAAAATGGCAGAAGCATGTTCAGGACCATTTCAGAAATTGATAGAAATTCGGTCCTAATCCCAAGCCAAATTCATTAAACGATTTTTTTTAATGAAAATAAAGTTAGCAATTTTTATTAACTTACTAATGTTTATTTATTTATTTTGAGGCAGGTTCTCACTATGTAGTCCAAGCTGGCCTAGAACTTACTATGTAGACCAGGCTGGCATCAATTTTATAGAGATCTGCCTGCCTCTGCCTCCCGAGTTCTGAGATTATTAAAGGGATGCACTACCATGCCAGGCTTCAAACAGCAGTTTTAAAAATACCAAGCATTCTAACACAGGACAACCTAAAATCATGCCAATTTGATACTTAAATACTGAAGAACAGTGATAAGAAAATGTTAGAAGTCTTTATTCTCTGTAATTATATCACGTTTCCATAATAACAGAAAGCTGTATGTATAGTAAAAACACAACAGTCTCAAATCTGAGCCAAAATATTTCAGGCAACATTGGTGTTACATGGCATTACTGCATGCACAGACTGTATACATTGAGTGTTCAGCCACAAGGCCACAGGGAAGCCATAGAATTCAACACAGACAAGCACTGCCAGAAACATCTCAGATGTGTTTGACTTTGAATTAATTTGGAGGTTTGTTTTGCATTCAAAAACTTTTACTGTTGCCAAATTTGTCAAGACTCCCACATTCAGGTCCATGACCCGACATCCAGTTCCACAGTTTATGAAGCTGGGCTGTAGAGTGTCAGCTGTATCCCTCGTGATCACAGCCCTGAGTGGGAGATTCCATCCCTCTTCCTATGCAGCATCGACAGAGATAACTGGACATATCCTCAGCTGGAGAATCAACTCAAACTCAAAATGGGAAATAGTTTCTACTGAGTATATCTCTAATTGCATACTCAGTACCTTAGTGTGAGCTCATACGTCAGACCCTCTGGATTTATATATATATATATATATATATATATATATATATATATATATATATATATATATATAAAATTTTTTACTCCCTTGGTCAGTTAAATAATTGAAACAAACTATTTCTGTTATTTATTAAGTGGCACAATGTTATTCATTAAGCGGCGCTCTTTGCCATGTGAGAAAAGCCACAAGGTACAACAAAACCCACTATAAGAGTTTATTAAGGGAAGGGAACAGAAGGGATGTGCATAGGCCTATGGAATGACCTGCAGGAAGAGAGAGGAGGGATAAGTGGAACCCACTTTTATAGGTTCCCCACACATATGCAAATATTGGCTTCTGAATCTACGTCATGCATACACATAGATTACACGCAAATTATGTGATCATGCAGCACACGGATTACGTAGGACTGGGATAACTAAGAATCTTGCCAGTGCACGCGTGGTCATGTAGCTGGGGGAGTGGCTAGAAATTCTAACAATTCCTCTTCCCCTGCATGCACCCTCTTTGTCATACAACCTTGTAGCCCATTATACTTCCTCTAAGGTGACTTTGAGCTTAATCACATGGCTTGATTTCGAGGATGGAATGTAACTAGAAGTAAGTGTTAGACCCAAAGAAGCCAAATTTGTCTGCTGCTACCTTCAGAAGACCAGGCCCTCAGCTTTCCTGCTGCTCCAAGAAAGATGAGAAATATTAGGGGCAAATAGGACCCAACTTGTAGCTATGAACTATTGCATGAATGTTAAATAGGTCTTGTAATAAAAAAAAAACACCCAGAGCTAGATATTGGGATAAATGCTGAACAATCAGAGAGACAAAGGAACAAGCCACTGGAACGTCTTACCTCTAGGACTCCTCAGTCTGAAAAGCTTTAGTTCCTATCTCCTCATTCCTTATATACCTTATATTCCTTATATATATATTCCTTCTTTTCTCCACCCAGCCTTCTTAGTGCTGAGATTAAAGGCCTGTGTGCTTCCCAAGTACTGTGATTAAAGGCGTGTGCCACCACTGTCTGGCTCTGTTTCTCTCCTAGACTGAATCAATCTCATGTAGTCCAGGGTGGCTTTGAACTCACAGAGATTCAGATAGATCTCTGCCTCCCAAGTACTAGGATTAAAGATGTATGCCACCACTGCCTGGCATCTATGTTTAATCTAGTGGCTTGTTCTGTTCTCTAATCTTTAGGTAAATTTTATTGGGGTACACAATATATCACCACAATGAGCCATGCCCAGCAAAGCCCAACTAGATACAAAGAGTTAGCCCAGTCAATGGGGAGAGAAGTAATTGTGGGAAAAAAGCATGAAAATATGTCTAGGCCAAAGACAGAAGCAGAGGGATAAAATCAGAGAACACAGGTAGCTTAGCTTGTCTAGAAAGGTCTTCTCTCGTCCACTGGGTTCTCAGCACTGTGTTGGGTTTAAGGATGCAATTCTTATGTGCAATGACAGTTGACTTGACCTTGAATTGAAGGAATGATTTGAAGTAGTTCATGAGATTTGAGTTCCATCTTATACTTCTGTGCATCTCCTGTATCTAACACAGTGCCTGGCCCATGTAACATGGGTGGGTAGATGGATGGATGGATGGATGGATGGATATATAGGTAGGTAGACTGACTGTTAAGCATGCAAATATTAATTTCTCAGAATTTTTGGACATAAAATCCTGTAGCAAATGCGGATTTTTTCCTTGGAGATGATGCCATTGAGCAAAGACTTCATCTAAAGCCCTTAAATTGTTATCTGTATTGAAATTGTTCAGATGCCTGAAACATCACTGCTGTCAATTCATAGTATTTCAGAGCTTCCTCTACTAACTAGCAAGTAACAGAATGCATTTAAAAACAAGTTCTGTGACACCTAGGACCTCGCTGTGGAATGGAATTTTAATGCAGGTTTTAAATTGCAACAGTATTCATACCTTTGATTATATGCCATTCCTCAATCTCATTAACTTATATTTTTATAATGGGACAGGCACAGTGCAACCCAAAGCCAGGTGAGCTAGATGGCTTCAGAAAACAGCTTTTCTGTCCCACAATGCCAGAGTGCATGGGAGCCTCAGGCAGCTAACACTTAGACTGAAACTCTGGTCTCTGAGAAGACAGGGTGGCCACAAAGCCCCTACACTGAACGGGTCCAGATGATCATGATGACGTGTGGTATGGCAGATGGGGAGCAAAGCAGGTCTACCTAAGTAACCGCTGCCCTACAATATCTTTCTGGCCTTTTCTCGCCTCTATGATACCCCATGACTTTCCTTCCTGCCACCTGGCTCCTGCCTCCAGGATCAGAATAGCTTCACCTGCTTTGTGGGGCTCTGCCACCTGCCCTCACTCTCCAGGAAGGGAGCCTTCTGGCCCCAGATCTGCAGCTGCAGCCAAGGAGACGAGCAGAATGTTCGGGAGCTGCCAATGACTGCGTAGCTAATGCGGCTATGAAGAGTACCTGCAAATGCCGAGTCACTTATTTCTGTTCATTGGTTTCAATTTGCTGTGCAGCCATTTCCTGGGCTCCCATTGGCTCGAGCGCTCTGAACCCTTTTTCGAGGCATTTGCTGAGAGGAGCTTGGAGTTCCTGGGGGCAGGCCAGCCCTTCATCACAGGGCGCAACCCAAAGCCCCACAGAAGCAGCTGGAGCATGTGGGCCGGCGCCGAGCAAATGGGAAAACGTTTTGAAGCCGCACGCTTCGCCTGAATTAAATATTTACTCATTTCATGCCTCTCCCTCTGTCCACGGAGAATCCAGCTCAAACTAAATAACAAAGGAGGTTAGGCTTGTGTTCTGCACAAAAATACTTACCCTGCAATTATAGGAATATTGGGCCTTACAATTAATGCCAGGCCTGTGGAACTTGGACAAGGTCCAAAGAACAGCAACAGAAATGATGTAGGGGCAGAAAGATAAAGCTAGCAGGAAAACTCGAGAGGTAGGGCTTGTTTTGAATGGAAAAGACCTTGGGGGTGACCTAATTACAATCTTCAACACATTCTAATGCTGGAACTATGGCAACATGGGGGGTCTCCCGTTCCACTAAGTCCTACAGACTACCATCAGGTTTGGCCACCTCTTATGTCCCAATTTTTTTTTTTTTTTTTTTTTGGATCTTAGGAAAGGAACTCCTGTCCCTGGTGCATGCTGGGCAAATACTCTACCTAGCCCTGTCCTAGCTTTTTTTAAACTTTACTTCCCTATTAACAAAAAACATTTTAGCAGCCAGGCGGTGGTGGCACACACCTTTAATCCCAGCACTCAGGAGGCGGAGGCAGAGGCAGGTGGATCTCTTTGAGTTCAAGGCCTGCCTGGACTATTGAGCGAGTTCCAGGATAGCCAGTGCTACTACACAGGGAAACCCTGACTCCAAAAATCAAGAGCAAAAATGAAACCAAAAAAAAATCGCAATAACACCATAGTTGAGTTCCTTATTTACCTTATATATCTATATAAAGCTACTCACTCATATTGTCTTCACTGTGCAACATGCACAAAATGGAAAACATCCAAGGATGAGAGAAATAGAACTTAAAATTACCATATGAAAATCTGGGGTATGGCTTACTTGATAGAGTACTTGTTTAGTATGCACGAGGCCCTAGGTTTGATCCCCAGTACCATATCAACCAGATGTGCTGGCACCTGCAGTGCCATTGCTGGGGAGGTGGAGGCAGGAGGTGCCTTGAAGCTTGCTGACCAGCTGGTCTAGGCAATCATCAAACTCTAGGTTTTCTGAGAGACCCTGTCTCAAAAAATACGGTGGAGGGACCAGCAGGAGGGTTCAGCACTCGCTGTGGAAAGAGAGAAGCCCCTTGTCTTCCTCATGCTGGCTGTGACACACACACATACACACAGAGAGAAAATAAATAATAAATTCACTGAAAGATAAAGTGGAGAGCATTTGAGGAAGACACCTGACGTGTTTGGTGATTTCTGGCCTCTAGGTGTATGCACACACACACACACACACACACACACACACACACACACAACACACATACACATACACACACATACACACAACACACACACATACACACAACACACACACACACACACACACACACACACACACTGTTCTTTCTTCTTCTCATCACCACTCTTCACTTTGGAGTCTGCCACCTGGACTGGAAATCTTCCCAGCCACGAGGGCCAGTGACATGGCCCCAGAGCCCAGGGTAGTGATCATTTTAGACACGATTCTCCTTAGAAGTCGAAACTGAGCTGGACAGGGCAGACGTGGAAGATGAGCGTGCGGAGTAAGATGTGACTTCAAGTAGCATTCCCTTAAAGGCAAGTTTTGGCAAGCTCAGAAAGGTGAGTTCATAGCAAGCAAGCAGGCTTCTTTGCCAAGCCAGCCCCTGGTGACTGGCCTCGGGGCTGGGGGAAGAAGGGTGATGGACACTAGAAGACATCTTGGGCTCTCTGAGCAGGCTAAGTTAGCTCCAGCAGCCTGAGGGCAATCCAAAAACAAACAAAGTCTGGGGAACCTGCAGTGCAAGGGAGGGCCAGAAAGGATGCTGCTGTATCTAAGGAGATCTGTGACCCTGATGCTGTGCATGATGGAAGCCAGTTCGCTGCACATCTCCATTCACATTTGCTGACTGACGACTGAACTTGTCAACTTGTAGTCTCAAGTCTCTGCTGCTTCGATGGGGGAGGGAGAGCTTTAGGAACTGCCTTTCAATGGGTGGCTGAGGAGGATGAGGTGGCCAGATTCCCTACCCAGGCCTGGATTCCATGGTGAGGCGGAAGCTGTTTATAACCTGCGTGGAAGGCAGCTCTCTGGAGATGCAGGCCTTTGTAAAACACCGACAAAGACAAAGTACCAGCCCAGAGGTGGCAACCAACAGCCTGGAACAGAGCCTGCACTTTAAAAAGGCATTTCTCTAAGCCTGGCTCGACATCAGGGCCTGCCACCCCTAGAAATATGGGTCAAGGACCGAACACCCCATTTACCAGCTCAGGCTGCAGCTGGGTGACCTTGGGCAGAGTGTAGCTTCTCTTTAACAGAGCATGTCTGCATTTATTCAAAGGAGAAGGGCTGCATCTGCTTCCTGCCTGATGCCCATGTGAAGATTCCATGGCCGGGAAACTGAGAATCTCTCACAAGATGGCCAGTTACAATTGTGACTTGTGGCTTAGATAGTGTCAGCCTTGCCACGGCCCAGCAACTTGTTAGACGTTCATGGCTGGGCTCTGGAGTGCCCTGAACTTGCCCCCACAGTCATCTTGGCTGAAACTAAAGCTGTGACAGCTGCCTGTACAAGCTTAGCACCCCCGGTCCCCACCCCATCTCAGCTCCACCATCACTACCAGGTCGCCAGGCTCTCAGCTTTCTTTAATGAGCAAGCCTCTTTCATCATCCGCAGTGCTGTGGAGTTAAAAGTGCGTGGATGTGGCTTCTAAGGCCACTGGATTTCTGAGTCACCAGACAATGATCAAATTTCTATTTTCCTGTGCCATCCGCCTTTTAGACAGTGTTTGTGTTTCAGGTTAAATATAATTCTCTTTGGCTTCCCCAGCTGCCTGCTCTGTCCTCCAGCAGCTCGCCCAGGAGCTGCCTCTCCATGTGGCCTCTGGGGTCGATTCATTTTTCTCCCAATGCCTTAATGAGTGATGATTTCTGGAGACATCAGATCGGCTGTGCAGGGGCTTCAGCTCCATCATTACGACAGCCGGATACATCACAGGCACCATTTTTCAAACCCATGTTTTTCATCACGCAGATATGACTTGATTAAACCTTTGTGATATTACATTGGGATATTTGAAAATAGCCTTTGGTGACCAGCATGCACATCTTGTTTCTGATAAATCTATTACTGTGAGGTGAGGTACTTTTACATACGGGATGTGCGAGCAGACTCGGGAGCTGCAGCATGGCCCAAGTCCTCTTCTAAATTCTGCTGTTCACCTCCGCAGGATTTGGGTTAACTCCTTCCCCTCTCTGTACCTCTGTTTCCTAGAACTACATTGCATTAATAAGAAGCTATCTACTTCAGAGGCAGTTAAGAGCACTGGCTGTGCTTGCCAGAGACAGGAGTTTGTGTACCAGCACCAACATGGTGGCTCACACACACCCATAACTCCAGGTCCAGGAGACCCAATGTTCTCTTCTGGCCTCCACAGGCCACATGTGCTACGTATTCATATTACACAAGCAAACATTCATACACATATAATAAAAATAAATAATAAAAATGGAAGATATCTACTTCATAGGGTGTTTGCCAGAGCTAATGGAATTCATACGTGTGATGTGCTTGGTACATTGTAAGACATACTTATACTTTATATATATTATAACGAAAGAGTAATGGTAATATATGCTGCTATTATTCCTATTCCAACTATTACTGTTACTACAGTCCTACGAATTAAAGCTAATTTGTTTATGAATAGGAACTCATATGAGAAGAATTATCTAAGAGGTAGGGACACCAAATCACCAAGTTTTATGTTTGGTATCAAATGTCTATGCTAGACAATCTCAGCATTTTTCTCATGGACATAGTAATTTAGGCTAGAAAAGAACCTACTAAGGGCCACAAGGAACAAGAGGGCTAAAAATGACAGGCAAGGAATCTGGTTATTGCTCTTGTGTCCACCAGGCAGGTGTCTACCCATTTGGCCATGTAACAAACACATCTCAAGTCCCCAAGGCTCACAGTAACAGGCATTTCTTTTTCTCCAGATGAACCTGGCTCTGGAAACAGGTTGATTTCAATGCTAATTCACATACCTGTTTCTTCCTGGATGAGCAGGAGGCCACCAGCATGTACTATTCTCCCATCAGGCCAGCTGGAGACCACCGCAAACTGCACGGGCATATTTATTTAGCTTCTTAAAGATTTACTTATATTTTATGTGTATGTATGTTTTGCCTGCATGGATATATGCGAATGCCTGATGCCCATGGAGGTCAAGAAGGCATCAGATCTCCTGTAACTGGAGTTACAGGCAGTTATGAGCCTCCATGTGGGAACCAAACCTGGGTTCTACAAGAGCAGCCAGTGCTCTTAACCGCTGAGCTGTCTCTCCAGACCCTGTAAAGCCTCATGTATGCTGATTTCCTACGGCCAGGGCAAGCCCTACAGCCAAACAACAGCATGAATTGGCACTGGGAAACATGCTTTCTGCTCTGTTAGGAGGGCCTGTAACTTCAGACTGGCTTAATTCCACAATCCTGTGATACCCAGAGGTGGAGTAAGAATTGGGAATAAAAAATGTAAGCTAACTTGGGTGTCACAGACAGACAAACAGGGAGGGGAGGAGGGATAGGGAAGAGAAGATGCAGGGTGTATACAGGGATTATGCACACAGTGAGAATAGCTCCAGGAACCAGGCTGTGACTACCATCTTTATTAGGTGAGAGCTAGGCACTCATCTCAAATGTCCTTGAATTGCAATTTGCTGCTTCTAAAAGCTCAAATGCTATTGCCAGGCTGGAGAAGCTGTGTAGACTTGTGGATCTGAGGATTTCATAGCCTTTCCACAAGTCTGAGATGCCAAAGGAGAAGCCTCTGGAAGTTGAGTACTGGGCACCCCTGAATTAGTTACCATCACCCGGTGTGGGGGAAGGGAATGCCCAGGGAGACTGGCTAGAAGAGAAGTGATGTGGTATCACAGTGGTTATCCGCTCCAACTAGACAACTTGGGTAACTAAACTTACTGGTCACAAGAAGAGGAAGAGGGGGAGAAGGAGAAACGACTAACTGGGAAGAGAATCAGAGGGAGGAGGACAAGAGGGAGGGACAGGAGGCTACAGTCACAGTCCATTTCATGCAGGAAATGTCACAATTCTGATTATGACACAGAGTTATGATATAGAATTACTATATGGTACTTAAAAGGGTTGCTAAGAAGACTTCGTGGATAAAAGCACCAGCTAGCAAGCCTGATGACCTGAGTTCAGTCTCCAGGAGCCACACGATGGAAGGAGAGAACCCGATCTGTTAGTTGTCTTCTGACGGGTGGGCAAGCATGTCCACGCACACAAACACCAACTGTAATTTAACTTTTTTTTTTTTTTTTTTTTTTTTTTTTTGAAACAGGGTCTCTCTACATAGCCCTGGCTGTTCTGGAACTCACTACCAAGACCAGGTTGGCCTCTGCCTCCTGAGTGCTGGGATTAAAGGCATGTGCCACCATGCCCAGCAAAAAGAACTTTTGGAATGGCAGATGGGCAATCCTCCAAAAATATCAGTTATGACATGGGGGGGGGCGGGTAATAGATGTTAGCCACTTTCTAAAGTTTAAGGAGGTGCAGCTGTGACATCTGGCTTTAAACAGCAACCCTGTATTGCTGATCACGGCTCTGTCTGTGCCACAGCTCTTCTTCTTCTGACCTTGCCTGACCTCCATCCTGTACCTCAAGATACCTGACAGATCTCATTCACACATCTGGAATTTAGGGATGGCTCTTAGTTTGGGGTACTGGAGTTCTCTACACAGCCTTTCATTTTCTGCTTGCCTAGACTGGCCTCTTCACAGCACAATGGTGTCAGGAGTCACATAGAGAGGGACATTCAAGCTGCTACACCTAATGGGTAAGCTCTCAAGAGCCACACAACCTCATTTCTATTCTATCCTGTTAGTTGAAGTCAGTCTCAAGTCCATCTGCATTGAAGGAGAAGGGGAAGAGTCTAGTTCTGTTTTGTATTGGTATGCAAGCTGTGCGTGTATGTTGGCATATAGGCAGTGTGTGTGTGTGTGTGTGTGTGTGTGTGTGTGTGTGTGTGTGTGTGTTGGCACATAGGCTGTGTGTTTTGGCATGTAGGCTGTGTAAGTGTTGGCATGCAGGCTCTGTGTGTGTGTATGTTGGCATGTAGGCTATGTATGTGTTGGCATGCAGGCTCTGTGTGTGTGTGTGTGTGTGTGTGAGAGAGAGAGAGAGAGAGAGAGAGAGAGAGAGAGAGAGAGAGAGAGAGAGAGAGAGAGGGAGGGAGGAGAGAGGAGAGACTTGCTTTTGTTTTGTTTTGTTTTGTTTTGTTTTGTTTTGTTTTGTTTTGTTTTTTCCCTTGCAGTGCTGGAGACAGACCTTGTACCTGCTAGGCAAGGAGCTCTACAACTCATCAACTGCTGCCCAGCCTCGACTCCCCTCTTGATCTCAGCCTGCCCAAGGTCACTTTGCAAAAAGGCTTGAGGGACGGAAAGTTTTCCAAAGCCACGTTTGCAAGCCATGCACCACAGTAGGTTTGGGCCCACGAGTCTTGATTGCTGCCATTGCACACACACACACACACACACACACACACACACACACACACACACCATGTGACATCATCGTGGTCAGGACAGACCCTGAAAATATGTGAACTTCCTCCCCACTCGGACCCTTCCTGTCGCCCTGCTTCCTGCTTCCCTTTGCCTCCTGCCTGAACCTCCCTTTCCGAGCAGCCCGCAGCCATAGCTCTACAGCAGGCAGGCTTCCTCATCCACACACACACCACCTTCAGCTGTCCACACTATAGTGTCCAACTTGCCTTCCATGTCACTGTGACCCTCTGCAGTGGAGGCATTCACTCCTGGATAACAGGTCTTAGGGGACTGAAAGAACATCGGAAAGGATGTGTACTCCTGCCTGCTGAAGCCAGAGCAAGGCCCACAGCACCTACTGATTGATGGAGACACAGAGGAGACACTCCCTGTGGACCACCCCCCCCCCAAAGGATGCTTCCTCCAGGCCCTCCCAAGACATAAAACCTCTCCCCGAGGCTGGTGCTGGAGGGTGCTGTGCTTTGGTTGTGGTTTGTCTCACAAGAGCTGGTGTGCTGGAAGTGGGGTGCATTTGGTGGCAATGGTAAGAGGTAGCAGACCTTTCAGAGGTTAAAATCAGTGGAAGATGGAGGAGTAGGCCACCAAAAGTACTACTCTAAAAGAGATGAACATAGCCCTTGCTGGGTGGGCCCTGTTTAGTTTTTAAAAGTGAAGGGTTAGGGGCAGCTGGAGAGATGCTCAACAATTACGACTACCTATTTTTCTTGCAAAGGACTCCGATTTGGTTCCCAGCACCCACATGGTAGTGGTTCATAAGCATCCATAACTGCAGTTCCAGGGGAGTGAGATGCTCTATTCTCACCAGGCATGCATGTAGTATACATATATACATGCGGGAAAAACACTCGCACGCACAAATAAAATATTATTTTTCATCTAAAAATATTTTAAAGTGAATATGATTTGTACTTGTTCTCTTGATTCCTGTCTCACTGTGTGATCTCCTCCCCAAGTTTCCTGTCTTACCATATTATCTGTCCCTCACAGAAGCTCTCTCACCATGGTGTACCCCCCATAAGGCTCTTACTAAGAGATGAACAAATAGAGTGCTAATCTTGGACCTTCAATATCCAAAATTGTGACCTAAGTAAACCTTTTTTTATATATTTTTTCAGCCTTGTTATAGCAACAGAACAGTGACTAATACAGAGGTGTCTTTGTAGCTCTACTGGATAAAACAATCTCAAATTCAAGGAGCAAAAGGAGAGAAGATTTGATCTATGAAGCATTCTAGGATGCAACAGGACAGAGTAGAGCCCAGTGTGGTTTCAAGTCAAAAGAAAAGAATATTGCCATCTCTACTAACTGCAGACTCACATGCCTCCTGCTGCTTCCTGACCTGGTAAAGCTGCCCAAGTAGCCAACTCTCCTTGCCCTAACTAACTAAAATCTAACACTTTGCTAGAAGGTTAACTTCGTTCAAAGCTCATTGACAGCCCCCTCCCTCATAGGGGACTACACTCGCCTTTGCCTGGATCATCTGTGAGGTTGGAAACACACTCATTCCACCCAAGCTACAGATGTTCTCTGAGTCAGCCCTTGTTCTTTAGCCAAAAGCCTGGCCTCCTAACGAGCCCTTTTGTGAAAAATCCCCCTGAGAAGGGAGAGAAGTGCTTGACAGCAGCCCGTCAGTGTGACATATACTGAGAAGGTCCCTGAAGATTGCTTCTTTTGTCCATGAAACAACCATTGCACCAGCCCCAGGGAGATCAGGGCTGCTAGGCCAGGCAGCTCACAGTGTGGCAAGGGAGCTAGTTCCTTCCCTCTTCTAGAGGGTCACCCCATGCTGAGAGGGATGCTCAGGGAAGGCAGGAGGAACCTTGAAAGGTTATGCGGATAGGGACACACATTTCAGCACGCACCAGCTCATGGACAAGAAATGAGTACCTCACCAGCTATCAGTCCGGAGGACACTGGGTCAAATCTACAAGGCACAGAAGCCTGAGAAGATGGTAGCATACGTATCGAGGCCCAGGAGATCAGAACTGGGACAAGACCCATTCCAGTTTTTCCTCTCCGGTTGTGTGGTTTGGGACCTCTACAGAGTTATATCCTAACAAACCCAACATGCATTGCAAGTTTCCTAACTGGGAAAGGCATCCAGCCTGGGGAACAACCCAGCTTAGCCACACAGCCCCTGTGACTGTGGGGCTGGTTGATTGCTGTGGTCACTGCCGCTGTCCAGCATCACCAGAGAACATCAAACTGTGTATCGCTAGTCTTGGAGGAGATCCACATTAAACACTCAAAGTGGGTGTAATGCTGAATTCACATCCCTCTCTCGCTGTCAGAATGGTAAAAATCTTAAGTCCAGGTATCAGTAGGTTGAAGCCATATCCATTTCATTTTCTTTTTCTGGGTTTCCCGTTTCTTCCTCTTCCTTCTGCTTTTCTTCATCCCATCTCTTTCTCTCTGTCTCTTTTTCTATGATAATCATCACTTTGCCTTTTTATACTCTTTTTTTTCATTTTTGAAAGATTTATTTTTATTATCTAATTCTGCATCTGTATGTGGGAATGTACATGTGAATGCAGGTGCCCTTGAAGACCAGAGGCATTAGATCTCCTGGAGCTGGAGTTACAGCTGGTTGTGAGCCACCCACCCGATATGGGTGCCGATATGCCAACCAAACTCAGATCCTCTGCAAAAGCAGTATGCACTCTAAACTGCTGAGTCCTCTCCCCCACCCCTTAAACTTTGTATTACATTTGATTTATTTTGTGTGTATGTATGTGGGGCAGGCAGGGGGAGTATGCATGCATGGGCACATGTGTGGCAGTCACAGGATAGTATGCAGGAGTCAGCTCTTGGCTTTCATCATGTGAGTCCTGGGAGTTGAGTTCAAGTCATACTTGGCAACAAGCACCTTTACCCACTGAGCCATCTTGCTGGCCCTCCATCTGATATTATTTAAGCTGGGTTTTTCCCCAATTCTTTCAGTCTCTGAATCTTTCATGCTTCACTCTTTTTTTCCTCTCCCAATTTCTGGAAGGAAAACAAACAAACAAACAAACAAACTAGACAACAGAAAAAACCAAAGTATACTTTTTTGAGGGGGACTCATTTCTAATATAACACTGCTTAATGTTTTCATATTTTGAAAAGCAAGACATGGAGCCTGGAGAGATGGCTCAGAGGTCTTCCTCTGCTCTTCCAGAGTTCCTGAGTTCAATTCCCAGCAACCACATGGTGGCTCACAACCATCTATAATGCATTCTGGTGCCCTCTTCTGGCCTGCAAGCATACATGCAAGGCAGAATACTGTATACATAATAAATAAGTAAATCTTTAAAAAAACAAAGAAAGAAAAATAAATGAACCAGACCTTAAAGGGGAAAATAAACAAATAATCAAATTACATATTGTCATAAATCACTGTCATGTGTGGTCTTCATTAACTACTGCCCATATTCATGTGTTCAATGTTGTCCAAATGGACATGGAACTCATATGGTCTTATAACCCACAAGGAAAAACTGGTAACAAAAGAGGTCTAGTTATTCATGCAAGCAGCTCCTACATAGGATCCCTTTTAATGACTAACAAGAAGATGAAGAGGTTAGCAAGGCCAACGAAGGTACCAGGAAAACACACATAGAAGCAGCATCTCTTCAAATGAAGACATTGGCAACATCATCAAAAATAGATAAAGCCAAGTGCTGTAGATGGTGGACCCCTGAACTCTTGTGTACTATTGGTGGGAACACAAAAGGACACTTTCATCCTGCAGGACTGACTATCTGGTGGTGCTTAGGAATGTAGTCTGTGCAAATCCTATGACCCAGAAAGCCCCTGAGTCTTTACCTCAGCCATTCATATGGTGGAATTCCATGTAGCCGTCAGAAGCAATAGAGCAGATTTACATACAGCACATGACAGATCTTGAAGACAACATGATGAGTGAAAGAGGGAGAAGATTTATAGCTCTATATTAAATTACCATTCTTATAAATGAAAAGCACATGTATACCACAAAGCCACCATATATCTCCTGAAGGATGCATATGAAACTGGATGATGGACCTAAGGGTAGGATGCGGAGAATGGAATGGAGTAGGGATGAGTGGTATAGAAGAAAACTTAAGAAAGCAAAGCACACCAGAAGAGTCTGTCTAAGCCTAGGGTGAGCATGGTGTAAGACATAGCTGAGGTATAGGATTAACTCCATTCTCTACTTTTGAAAGCCAGAGGCTGGAAGTACCAAAGGAGAAAGGAGGAGGGAGGGAGAGCAGAAACAGGAGAAGAAGATCAATGTTGTCTATGTTCTCATTGTCCAGGGAAGAAGACACAACACATCCTCTCTTTAGAAGGAGAAACATTGAGTTCAAAATGAAGGCAGGGTAAAAGACTTGCCCAAGGTCACATGACCAAAAGAGGTTTGGCCCACATCTTCTCATTTATGCTCCAATCTCTTCCTGGAAACAATATGTTCTCAATAGTCCAGAGTCAAGCATTGTGCCGGATAACAAAAATGGCGGCCAAAGGACAGAAGAAAAAGGGCCACATAATGGCTTGGTCAATGGATAATGCTTCTTTCTGCTCAGACTGGACCAAACAGCTCAGAAGAAAAAGGAACCAGTGCTAGGCAAATTAGGGAGGAGGCGTGAGGTTTGGATGTACTCCATTCCCACAGCCTCGAGGACCTAGTGGGACTTTCAGAGACGTTCTGAAGAGGCTTTCTGCTCTTCTTGCTGTCCTTGGCTGCTCGGCAGAGTTCCTTTCATCTCAACTCAGCTTTGTGCAAATATGCATGCAGCTAGGACTTTCTTAGTTGTAAAGGCAAGAAACCCAGCTCAAATGGATGGTAGCATACAAAACACGGTAATGATGCTTCCCTGCCTCATGTAGCTTAACCAGTTCACAAAATACAGAGTCCCCTTCAGACGCCACCGGACGCTGAGCTCAAACTCAAAGAATAAAACCTCACTCTCCCTCCCTCTTATTTCTTTCCCCATCTCTGATGGTCTCTTCCTCCTCCTCTTCCCTCCCCCATCTGTCTCTGTTTTCTCCAGTATTAATTAATTAGCTTCATTTCAAGACAGCATCTCCCTTCCCTCCCAACAAAGACAGTGACTGGCTTGTCTAGGCTATGCCTCAGTGAAGCGTTTATCTAATTATTCTTTATCAATAAAAACCCAGGAGTCAGATATCAGGGTAAGAACCTGAAAGAAAAGAGAAGCAGTCAGTGACCTCTGCCCCCTTCTCCTCTCTCTCTCTCTCTCTCTCTCTCTCTCTCTCTCTCTCTCTCTCTCTCTCTCTCTCTCTCATGTTTCTTGATCCAAAAAGGCTGGGACTCTCTCTAATCCCTGCCCTACTACTTCCTCTCTGTCCTCAGTCCTCCAAAA
Organism: Peromyscus leucopus; assembly: GCF_004664715.2. NCBI lineage: Eukaryota > Metazoa > Chordata > Mammalia > Rodentia > Cricetidae > Peromyscus > Peromyscus leucopus. The sequence continues at coordinate 13,393,046 of NC_051083.1, read as the reverse complement.
CCTCTATGGCTAATTTTGGTCAGCTAGTAGCTATCTCTGCCCTCTGATTCAAAACAAACTTTATTGGCAGTCTTGGGAGCATCTGAACGTGATCAAAATATCCCACAACACCTCAGTAACATTAAATACCAGGAAGTGTTTTTTTCCCCATAGCTAGAACAAAAAGTTGCAGAAACAGCTGACATTAGGCTGGCTTGTGTCATGTGCTCTCTGAATGGTAGACCTAGGTCATATGCCTAACTTCAAAGTGTGTGTGCTACAGTCAGGAAGAGTCTTAAGGCTAATGCTAGAAGGGAGTATTATTTACCCCAACAGAAAATCGAGGTCTAGAGAGACAGCTCGTCAGTTAAGAGCCCTTGCTTCTCTTGTAGAGGACCCTAGTTTGGTTCCTAGCACCCACAAAGTGACTCACAAACATTAGTAACTCTAGTTCCAGGGGCTCTGACACCCTCATCTGACCTTGGTGGGTGCAAAGAATGCACATGGTACACATACATACATGCAGGCAAAATACTCACATAAAATAATAAATAATTTTTAAGAAGGAAAATCAAGTTGTTATGTAAGCACAAATAAAATATATCTACTATTATGTAAATGTGTATATGTATATATGACCTTTGTGTGTGTTTATTTGGTGATTTTTGCTTAGTTAATATGTTTGCATCTTGATACTCAAAAAACATCAAATTCAAAAGAATGACCAAGGAAAAGTTCCTTCCCAACCTTATCCCAGCCACTCAGCCAGAGACCTTGTCTGAAGTAACCAATATTACTGAATTGTTTTTTCTTTTTCTTTTCCTTTTTCTTTTGGGTTTCCAAAAAAGGGTCTTGTAATGGCTAGTTTTTTGTCAACTTGACACAAGACAGGGTCATCTGAGAAGAAGGACTCTTATTTGAGGAGTTGCCTCCAAAGGATTGGCTTGTAGGCAAGTCTCTGGGGGCATTTTTTTGATTAGTAATTGACATGAGAGGGTCCAGTCCACTATGGGTGGTGCCCCCCACCATGGGCAGGTGGTTCTGGGTTGTATAAAGAAACAAGCTGAGCAAGCTGTGGGAAGCAAGCCAGTAAGCAACTTTCCTCCATGGCCTCTGCTTCAGTTCCTGCCTTGAGGTTCCTGCCCTGAGTTCCTGCCCTGACTTTCCTCAGTGTCGGAATATGACTTGAGAGTTGCAAGCTGAAATAAATATCTTCCTTCCCAAACTGCTTTTGATCATGGTGTTTATCACAGCAATAGAAGACAAGCTAAGACCTGTCTTGATGTGTAGTTGATACAGCTGACCTTGAATTCACTATGTAGACCAAGCTAGACTCCACCTCTCAATCTACCTGCCTCTCAGCCTTCCAAGTGCTGGGAGTCCAGGTGTGTGCAAGTATGTCCAGTCCTTTGCTTGACTCTTGACCTCCCCTTTGCAACCAAATGGATGTCTATTAGCTGGGCATAATAATCCAGGGGAATGGAGGAGAGAGGGGGAACAAAGGGAGAGAGGGAACAGGGGGAAAAAACCTTCTGTGTTTAGGGTTGTGTCACTGTATTTACTTTTTATGGTGGAAGGAACAGTCTGACCCTCAAGGAGATGCCCGTTGGCAGCTTTATCCCACGAGTAGGCCAAGGTGGGCAGGATGGGATACAGAGAAGGGGGATTTCTGGCTGAGCAGAGCTCCCAGACAGGTGTTGGTTGTGTGAAGGGCCTTTGCCTGTGGGAGGAAGCTACCAGGGAACCCCAGCCAGCAAGGTAACCCAGCTGCCGTGTACTTCTAGCATAGAATCCTGCTGACCAAGTGCAGAGTATCTGAGCAGACACTGGACATGGTCCAACCTTGTTCTTTTGAGCAAACAAGACCTCATGCTGAGGTCAGTCCTTCCACCCTTACCCCAGCAAAGGGGACAACAGAAAGGTGACCTTCACAATCTAGGGGGTCCTCTTGCATGGTGCTGTGGATCCAGTGCTGGTCACATGCCATGCTTCTGAAACATGATCACATTTAACCCCTTCAGGTGCCCTACGGAACTGACAGATAGGGACACCAAGCTGGAATCCAAATGACTGGGCAATGACTGATGCGGGTCTACACTGTAGGGCTCCTAGGCCATGCCCACACCAGCTCCCTCCTCTTTCCAGCTTGGCCAACTTCCAGCTGGACTACAAAACTCAGAAGCCTAAATGAGTCAAGCATCTGTGGCCAGGATGCCTGCACCCCCTGGCATTCATTCACCTGTTGATACTGAAAGCCAGGACAGCTTTCCCCATACTCCAGGGCTTACCCCAGGACCAAACAAAGGGAGTCTGGGCCTCTCTGCCTGAAGTGGGAGCTGTACTCTTGATGGCCGAGGGCATGGAGAGACACAGAGCAGCATAGGTCACAGTGGTTAACTGTTGTCATAATTCTCTCCCCTGGAGCAGTGAACTCCATCTCCCTCCAGGCTGTGTGGGAGGAATCCAATCCAGTTCTCCTTGGAACTCAGAGCACACAGTGACTCCTTTCTCCTTTTGTGGTCAGGAAATGAGTTTTGCTCTGTTTTTCACTTGGGGGCTTATTATGCAATTGCTTAAAATATGCAACGGGATGCAGATATTTATATGAGGATATTGAAATGATGGCTTTTTAATGGAAGCAATCTAATTATGCCATATCTGCGCCCTTTTCATTAAAAAAAATTAGTCTTACAGTATTTTAAAGAAGCAACTGCATGAGTGTGTGTGTGTGTGTGTGTGTGTGTGTGTGTGTGTGTGTGTGTGTGTGTGTTGCATTCTTGTTTTTGTTTAGGGTATGTGGTTTTATTTAATCTTCCAGACTGTTTAAATGGATTGCAAAGGGAAAAAATCCAAAAGAAAAAAAAGTATATGGCTGCGATTTAACAAGATAATTATAACAAAATCTAAGGCAATTATCACTTCAGGAGGACCCTGAGGAATCCCAGCTGCCAACATCCTGCATCGCTGCCAGAGGGAATGACATCATAACTCCTCCAGACAAAGGGGAGGTGGTTTCTGGTCACTGTGATGTCACTTGCTCTAGTAGACGATTCCAGACAGCTAGGAGACAGGTGACTGCTTCCCAGGATGGGGAAAAAGATAGATAACAAAGCGTGTCAGGACATCAGACCCTATACCCTCAGACTGCTCCCAAAGGCCCACCAAGACAAAATTTGTGTCCTCAAACTGCACCCTACTCCCCTACCTGGTATCTCCAGTACTGGCCACAGTCATATACTGAAGCCCCTCTAGCCTCTCGCCTCATATCTAAATGTCAAATATTACGGGCTTGCTAGATTTTATCTGTGGTTGAGTTTACCACTTAAGCAAAACATGTCCCCTTAAAAGTGAGGGTGGTGATCTAAGCAGGTTTAAGAACAGATTTGTGATTTCACCCCAGAGTTCTGTGTTTTCACACGTGTGGCTAACAATTTCTCAGTCAAGGCTGCTGGGTGCATTTTTTTTCTCTTTTTTTAATCAAACCTGAGTAGTCTAGCACCAATTTGTCCAATTCTAGATAGCAAATTAGAGTTCATCATTGATTGGACTCTCCGTATAAAATTGAGCCAGGAGCATAAATGCCAGCAAATGTTGAAGGGCATTGTGGGACAGCCCACAACTGAATGCACAGCCCCATCTTTTGATAGTTCAAAAGGAGGGGGGTGGGCTGGAAACACGCTGCTAAGTAAAGTGCTTGCCTTGTGAGTACGAGGGCCTGTGTTTGATCCCCAGAACCCACATCTTTAAAGGGTGAGCAAGGTGACAGATGCTTGTAATCCCAGCCTGGGGCTGGGGAAGGGTGGACGGACAGACAGACGTCTGGGGCCGGGTGGCCAGCCAAACCAGCCTACTGAGTGAGTTACAGGCCAGTGAGGGACCCTGTCTCCAAAGACAAGGTAGAAGATGTCCCCTGCTCTACACATGTGTGCTCAAAGGAACTCATGTGTGTTTACACACAAGCACGAGTATGAATACACACACATACACAGCACAAACCAAAATGAAAAAAAGAGAAAAGCAACCCGAGTTACTTATAAATTACAGAAATTACAGATCACATGGCAAACTGGTTCTGGTCACAGGTCAGTTTGTGTGCTTCCCATCCATACTCCTTCAGGAAACTGTAAAGCCACGGCCAAAGTCTTCATAGGTCACATTGCCAGACGGAATTCTTGGTATCTGGGTGGGAATCTGTCCTCTGTCCTTTGACAGAAAAACCACAAAAAGATGTGTCCTTACCCATGAGCATATACATGCCTCCCCCATCCATCTCTTCCATCTTACATCACTTAGGCCTAAGTAACAGATTAGAAGGGGATAAAAAGGTGAAGGCTTCTGGACCTCCCAGAAAACACAATGAGACTCAAATAGCTCTGAGAAAACCTCCAGTTCCCAGACACTGACACTAACAGCAGAGGTAGGAAGCACTGGCCTGCCCAGGCTTCCATCTCTCTGTCGAAGCCAGATGACTTCGGCAGCCAAGGCTCCATGCTCAGCCTACACCACAGATCCTTTGGCCCATCGCCATCCTTAGCCTTCTAAAACACTTCCTGCTTCCTTTATGGAAAACAGGTGTCCATGTCTCCATGCATTAGACCGAATGCTAGACAGGACCTAGGCTAAGGGGCTGTTGCTGTTATCTGTTGCTGCCTACAGACCACCCCAACGTTGGCGGCATAAACCACAACCATTTTAGTATGCCCTGGACTCACTGGATTGGGATTTCAGACAGAGCCCCGAAGGGATGGCTTATCTCTGCTCCTCGATGTCTGGGAGGTGACTAGATAGATGCCTGATGGCTGGTCCATCTGGAAGGTCTTTGACTCCCATGCCTAGAGCGTGGGACACAATGACTCAGAGATTGTGCTCAGCCAAGACTGTTGATGGATGTACCTGCACATGACCTCCTGGAGTACACTGGGCTTCCTTGCAGCATGGGAGCCTGGCACTGGACACCTTTCACAGAAGCTTGGCACTGAACTACAAGTATTCCTGGCAGAACTGGCCTGGCTTTCAGTGACCTAATCTTGAAAAATTACATAATCTTGAAAATCATATATCCTACAGTACACTTGGGCTGAAGTAGTCACAAGCCCACCCAGGTTCAAGGATGGGCTCCACAGAAGCGGCTCTGAGGGGAAGAGTCCTGGGAACTTGTGGTAGGTTTCAAAGGCACCTGGAGCTGCTGTATAGCGTGCTCACTCCTGCTCTCAGCCAGCCTTGAGCACTGAGCGCCAGTTCTCTGTCCATTGCAATGGCATTAAAGCGAGGCTGAGGACGGGAAGCAAAGACTGGGGACAAAACTCTGCTCTGTCTTTTTTAGGTGTCGAACTCTGCTCTCTGATTTCTGAGAGTCTACAGTCGATAGCCCTTCCTGTCCAACCCTCAAAGGCTGAGAGCAGGCTACCTTTGCCTCTCCTAGGTGACTCTCCTTGAAAGGGGAGTTTAGACTAGCCCACAGAAGGGTTTCTGAGACTATAGCCATAATTCTTGGCAGGGGAGAATTCTGGAGTGCTTGCTTGCTGCTCCATTCCCCAAGATGCATCTAGTAGCTTATCCAAGCCTCTGATTTAAAAAAAAAAAAAAAGCACCTAGCTTTTACACACGCTTTTTTGGTGCTGAGATGGCCAAGGGATGACAGAGTTCCCCAATGAGGGATGGAAAGGGACTTCTCACTTAGGGGATTCACTTCCCAGCATTCCGCCTCCCTCTCTTTGCAGTCCTTTTTATAGCTGAGAAGACCAAAGATCAGAGAGTCTGTGACTTGTCCAGGGTCACCAAAGTGTCAGTGGTGGAGTCCAAGCTATACGTCACCCTGCCATCTGCCCTGGGGTATTTTCCATAGCTGGATGACAGCCAGGGGTTACACTCAGGGTAAAGCCACTAATCACCAGCATTTGGCTGGTTCAGTCAGCGGTCCGGGCCTCTGGGCAGCTCTCAGCCTTCCAGGAGGGTCCTGCCCACCTCCAGTAACCCACAGAGGCCCCCCAGGCTGCCAGGGCAGCCTGTGGTCTGCCCAGCTAATGGCAGTGGCTGCGAGGGGAGCAGAGCCACGGTAATTACAGCATCAGGGAATCACAAATGGCTCTGCAAAGATGGCATTCAGAACATTAGACCTGGCACGGCCGGCCACCTCCGGAGAGGTAGATGGGAGGAGGCAAGGGCGAGAGCCAGGGCCAGGGGACAGAGACAGATGTGCCTCTGACTCATCGCATCCCCTACCTTCACTGCCCAGACTGGGATGACAAGGCTAGGATTCACCAGGCCCTCTTGAGCTACAGTCCCAAGTGTGCCAGCAAAGATAGCAGATGTCTTTCACGGTTAAGTATTGTTGTAACACTTCTTTAGATAACCCCCCTCGAGGATACACTGGAAAAGAGGGAGCCTTGCTTTTGGGGGTTGGGAATAACATCCTCAGTCCATGTCCTTTGGCAGCCTAAGCAGCAGCACTGGCCTTGCCTAGGTCTGCTCGTGACTCTAGGGAAAGTCACTGCATCTCTGGTCCCGTTTGCTCCTTCCAGAAGTCTTGTCGGGGTGAAGGTGGATGGAGTGTGTTGTCAAAGCTGAAGAGAAAGGGAGGAGGAATTACCCGAGGACAAGGCCTTGGTCAGGCCCCATCTTCCCAAATCTGAGAAATGGGTCTGAAGTTGCCAGGCTGCCTTCTGCTGAGACTGGCACCAGTAGGTGTCACTGTAGGAAAGGAGGGGCTCTGGGGGGGCAGACTGAGCTGGTCAAAACCGAGTTTGCCCGCATTCTCACTGCCAAGTCGCCAAACCCTGATTTATAAGGCTGGGAGCAGACGTGTGCGTAAATGTTTTCTCGTGTGAAATGTGTAGCCAACCGCAGGCTGGCTTTTTCAAACTGACAAGGAGAGAAGGAGGGAGAAAGTTGGGGAGGGAGGAAAGGGAGAGTGAGAAGGCAGCCAGGGTGGGGGATCACATGGGCCACTTTTATGTACCACTCCTGTGATACACGCCGCGGTGGGGACTGATGCTCTCTTTGAAGTAAATTGCATGCCGGTGCACCATTGCATGAAAGTTAAGACTTAACCATGGCTGGGACCTCTGAGACCCTGCTGGAAGCTAGAATAATTAGCACAGCATTTGGCTGCCTCTCCTCTGGCTCTGCAGGCGGTGACGGGGAGTGGCACTAATAGATCTTCCAGGCCTGCGTCCTCTGTGTTTGTCATGGGGGCCGTGGCGGCTGTGAGGAAAATGGACCCTGGTCAAGTGGAGAAAAGGATGCAGGGACTGAGGCCAGGGCTGGGACTGAACTCATCACAGGGGACAGTGGGACCTGCTTGTCTTGGAGCACTGCAGGTAGGTTTCACATGCTCCTTGTCATAGACAGGCTGGACACTGCCAGTGCTCATGAAGAAGCACAGGAAACTTAGCTACCAAACAGATCCCAGGTGCACTACAGGAAGGTATCTTGGGGTACCTGGCCCCAGTTTGGGGCATCCCCTGGCCCTGTTATATCAGGTCTAGTATTCAGTGGCTTTCAGAAGACACTGCCTGGGCCTCCCAGGCCTTCGTGGCTTTTCCTCTTCCATTCCTCTCCTGCAGGAACCCTCCGGGGCCTTCCCAGGGGCTTTTTTCATGCTAGAAGGCAGAAAAGCAAATGGATCTACACAGCCCAAGCCGCAGGAGAGGAATCTTCACAGCTGTGGTGACCCCAGCCTTACTGCTAACACAGCTGTTTGACCTCAGGTAAATTCCTGGCCCTCTATGGGCCTCAGCTTCTGCTTGTGTGGGGGTGGGCTGGATTTGAACAGTCACTTTGAAGGGGCTCTGCTGAGTTCTGTGCTGTAACTGACTCGCCACACTCTCCACCCAGCCAGGGATGTCCCCGTGGAACTGTAAGGTGTCAGAGTGCTTCGAGAAGATGGGGGTGCCTCCTCAGCAAGGGCTTTTCTGGGGTTGCAAGGGAGGAGGTGATTAGTCATCTTCCCACAAAGCACAGCAGTTTTTTCCAGACCCCACTTCATGATCCTAGGAGAGCCACACCTGGGCAGCGTTGTCAAAAGCTGCCATGAGATAAAAAAAAAAAAAAATTGGAACCTTGTCAATAAAGTCTCCATTTCACCGTGTAAGGCAATTGAGGCTCTGGCATACAGGAGACAAAGGGGTGACACTGGGGCCTGGTGGGCCCCCCAGGCAGCGAGCTCATTTGATACCTGTGGCTGCTAGTTATAGTTCACAGACCAGATTCTCCCAGGCCTGGACAAGGCGCGGGAAAGAGGGCTGCGGGCATCCATCCATTCGGGATCTGCCCCAGCACCTCCACCCCATTCTGAGCCTGGTCCCAGCCTCCCCAGGACTCCAGACCCCACGGCATGAGCTTTGCATTGTAAGCAAGTAAACAAGTTCAAGGCTAGTCTGGGCTAGACAAGATATTCAGGAACAGACTGTGCAACTTAGTGAGAACCGTGCCCCCTCCCAAAGGGAAAAAATGTGACTAGGGATGGAGCTCAGTGGTAGAGTGTTTGGCTGGCATGTACAAAACTCTAGGCTCCATCTCAGTGCCATGAAAAAGAGGAGGGGGAGGAGGAAAAGGAAGAGAGGACTATAAATTACAGCCTGTAGAATTGAAAAAAAAAATGAGTATGCAAATCTCAACTCCTCCTCGCTAGCTGGATGAATCTAGATCGTTCAGAACTTCTCAAAGCCTTGGTGTACTCACCTGAAAAGTGGGCGCTAAGTCAACCTAAATGAAGTCTTGTGAGGGCTAAGCAAGGCAGGACAGCCTCCTCATAGACAGGGGGAATGAGGCATTCCCAAAGGCAGGCTTGCTTGGCAGGCTGGCCTTCAGCTCCCAGCCAATGACGGCAAGCTGCATTTGCCTCCCAGGCCTCGCGCAGTGCCCAGCCCAGGTTGGGCCCTGTAAATATTTGTTGAACTGAATTACAGTTGCAATACCACAGAGGCCTCACTGATGAGCAGATGAAGCTGAAAGGGCCAAGGAAGACTCCCCACAGGGAATGAGGGGCCAGTAGTACAGAAAGAGGTTAAATGAGAGGGGGGGTATCTGGGAAAGTTCCTGCTCAGGGGCTCGGAGCACTGAGGAGGCTGGGGGCCCTCTCCAAAGGGAGTAGAGGTACTGGAGCAGATTCTGAAGGACAGATTTCTAAAATGCCCATAGCCATCTTTCTGCAGTTTTTCCAGACCCGAGGAAAATCTGGTCTATAAATCAGACTAAGCGGCCACTCATACCAGATGAGATATCTGAGGAAACTGTTGTCTGCCACTCCCTCCTGAACGTCCCACCTGCTGTGGAGGTATGGGTGTGGAAGAAGAAAGTGGTGGAGACTCCCTCCAGTGTCAATCCTAGGTTCAGAATGGGGAGTCTCAGGGTCACCTACCAAATGACCAAGCTCTCTCCCTACTGCAGGGTCTCCAGCCCAAGCATCTGAGTCCCAAGAGAGCACACAGTTCTACCTTAGTGTGCTCATAAGACCTGCCTCTGGCCATAGGTAAGACAGCCTTCTTCGAGAAGGGGCCTCAACGCCCCCCACCCCGCCCCAAATAACTACATTTTGTACTCAGAGGCACTTCCCTTCTTTTTTTTATGGTTTTTCGAGACAGGGTTTCTCTATGCAGCCCTAGCTGTCCTGGATCTCACTCTGTAGACCAGGCTGGCCTCGAACTCACAGAGATCCACCTGACTCTGCCTCCCAAGTGTTGGGACTAAAGGCACGTGCCACCATGCACAGCTCATTTCCCTTCTCATATCACACCTAGGACAGGGGACACAGACTCACCAAGCAGACAGAACAGGCTATCCTAGGGTTCTTGGTCTCTCTTCAAAGGGATGCATGCAGATGTATGGTGGATTGAGTAGATGTGTGGATGAATAAGGAAATAAATGGATGATGGTGGACAGATGGATAGGGGGTGAATAAATGAATGGATGTGGGAATTGACCAATGGATGGATGATAAGGAAGTGGATGGATGGATGGATGGATGGATGGATGGATGGATGGATGGACAAATGGACTGAGTTCCTGCCCTTTCCTGGCTTCCTGCTTTGGAAGCTAACAGTTCTTATATCAAGAGAGTTTCCTGTCTACTTTGGCCTAATGGTGACTTGAAAAATATTCCCTTTTGGGGGCGGGGGGGACTCGACTTGTCGTGCCGCAGCCGCGCCGCTCCCACTCTCCCGACAATGTCTCACTTAGTTGAGCCGCCGCCGCCGCCGCCCCTGCACAACAACAACAACTGTGAGGAAGGGGAGCAGTCCCTGCCGCCGCCCGCCGCCGGCCTCAACAGTTCCTGGGTGGAGCTCCCCATGAACAGCAGCAACAGCAATGAGAATGGCAATGGCAAGAATGGGGGGCTGGAGCACGTCCCTTCCTCATCCTCAATCCACAATGGAGACATGGAGAAGATCCTTCTGGATGCACAGCATGAGTCAGGACAGAGCAGCTCAAGAGGCAGTTCTCACTGTGACAGCCCCTCACCGCAAGAAGATGGACAGATCATGTTTGATGTTGAGATGCACAGCAGCAGGGACCATAGCTCTCCGTCAGAGGAAGAAGTTGAAGGAGAGAAAGAAGTTGAGGCTTTGAAGAAAAGTGCAGACTGGGTATCCATCCGACTGGTCCAGTAGACCTGAAAACATCCCACCCAAAGAGTTCCATTTCAGATACCCTAAACGTGCTGTGTCTCTAAGCATGAGGAAGAGTGGAGCCCTGAAGAAAGCGGGCATTTTCTCTGCCGAGGTCCTAAAGGTCTTCATCCCGTCTCTCTGCCTCTCTCACGTGTTGGCTTTGGGGCTGGGCATCTATATTGGAAAACAACTGAGCACACCTTCTGCCAGCACCTACTGAGGGAAACGAAAAGCCTCTGGAAATGCGCGTGGCCTGTGAAGTGCTGTATTGTAGTTTGAATTGGAGACCTATTGTAAGCATGATCCCCAACCTACAAGCCCATCTTTACATACCCAATTCCAGTAACTCTCAAACCCAGTATTTTCCTCAGGCTCCATGAGGCATTTTACTAACCTTGTTCCCTTTTGGCCTGTCAGACACTGTAGAGATCCCTGACAGAGTTTACTGTCATTTAGAAATTTGCAAGGGTTTTTTTCAGCGATGCCACCTGCAGATGATAATCTTGTCAACAATGCCATCGTCTCCTCTAGAACCATCAGAGTCACACCTGCGTCATCCATGCTAGGAACTGGATGCTAGCCATGCACCTACATTTCTTTCTAGATGAGGTCAGGTTTGCAAACAATACTATAAAAGCTTTGTTTAGTTTTTGTTTTCCAGGACAAAAACAAGCTTCCCTAAGCTTGAATTTATAGTTATTAAAAACAAAAGAAAATAAAACCAAAAAAAAATAATAATAAAAGCAAGAAACAAGGAAAAAAATTCCCTTTTGGGCTGGAGAGATGGCCCAGTGGTTAAAAGCACTGACCGCTCTCCCAGAGGATCTGGGTTCAATTCCCAGCACCTACATGGCAGCTCACAACCATCTATAACTCCAGTTCCAGGGGGGCCGACACCCTTGGCAAAACACCAATGTACATAATTTTTTTAATCCCTTTTTTCTGCTCCTAGAGCAACAACAAATAGCCAGATCTATTTCCTCTAGGAAATTGTCATTTTAGTTAACTACCATTCCACACATGGGACATTATAGAAAAAGGAAGCCCTTAGAGACAGACAAACCCAAGTTCAAGAACCAGAGTTGACATCACTGAGTTGTGTGACCCTGGACAACCTACAAAGCCGCTCTAGGCCTAGTTCATCACCTAGAATGTCAGAACCCTAATCGTTAGCTCTCAGAGGAAGGGGACTATTTTGAGGAAAGAAGAACCTTCTCGCTAAGTGGTTGGCACGGTAACTGCTCTGTCTTCTTTATTTATTTATTTGTATTATTATTTTTTTATTCATTCGTTTGTTTGTTTGTTTGTTTGTTTTCCTGAGACAGAGTTTCTTTGTGTAACAGCACTGGCTGTCCTGGAACTCACTCTGTAGACCAGACTGACCTCGAACTCACAGAGATCTGCCTGCCTCTGCCTCCTGAGTGCTGGGATTAAAGGCATGTGCCGCCGCCGCCATCCAGCTTACTTTATTATTTTTAATTGTGGGTCTATGCCTGCAATGCAGGTGCCCTTGGAGGCCATAAAAGGGTGTTGGAGCGATCCACTTGAGTGAGAGTTCCAGGCAGTTGTGAGCCACCGGACACAGTTGCTGAAAATGAAGCTCCGGACCTCTGCAAGAATGGAATATTCTCTTACTGCCTGAGCCATTTCTTCAGCCCCGTAACACGTGCGTCTCTTTTCAAAGAAGTGAGCTAGCTGAGGTTGAAAGCAGTCCAGGTTTTGGCACCTGGCCAGGCCTGGATTGGAAGCTGTGTAATCATTCAGCGTGGCCTTCTGCAATAGTACTGAGTTCCAAACCCCAGTCACACAGGTCGTATATACCTTTCAATGCTGCCATGAGCAGTAGGCATATTCTATAAAGAGCTCCTAGCACTCAGTAGGGATTCAACATGTGGCATCTCTCTATTATTACTTAATGAAAGGAGATAGGGAAACTGAGGCAGAAAATGCTCTACTCCATTAGAGAAGGTGTAATAGGGTCTAGGTGTGGCCCATGACCTAGAAAGCAGACCGAGTCCCCGCCCAGCCACCCTGAGGAAAGCCCAGACCCAGGTTCCCTAAAAAATCAGCATTTAGCCTGACGCCTGACAGGCTGCAGCAGGCAGGGTAGACGGGGACCTGGATTCTTGATCCAGTGCTCTTCCCACCATCAAAACATAGCACAGGGACCTACTGGAGAACAGCAGAGCCGTGCCACCATGGCTTCCAAGCACTTCAGTGGCTTGGGCCCTGCATATCATCGTGCAAGCGATGAACGTTGTGCCTACCTCAAAGAGTTGTTGAGGTGGGGAAACAGTGCCTGGCACATACAGAGTCCCCAGTCCATGTTAGCTATGATTATTCTTTGCTCTGTGCCACATACAGCTTTGATCTCTCAAAGACCCATTAATCGCTCAGCTCCTTCTTCACAAGGTTTAAAAAAAAAAAAAAACAGCAAATGAAATTCTACATGAAATCATCGCTGTAATATTTCTACTGCCAGGACAAATCATTAGAGGGGTGGCAAACCTGGCAGTGGTGCTGCTGGCCTGCTCAGAGTAAGAAGGGACATTAATATAGCTGCTTCCTTTTAATGGCGAGGGAAGACAGAGGGGGAGGGGATGGCCGCCCAAAGCAGGCCGTGCTGGCCCTGCTAGAGTAAGGGAAGGGAGCTTCTCCTCAGATCCTCCAGAGGTGAAGGGATCTCTATGTCCAGCAGAGAGAGGAGGGAGGGGAGCATCCTCCCCGAGGACCAAGGCCCAGATACCCTCCCAGGTAGGCCCCTGCCTTTTGGGCAGTGTCTAGCCTGTCTCTGGCTCTGATGCCTCCTGCTTTGGGGTGTAGGGCCTTCTCAAGCCTAAGGAAGGTGAACTTGCTTCTTTTTCCCTTCGAGCACAGCCCGAGGAGCTTTGCTGTTACACCTCCCCCACTCCCTTCTGGGAATGCGTCTCTGCAGCTGAAGAGGGGGCATCTGGCTGAGGCTGCAGTTTTCAAAGCTGTGCTGGGGAACCCAAGGGTGAACAGGAGGCTGGTGATGGACAGGGATGAGTATGGGCCTGGGCCAGACTCTCCCGTGATCTACCCACCCACCCTTAGCTTACTTGAGAACTGGGGTTCCCGAGACACAAGTGATTTTGTTCAGAAAAACGATCCCCTGTGTCAAACTCAAGGTTCGGAGCCCCTGCACAGAGGTCTCCCACCAGCCCTCACCCAAGTGTTGCCTATCTTAGGGGTTGCGGAGGAGTTGGCTCTGGGTTCAGAGGCCGCTCTAGTTCTTCTTCCTGAGTGGCTGGCTTCTCCAGCAAGGGCTGGCTGGACACAATGCGTTGACCCCAAGCTACCTTGAGGAGCCAAACCCCACAGTCTGCTGGGCTTCCTACCATGTGCCAGCATGCTCCTTGGCAGAAGAGGTGACCAGGAGGCAGAAGGCATGCTGTTCGGCCTGGGCTGGGGTGCTCCAAAACAGTGGCTTGCCAGTCTCCTAGGAAGTCACCCACAAGGCTCGGGTAGGGAGGCCAGAGTCACAGTGTGGCCATGTCTTCTTTCCCAAGACAGTGGGAGGTGAAGGATGGGGTGGGCCCCTTTCAGGAAGTAGAGTGCATATCCACACACACCACTCACTCTGAAGGCCCAAATCCAAATTCAACCTTGGGGTCCCTAAGCAGAAGACAGAGACTGTTTGTTGAAGCAAGACTATGGGAAGCACCTAATGACGCACTAGCCAAGGGTGATGAAGAACGTCAGTAGATTAGACGAAGCTCGAGACAGGTATGGGGAGGCTCCTTAAAAGACAGAAATAATGGCCACAGGCCCACAACCGATTTCACAGTCTTGCTAGGGCGTTTGCTCCCTTTTGTTATTTCTCCCCATCAAAATTTTACTGAGGCTCAGCCCTCGAGGCTGCAGGGTTGGGAAAGGGCGACTGCTGGATGCTGTTTAGGTCATGGGAGTCGAGCCCTCAGAAATGGATTAAAGGCTGTTTCCGTCCACTAGGTTGGCCAGCGCTGACGCTCAATCCCCTGTCCTCTCTTGGTCACTAAAGCCATTTGTCCTCCCACTTTGTGCCACGAGTGTGAAGGAGGGCAAAGCCCTCACCAGCAGCAGAGGACATGGGTGCCGGCTCCACAGACACCCAGAGCTGTGCGCCCAGACAACTTTCCATTCTTCGCAAATCACTCAGTGCCAGATTTTCTACTCTAGCAATGGAAAATGGACTAAGACAATGTTAAGTCTGTATTTTAGGCACCTATTCCAGAAGCTTCTGATAGAAGCTTGCAAAGCAGACAGAGGAAGCCACTTTGACAAAAACCACTTACAAACAGGTGTGGCGGTGCATGTCTGAAATCCCAGGCATCAGGAGGCTGGAGCAGGAGGAGTTCTGAAAGTTCAACTCCATCTTGGACTACATAGCAAGACCCTGTCTCAAAAGAAAGAAGGATGCTGAGTAGTGACGCACGTCTTTAATCCCAGCACTTGGGAGGCAGAGACAGTGAGTTCAAGACCAGTCTGGTCTACAGAGCAAGATCCAGCATAGCCAGAGCTGTTATACAGAGAAACCCTGTCTCAAAAACACACAAAGAAAAAGTAGGGGGGGAGAGCATTTTCAATGTACAGGCTAAAGTTTGAATTGCCTTTCTCCGTTAACTTTTACTACACTATTGTCTTAGACTGTAAAAAGTAATAGAAATGTTTACATGGGTTCTTTTTATTTGCCTTTTTCCTCCCACTGATATTCAGCCTTAGGAATTAGAAGCTGACGTATTATAAAAGTGTTTGGCCATCTCAACCAAAGTCAACTGCCCATCTGCCATTAGCTTGGCTCCTCCGTACACACCCACAGAAAGGAGCAGATCTCAAAGCCTGCCTCCACAGTGACACACTTCCTCCCACAAGACCACACCTACTGCAATAAGACCACACCTCCCAATAGTGCCATTCCCTTCAGGGGGGCCATTTTCTTTCAAACTACCACAGTCATCCTCAACTATGTGGTGATTAGTCAGGTCCAGCCTGGGCTACTTGTCAAAAGAAAGGCAGGGAGAGAGGAAGGTAAGAGGTAAGTTAAAAAACAAAAGAAGCCAGATCCCAGTAGGTATACTATAGTATTCATTCCGATCAGGTTGAAAGTCCTTCTCTGTATGTAAAATAGGGACACACTAGCCTTACAGGAAGCAGTGACAGGAGAGGGCATGAGGGGAACTTCCTTGGGGACTGCTGATATTCTGTGTCCCCACCTGAGTGCTGTCACAAGTGAGGGCTTTCAGCTTGTAAAAAGGTATCAAGCTGTATAGCCGGAGTCTGTGCTCTTCTTTGAATGTAGGTTAGACTTCAATAAAAAAAAAGTAGAAGGGGGAAGAAACAGCTAATGTTGCCTAATGGCCTAAATTCTATGAATATGCAATAAACTTGCAGCCTAAGAATTTTGTCCTGCAATTTGCCTGCTGACTCTAGGTTGGGGAGGTGTCAGGGTAACAAAGCACCCCAGGGTAAGCATTTGACAGGAAGCATTAGCTGCCCCCCAGGAGCCTCAAATACCTGATGGCTTTTCTCCTGCTTAAAATTAAAAACCTGCCTGTAAAGATGCCGAGGAAGGAAGAACCCACCCCGGCCCTCATTTTGCAATGTTATTAACTGTGGGAGTTGAACACAGTGGGTAGTGGGATTCGGCTACAACCGCTAGCTCCCATGCCTGGGGAGCAGGGCCAGCGGCTTCTTTATCTTTACACACCCCTCCCTGCCGCCCTGCCCACAAAAGCATAAAGATGCTGTTGCTTAATAAACAGTTTCCTATGGGCCATGGCACCCTGGTACAGGAAAGAGAAATGATATCTCATTTTCACTTGGTGTGCACTGCACACCCAGCCATATGAAACACTTTATCTATATGACCTGGTCGCCTCCATCCAGAGGTCTGCATTGCCCAGAAGCTTCGAGTCGTCTAAGCTCCATTCCAGCAATAGCTTGGACCCACACTAAAAATCCTTCACTTGTTTATGAGGCCACCTTTAACTGAGTGGTCTAGGTCTGCACTGAGACCTGCCTCCTCACCCTTCGTCACTGGGGCCCGCAGAGGCCAAAGCCTCCTGGTTCCTGACCATTACACGCCACATGGGCTCATTCAAGCAACCATAGTTTGAACAGATTCCCAAAGCTGGGTATGGTGGCTCGTGTTTGCGATTCTAGCACTTAAGAAGCTGAGGTAGGAGGGCCCCAAGTTCAAAGTCAACCCCAGGCTACAAAGTAAGGCCCTGTCTATAAAAATAAAACAAATCACAAAAGAAAGCTATTCTAAAAATAATCTGCATCTGTAGCGAATAGTTACAAATATGCTTTCTATTATCATTCCTAAACAATACAGCCTAACAGCTACTTAAAATTGGCATCTATGAGGTATTCAACTTACTCAGAAAGGATTTAAGGACTATGGGAAGAGGTAGGTATATGGTTCATGGGCCATTTTACACAAAGAACTTGCCCCAGTCTGGGGGTCTGGCACCCATGCAGGTCCCACCCTCTGTACATACCAAGAGACAACTGTGACAGGAGCAGGTGACACTGAGAGTTTGTCAAAGTCAGGGTCTGTGCCCAGGGACCCCAACTCCAAGACTCCTCACACATTCTATTTACAGACAAATGCATCACTTTCCCCAAACTAGCATGCTCCTCCGACTTTTAGTGGTTACCAGTATCACATGATCCCCTGAATTGGTCCCCTCGCTGAAGTCCCCTGGCTCTTTGTGCACATGGGTATCTGACCTAGGACCCTTGGTGCCTGGGGACAGCAGCTGAACAACTAGGAACTTGGAAGTCTTCCCGTCACAATGAGATCACAAGTTCTTTAATGTCAGAGAGTGCCGAAGTCAGGCGTCTTGGGCTGAGCCCCACCCTCAGTATTCAGTGGCTCAGACCAGCGTGAAGCTCGTATGTGCATGTGTGCGTGTGCGTGTGCGTGTGCGTGTGTGTGTGTGTGTGTGTGTGTGTGTGTGTGTGTGTGTGTGTGTCTGTGTCTGTGTGGAGGGGGTTGGCTCTTCTTAGGCAAAGCCCAGGGGCTCCTGGAGGCATAGCACCACTGCCTCGCCTTGCCAGTTTCCTCTTCCAGCAGAAACTATGGTCCTCTAGGCAGGGCAAGTGGGCCAAAGGTCTCTTGTCACAAGCCACCCCCAGAGACTGCGCTTCCCTACAGTCCTGGATTTTTCCCAGGAATCTACACTCAGGACAGTGTAGGCAGGAGTCATCTACAGAGGTACAACAGGGGACAGAAGGAGTCACCTCCTACAGGGGTCACACACAACGGACAGGCGGCTGGCAGCGCTGTCGCTGTGGAAGCTGAGGCCCAGGGGTCTGGGTTTCTCAGCCTGTGAACCTCTTCTTGAGGCCTGTACTGCCTCACAGCATGGGGGCCAGATTCCAGCTGTGAGCTTTGGCCAGGCTGAATTGCCTTTTAGGGCTCAGCCTTGGGAGTCACATAGTGTCCCTTTGCCACTCTGTTTTCAAGGGAAGAGATAGATTATCTGTCCATAGAGGGGTCTCAAAGTTCTGTAAGAGCATGTAGGACTGGAATTATTACTGCAGCCACAGGACTTACTTTGTGAACCACACTTACACCTTATACACAGTTAAGAATGTTGGAAACCTGAGCTTTGAAAATATTACAACCCAATCTTCCCAGTTGACTTGGGGCTCAGAAAGTTATTTGTGGACATACAAGATGGCTCAGTGGGTAAAGGCATTTGTGACCAAGCCTGATCAACTGACTCCAATTCTCAGGGACTCACACGGTGAACAGAGAGAACCGTGTCCTGAAAGTTTTCTTTGGACCTCCGCATGATGCCATGACACATTTATATTCTCACATATACATATACATACACATATACATATACATATACACACACCAAATAAATTAAAATGCAACAACTAAAAATTAAGTCATTTGCTAAGAAATCAAATCCACTGCTGGGCATCAAGGCTCAGGTATGGACTCCCATCACCCAGGAGGCTAGGCAAGAGAATCTCAAGCTAGAGGGTAGACTGGGCTACATAGCATGCTCTGGACCAGCCTGGGCTATGTAGTGAGATCCTGTCTTTAAAAACAAAGAAAATCCTCTGAAAAAAATAAAAATATAAAAGGAAGGAAGGGAGAAAGAGACGGAGGGAGGAACGAAGAGGGGGAGGACGGAAGGGAGGAAAATCAGACCCAGTGTAGCCATGAAACAATACACTCTCTATTCTATTAAAACATTCAGAAATACTGTGAGACAGAATTGATGTATATTTTTCTAATCTTAAAGAAGGAACTTGCAAGAAATTAACAGTGGTTGTTTCTGGGGAGGGAGCTTCTTATGCCACTGGGAATAACAAGAGCCCCATTCACATAGTTAGAAGAATTTATAGCGGCCAGTTGTGGTGGTCGGATAATTTAATACAGGAAGGCAAAGTGCAAGATGGAAGGGAAGGAGAGTGATGTAACAGCTTCCCGTTGGTACCAGAAGCAAAAAGCAAAAGCCTTCCACGGACCGCGCGTTAAAATGAATCGTGACCCACTTTCGCCTCTGCTGAGACAGAATCACATCCTCACATCCCTTGCCATCAACTGCACACCTTCTAGAGGCCATATCCTGTCCCACTGACTTAGGGCTTGGCATTATGACCACCTTTGGCCCCTGGGCAAAAGCAACAGTGTGCTGGTTCCAAGCTTTATCCTTTTTTGGAGTGTGCCATGAGTCACAAGAAGAGCCTGTCCCAGGCAGCTGTATTTCCTTCAGTCTGAATGAGGGAAGCATAGCATGGACTGTTCTGGGTCCAGCCCGCAGCCAGGCATTGTGCCCCGGCTGCTCCAGCTGCAGCTAGCCCTCCTGCTCAACCGAAGACAATTGGAAGATCCCAGAGTGCTAAATAAATCCTTGCTGTTGCACAGCATGCCGATCAGAGGTGGGGGAGGGGTAGTAAGCAGTGCTATCACATCCAAAACCTAACTAGTGCAGCTTCAAAGACACAGTCGTCTAGCCCCTGCTGGCCATGCTAGCCCATCTCTCCTTCCACCGGCCTGTGTTTCACCAGAGGCTAGCCCCATTGACCTTTGGCTGTGTCTAAAGGTTTATAGTTTTCCCATTACGGACAGTCTACTAGGACTATTGTTCTGGTCGGTTTCCACTTCTGATTCATGTTCCAGGAGGACATCAACTGAACATCTACCACCTCTCCTCTAAGCTTCCCATACGTTTGGCTTTCCGATAAAAAATATTAATATCTGTTCTAGTTTGCTTTCTGTTACTGTGACAAACAGCATGACCAAAATACCTTACAGGTTATAGTCCGTCATTGAAGGAAGTCAAGGAGCCTGGAGGCAGAACTAAAGCAGAGGCAACAGAGAAATGGTGCTTACTGGCTACGTGCCTAATATATCTAAAACTCAGGCCCACCTTCCGAAGGACAGCACTACCTACAGTGGGCGGGGCCCTCTGTCAATTAGCAGTCAAGAAAATGTCCAACAGACATGCCCGCGGGCTAATCCGATGGAGGCAATGCCTCAACAGAGGCTCCTTTTCCCAGATGTGGAGAGTGGACCACTAAGCTTGGCTGCCACACCTATGCCTAATGTGTCTACTTTTACAGCTCTGGGATGCTTGTGCTTCTGCATCCCCTCTAATGGTCCAGGTATCCTCAACTTCTAATACTCATCTCGCTCGGGACTTTGGGGATCTACAGTGATACTGTACAAACCACATTCCAAAATTTGAATTTGGATCTTTGCCCAGACTAGCAATTACAGTATGATACTCTCACAGGACACACAGCTAGCTCACAGTCAGCCATGCAGTCAGGGGGAGGGGGGAGGGGGTGAAGCAGGACACTCTTACAGTGCGTGATAGCAGATAAATTACAAGAGCCAGTCAACAGTAGACCACGAAGCAAGCTTTGTGTAAGATGATCTTGCCTAACTGTAGGGTAATGTCAGTATTCCGAGCAGGTTAAGGTGAGCCAGGCTGAGTGAGGATGTTCAGTAGGCTGAGTATGTTAAGTGCATTTTTATTTTTCTGAGACAGGGTCACAAATACCCCAGGCTGACCTAGAACCCAAAATTTAGCTTGCAGTCAGGCTTGAACTTCTGATCCTCCTGCCTCCACCTCTCCAGCACTGGCATTCCAGGTGTCTGCCATGTTACCTGGTCGAGGCAGTGCTGGACATCAGACCCAGGGCTCCGTGCATGCTAGGCAGTCACCCTCAACAAAGCTATATCCCTAGCCCACTTTTACTTAGAATATTTATACGGGTGCAGGGAATTTGTCTGCCAGGAATTCACCCCATTATAAGTCAAGACTTGTGGGAATTGGTACTCTGAGCTCCTCAAGGGCAGGGGGCAGGCCTATCTTGTTTACCCACAGACACCCTGTGGTAATGGTACCTGGCACACAGTGCCCTAGTGACTAGGGGAAGAGGACTGTTTCCAATCATACCGAGGAGGGCTTCTTTCCCACTGGGGACAGGGCTGCAATGAATAACAGCATTTAATCTGAACCATAAGGTGTGCGTGGAATTTAACACAGGCAGGATCACAGCCAGGGGCAGGCTCCAGCGACTCTGGGGAGCAGAGAAGGATGAAGCTGCTGGCCTGTACAGGGCATCATGTGGGTGCCAGGGAGGTGCAGGGGCTCTCTTGTCCCCCTGTAGAGTTGTACATTTCCCAGCACCTGCATGGGAGTCATAGGTGGGTTCAGGCAAGCGGAGATAAAGTAATAAAGATGCCGGGGCCAACGGGCAGAGTAGGGTTGGTACGAGGTAAGGATGGCATGGGCTGGTGAGAGAAAGCCATCATGGCTAGGGATGGCATAGCCATAGCCCTCCTGCAAGCAGAGCCAGGTACATAAGTGCTGGCAGTAGTGAGGGACATGAGGGGATAATGTCTGCTTTCTGCTTTCCTGCCTTCGGTGACCAGGGGAACCGTGTGACTGCTAAATTGTGGGGAAGACAGAAGAATGGCTGGTTTGAGGGAGAAGGCAAGAAATAAAATGGTGTATTTGTCAAGTTGGATGAGAGCATGGGGCATCTAGAAGGCAATTTGGAGCCAGCTCCAAGCTTCGGGGAAACAGCTAGAGAGAGGTGCCCTGGCTTGGCTTTCTGCAGAACAGACTATAAGATAAGGATTTATATGCAAATGGATGATGGGGAGGTCATTCCTGAAACACTGCCAGGGGACCAGGGAGGTGAGACAAGGAAGTGAAGGGAGCCCATGGAGGACATTTGCTGGCCAAGTCCGCACTGGGGACAAGTGGAAATTGTGCCCCTGGGGGGGGTGTTGAGAACCCAAGAGAAACAAGTCTGGTACAGCTGACCCAGCTCAGCACCAGGCTGCAGTACTAACACACTGACTCCTGTTAGTCCTGGTTTCCGGGTACTTCCTGAGACCCCTTCCTCCTGCCACTTCCACATTGCCGTGGACACAGGAAGCGAGGGCTCTGGTGACTAAAAACATCCTTCCCTCAAGGAGATGCAGGCTGCATTGGGAGCCTGCAGTTAGTTATCTACAAGAACTATCATGGTCCATCTTCACAAGAACCATTTTAAAGATGAAGAGATGGCCTGAGATGAAGTCCAGCAGGAGGCTCTGGGTTCCATCCCCAGCACCACAAAAACTAAAACTAAAAGACGAAGACACAGAGCTGCAGAGGAAATGTGACAAGTCACTGAGGCCTGCTTTGCCCAAAGGACTAGCCAATATGACATAAGACCATGGCATGTACAAGACACTGATGGGGGTCAGAAGCTTCCAGAAGCTAGGCCATAATGGCACGTAGCTTTAAATCCTAGCACTCATGAAGCAAACGCAAGTGTATCTCTGTGATTTTGAGACTAGCCCAGTCTACATAGCCAATGTCAGGCCAGCTAGGGCTACATATGAGACTCTGTGTGGTGGTTTGAGTGAGAAGGCCCCCATAGGCTCATATATTTGAATGCTTGATCCCCAGTTGTTGGAACTGTTTAGGAAGGATTAGGAGGTGTGGCCTTGTTGGAGTAGGTATGTGGCTTTGAGGTTTCAAAAGCTCACACTATTACCTGTTAGCTCTCTCTGCCTCATGCTTGTAGTTCAAAATGTAAGTTCTTAGATACTGCTCCAGTGCCATGCCTGCCCGTGCCATGCCTGCCCATGCCATGCTCTCCATGATGATTGTCATGGAAGCTAAACCTCTGAAACTGTTGTTGTTTTCCTGTACGTTGCCTTGGTCACGGTGTCTTATCACAGCAATAGAAAAATAACTAAGACATCCTGTCTCAGGGAGAAAAAAAAGCTTCCAGCCCCAAGAGCCCACTGTCATAGGAAACGATAGTGACAGTGATGGTGACCATATGAATATCTTGTCATAAAAGACAAAGTTAGAAAAGGCAGCAGAAAGTCTACTATTATCAGTGTCAGGAGCAAGTGACTGGAACTTGGAAATTTTGAAAGAAATGAGTATTTAAACAGCACTGATGCCAACTGAGTTGGGAAATCGATTTAACAGCACCTGCTCCTGAGGGTGAGAAGAGTGTCACCCCAGGGAAGGAACTCTAGAAGCTTCACCTAAAGGTTGGCCTGCTGAGTGTCAACCTCAACAGTTGATCTCATACCTGAGATGACAAGAGCAAGATTGAAGGGTCACATATTGCAAACAGAACACCAGGCTTTCCTGGCCATATCAAGGGCAGGCACAGAAGAAATTTATTGATGCCATGTGAAGGCAAAAAGTCAGTTTTGAAGAATTGTAGGAACGGCTGGGAAAATGTGCACCAAAAAAAATTGGAAAGCTCTCTGTTAAAGCTAAATCAATTATTAACCATTAACAAGAGTTGGAAAACAGGCCTGTGCAGGCCAATGAAAGGAAGTGGGGTTGAGAAGTCTGTAGAAAGGAAGGCACTTGGCTGTCCTTGAGTATGTGTGACTTATTGGTTCTTTTCTTATCATTTGATTATGACTGAGGCTGACAGAAGCAACTTAAGGAAGAAGAGTTTTATGCTGGCTTAAGCTTCAGAGAATTCCATCCAGTGACTTGACCACATGTGCTGGAGCAGAGCGTCACGACAGTGGGACTGTGTAGCAAAGGACAGTTGTTTATATTGTGTTGAGATCCAGGAAGCAGGGTGAGACCAGAAGTGGTCAGGGATAATATGTTCCCCTTGACCTACTTCCTCCAGCTAGGTCCCACCTCCCAGAATTTCCAGAGCCTCCCAAAATAGTACAACCATCTGGAGGCATCCCAAGCATGAGCCTATGGGGAACATTTCCAAGTCAAGTTGTAATGGCCCATTGTCCAGAATTGCCCATGGAGATTTTTTTTTTTTTTTTTTTTTTTTTTTTTTTTTTAGTTCTAGAGCTTTATTAGGAAGAAGAGGTGTGGGGGAAGAAGCAGGCCTGGGAAAGAGCATGAGCAGAGGGCAGAGAGAAAGATGGTGGGTAGTGGGGAGAGAGCAGAGCAGAGAGAGAGGGTGGAGTCTGCGTCCAGCTTTTTAAGGGCTTCAGGTGAAGCAGGCTTACAGAGCTACACCACGCATGCGTTGATTGTGTGACCACGCCACGCACATAGTCGCCAGCGCACACTGATGACGTAAGACCCAAGCCCCTTTGCTTAACTCCTGAACTGCGCATGTGCGGTCATGTAGCTGGAGTGACGGCAGATTTTTTATAATGCAGGTGATCCACTGTATTAGTTTTAATTTTATTGTTGTGGTAAAACATCCTGACAAAAGCAACTTAGTGGAGAAACGGTTGATTTTAGCTCACAATTCCAGGTTCTACAGTTCATCCTAGCAGGGAAGATGAGGCAGCAGGAAGTTCAGACAGCTAGTCACAACACGCAGCAGTCAAGGGCAGAGAAATGACTGTGTGTGCTTGTGCTCAACCTCATTTTCCACTCTTAAACAGTCCAGGACCCCAAGGCCAGGGAATGGCGCTGCCCACAGTAGGCTAGTTCTTCCCAAATCAACTAAGTCAATCAAGACAAATCCCCACAGACATGCCCACAGGCTAACCTCACTCATCTAGGCAATTCCTCACTGAGGCTCCTTTCTGAGGTGATTCTGCATTGTGTCAAGTTGACAATGAAAATTAGCCATCACAAGGCCTGAAAAGAACGGCTCCATAGTTAAGAGTACTTCGAGCTCTTCCAGAGGCCCTGAATTCTACTCCTAGCATCCATGTTGGCTCAGAGCCACCTGTAACCCAGCTGTAGAAGATCCAATTTCCTCTTTTAGCATCTGCAAGCACCCTCACACACATGACATACATCCATTCAAACAGACACGTGAGCGCGCGCACGCACACGCGCACACACACACACACACACACACATACACACACATACACACACAAAGAAACAGATCTTGAAAATAACTGAATAGCATATCTACACTCACTGCCATGAGCTTCAGTCAATCCTTCAGCATGTCTGTCTGTGCCTCTTGTCCACTTTGGTATATGACATCTATTTTCCTATAGTCTTGTCAAAACTGCCATTTCAGAGCAGGGCATGGCAGTGTATGCCTATAATCCTGGCACTTGGAAGGTGTGGGCAGGAGGATTAGGAGTTCAAGGTCATCCTCTGCTACATAAAAAAGTTTAAAGCCAGCCTAGACTACATGAGACCCCATCTCAAAAAAAAAAAAAAGAAAGAAAGAAAGAAAGAAAGAAAGAAAATAAAAGAAAGAAAAGCAACCAAACCCCCTGCTATTTCTGCTATTTTGTGCCCCAGCTGTTGGTCACCCCAGGCCTCATCCTTCTGCTGGCTTCCTAAACAACAGCCTTCCAAAGACTTCTTAGTCCCTGCGCCCTGCTTTCTCCAATACCCATGTGGATGGCTTCATCTGTCGTTGCCGCCCCTATACTCATCCCCCTCTACTGCCTGTACCCAGTCCATAGTCAGACTCCTACCTGTCGAATGATTGTCAAACACCCCCAGACAAGAGAAGCATCTCAGGCATTTCCTCAAAGCCAGGTAGCTCACTGAACTTGCCTCAGGTGGAGATAGTAAAAGAAAAAGACAAACTATCTACTCAGAGACAATAGAAAGCCACGCACTGATCTCATAGGGAAATTCTTCTCTCTCAGCCCCAAGAAGCGTCCACAGTGAGCTGAACTCAGTGTCCACAATCACAGGATTTTCCCAGTCACTGAGTGTCCCATGGGGACCGCGATTGTCAAAGCTACTATGGCTTTCATGGCTGTCATGGCCAGCCAGAACTCCAGTCAAAAGGGCTGCCTAGGAAGATCCCCAGCAGACTGCCTTTGTCCTGGGCCCCAGGTGATTTACGGCCACCTCCACACACACATACTCACTCATCCTGTCCAGCAACTGAAGCTGGGCTGAGGCCCATCAACTAGGCAACAGCTATTGGCAAATTCATTAATTAGGATTCTGTTTGTACTTTTATTGTGAGGGAAAATCATTTGTCAGCTTAAAGTCAGACCCAGTGCCTGATGAGGACTGTTATTCCATGAAGGAATCGACTGATGGCTGGACAGAACATCCCCTTTCCCTTCCCCATCTCCACCACCCCACCCCCACCCCCACCTTGATTCCTGTCCCTCTGCTCAAAGCCTGTGGGGCAGATCTAGTGAATTACCTTCCTCACTGACCTCCACCACCCCTCAAGAGCCAACCTGAACTAGCTTCTATTCAGATATTTGTATCAAGAGGCTGGCCCTTCCCAGCTCCATAGAGTGGCACCACATGAGTCAAAGCCAGAAGTGACAGTCCTGGTTCCTGTCCCAGGGACATGACTATGACCAATGAGGCGTGGGATGAAGTCGGTCAGGGCTCTTTGCAAAGGACCAAGAACTAAGCATTCTGTCAACAAGCCTTTGGGCTTGTTTTGGAGTATGACTCCAGGAGCTGATGAAGCCATGTTGGGAACAAGAGACAGGACAGAGGGTCAGCATGGATAAGCTGAGGATGGCAGAGCAGAAAAGAAGGACTTAGGGCATTGATGACAGCAGTGAGTGCTGAATTCATTACCCAGAAATGGTCCTGCACTGGACCTCTTGCCTGCAGGGGGAAATAATCTTATGGTCTACACTGCCTGCAGTGAGCTTTTAGTGGTAAAAATCAAGCATGAGATACCTCTGCAAGCACCCTAGCTCCACCACAGCCAGCTGAACCCCACACTGCCTCCAGGTGCCCATTCCAGTAGTGGCTGGGCTCTACCCAGTGCATGGGAATAGCCAACTTCAAACCTTAACAAGGCTCCAATTGCTTGTGTGCGAGCCCCTTTCC